>NC_135338.1:83502694-84120096 GCF_023851605.1 Tamandua tetradactyla | reverse complement strand
CAATAGAATATCATGCAGCTGTAAGATGAAATGACGTGAGGGCATAATATTAAGTGAAATAAGTCGGACACAAAAGGATAGAAACTGTATGTTTTTGCTTTTATGACCTTAGTAAAGGTAAACTCAGAGGCATATAATATAGAATACAGGGAACCTAGAGATACATGGAAGCTATAACAGTTAGCTAAGGAGGTTGAACTTAAATGTAAGGGAATGGATAGAAGTGAAGGCAGTTCCTTAGTGGATGTATAAGTCATATTGCCATATTGAAGGTGAACACGATTGAAAGGGGTTGTATAGAGCCATGTGTGCTGGTTTGAAAGGATGTATGTTCCCTAGAAAAGCCATGTTTTAATCAAAATCCCATTTTGTAAAGGCAGAATAATCTCTATTCATTACTGTATGTTTGAATCTGTAATTAGATCATCTCCCTGAAGCTGCAACCCAATCAAGAGTGGTTGTTAAACTGGATTAGGTGACAACATGTCTCCACCCATCTGTGTGGGTCTTGATTAGTTTCTGAAGTCCTATAAAAGACGAAACATTTTGGAGAAAGAGAGATTCTGAGAGAGTGGAGAATGACATAGCCACAAAAAGCAGAGTCCATCAGGCAGCGACCTTTGGAGATGAAGAAAGAAGTCTCCCGGGGAGCTTCATAAAACAGGAAGTCAGGAGAAGAAGTTAGCAGATGATGCTGTGCTCACCATGTGTCCTTCCAGATGAGAGAGGAACCCTGACCATGTTCACCATGTGCCCTTCCATTTGAGAGAGAAAGTCTGAACTTCATTGGCCTTCTTGAATAAAGGTATCTTTCCCTGGATGCCTGTGATTGAACATTTCTAACTTGTTTTAACTGGGGCATTTTCTCAGCCTTAGAGCTATAAACTAGCAACTCATTAAATTCCTTTTTAAAAGCCATTCCATTTCTGGCATATTACATTCTGACAGCTAGCAAACTACAACACTATATAACCCACAAACAACATTACAAACATAAATAAGTTCTTCCTAAACTACTTCAAAGGTATGAATCTTGAACAGAGTTTATAATATCAGGATACAGGGGGGAAAATACTATTGCATGCTATGGGCTATGTTTAACAGGAAGACATCACAGCACCAAAGCATTACCAGGGGGCGGAGAGGACAAGAGTTAAGAGAAGGTTTGGATTTTCTATTTGCTGAGGTTGTGTTTATTGGTTATTTTTCTCTTGGGAGCAATGAAAATGATCTAAAATTGATCATTTATTAATGGGAAGGAGGGCTCATACTTCCATATAGCTTGATATAATGCTCGGATACATCCCAGAATATGTTAAGCAGATAATTAAAAAGTATTGCAAAGTCCCTTGAGGGATAGGAGAAAAATATGGAACTCTTAAATGTTACCATTGTTGAAACCCCTGATACTGTCTCAAACATTAGGGACCTCCAAGTCAATAGGCCAAGCCCTTGATCTTGAGGCTTGCTCTTATGAAGCTTTTTATGTAGCAGAAAAACTAAGCCTACCTACAGTTATATCTAAAGATTTACTTCCAGCGGACCTCTTTTGTTGCTCAGATGTGGCCTCTCTCTCTCTAAGCCCAACTGTGCAAGTAAAATCATTACCCTTGTCTCTATGTGGACTATGATATCAGGGGTGAAAGTCTCTCTGACAACATGGGATATGACTACCAAAGATGAACCTGGCCCTGGCACCATGGGATTGACAATACGTTCCTGGCCAAAATGGGGGAAAGAATTGTAACAAATAAGGTATCAGTGGCTGAGACAGTTCAAATAGAGTTAACGGGCTACACTGGAGGCTAAAAGCTTCAGCTAGATATTGCTATTTATCATGGCTTGCAAAACCATCCCTGCCAACCCTAAAGAACACTAGGGCTTTATCTGAATTCTACAAAGCCTCCATACACTATGATTACTTTCCAGAAATCTACAATCTCCAGATGGGTTCCAAGTCAGAAAAGTCTTGAAGCCCAGAGGGGCTAGCCTCTCCAGAACATCAACTACCTCCATCCCCTGTCCCATATTATCAACAGCCCTTTCCAACTTGAACAAGTTAGAATGGGCAAAGCCCAAATACCCCTAAAGACTGGGCAAAAGACCAAAGGAGAAGGCGGAGTCATAACAGAGAAGATAGGATTTAACAAATGAGTATGACTGCTGAAACATTATATTGATATTTTAGTCTCCAGAGTCTTAGAGCAGCCAGAAGGAAAAATCTAAAATTCTGGAACTGTAACCTATGCCAAACTGTGAAATATGTTCCATAACTAATTGTTGGGTGTACTTTGAAATTTATTGCTTTTATGAATGTATGTTAATGTTCACAATGAAAGAGAAAAGAAAAAGAAAAAAATTAAATGGATCATGGTCATACACTTTAGTTGGTTACAAAAAATAGATTTTTCATTTAAAAATTATAAAAAATAAAGAATGAAGGTGGACCTCTACCTCACACTATTTACAAAAATTCACTCAAAATGGCTCAAAGACCTAAATATAAGAATCCAAACTACAAAAGTTCTAGAAGAAACATAGGCAAACATCTTCAGAATCTTTCTTAGATTTTACAACAGAAGAATGAACTACAAAAGAAAAAGTGGTTAATAGGATTTCATCAAAATTAAAAACCTTTGCATATCAACAGACATTATCATGAAAGTAAAAATACAATCTACACGTGATGTAAACCCACAACTTCTCTAATAAAAAACACTTGAAAAGACAATCTACAGAATGGGAGAAAATATTTAGATACTACATATCTAACAAATGTTTAATATTCATAGTATATAAAGAAATCCTATCACTCAGCACCAAAAAGACAAAGAACTCAATTTAAAAATGGAAGAAGGGATTGACTAGGCATTTCTCCCAAGAAGATATGCAAATGGCCAAAAAAGCACAAGAAAAGATTTTCAACATTATAAGCTACTAGGGAAATGCAAATCAAAACTACAATGAGACAGCATGTCATACCCACTAGAATGGCTATATTAAAAAAATGGCAAAAAGTGTTAGAGAAGGATGTGGAGACATAGAAACAATTGCTCAGTGTTGGTGGGAATGTAAACTGGTACAGCCATTGTGAAAAACAGTTTGGTCATTCCTCAGAAAGTTAAGTACAGAATTACCATATGACCTGGCAATCCTACTTCTAGGTATATATCCAAAAGAATTGAAAGCAGGTACTTGATCAGATATTTTCACACCAATGTTTATAGTGGTATCATTCACAATTACCAAAAGATGGATGCAACCCAAGTTTCCATCAACTGATGAATGGATAAGCAAAATGTATATCCATACAATGGAATATTATTTAGCTGTAAAGAGGAATGAAATTCTGGTACATATAACAATATGGATAAACCCTGAAGACATCATTTCCAGTGAAATAAGTCAGGTACAAAACGACAAATAGTGAATGACCTCATTAGGATGAAATAATTAGAATAAACAAAATCACGGTATAAAAAACTAGAATACAGGATGCTAGGAGCCAGGGTGGGGATAGGGAATGGAGAATTAATACTTAATTGGTACAGAGTTTCTGTTTGGAGTGATGAAAAAGTTATGGTCATGGATGGTGGTGATTATGGCACAACATTTTTTTTTAACTTTTTTATTGTTAAATATAACATATATACAAAGAAAAGAAAAGAAAAAGCAATGATTTCAAAGTATATGTCAAGAAGTAGATACAGAACAGATTTCAGAGTTTGTTACAGGACACATTCTACTATTTCAGATTTTTCCTTGTAGCTGCTCTAAACACTGGTGGCTAGAAGAGTTTTTTTTTTCTTTTTTGTAAAAAATAACATATATATAAAAAAAACTTCAAAGCACATTGCAACAATCAGTTGTAGAACAGATTTCAGAATTTGGTATGGGTTATAATTCTACCATTTTACGTTTTTACTTCTAGCTGCTCTAAGATACTGGAGACTAGAAGAAATATCAGTATAAGGATTCAGCAGTCACACTCATTTGTTAAACCCTACTTTCTCTGTACAACTCCACCATCACCTTTAATCTTTCTCCCACTCTTTAGGGGTACTTGGGCTATACCCATTCTAACTTTTTCATGTTGGAAGGGGTTGTCAATAATATGGGAAAGGGGGATGGAACTAGTTGATGTTCTGAAGAGGCTGGCCCCTCTGCATTTCAGGACTTATCTGGTCCAGAGACCCATCTGGAGGTTGTAGTTTTCTGGAAAGTTACCCTAGTACATGGAATCTTTGTAGAATCTTATATAAAGCTTTAGGTGTTCTTTAGATTTGGCTGGAATGGAGGGTTTGTCAAGTTATGGTAGGTAGCAATGTCGAACTGAAGCTTGTGTAAGAGTGACCTCCAGAATAGCCTCTCAATTCTATCTGAACTCTCTCAGCCACTGATAC
This sequence comes from Tamandua tetradactyla, assembly GCF_023851605.1. Lineage (NCBI taxonomy): Eukaryota > Metazoa > Chordata > Mammalia > Pilosa > Myrmecophagidae > Tamandua > Tamandua tetradactyla. The sequence continues at coordinate 84,115,693 of NC_135338.1, read as the reverse complement.
CCTATTTGTTCCATTTCTTTTCCCCCTTTTGGTCAGGATGGCATTGTTGATCCCATGGTGCCAGGGTCAGGCTCATCCCTGGGAGTCATCTGCCAAGAAGACTTTCATCCCTGGATGTCGGGTCCCACATAGGGGGGAAAGCAATGATTTCATTTATGGAGTTGGGCTTAGAGAGAGAGAGGTCACATTTGAGCAACAGAGGAGGTTCTCTGGAAGTAACCCTTAGGCATACCAACAGGTAGGTTAAGCTTCTCCACTATATATATAAGCTTCACAAGAGCAGGCCTCAAGATCAAATCCATATCGATTTGGGTGTCCCTAATGTTTGACACAATATTAGGGGTTTCCTAGTGGTAAAGTTTAATTGTTTCATATTTTTTTTTCCCATCTCTCAAGGAACTTAGCCAATACTTTTTGATTATCTGCTTAATATACTCTGGGATCTATTCAGGCATCATATTAAGTTATATAGGATTAAAGGCCCTCATTCTTATGCTGGGCTCCCTGTGTTTAGAGCATGTAAATGAACTATCCAGACATTCTGACTTAAATTACATGCTACAGAAAATTTAGGTTCTGGACAAAAGAAACGTTTCTTCCTTTGGCCTCAAATATTAGATGAGTTTCTAAAGTATAGACAATGTCTTCCCCTCCCCTGTATTCTGAATTGCCTCAATGCTGACCTGACTAGCTTTATTCTTAACTCTAAATACCAGGTTATAAGTATACAAAACATCATATCAAAATCCAGATATAATAATTAAAACTCCAGGCTAAATGTGATTACTATAAGAGCTTACAATCTAGGCCCCTGCATTTTCTAAAGGAGACCATACAATGGCTGCTCTTTTTTCCTGGCCTATTTTGTGTGGCACAATATTTTGAATTTAGTTGGTATCACTGAATTGTATACTTGAATATGGCTAGAAGTAGGGAACATGAACTTGTATATATATTACTAGAATTAAAATTAAGCAAAAACAACCATAGGCCTTTTTTACAGAAACAGTAAATCCTAATGTAAATGGTGGAACATAGATAGTAGTATAATTATAATACCATGGTTTCGCTAATTCTAACAATGGTACCACACCAGTGCAAAGTGTTAAACAAAGGGAAAACTGTGCGTGAGGGGGAATATGGGAACTTTACATCTTGTGTATGATTTTTCTGTAAATATAAAACTTCTCTACTAAATTTTTTAATCACATGAATATGTATAAACCTTCCAATTTACATGAATTTTTAAGATACTTCAGAAAATTGCATTTATGATAATCCCTTTAAGCTGTCTCCTATGTCCTCAAGAGATAGTCATCTGTTCTCTTCTGCCATTTGAGGGATTCCACTGTGAAAGTCCAAAACATATTGGTATAGTGGGGAGGAAAACAGCAATAACAACAACAACCTTGAGGCTGGTGTCAAACATAGTTTCAAGTCCTTACCTACTAACTGTGTGAGTTTGATCAGGTCCCATACCTCTCATTTCCTCACCAGCAGACTGAGAACATACCACTTATGACTTTATATACCACTTAAGTTATAAGTTTCTATTCACATGCCAGGCAAAAGTAATTTTTAAAAATATATATATATTTATTTTTACGTGGGCAGGCTCCAGGAAACGAACCCGGGTCTCCAGCATGGCAAGCGAGAATTCTGCCACTGAGCTACCATTGCACCACCAACAGTAATATTTTATTATATGAGTTTTAATCTACTATCAATGATATAGAAACCCTGGGAAAATATAAATTTATATCTCAAAAAGTATAATCTCCAAAATTAAATTTTCCTTCCTTTCACTTCATTAAAAGAGAAATTAGATTAGTGGGGCTATACATGCTTTCTGTAGCATCACAGAATATAAAAAAGCTAAGGCAATTTATTGGGAATTGAATTCACAAGGAGATAGGAAAGATAATGCAACTATACGTAATCTCTTAAGAAGCAAGAATGATCCTAGGAATGAAAAGAAGATTGAATTGCCTCCTGATTGTTGTTGCAGAGGCCAAGACCAAGACATAACAAGTTAGTCTTCCACAGCTGTACTGCAGAAAATTAAAAGAATTTTCCTGTTCACTGTCCTGAACAAACTGCATGAAATGGAGCTGTCCACCAGTAACAAAGGCAGGGCAAAGTAGGAAATCTGCAATGCAAATAAGGAAGGGACTTGGATGCCAAATTTAAAGATTGCCAGACATAAGGCAGAAAAGTGAGTATTCCAGGGTACTAAAGACTAATTTACTAATTTGAAGGTATAGCAGCAAAATTCTACTTTATTTATGCATTCTTTGACAAATCCAACTATTTGAGTGAAAAACGGTCATACAATCGCAGTTAGGCTTTAGAGACATTCAGGGCTTTCTCTTCCTCCCAATACCAATTGCATATTCTTGGCCCAAGTGGAATTGTTATTTGCACAAAAATCTTCTTGAAAGTATGTGAAACAGAACTGGTTGAACAAATTCTTGACATAAAGACTCTGCAAATGGTTATAAACATATGATCTATATTACAGTTAGTACTGGACAAAATTATCTTCATCAGATTTTGTTTTTTCTGAGAATGCAAATATTTCTTTCTTTGACTCCCTCATACTTTTGAATGAAGAACTGCTTATTAAAACTTTAAATTAACCTTTAAAATAAACTACTGTAATAAAGAAACATTCAGTTTGGTCTTTTGTAAGACATTTTTATTATTTTATAGGCATTCTAAAATGATAATCCATCCCTTAGTCATAGACTCCTTTGACACTGCTTTTCTGGGAATGCATACGCTTTGTCAGACAGTATGGTACAGCAGAGGGTGAATTCAACTAGTCTTCAAAGCTCTGAGTTCCAGTACTGTCATTGACACTAATAAGCTCTGTGTTCTGTAACCTCTTTTGATCTCAATTTTATAAATTGTGGAACTCAAACACTCAATTAGATTCATGTTTTTAATTTTTACTTGTTCAGCCCCTAGATAATGTTTGGTGCATGTGATGGCTAGGTTCATGTGTCAGTTTGGCCAGGTGATGGTGTCCAGTTGTTTGGTCAAGCAAGTACTGGCTTAATTGTTATGGTGAGGACATTTCGTGGACTTAAATCATTAGAAATTGGCTGCATGTATAGCTTATTACATCTACATCAACTGAGGAGATTACCTTCAACGATGGAGACATTCCATCCAATCAGTTGAAGGTTTTAAAAGGAAAAGTGATTTTAGCAGTCAGAAGAGAGAATTTTCATCTGTACTTAGCCAGCTGGCTTCTCCTGGGAATTCGTCAAACACCTTCATCATAATTCCCAGCTTGCAGCCTGCCCTATGGATTTTGGACTTGCACATCTCCACATTTGTGACAATTTTATAAAATTTCATAATATTTACAGAGATCTCTGCCAGCTTTTTTCCCCTAAGTAACCCAGACTAACAGAGGGTGCAAATGAATTCATCAACTCCTTACATACTCTGGGATCCCCCTAAGAATCTGAAGTTCATTAGGGTCAACCTCTCAATGAAGATTCTTTAAGGACCTCACCAAGTCTAAGATTGTATTTTTTTAGAGTTGGAGCAAAAAGGGGAATAAGAAAATACACTAAAACATTACTTACTTTTCAAAGATTTGTCTGATAATCAGCAAGCCAAAAGCATATGGAATTGTCACATACAAATGAGAGGGTTTTACAAAGACGTAGCCATCATGATCATCAAGATCCGACCACTTCATTGTTGGAGGAAGCCAGAATCTTTCCAGCCAGAACCATTCCTTAAATGTCTGAAACATTCTAGAGGGGTGGAAAAAAGATTACATTAGCTTGTAAAAATAAACACTTCAAATTAAGAAAACATTAAACACTATTCACTCAGAATACCTAAATCAGAGAGCTGTGAAAATAAGGCAAGAATGGAAAATTAATATATGAGTTTCATGACCCTTCATTTGCATCAAACAAGCAATTACTCTGCCTACACTCTCAGAATAATTCAGCTGTGGCATAATAAATTGAAGTTTAACACACCACTATACACATTTTCAGCAACACATATGTGAATATTATGGGTATGTGACTTCCTGTTTTATGATTCTATGGTACAAAAAAAATGACAACAATAGGCTTTACAACTTCAACATACAAAAGCTGCATGTATGCATAAATCTTCACTAGTATCCTAAGAACTTCCCTAGAAGATAAAGGGCAAGGATATTACATTAATAGTATCAATTAGTCTATTTCACAAAAATTTACTGAAATTCTGTTATCTATCAAACACTGTGCTAGAAACTGGAGTTGGAGAGGTGAATAAGACAGTGCACCTGCCTTGAAGATCTTGTTGTCTTGTGGCCAAGGAACTTTGACACATTTTTTTTAGGTACAATAAAAAAACTATATATAAGGTGCTGTGGGGAGAGGATGATGGGTCCTGAGTCCATTCAGGAGGTGTCAGGGAGATGATTACAACAGATGGTCTCCAAGATGCCCTGAACAATAAGTGAATAATCCAGAGAAATGCAGAAAAATGAAAAGGAATAGTTGTTGTAAGGAGAAAATATTCTAGATTCATACAATCAGAAGCATAGAATAACACAGAATTAGATGTGTTTTTTTTTAACTTTTTCATTGTATAGTATAACATATATACAAAGCAAAGAAATAAAATATAATAGTTTTCAAAGCACTCTTAAACAAGCAATTACAGGACAGATCCCAGAGTTTGTATGGGCTACCATAGGATCCTCTCAGATTTTTCCATCTAGCTGCTCCAGAATATAGGTGGCTAGAGGGCGTAAATATTTTTTTATCATCACAATCAACTTTTTTGTGAAAAATAACATATATGCAAAAAAGGTAATAAATTTCAAAGTATAGCACCACAATTAGCTGTAGAACATATTTCAAAGTTTGACATGGGTTATAATTCCACTATTTTAGGTTTTTACTTCTAGCTGCTCCAAAATACTGGAGACTAAAAGAGATACCAATTTAATGACTCAGCATTTACATTTATTTGTTAAATCCTATCTTCACTATATAACTCCACCATCACCTTTGATCTTTCCATCCTTTCTTTAGGGGTGTTTGAGCCATGGCTATTCTAAATTTTTCATATTGGAAGGGTCTATCACTATTATGTGGTAGGGAGATGGAATTATTTGATGCTCTGGAGAAGCCGGGCCCTCTAGATTTCAGGACTTATCTGGACCAGGGACCCCAGGTTGTAGGTTTCTAGACAGTTACTCTAGTGTATGAAACCCTTGTGGAATCTTATATATTGTCCTAGCTGTTCTTTAGGATGGGCTGGAATGGTCCTGGTTGGGGGTTGGCAGGTTATGATAGGCAAAAGGTCTACCTGAAGTTTGCATTTAAGAGCAACCTTGAGAGTAGCCTCTCAACTCTACTAAACTCTCTCAGCCACTAATACTTTATTAGTTAAACCACTTTTCCCCCTTTTGGTCAGGATGGAATTGTTGATACCATGGTGCCAGAGCTGAATCCATCCCTGGGAGTCATCTCCCATGTCACCAGGGAGACTTTCACCCCTGGATGTCATGTACCACATAGGGAGGGAGGGCAATGACTTCACTTGCAGAGTTGGGCTTAGAGAGAAAGAGGCCACATCTGAGCAACAACAGAGGCCCTCCAGAAGTAACTCTTAGGCATGTCTATAGGTAGTCTAAGCTTCTCTGCTACCTATATAAGCTTCACAAAAGTAAGCCTCAGGATTGAGGGCATGGCCTATTGATTTGGGTGTTCCTAAAGTTTGACACTGTATCAAAGGATTCCCTGATGGTAATGTTAAATAGTTCCATATTCTTTTTCCCAACCCTCAAGGGACTCTGCCAATACTTTTGATTATCTGCTTAATATACTGTAGGATATATCCAGGTGTTACAATAATCTATTCAGGATTAAGGGTCCTCATTCTTTTTCTGGGCTCCCTGTGTTTCAATTGTTCAAATGAGCTACACAGATAGGTTGAATTGGATTATGCACTACAGAAAATTTCAGTTTCAGACCAAATAAACCTGTTTTCTTTTGGTCTTAAAGAGTACGTGAGGTTCTAAAATACAGACACTGTCTTCCTTACCCCTGTATTCTGAATTACTTTAACCCCAACCTTATTGGCTTCGTTCTTATCTCTAAATATCAGGTTGTATATAAAACAGCATCTCAAAAAGCAGAAATAATAATCACCACTCTGGACTTAATGTGTCTGTTCAAAAAGTTTACAATCTATGCCCCTGTTTTCTTACAAGCATTTTCTAAAGGTGACCATACCATTGTTGTTCTTTTGTTTCTGGTATATTTTGGCTCACCAAATGTCCCACATGTTCATTCAGACTGGTGCATGCCTCATAACTTTGTTCCTTTTTTAGCAGCACAACCTTTGTTCATAAGTATACACCACCGTTCGCCAATCTACTTCTCAGTCAGTGCATTCTTCAGCCACCTGTATTCATCAGGCATCATGTATAGTGCCCAAAGTCCACAGTCCATCAAATTCTCGATTTTAGACAATTTCATTGTTTCCGAGAAAAAGAAAACCAACAAACACACCCTCATCAAATAGGAAATCTAAACCTCCTCTTAGCTCTTGTCCTTCCCCCCATTATTTACCTCTGCTGTTGCTGTGGTAATGCTGATGTTTTCCTTCTGAACATAGCTCATAGCATGCAATAGCAGTTTTGCCCCTGTATCCTGGACTTAAACATTCTTTGTACAAAATGTCCTCAGAGTCACAACAGGCATGGTCAAATCAACTCCATCAAAATCATTTAATTTAGAAATAACATGATGTGCATGGAAAACTACAAGAAAATTGGTACTGCGGTAGCATAATAATATAAGGTGTGAAATGGTAGGCTATAAATGCCTAGACAGTCCTGGTTCATTGTCCTATCATAATTATTAAGAACTCTCCCTTTCCTTTTCAAAAGTGTCCCTGTTTGGCTGATGAGATAGGTAGGGTTAGGGTTTGTATTCCATGCTAATGAACTTGGATTTTGGCTACTGGGATCCACTGAAGAGTATTATGCAGAGATACAAAATAGTCAGATGTTTTAGAAAGGTCACTTTGGTAACCTATAGTGTTGTCTTTGTGTTGGTTAAGTAAAGGTGTGTCCTCTGGGCTGACATAGTCCTTTAACCCAGAATGCATGGTGTGAAGCTGATTTCAGCCCTCACAAGGCCCCAGTCAGACATATACATGGTAGCTCTGTCAACAGTGACAAAGAATAAATTTCAGGAAATGGAAAGATTGGAGAGCAATTAGGAGCTTTAAGTAACAGATGTCAGAAATGGGAAGTCTTGGACCAAAGCAGAGTTTAAATATGCTGATAATAAAGTAGTTCATGAGATTAAGCATGGGATCCAAGATGGGTAGAGAATAAAGGGAGTCTAAGAGAGAAAGTGACATTATGAAAAAAGTGCAATACTCAAGAGACCAGAGGTCAAAGGACAAGTGTGAAGCAAGTGGTGCTAAGGGCCTGAGAAATCTGTAAGACTGGAACAGAAGTTAGGGCCAGAGAGTGGATACTGAAGTTACAGATTTCTGACTTTGGATGAGAAAGAATTCCAGAGTGTGGATCCCAACATAAATCCAGACTAAAGCCAATAATTGAATTCTAGTGAGATAGTCTCCTTCTTTATTTTGTCTCATAGTCACTGTTTAGAGAAAGGTTCATCCAAAGTAGCCCTAGTCTAGTCACACCCACATCTGCAAAGCTGGGCCTTGGGAAAAAGGCTACTTTCTTTTTTGTCTACAATTTCTATCCTGAGAGAGAGAGGTAAATCCCATTTACACAGATGAGCAAATATGGTAGTGTAAAGATGGTCAACAAAAGTTTATTGAATATTTCCTCTCTATTAGGCTTTGAGGCTACAAAAAGGAAAAGGATGACCCTGAACTTCAGGGATTTTAAAACTGAGTGGAGACTGATGTGGATTTGGACTAGGGAGATAGCAGGGAAAACTGATGAAAAAGGTGTCAGGAAGGGAAAATTAATAAACTTTAATGGCCCACTTGATTAGGTAACTGAGGAATCAAGCCTGGTTGCCTGGGCCATTTGACAAAAGTCATCAAAAGAGGAAATTAAGAAAGGACCTCTGCTTTGAAGGGCACATACAGATAAAGCTCAGAACAAGAATAGGCACAAGTCTTTGATTCAACCTGCTCTGAAAAGGATTTTTCTCTTTCGTTTTGGTGGCTGTGTTTCTACAGCTTGACTGCTCTTTGGATACAGCTGCCAAGGCTTCTCGGGCTCCACTGCCCCAGACATAGGCAGAGTTAAGCTTGTTTGAGTGTTTGTCTGGAGCCTGTGACTTCCCCCAGGAGAGGGGTGGGGCCCAGCTCAGGTGGAATCCCTCCCTCAAGGAGTTCAGACCCCAGAGTCTGGAAAAGTGAAGCAATTAAAACCAGCCTACAACCTCTCCACTGTCTCCACCACGCCCCCAGCAGGGAGAGTCTGCTGAAGTTAAACGTACCACATCACCTTATGCTGGTGGGACCCACAGGCAGACAAGCACCACATACTGGGCAGGACAGGAAAAACAGAGAGCCCAGAGGCTTCTTAGGAAAGTCTTTCAATCTGCTGGGTCTCACCCTCAGGGAAAACCGAGGCAGGTGACTCTTTCCTCCTGATGGGTGGCCAGCTTGCTCTGGGAAAATCTGGCTGGGGTTTATAATACCTAAGTAGACCCTCCTAAGGTGGCATGGGGGGTGGGGGGAAGGCACCATATAGGCAGGGCAAGAAACTAGAAAACCAGAACTGAAAAATTCTGATCTGTTAAACGAAACCTAAGAAAGAGGTCCAGAATAAGCTCAACTGAATGTCAAAGAACAGATAGACAACAAAGTCATCTAGAAAGAAAATCCTAGGTAAAAAAAGTGAAAACAATCTCCAGAATAAACTAATTAATATAATTAAATGCCTAGACGCCAGCAAAAAATAACAATCATACTAGGAAAACTGAAGATGTGGCCTAGTCAAAGGAACAAACCAACAATTCAAATGAGAAACAGGAGTTGAAAAAATTAATTCAGAATTTCGAACAGACATGGAAAACTCATTAAAAATCAAATCAGTGAATTGAGGGAGGATATAAAGAAGGCAAGGAATGAACAAAAAGAAATAAAAAATCTGAAAAAACAAATCACAGAACTTATGGGAATGAAAGGCACAGTAGAAGAGATGAAAAAAAAAACAATGGAAACCTACAATGCCATATTTCAAGAGGCATTTCAAGAGCATTTTTTCTCAAGTGCTCATGGATCATTTTCAAGTGTAGACCATATGCTGGGTCACAAAGAAAGTCTCAATAAATTTAAAAAGATTGAAATCATACAAAACACTTTCTCAGATCATAAAGGAATGAGGTTGGAAATCAATAATAGGTAGAGGGTCAGAAAATTCACAAATATATATGGAGGCTCAACAACACACTCTTAAACAACCAGTGGGTCAAGGAAAAAATTACAAGAGAAATCAGTAAATATCTCGAAGCAAATGAAAATGAAAACACGACATACCAAAATTTATGGGGTGCAGCAAAAGCATTGCTAAGAGAGAAATTTATTGCCCTAAATGCCTATATCAAAAAGAAAAAAGAACAAAAAAATCAAGGAATTAATTGTCCACTTGGAAGAACTACAGAAAGAACAGCAAACTAACCCAAAAGCAAGCAAAAGGATTTGGGGGAACCCTCTTCAAGACAATGCTCAAAATATGAAACTGTAAAGGAGGAGAAAGAGCTAATTTAAAAAACAATGGAAAACAGAGAAAAGAGTCCAGTAATCTCATTTATTTCTGCTCTAATCTTCATTATTTCTTTCTTTCAGAGTTGAGAAGACAAAGGCCTACGAAGCTCTCAAAGGAAAGGTGAGGATGGGTTTCTAAGTTTACACTCTTGGAACAGGGGTGAACCAGATGCAGACTGAATATTACCAACAAGGTAAGTCGGTCCTTTGAAAAGAATAATAAATATGTAATTTCCTTACAAGGCTGATCAAGAAAAAAAGAAAACACAAATTACCAACAACAGGAATGAAAAAGAGGATATATCTACATATTCTATGTACATCAAAAAGACAAAGAGGATATTGTCAACAATTTCATGTAAATAAGTTTGAAAATTTTCATGGAATGGACAAAAATTTTTTTCAAATAAAATGTACTCAACCTGACAGAAGAGAAATGGAAAACTACATAGTCACACATCTTTTAAAGAAATTGAATTTATTATAAACCTTCTTTCCACAAAGAAAATCTCAGGCCTGGATGGCTTTACAAGTGATATTTTCCTAAACATTAAAGGAAGAAATGAAATGAATTTCACATAAATTCTTCCAGATAATAGAAAAAGAGATCTTTTTCTAACTTTTTTATGGATCCAGCATGATCTTAATTTTCAAACCTGTAATGGATATTATGAGAAAGGAAGACTACAGACCATCTCTTTGTGAACCAGGATGCAAAATCCTTAAAAATCTTGGCAAATCAAATTCAAAGATATGTAAAGAAAATAATACATCATCAGTAAACAGGGCTTAGTACCAATCCTGCTCAAACTCTTCAAAAAAATGAAGAGGAGAGAAAGTTACCTAACTCATTCTATGAAGGCAGCATCACCCTCATACCCAAGCCAGACAAAGTTATTACAAAAAAAGAAAACTGCAGACCAATCTCTCTTATGAATATACATGCAAAAATCCTCAACAAAATTCTTGCAAATAAAATCCAATAGCATATTTAAAAAATTATACACCATGACCAAGTAGGATTCATCTGAGGTATGCAAGGATGGTTCAAAATAAGAAAATCAATTAATGTAATATACCATATCAACAAATCAAAGCAGAAAAACCACATGATCATTTCGATTGATGCAGAAATAAAATTGATCTCCAATTTTATCACTCCAGCGTGGACTTTTAGACTCTCACCAAGCCCAGACTGGGAAGAGTACCCAGGGAAAAAGTAATCTTAGACAGCCAATCTCAAGTCATTTCTTCCCTGGAGGAATTTTAGTTTCCACTAGTGTTTATCAGGGACTCTCTCCCTAGGGGATCTTTGTCTCCTAAGCACTGGTAAAGCCCACTTTGCTTTTCTGACATGGTGGCTTCTCAGCTCTTTAGCCTCTTGCCCACACACCTTCAGAATTCAACATCCTTTCCTGTTGAAAACACTTCAAAGGATAGGAATAGAAGGGAACTTCCTCAACATGATAAAGGGAATATATGAAAAACCCACAGCTAACTTCATCGTCAATGGGGAAAAACTGAAAACTTCCCCCTAAGATCAGGAACAAGACAAGGATGTCCACTATCACCATTGTTATTCAACATTGTGTTGGAAGTTCTACCCAGAGCATTCAGACAAGAAAAAAGAAATACAAGGCATCAAAATTGGAAAGGAAGAAGTAAAACTCTCACCATTTGCAGATGATATGATACTATATGTCGAAAACCCCGAAAAATCCACAGCAAAACTACTAGAGCTCATAAATAAGTACAGCAAAGTAGCAGGTTACAAGACCAACACTCAAAAATCTGTAGTGTTTCTACACACTAGTAATAAACAATCTGAGGGGGAAATCAAGAAAAAAATTCCATTTACGATTGCAACCAAAATAATAAAATATTTAGGAATAGATTTAACTAAAGAGACTGTGTTAGTTAGATTCAGTTGTCAACTTGGCCAGGTGAGCATATCTAGTCTTGTTGCCGCAGACATAAGCCAATGGTACATGAACCTCATCTGTTGCTAATTACATCTGCAGTCGGCCAGGAGGTGTGTCTGCTGCAATGAGTGACGTTTGACTTAATTGGCTGGTGCTTAAATGAGAGAGCGAGAGGAATGCTTGGCATTCCTCATCTCAGCACTAGCAGCTCAGCCCAGGCCTTTGGAGATGCAGAAAGAAGTCACCCCAGGGAAGGCTGTTGGAACCCAGGGGCCTGGAGAGAAGACCAGCAGAGACCATCTTGTGCCTTCCCATGTAAGAAAGAAGCTCAGTGGAAAGTTAGCTGCCTTTCCTCTGAAGAACCAACAAAATAAATCCCCTTTTATTAAAAGCCAATCCATCTCTGATGTGTTGCATTCTGGCAGTTAGCAAACTAGAACAGAGACAAAAGACCTATACAAAGAAAACTACAAGAAATTGTTAAAAGAAATCACAGAAGACCTAAATAAATGGAAGGGTATACCGTGTTCATGGATTGAAGACTAAATATAGTTAAGATGTCAATTCTACCTAAATTGATTTACAGATTCAATGAAATGCCAATTATCTCAAAAACTTACTTTTCAGAAATAGAAAAACCAATAACCAAATTTATCAGGAAGGGCAAGGTGCCCAAACAGCTACAAGCATCCTAAGAAAGAAAAATGAAGTCAGAGGTCTCACGCTACCTGACTTTAAGGCATATTATGAAGTTACTGTGGTCAAAACAGCATGGTACTGGCATAAAGATAGATAAACTGACCAATGGAATTGAACAGAGTGTTCAGATATAGACCCTCTCATCTATGGACAATTGATCTTTGATAAGGCAGTCAAGCCATCTCACCTGGGACAGAACAGTCTCTTCAATAAATGGTTCCCAAAGAGCTGGATATCCACATGCAAAAGAATGAAAGAGGATCCATATCCCACACCATATACAAAAATTAACTCAAAATGGATCAAAGACCTAAACATTAGATCTAAGACCATAAAACCATTAGAAGAAAATGTAGGGAAATAATTTATAAATCTTATAATAGGAGGTGGTTTCCTAGACCTTACACCCAAAGCATGAGCATCAAAGAAAGAAAGACAGAAATGGGAACTCCTCAAAATTAAACACTTTTGTGTATCAAAGAACTTCACCAAGAAAGTAAAAAGATAGCCTACACAATAGGAGACAATATTTGGAAACAATATATCAGATAAAGGTCTAGTATCCAGAATATATAAAAAGATTGTTCAACTCAACAAGAAAAAAACAGACAACCCAATTACAAAATGGGCAAAAGACTTGAACAGACACTTCTCAGAAGAGGAAATACAAATGGCCAAAAGGCACATGAAAAGATGCTCAACTTTCCTAACTATTAGGGAAATGCAAATCAAAATCACAATGAGATATCATCTCATACCCACCAGAATGGCCATTATAAATAAAACAGAAAACAACAAGTGCTGGAGAGGATGTGGAGAAAAAGGCATACTTATCCACTGTTGGTGGGAATGTCAAATGGTACAACCACTGTGGAAGGCAGTTTGGTGGTTCCTCAGAAAGCTAAGTATAGAATTGCCATATGACCCGGCAATACGATTGCTAGGTATCTACTCAGAGGACATGAGGGCAAGGACACAAATGGACATTTGCACACTAATGTTTATAGAAGTGTTATTTACAATTACCAAGAGACGGAAACAGCCCAAATGTCCATCAACAGACAAGTAGCTAAACAAGCTGTGGTATATACATACGATGGAATATTATGCAACTGTAAGACAGAATAAAGTTATGATGTATGTAACAACATGGATGGACCTTAAGGACATTATGCTGAGTCAGATTAGCCAGAAACAAAAGGACAACTACTGTACAGTCTCACTGATATGAACTAATATTAACGAATGAACTTGGATAATTTCAGTTAAGAACAGAAGTCATCAGAAGATAGAAATAGGGTAGATACTGGGTAATTAGAACGGAAGGGATACAGACTGTGCAATGGGACTGATTGTAAAAATTCAGAAATGGATAGCACAATACTACCTAATTGTAATACAATAATGTTAGAACACTGAATGAAGCTGAATGTGAGAATGATAGAGGAAAGAGGCCTGGGGGCACAAATGAAATCAGAAAGAAAGATATACAATAAAGACTGTTCTAGTTTGCTAGCTGCTGGAATGCAGTATACCAGAATCAGAATGGCTTTTAAAAAGGGGAATTTAATAAGTTGCTAGTTTACAGTTCTATGGCCAAGAAAATGTCCAATTAAAACAAGTCTATAGAAATGTCCAATCAAAGGCATCCAGGGAAAGATACCTTGGTTCAAGAAGACTGATGATATTCAGGGTTTCTCTCTCATCTGGGAAGGCACAGGGTGAACACAGTCAGTTTCTCTCTCTCGGCTGGAAGGGCACATGGCGAGCAAGGTGTCATCTGCTACTTTCTCTCCTGGCTTCTTGCTTCGGCTGGCAAGCCTCTCCTGTGGAGTCCGTCCAGACTCTCCATCAGAATTGTCGGCTTCACAGCCTGCCCTGTGGATTTTGGACTCTGTGTTCCCACAGTCACATGAGATACTTTCATAAATTTTATATTTGTGAGTGTTCCCTGTTGATTCTGTTTCTCTAGAAAACCCTAATACAAAGACTGAGATGGTATAATTTAGAAATGCCTAGAGTGCATAATGATAGTGACTAACTGTACAAATTTAAAAATGTTTTGCATGAGGAAGAACAAAGGAATGTAAATAATGCAGGATGTTGTAAATAGATGGTAATTAATATTTTTAAACTTTAACTTATGTGTGAGACTAAAGCAAAAAATGTTTATTTGGTACAAAATTTATATTTTGACTAGTGCATTTCCTAATATAACTTATGTGGACAACTTAATTGAACACCGTAAGTACATGGAACCATGCGTAGGGTACGAGATTTTGTAGGTTTGTCCAGAGTGATGCCTCGATAAATCCCTGAAGGATTTGAACAGTGAACGAAATAGCATTTGCAAAGTCCCCTTGGGGGAATAGTGAGAAAGGGGGGAATTTCAACTTCCCCAAGTGGAGAATTCTTGATATTCTCACAAGCAGTGGGGACAAACAAAGCAATAGGCTGAGCCCCCAATCTTGGGTTTGTTCATATGAAACTTAACCCCACAAAGGATAGCCTAAGCCTATTTAAAATTAGGCCTAAGAGTCACCCTCAAGAGAACCTCTTTTGTTGCTCAGCTGTGGCCTCTACTCTCAGCCAACACAACAAGCAAACTCCCTGCCCTCCCCCTCTCTATGTGGGACAAGACTCCCGGGGGTGTGGAACTTCCTGGCAACGTGGGATGGAAATCCTAGAATAAGCTGGGACTCAGCACCAAGGGATTGAGAAAACTTTCTCGAGCGAAAGAGGGAAGAGAGAAATGAGACAAAATAAAGTGTCAATGGTTGAGAGATTCCAAAGTTGAGAGGTTATCCTGGAGGTTATTCTTACACATTAAATAGACACCACTTTGTTAGTTAAGGTGTAACAGAGAGGCTGGAGGGAACTGCCTGAAAATGTAGAGCTGTGTTTCAAGCCATATTTCTTGAAGATGACTGCATAATGATATAACTTTTGCGACGTGACTGTGTGATTATGAAAACCTTGTGTCTGATGCTTCTTTTATCTACCTTATGGACAGATAAGTAAAACATATGGATTTAAAATGAATAAATAATGGGGGAACAAATGTTAAAATAAATTTAATAGATTGAAATGCTAGTGCTCAATTAAAGGGAAGGGTAAGGGGTATGGTATGTTTATGAATTTTTTTGTTTTCTTTTTATTTCTTTTTCTGAATCGACGCAAATGTTCTAAGAAATGATCATGATGATGAATATACAACTATGTGATGAAAAAAAGAATGTCATATTGTATGTTGATTGGTTTTAATAAAATTTAGAAAAAAAGAAACAACAACAAAAAACTCCTGAAGCCTCTCCTAAGTACATGGAATCTTGAGTAAGGTATGAGATTTTGTAGGTTTTTCCAGAGTGATGCTTCGAAGAATCCCAGAAGAATTTGAATAGTGAATAAAAAAGTATTTGCAAAGTCCCCTTGGGGGAATAGTGAGAAAGTCCTCAAGTATAAGGATGTTTAATAGACATTCATAAGCCAAAATATTAACAGCAGGTGGTGGACTATAACAATCCAGGCTGACACTCCAGGCAGCCTCTCTACCATCCCTTCATCTTCTCCCAAGATGAGACTAGAGGTTAAATAGAGGGAGAAATGTAGTCAGAGAACTGGGACAGGCATTCCCTTAACTCTCTATGCCACTCAGACCATTTAATAATATATAAATCATATTCTCTTGGCCTCCCAATAGCTGCTCTGAAGACTAGAAGCTTGTGCGAATCTGTGGCCAGGACTTCTGGCACCCATTAGAG
Source organism: Tamandua tetradactyla (assembly GCF_023851605.1). Classification (NCBI taxonomy): domain Eukaryota; kingdom Metazoa; phylum Chordata; class Mammalia; order Pilosa; family Myrmecophagidae; genus Tamandua; species Tamandua tetradactyla. The sequence goes on along the minus strand of NC_135338.1, from coordinate 84,099,567 downwards.
TCACCTTTTCCTGTATCTTATACATGGGACATGTCATTTGCATATCCATACCCAGCCTTTCACCCTAGGCAAGTGAAATCACCATATGTGTGGAATTAGAGTGCCTTTCCCACTCTCAAATCCAAAGCGAACAATTCTCTACCTGCTGGCAGTCAGGACATGGGATGGCCTAGGCTTGGCCAATTGGATGCTTTTCTCAGGATTTTGAATCTGGAGCACATGGTGGCAATGTACAGTAGTAGCAAGTGGCATCCTGACTAGGCTGATGCTGAAAAGATTGTTATCTTTCTGCTTCTTGGCCTTCCTGATTGTCTTGGTTCTACTGTCTTCCAATTCTGGTCCACCAGCCTTCCTTCCATGTTGTGGTGCTGTGACTCCCAGCTACCTCCAATAAAGTCCTTAGTTTAAGATGGTGAGAAAGAAGAGGACTCTTTTCCCTACAATCCCAAACCCTAGCATCTTTTCTGCTCTCTTTTAGGAGAAAACTGATAGCTCCCATTCAATTTTCTGAACCTTAAATGTAGCTGAAGTTCCTATTCTTAAGATTCGCTTCTAAAGCTGAAAGTTAGAAGCAGGAACTTCCTTGCCTAATGGAGGAGGGATGGGCAGAATGTGGAGTTTTGAGAATTTCTCCCTCTTCTTAGCCTCTGATCTCTTCCTGTTGACAAGAGGCAGACATTCGTCCCTTTTCCTTCTTTCTTTCTCTCCCATTTTTGCTCCTGCTTTGCCTCAGTTTCACATCTGACAGTGCCACTCACAGGCACTGTTTCAGGTGTTAGTGTTGTTGCTGTTTATTGCAAAAGAAGCTTGTGGCCTCTCTGACACAACCTTAAAAGGATGCTCAGTGGATGACAAGACATGTTACCTACACAGTGAGTAGAAGTCTAAATGTACACTCCGCTAAGTGTAGCAATACTTCAATGATATGTAGATGGAAAGAGAGTTTCAAAATATTGATATGGGAAGATAACCTAGATTTTTAAAAGTCCTATGAATTACTGCTTTAAAAGAATCCTGAATATTTAAAACAACGAATATGTTTTTCAGGGACCTGGACTGTGAATTTCTCTTTCGGGACAGTCCAAGAAGCCCAACGACTCCCACATTAAACTCTTGGCCCATCTCTCACCTTTATTTATTTGGACCAACTCTAGGCCCTTCTGGCCATTTAAAATAAACTCTATTGACAACTCTTCAGCATTTGTACTTGGTAGTCTCTTGGAAACAAATATATTTGTTTACTCTTTGGCCATTCTCAGTTTCCTTTTTTTTCTTCAGCTACTCAAAGTCTTTTTTCCTTCCCCTGTATACTCTCTAAGTGGTCTATTAGAACTGCGATTTTATTTATATAGAAATAGTAGCAGTTATTTTTTAATAAGAGATATTTGCAAGAAAAATTTCTGATGCTATTTCTTTTTACTTTGGGGAAGCAGTACTAGTGACAGTGACATAAGAGCCCCAGCTGTGTTTTCCCACCTATTAATGCTATGGAGTTTAAAACCCCATTTCAATTCTAGCTGCCATTAGTCTACAGGAAGAAAATCTAACTAGTGTAGGTTTTATGACTCATTACTTTCTGACCTCTTGGATACAGAACTCAACAGGGTGAGCAAAGCATATTGGGCTACTTCCAAAGATGAAGGCCAATAAATTTGACCTTAGGACTGAAGAAATAAAACTATCTGGGCCTCAAGTGTTTACTATTTGAAACAACATTTTTGTAAAGTACTGAAAAATGTGGCACTTGAACTTCTGCTGAGATGAAAACTCCAAGTTAGGCTGAGGCTTTGGACAGCTTCTAGTAACTATCTATCTGATCCCTACTGTAAACTCCATATCAGATATTATAAAATATCTCTACAAAAATTTCTCTCAGATGGAGAAGAGTGAAAAGATTAGAAAATATCTCTGCAAACAGAAAATATCTCTGATAGAGACAGTGATGAGAAATACGACATTAGGTAGAATAAGTCAAATTGAAGTAAAATCATATTTCTGAGCAACAGAGTGAAAGAAAAGTCCATGAATTGATGTTAACAATCTCTAAGTATTATTATGGTTGGAGGATGTGGGAGGTAGTGAGGGCTTTTAGAGACTGGGTGATCAGCTAGATTTTAGCTGAACCAGAGTTCTCCGGTGAAGAGAAAGTAAGCTCCAGAAGAGAGAGAATTTTGTCTGTCTTGCTCACTGTTGTATACCTAGAGATTATGAAATACGTCCTAAATAAATAATTGTTGAATGAATAGACAGAAGGCTTATTGAGGTTAGATTGGTTTTTGAACAACGAAGGAGTGATACTATAGTCAAAAATGGTATCTAATTTAAGTAACTACAAACAGCTTTATTTTTATTAGTTGTACAACAATTCTTAAAATTTGGTACAGGTGGGCAGATAAACACGCATTGGTCTGTGTGTATTTTAAGGCCTCTGTTTTAACAGGTTAGACTGCGACTCTAATTAATATATAGGGAAGAACATAAAACAGAAGTAAATAAGAACTATATTTATACTGCTTCTAGGTAGATTATAAAATCGGGAGACTTCTGCTCATTGAAAAATACCATTAAGAAACAAAAAAGCTCCTGCTGGGGTCAAGATGGCGGCTTAATAACGTGTGCATTTTAGTTCATCCTCCAGAACAACTACTAAATAACCAGAAACAGTACAGAACAGCTCCCGGAGCCACAACAGTGAGCAGACACACAGCGTACCCCAGTCTGGACCAGCTGGACTGGCTGTGAGCACCCCCCAGAACCGTGAGTTCCCAAAGCTGCAGTGGCCAGCGCCCCTCCCCCACAGGCCACTTCCCAGAGGGGAAAGGAAAGGACTTTACCAGCAGCAGCGACTGGTCACAATCAAACTGTGGAACTAAGTAACAAATTCCGACTACTAAAAATAGGCCCCCCAGCTTAGGTGAACCTGATCAAAGTGGAGGTTGCTCATTTTTGCCCCTGCGCCAAGGGGGCAGGACTGATAGAAAAAGGGGGAAAAAAAAGAAGGAAACAGAAGTTTTTGTGGCTGTGTATCTACAAAGGCTTGACTGCCTCTGGATACAGCAGCAGGATTTTTCAGGCTGCAACTGCCCCAGGAATAGGCAGAAGTGAGCTCTTTTGGGGGCTTATCTGGAGACTGTGCCTTCCCCAGGAGAGGGGTGAAGCCCCACCCAGGTGGAATCTCTCCATCAAGGAATTCAGACACCAGGGCTTGGTAATTTGAAGCCATTAAAACCAGCCTACAACCTCTCCTCTGTCTCCAACACGCCCTCAGCAGGGAGAGTCTGCCAAAGTTAAAGGTACCGCATCATCTTATGCTGGTGGGACCTGCAGTCAGACGCACCACATACTGGGCAGGATAAGAAAAACAGAATCCAGAGACCTCACAGGAAAGTCTTTCAACCTGCTAGGTCTCACCCTCAGGGAAAACTGACGCAGGTAACTCTTTCCTCCTGATAGGAGGCCAGTTTGGTCTGGGAAAATCTGGCTGGGGTCTATAATATCTAAGTAGACCTTCCTAAGTGTGTGTGGGGGAAAGGCACCACACAAGCAGGGCAAGAAACAAGAAAACAAGAACTGAAAAAATTCTCCTCTGTTAAACAAAACTTAAGCTAAAGGTCCAGATAAAGCTGAACGGAATGTCAAAGAACAGATAGACAACAAATTCATCCAGCAAGAAAACCCTAGATAAAAGAAGTGAAAGCAATCTCTAGAATAAACTAATTAAGGTAATTAAATGCCTAGACGCCAGCAAAAAATAAATCACAATAGGAAAATTGAAGATATGGCCCAGTCAAAGGAACAAACCAACAATTCAAATGACATACAGGAGCTGAAATAATTAATTCAGAATGTACGAACAGACATGGAAAACCTCATCAAAAACCAAATCAATGAATTGAAGGAGGATATAAAGAAGGCAAGAAAAGAACAAAAAGAAGAAATGGAAAGTCTGAAAACACAAATCACAGAACTTATGGGAATGAAAGACACAGTAGAAGAGATGAAAAAAACAATGGAAACCTACAATGGTAGACTGCAAGAGACAGAACATAGGATTTCTGAACTGGAGGATGGAACATCTGAAATCCGACGAGAAACAGAAACTATAGGGAAAAAAATGGAAAAATATGAGCAGGGAGGACTCAGGGAATTGAAAGACAATATGAAGCACATGAATATACGTGCTGTGGGTGCCCCAGAAGGAAAAGAGAAGGGAAAAGGAGGAGAAAAACTAATGGAGGAAATTATCACTGAAAATTTCCCAACTCTTATGAAAGACTTAAAATTACAGATCTAAGAAGTGCAGCATATCCCAAAGAGAACAGATCCAAATAGACATACTCCAAGACATTTAATAATCAGAATGTCAGAGGTCAAAGAGAGGATCTTGAAAGCAGCAAGAGAAAAGCAATCCATCACATACAAGGGAAGCCCAATAAGACTATGCACAGATCTCTCAGCAGAAAACATGGAGGCGAGAAGACAGTGGGATAATATATTTAAATTATTAAAAGAGAAAAACTGCCAACCAAGAATTCTATATCCAGCAAAACTGTCCTTCAGAAATGAGGGAGAAATTAAAACATTTTCAGACAAAAAATCACTGAGAGAATTTGTGACCAAGAGACAAGTTCTGCAAGAAATACTAAAGGGAATACTAAAGACAGATATGAAGACAGAAGAGAGAGGTGTGGAGAAGAGTGTAGAAAGGAAGACTATGAGTAAAGGTAAAAAGAAGGAAAATTAGATATGACATATAAAATCCAGAAGGCAAAATAGTAGAAGAAAGTACTACCCATGCAGTAATAACACTGAATGTTAATGGATTAAACTCTCCAATCAAAAGACATAGTCTGGCAGAATGGATTAAAAAGCAGGACCCATCTATATGCTGTCTCTACTCAAAGGACACGAGGCCAAGGACACAAATGGACATTTACACACCAATGTTTACAGCAGCATTATTAACAATTACCAAGAAATGGAAACAGCCAAAATGTCCATCAACAGACAGTTGGCTAAACAAACTGAGACATTTACATAAGATGGAATATTATGCAGCTCTAAGACAGAATAAAGTTATGAAGTATGTAACAACATGAATGGACCTTAAGGACATTATGCTGAGTGTGATTAGCCAGAAACAAAAGGACAAATACTGTATGGTCTCACTGATATGAACTGACATTAGTTTATAAACTTGGAAAATTTCCTTGGTTAACAGAGACCATCAGGAGATAGAAATAGGGTGAGATATTGGGTAATTGGAGCTGAAGGGATACAGATTGTACAACAGGACTGAATATAAAAACTCAGAAATGGACAGCACAATATTACCTAGCTGTAATACAATTATGTTAAAACACTGAATGAAGCTGCATATGAGAATGATAGAGGGAGGAGGGCTGGGGTATAAATGAAATCACAAAGAAAGATAGAGGATAAAGATTGAGATGGTGCAATCTAGGAATGCCTAGAGTGTATAATGATAGTGACTAAATGTACAAATTTAAAAAATGTTTTTGCATGAGGATGAACAAAAGAATATCTATACTGTAGTGTGCTGAAAATAGATGGTACTTAATATTTTAAAATTTCAACTAATGTGTGAGACTAAAGCAAAAAAATGTTTATTTGGTACAAATCTATACTTTGACTAGTGCATCTCCTAATATAACTTATGTAGATAGTTGATTGAACACCTTAAGTACATGGAACTTTGTACAGGACATGAGATGTTGTTGGTTTGTCCAGGTGATGCCCTGATGAATCCCAGAGTGATATGATCAGTGAGTGGAAAAGTATTTGCAAAGTCCCCTTCAGGGAATGGTGAGAATGGGGGAAAACTCAACTTCCCCAAATTGAATTCTTGATATTCTCACAAGCGGTGTAGACAACCAAAGCTATAGGCAGATCCCCAGTCTTGGGATTTGTTCATATGAAACTTAACCCCACAGGGGATAGATCAAGCCTACTTAAAATTAAGCCTAAGAGTCACCCCCAAGAGAACCTCTTTTGTTGCTCAGATGTGGCCTCTCTCTCCAGCCAACACAGCAAGCAGACTCACCACCCTCCCCCTGTCTACGTGGGACATGACTACCAGGGATGTGGATCTTCCTGGCAGCGTGGGACAGAAATCCCAGAATGAGCTGAGATTCAGCATCAAGGGATTGAGAAAAACTCTAGAATGATCTGCGACCCAGCATCAAGGGATTGAGAAAACCTTCTCCACCAAAAGGGGGGAAGAGTGAAATGAGACAAAGTATCAATGGCTGAGAGATTCCAAACAGAGTCAAGAGGTTATCCTGGAGGTTATTCTTATGCATTAAGTAGATATCATCTCCTTATCCAAGATGTAATGGAGAGGCTGGAGGGAACTGCCTGAAAATGTAGAGCTGTGTTCCAGTAGCCATGTTTCTTGATGATGATTGTATAGTGATATAGCTTTCACAGTGCGACTGTGTGATCGTGAATACCTTGTGTCTGATGCTCCTTTTATCTACCTTGTCAACAGATGAGAGGAACATATGGAATAAAGATAAATAATAGGGGGAACAAATGTTAAAACAGATTTAGTTTGAAATGCTAGTGATCAATGAAAGGGATCAGTAAGGGGTATGGCCTGTAAAATTTTTTTTTCTGTTTGTTATATTTTTCTATTGTCTTTTTATTTCTTTTTCTGAATTGATGCTAATGTTCTGGGAAATGATCATGATGATGAATATGCAACTATGTGATGATACTGTGAATTGCTGAGTGTATGTGTTGGGAATGTTTGTTTCTTGTAATTTTTTTTAATTAATAAAAAATTTTTTAAAAAAAGAAACAAAAAGGCAAAGTACAGACTGAAAGAAAGCATTTTTAATACATGTCTCTGGCAAAGGAGTTGTGCCCAGAATACACACAGAACGGCAACTCAGTAAAAAAAATTGGGCAATTCTTCCATAAGTCATTTTGGCACCTGCATTTCCATTATCATTCTGTCTAGTGAGAAGCATTTTAAATATTTCCTCTGCTTACGGAGATTCTTGTGTGGAGCTTGTATCAATTATTTATTGCATCACTGCTCCAAATTTCCATTTTACCTTCTCTGTGGAAATGGGTCTGGTTCCTTTACACATTTTCCCTTTGCCTGCTGGCCCTGAAGCTTTGTCAGAAGAGAGATAACGCAGGAGGAAAGGGTTTTGCTTCCTGGTTCCAAAGTGTTTACATTGAAGGGCTCCAGCAGCCTCTTGACAGCCAGCAGTTTTCCCCCAATATTCCTCTCAGGAGTTTTGTGACAGTGCCCCCAGTGAGATACCTCTCCCCAGAACCCTAGAGAGCATATTTCTGGCAAGTTCCAGAGGGCTGGTTTCCAGCAAGTTGCACTGATACCATATTGACTTCTCTGTTCCTTCTCCAACAAGGTCAGCATCTCAACCCTGGCAAAACCCCAGGGGAAGGGTTTCTTTTATCTGCTTTCTTTTATCTGACTGTTTCTTTTATCTGCTTTCCCTATATTCTTCTTACTAGTCAATGCCTTGCTACTCTAATCCTGATTGGACCCAGACTGCCTTGATGATGGTACTTTAACCATCTTAATGTACTTACTCTAATACTAGATAATAAAGGCTAAGATCCTTCTGGGAAAGTAAAAAAGATGCTTGAAATTCAAATTAGAAGAGAGAGACTTCTCATTTTTTCCTTTCAATACTGTTTGTAGAGCCTAGCAACATCTTTCCTGTCTTCTTGGCTATTTCAATCATTTTGCTTTATATCACTGCGCTTATAGATTCAACAATGACTAGAGATTTCAGAGTGCAATTCTTCCCTTTTGCTTCTACTGATTATAAAGTTTAGATTAATGTCCCAGGAAGACAACTATCACTTTCCAATGGGGTAATACATTGTTACTAAATATGATTGGGATATTTTTCCAGCAAAACTAATAAAACACTAAAATGCCAATTAGACACTTGGCATCTGGATGAGGTCATGTTCCCAATCAAGCCAGGGCTATTTTCTAGTGTAATTCTCTTTCAATTCGATTATTACTTTTTTACTTTGTAATATAACTTTACAATATGTCTTGCTGTAGATTGAATGATGTACCTCCAAAACACATCTTAAACTTAATCTGCACTCCTAAAGTTGTAAACCCATTTGTAAAAAGCGATCTCACAAAGATATTTTACTTAAGGTGTGGCCCACCTGAATAAGGGTGGGCTTTAATCCGATTACTGGAGTCCTTTAAAAGCAGAAGAAATTCAAACACAGCAAGAGAAAACCACAGGAAGGAACCAGAAGCCAGAAATCAAGGGAACCCAGAACTGAAAGGAGAGAACATTACCCTGTGACCAGAAAACCAAGGAACTAAAGGATTGCCACGAAGCCAGCATTCAAAATGCCATAGTAGTTAAGCAGAAAGCAAGCCTTCTGGCCTTCAAAACTGTGAGACAATAAGTTCCTATTGTTTAACTACCCCATTGTGGGGTATTTGTCATAGCAGTCAGGAAACTAAGATATGCCTTGACCTAGGTTGTCATCCAAGCAACCCCTTTCTAGACTAAATACTGAACCAGTGAAGTTGAATTCCTAGAAAAACCCAAGGCAGAATTATTGTTTCCTGTTTTCAAAAGAAACCCCACTTAGAGATGGCTCTGCTAGAGGCTTATTTTCCAAAACGGCTGTTTGGATTCAGCTTCTGACCTGCCCTCTTTTTGAGCACACTCTCCTGTACCTGAGGTGTCCTACATGATTGGGCCTTTCTGACTTTTCCAAGGACATTTTGTGCCCCTCCTTCCCTTGATCTCTGATACCACAAGCTAGTATCTACTTTTTGATGTTTCAAAGCAAAAAGCAGAGCTCTTTCTTAGCCTCAAGGCATGTACATAGATTATTCCTTCTGCCTAGAAGGCTTTTTTCCTGAGTCTCCACCCCATTCTCTCCTTCTCATCCTAAATCTCAATTTAAGCATTTCTATGATCTTGATCAAGGCCTTTCTGCATCCCCATGACCCCTGCTAAATTATATACTACTGTTATATGTTTTCATCACTCCTTGTACTTTTTCTTCTTAGTATGTATTGACCATAATTATATATTTGTCCATTGATTTGATTTAAAGTCGGGCTCCCTCCATGAACTTCAAGATTCACCAGGGACTACACCTGTTTGGCCCACAATCACATGATTGTGATTGAGCTCAATATGAGTGCTCAATAAATGCTAGGGATTGAATGGATGAACCTTGAATACAAATGTTGAATGAAATAAACCAGATACAAAAAAAAAATACATATTGCTTCATCTCTCTTATATGAAATGCCTAGGTAAAGCAAACTTCCTAAAGATAGATGCTAGTTTATAGGTTACTAGAGGCTGGGGGAGGTGGGGGTAAGACAGGAGGAGGTAATCATAGGTTAATGGGTGAGTACTTGGTTTGAAGTGATGAAATAGGAGGGGTAATCAATATCAGTGATGGCAGCACAAAATTGTGAATATAATTAATAGTACTGAATTGCACAATCAAATGTGGTTAAAATGGGATATTTTGAGCTTTATAACAATTATTGCAATGAAAATATATATATTTATATAAAGGGAGGCAGTCAATGTGCTTGACTATATACTAATCAAGCACATAGACTTCTGGTCCAGACTACCCAAGGGCAAAGCCTGGTTCTGATATTCAACTAGATATGTGCCCTGGGGCAATTAATTGCACCTCCTCTTAGGATTGTTAGAATAATTAAGTAAGTAAATATTTGTAAATCACTTTACATATCTATTAAATGATGAATTGAAGTCAAGCTATTAAATATGAAGTTGCTCTTCTAAAAAGAGAAACTAAATGAATTTCTAAGTCCTAAAATTCTGTAACTGGCAACTATCAAATTAGAAGCTATTTAAAAATAATATTCAGTGCTAATTATGATACAGTAAAACCATTACATTCATATGTTACTGGTGGTAACATAAATGTCACTGCCCTTTTGGGAACCGGATAACAAATTTTTAGGAATCACTAAACTGCTCAAGCCTACCTCAGTATTTATATATATATATTTATACATAAATACCATTTATATATAAATATATATATATATTTATAATATATTTATAATGGTATAAATACCATTGACTTGTCTACGTGAAAGTGGTTATAATGGGAAATGCTGTTTATATGTTATCACAATAAAATGAAAAACAAATAATGACAAAAAAATTATATGATCATCTAGTCCAATTTCATAGATATGAAGAAATCAAGACCTAGGAAAATAAAGTTGCTTAATCCAAGCAACCCTAGGAAAGCCAGTGTTTTTCCAATACAAACCTATTTCCCCATGACTAAAAGGGGTTATTAATATGATTTATTTTACATTAATGTTTCTTTTTTTAAAAAAAGGCTATTTTTTAAAATAAAATGTTCATATACAATAGTCAATGACTGATTTAAAGCAAGGCAAATTTGCCATTCATATAAAGATTTATCACAGCCTTTTTACACACACAAGCAGTCAGCTGTTGGAATCTTTTGTTCTCTAACAATTTCAGAGAAAATACAGTGTGCTTCCTTAGTCAACAGGGACACAGGCTTTTGAGATTTCTGTGACCTGACTTTAGATTTGGGGAGTAATATAGACAGAAAATAAAGAGGTAATATTCTCTAACATGTAATTCTTCCTGGGGCCTCCTTGCCTTTATTTAGTTTCTGGTTCTAGCTTATTTAGTTTCTAGTTATGAACTTCGCAGAGATTGCTAAAGGCCAGCTCAGGACTTAGAGACACGTGTGTGACCAAGGAAATTTACTCAGACTAGTAACACAGAAACTTACAGCAAAACAGGTATGACTAAAATCAAAATGATATAAACATAGTTACAGAATAGATAAGCCTTAGAAGGGTTTAAACAAAAGGGGTTCAAGATCATTAGCCGGGAATCTGCTAGAACATTATACAGAATTGATTATTCTGTCTTCAAAGGTAAAATTCTCCCTTCTTCTGCACCCCCCCCCCCTTTTTAACTTTAGGAAACTAAAATGTAAATTAATAGCTGGGTAACTAGGCAATGGTGTTGTACTATTTAAGAAATGTAACCTATTAGCATCATGTCAGCATTTCCTACCACTACTAAATATCCAGTTCCTCTCCCACAGGTCCTTCCTTCCAAGTTCTCCTCCCTGGCCTGCTGAGTCATGCAGCCTTGCTTCACAAATTACCCTGCTAAAAGCGGGTGGGGGGGGTGGGGGGTGGGGGGTGGGGTGGGGGGTGCGGAACTTCATTGCCGATGACTCATAGAGGGACCTAAGGCGAGTCAAGGTCAGTTTTGCCAACTTAGAGACCAGAGGACTGTCTCAGTGCCTGCCGAGACCTCCTGAACACCTCAGAAATGTGCTGCAGGGGCTTTACCATCATTCAGCCTATGTAAATAATGACTAGAGAGATTGTCACACAAATTGCAAACCAGTAATTATGAACAAAATCAAAAGTGAAAAAAAAACAAACACAAATGTAGTGTTTCACACACCATCTCCCATAGCTCTGCTTCCACCGAACCTAAAAACTTGAGAGAGGACTAGGACCCTGGACTCAGAAAACCCATGAGAAGGCCAGTTCTGTCACTTAATAGCTAAGAGATCATGTGAACTTCGTTTTGTTGATTCTTTGTTTGCTCACCTGTTAAATGGGGACAATGTCACCATTAGGGCCTATGGGGGGATTAATGTAAAAAAATATCTGAACACAATAAAGAGCTGGATAAACGTTGTGTAGTAATATTATCTTATTATCTTAACTTTGGGGTATGGATAAGAACCAGCTGTCAGGCTGGTTTAAATAGTAAGGTAAAATACTAAAGTTTAAAAGGAATCCCCAAAGGAGAGAAATGTGAGAACCTTAAATTCTTTCATGGCCTCCCTCCCTTCCATGTTCTGTGCATCTCTCACCGCTGAGAATAGATAACTAGTTTTATATCCTTCTCTCAGCAAGGGGAGTCCACATGGGTACAAACTGTGCTAAGCAAAACACCCAGGGCAAGTCTGGGAGAGGCTGTATTACATCGTTGTGCATTTCCAAACCTTCCAATGATGGGGCTCACCTCAGGGAATGCCCAACCTCCCCCTTTGCCAACACACCAGACCGGGGCAGAATTTCCTGGTCAGGGCATGTGTGGTAACGCAGGGCCAACTGGTTTATGAAGAATAGGGACTGGGGAGTCTGAATGCCAATCTTTGTCTCAGCCATGTCACTGAAGACAAGGAACTTCTCTAAGTCTTGAGTGCTCATCTGTATAATGGGTATAATAATATTGATTTGTCAGGATTAAATAAGATGTGTCTAAACCACTCAGTGTGAGACCTGGCACATAGTAAGTGCCCAGTACGTTGTGGGTATTAGCATTGTGGTCACTCTTCACATTTCTTCATCAATGTCACTGTGGTCTTCCAGGAGGATGCTCTCCTACATTACCCTATTGGCGCTGGATTTACCCAGACCAGGGTGAGGGTGGGGTAGGCAACTCTTCTGAGGGATTGGGGCTTCTTGACAAGATAGCTAGTTCCCTCAGTGACAGCAGGATTTATTACATCAGGGAACCCTTTTTGAGCAATGTCACCAAAGGAATCATGTTGTAAGAGAGAGTAAATCCTAGGGGAGGGTATGAATTTGGAACATCTACCACTCACACATGAGGAGAAAGCCTTGTCACTTTTTAGTAAGGACATGAAGTTATGAAGATGTACTGATGTGGCAAGCCCCACCTATTAAAAATACATCTCATGTAATGTTTAAAGGCAGGGTTTCCTATTGTACAACCTGCTGCCATGGCAGCATAAAGTGCCTCTTGGAGAACAAAATGACAGACCCGAGTAATCTTCAGGTAAAGGTGGGATACAGTGTGTTTCAGTACCTAGGATAGAGGACAAGGACATGGTAAAGGAGTGCAGAAAAATAATCTGAATTACATACTCTTGACTGCTTTTCTCTTGAACTCTGAATCATGAGAAAAGTTGTAACAATAAAAAGCCAGATTACCCACTGGCCGAGTATCTTTGGCCTTGTTCTGGGGGACTGGGCACCTGTTGAGATGGCTGCTGTATTCTTCCTTGGGTAAACAGGGGTGGTTTATTTCTCTTCCTTGGCCAGAGCAGCTGTTCGCTCTGTCAAGGGCCCCCAGCCCTCACTATTCATTCACTAAAGGAAAATAAATAATACAATTTCAATACTGAAAGGAACTAGTTATTCCTTTCCAGTCCTTATCTAATACAAGGATGTTCTTTAAGAGAAAAAAACAAAACAAGCATAACACCAAGATTGTAAATAGATGGAAGAGAGAGAGAGGAAATTACATAGCATATCTGCAAAGTCTGGAACACAGAGAAATATTGCATTTATTTATTGTACCTTTTTGGATTAATGATAAAATCCATGGCTTTAAATTTAGACTCATATTTTCCTGCAAAGATGTCTAGAAGAAAACATATTGAGTCTGGGCATTTGAAAATATTGAATAATATATTCAAATATATTATTTAAGAATAAAAATTTCACAGGGTTTCTAGACTTTTCAGATTTACTTTTCAAAAAGGGCTTCCTTAGGTGTCTAACATGTATTTATATAATTTCATTTCAGTGTCTCTGATTTCAGGGGGAGTGTCTTAAAGCTACCTATTAATGCAGATTATCCTCCATGAACAAGAGAAAACACTGAGCTAACGTAGAAGCAGTTTCCAGGTCAATGCTGCATCTGGCACACTGGTAATTCCTGGGTCCCTGGAGGATTGGTAGGACATATGCCAATGTGATTTTCTTCTTCTCCTCTATTGATACTGATCTGGGGTCTTGGAGTTCCTAAGCCATCTTTTAAAAATTTCTTCTGTAAACTGAGACTCATTGTGTATTTCCTCAGTTTTTTTTTCCTGCCAAAAAGTATATTTGACAGAAGTTCCACTGTGAATCGCCAATCTAAATTTTGTGAAGAAAGCTCACGCATGAAGCCAGAGAAGAGAGTAATGGAATTAGAGGTGAGTTGCCCCAAAGGTCAGGACACAGGCTCCAGAACATGTGTGTGGGGTTCAGAATTCCTCTGTGTCATTCATGCTAGTAAAATTCACATTTATGTAAATGTCTGGAGGTTGAGCTAAAAAAAGGTAATGCTCTGAAAGAAAGTTAACAAAAAGGTCTCATGATATTCAATTCCAAACTGCCCAAAGAAATGTCAGAAAAAAACATAAACATGCTGCTCTAAACCTATATGGAATTCTCTTAAAACGTACTCAGAGATATCTAAGTGAGCCTCAAAGAAGCACTTTTGTACAGGGGGAGGGAAGGCCTTGGACTGCTTTACTTCCCTGCCCACTGAAGTTGTGTCTCAGTAAAGTTTTCTTTCTGCTGGTACCCGAGGTTAGGAAAGATATTCATCTGCCACCTTATGAAATCTAAGCAATTTCAATCTTTGTTATGCTGTATATAGATGCTTGTGGGACATGGGAATGGAAGAAGAACATTTACATATTCCACAGCATCTGAATTGCTCAGGCTTTGTCACTCTTTCTGGCATTAGTCAATGATTTGATTGAGTGCCAACTGCATGCCAAGGGCACTGAGCGTAATCCTCAGGAGCAGCCCTAAATATTAAAAATACATCTTGTGCAATGTTTAAAGGAAGGGTTTTCTACTGTACAACCTGCTACTCTGGCAGAATAAAGCACCTTTTGGAGAAGAACAAGATGACGAAGACTTGAGTAATCTTTAGGTGAAGGTAGGACACACTCTGCCAACTGAGACCCTTATTTTGGGGACTGAATTGAAAAGACTCATTTATGCACTCTGGCAACACCTCTCACATGGAGTAAGAAGTCCATAGGCCCATCAACATCCTACACTCCCCTTCCAGGCTTGCTATGGGTACCTAGGACCCTGTAATTCTCTGCCCAAGCAGTCCCAAGTCCACTTTTAGGGCCTGTGTGGGCCCTTCCCCAGGTCTATCCTCCTAAAATCCTAAAAGTGACAGCACAGCATATCCCTAGGTTCAGGGATGGCAAAGGGAGACTCCTGGAGAGTGGAAGAGGGAGACTGAGTTTGGAAATGTAGACTGGGGTGCCCATATACATGTGACCCAGGCTCCTGGCTGAGCAGGACAGAACCAAGGCTGGAAGAGGGGAGGTCCAGCTTGAGAGCCAAATGCCTCTATTTATACTTCTTCTCCTCAGTCCCTCAAATGCTAGGGGTAGGTTTGTCCACAAGAACCTTGGAATAGGTCTGAAATTTCATAAGTCCCAGGAATTCTAGAAGCCAAGGATCTGCTTAGATTGCACAGCCATCAGAAAGACTGGTAGCATTACCAAGGCAGACATACTCATACAACTCCTGACAGACCCATTGAATTACTCCTTTCCACAGAAAGTGCCTGCCTTGTTATGAAGACATGGCTTACTGGTTCTTCTCACTTCTTGCCATGAGGCTACCTCTTCACTACACTCATTTCCACCAGAAAAAGTAAGCAGGAAAAATGCATTTGTGATTGGCTGATTTTACTGTTTAATAAAACTTTTAGTAATAAGATACAGAAAAGTATAGGTTAAGAGGGGAGGGTGCCTTAGTTGTGAATCCCTTCTGTCTGAGGTGGTAGGCAATTGGGAAGATGGGGCAAAGCCCTATGTAAGCAAAGGCACAGTGTAGAGGAAAGGGTAAGAGATGTGATTCAGTTAATCAGTGGCAGTGATATCTGGTTCTGCCTCTTCCCAGCTCTTTACAACAAGCGGGCCATTTGATCTATCTGAGCCAGTTTCTTCATCTGAAAACTGGGAATGATACCACCACCTTTTACAGAAATTAAATGAGATTACTAAAATTATGACAACTGTATAATATCACAAGCATTCCCTCAACAAATCTTTAATTGTCACTAATTCCAGTTTGCATGTGAAAACATGAGGCTTAGAGGGATAAAGTAACCTGGACAAGGTCACACAGAACCAGACTCAAATTCAGGTACTGAGGGTAAAAATTCTACTTCTTTACATGATACCTGATTTTGTCTTTCATCAAGTCAATACTTGTGAACGTGCTTTGCAAATAACCCTTTGCCATACATAAAGCCATTTTGTATGGTATCCTGTTCTTTGAAAAAATGTGATTTTGGAAGTGCCTTTTCTACAGGTGGGAGATTGGAAGTTGGGAATCTGCAGGGCAGAACTAGCTTCCTTCTCTTCTATTAGAACGGCTATGGGGATTGGGGGAAGAGGATGGAGAAGGAGAGAGAGTGAGACCACAGCACAGATGGCAAATACTACCTATGATTGTGAGGTCATGTGCCATCTGGTACTGTCAAATGACAATTTCACTCAACAGCTCCCCTTTCAAAAAGGAAAGAATATGAATCTATAGTATTTCATATGGGATAATATGCTACCTGTTTTGTCCAAACACCACCTCCCCCTAAAACATGAAAAACAATACAATGTAATAAGCTTTTGAGTCACAGATATAATTTTCTAAGGTCACAATTTAGAACACATAATAGATGTGAAATAAAATTAAAAGTAAATGATAATTACGTTGAGTGTTTATGATATCTCTCTACCAAGGAACTTAAAGCACTTTATATATGCTAAAGTATCTCATTTACTTTCAGAACATCCCTGCAGAGGCAGAAAAGGAAAACACAACTAATTTGCAATTGTACTTGCAAGGCTCCTGTTAGCTCTAAAACTTTAAGTCAGAACTGCAAACCACTGGTAGGCCCCTGGTGCCAGACAAAAACAGCTTCAATCAGTTTTGTTTCATCTATACAAATGATTTGAAACGGTTTGAGCTAACATCTAAAAATAAGGAATTTCTACATAAAAATCCAGATTTGAAGCTTCCTCTAAAACAGAAGATTTGGCAATAAGCAGTGGACTGGAGTAGGAGGTACAGCCTTTAAACAGGCCATGAACTCACTAACTTGTCACCTACTAATTCTAGGTACATGCCAAGCCTCTCAGCGCTTTTAACTTTGTGATACCTGATGGCGCTAAGATTATCCACGTGAATTATGTTTTTCAAAGTCAGTGTAATTTGAGTCAAGACAATTAGGGCCTACCCCAGCCTGGTGTAATGATTGTGGTTATATCATAGCCCACGTTTTTTTCAAAGGGCCAGTTGTGACCTAATAGTACACTTTGAATTACTTAGGAGAGATTTTTAAACTTTAGCCAGATCAATTAAATTGGGGTCTCTGAAGGTGCAGTCCTAGCATCAATAATGCTGTTGTGGTGTTTAATAAACATATTTATTTAACCTACAGATAGGAAAGAAATCATAAAAGAGAGCATACCTGTGTTGTAACCAGCCCTAGATGGAAAAAACAGCTTATTATTAGCACCCCAGTTGCTCCCTTCATGCCCCCACCCAATAACTAACCCACCTTCCTGAAGCTACTCACCTCCTAACTTTTAATGCCACAGATTCATTTGAACTTCACATAAATGAAATCCTACTGAATATATTCCTTTGTGTCTAGATTCTTTCAGTCAGCATTTAAGACTAAGTTTTATTCATGTTGTTGCAATGAGCAGCAGTCCATTAATTTTCATTGCTGTTTAGTGTTCCAGTATGTGGATATAGCACAATTTATTTGTCCATTCTACTGTTAATGGAAATTTGGATTACAACAAACAGTGCTGCTAACTATGACCGTTTTTTAACATGTCTTTTGGTAAAAATGTACATACCATATGGGTATGTACTTAGGAGTGGAAATGCTAGGTCATAAGGTATATGTATATTGCGGTTTAGCAGATATTATCAAACAGCTTTCCAAAGCTGTTATGCTAATTTATACCCTACCACAAAGTATGAGAGTTTCAGTTGTTTCACAGTCTTGTCAGCACTTAAATATATTCACTCTTTTAAATTTTAGCCTCTCTGATATAGTGGCACTTCATTGGGGTTTTAAGTTCCACTCCCCTGATGACTCATGAGGGTGAGTACGTTTCATGATTAATGGCCATTTGGACATGCTCTTGTGAAATATCTGTTCAAATCTCTTGCCCATTTTCCTATCATGTGGTTCTATCTTTTAAAATTGGCTTGTTTAAATGTTCTGGATACAACTCCTTGTTGGTTATATATATAGTAAATGTCTACCCCCCACATCCACCAAGTAGCTTGTCTTTTACTCCTTAATTACATGCATGCCTTGGCAAACAGAAGTTCTTAATTTTAATAGAGTCTAATTTATCTATCCTTTTCATTATGTTAGTGCTTTCTGTGTTCTATTTAAGAAATCATTGCCTACCTCAAGGTCATGAATATATTGTGTAATTATCTAGAATAGTGCTGTCCAATAGAAAAATAATGAAAGGCACATATGTGATTTTAAATTTTCTAGTAGCCATGTTTAGAAAATAAAATGAAATAGTTAAATTAATTTTACTAGTATATTTGAATGAATTGAATATATTCAAAATATTATCATTTCAACATGCAATAAACATTCTTATTGAGATATCTTGCATTATTTTTTCCTATAGTCTTTGAAGTCTGGTATATATTATACTTACAGTGCATCTCTATTTGGACCAGCCACATTTCAGGTCCAGATCTAGTAGCTAGTGGTTAACATACTGGACAGCACAGATTTAGAAGTTATATTATTTTACTTGTCACATCTAGATTAACGTTTAAATCTGTATAAATTTTGAGACAAGAGTCAAGATTCACTTTTTTTCCCTGTGGGTATTCAAATGACCACCCTTTACTTGCAGCTCAAACACCCTGTCATAAATTAAAGGTCTGAATGTGTAGGTTTGTTTCCAGCATCTCTATTCAATTCCATAGGTCGATTTGTTCAACCTTGTGCCTCTGGCTTTAGTGGTTTTGGTTTTTGTTTTAAGTCCTTAGCTGATTCTAATTTTCAGCCAGTATTGATTGAGAACCATTTCTAGTAGGTCACAAATTCAGCTTAGTAGATCATGACCAGCATTTTTGTAAAGTGAAATGGAATACAAAATAAAATTGTGTTAGAAAGACAGAGATTGCTGAAACCAATGTCTATCAAGAATTGTTTTGTGAAACTTTTATTTCAGTAAGTGTGTGTGTGTGTGTGTAGGGGGTGGATAGGTGAGTGTGTGTCTTTCAGGGTGAGATCTGAAAATCATTTCTTACTCTTGGTAACTGTTAAAATGTTTGAAACCCACTACAATAGTGTAATCTATGAAACACTTATGAAAATCAAACTCTATATTATTTTACAGTTATCATCTAGAAACACACAGAAATTTATTCTTATACAATTGATTATAGAGCAGAGTTCCTCATAAAGAGGCTCTCTGTTGGAAACAAGCCAGGGAAAGCTGATTATACCAAATGGAACAGGAGGAACTCATTACAAGATCCTGCAGCTTTGACCCACAGTGGAATATGATAATGAGCCTGTAAACATTACAAATTAAAATTGCCAATCTGCACAATTTATTTATTCAGCATCAGTATATTTTATGTTTTTAAAGGTTTAACCATATGTCAAACAAGAAAACAAACTTTGAAGGGAAAAAATTGAAGTCAATTTAGTTATCAAATAATATCAAGTAATTTTCATTATTGAAGAAACTGCTCTTCACATTTTGGCTTGACTCTTAAAATGATTGCTTTATTGTTGAGCCTGTGTCCAGATCAATCTAACCAACTAGTATTTATTGATCACCTGCTAAAAATATGTCTGGCAAAGGGATCAAGATAAAAGAAATGTTGCTGCATATGAATACTTTACAGAGATAAATGGATTATGACATGATTTTTCTTCGCAGAGTACATCATTTTAGAACATGAATATAGTGAATTAAAATGAAGAGATGACAGAGTCAGGCAAAAGATGAAAATTTAGAGCTGCACTGTTCCTTACCTGGCCATTAGCAACATGTGGCTTTTGAGCACTTGAAATGTAGTTAATGCTAACTGAGAACATAAAATACCTCAATAATTTTTCATAACGAATAGATGTTGAAATGACCACATTCCTTGATATATAGGGTTAAATAAAATATATAAAAAATTTCTCTGTCAAACTTTAGGGACACCCAAATCAATAGGCCATGCCCTCGATCCTGAGGCTTACTCTTGTGAAGCTTGTGTTGGTAACAGAGCTTAGACTACCTACAGGCATGCCTAAGAGTTACTTCTGGAGGACCCCTTTTGTTGCCCCGATGTGGCCTCAGTCTCTCTAAGCCCAACTCTGCAAGTGAAATCATTGCCTCCCCCCTACGTGGGACATGACATCCAGAGGTGAAAGTCTCCCTGGCGACACAGGAGATGACTCCCAGGGAAGAATCCACACCTGGCACCATGGGATCAACAATTCCATCCTGACCAAAAGCGGAAAAAGAAGTATAATTAATAAAGTATCAGTGGCTGAGAGAGTTCAAATAGAGTCAACAGGCTACTCTGGAGGTTGCTCTTATGCAAGCTTCAGTTAGACCTTGCTACCTATTAAAACCTGCCAACCCCCAGCCAGGGCCATTGCAGCCCATCCTAAAGAACACCTAGGGCAATATATAAGATTTCACAAGGGTTCCATGCACTAGAGTAACTTTGCAGAAACCTACAACCTCCAGATGGGCCTCTGGTCAAGATAAGTCCTGAAACCAGCTCAGTCTCTCCAGAACATCAGAGAGCTCCATCTTCCTACCCTATATTAGTGACTGACAGTTCCAATATGAAAAATTAAGACTTGCCATAGCCCAAACACCCCTAAAGAGAGGGATGGGAAGATCAAAGGTGATAGTGGAATTATACAGATAAGATAGGATTTAACAAATGAATAAGAATGCTCGATCATTAAATTGATATCTCTTTTAGTCTTCAGTATTTTAGAGCAGTTAGAAATAAAAACCCAAAATTGTGATATTGTAACCCATGTCAACCTCTGAAATATTTTCTACAGTTAATTGTGGTGCTGTGCTTTGAAATTTATTATTTTTTTAATACATATTGTTTTTCACAAAAAAAGAAGGAAAAAAAGTCGATTGTGATGATAAAAAAATATTTAAGCCCTCTAGGCTCCTATATTCTGGAGCACTTAGAAGGAAAAATATGAGAGGGTCATATGGTAGCCCATGACAAACTCTGGGATCTGTCCTGTAATTACCTGTTAAAGGGTACTTTGAAAACTATTGCTTTCTTATTTCTTTGCTTTGTATATATGTTATACTATACAATAAAAAAAGTTTAAAAAAATTACCTCAAGCCCTTCAATGTACTATTTTATCTTTTCAAATAATCTACATATATGTCTTACCTGTGAATTTTACAGCTTCCCCACAATGAAAAACGTATGCTTGTTACTGTTTTTCTATCGCATGTGTATGTGTGTGTGTACACAAATTCTGAATAGACAGATTTAGAAACATGGATTACATATCTTATTTTCCTAGTATTTCTGGAAGATTTAATTCAGAAAACACCAAGAAAGGAAACTTTCCATTTAATTGGAACTTCAATAAACCATATACCAGCTACGCATTATGCCTTTGGTTTACCCTCCCTAAAAACCCAACACAAACCCTCTCCACAGATTGTTTTTCATGAGTACCAAGTAGAAAATAATAAAGAATAAATAGTTATTAAAACAAACCAAAGGCATATAACTTCATAGTTGAGTAGCATGCAGTCACCCAAGGACGGAGAAGTTTAAAATTCTTAGTACTTGGGAAAGGTGAAATTTGCAACAGGTCATTCAAGACCCTGGAACTATCTTCTGTGTGTTATGGAGTTTCTCAGACTTTAAAGTATAAGTGTGATAATAAGAAACTTTGGAAATTATTTAACTGTTTTAGAAACAGAGATTGCTGAAGTCCATTCACAATGGAATGTCTGACCATCATCAAGAGAAAATCTTGTGGAGAATTCTGGCTTTTACACTATTGTGCAAGGTTGACAATTCTTAATCTATATATTTATTTGGAATTTTGGGTTTTAAATTAAGTCCTAAATTATTTTAATTAACTTACTTTATGTTTTTATCATTTAAAACTCCACCTACAAATATACAGACTTAGGAAAGTGAATATAGTATGACACTAAAATGATGGGGTTAATTGTTGAATGTGGCCTAGTAGTGTAACTTATTTTAAGTTCCACTACTTAGAATGCCTTCTTTCATATTGCCAACTGCCTGGAAACCTTCAATCATCCTCGGTCCACAAAGCAATTAAACAACAAACCTAGGCTGTATAAGATCATAAGGTAGGTGTATTGGATGTGGGCTTTTATAGAAGGAAGAATAAAATTGTATTACATTCCAGATGAAGTATCCCTGGATTCCTCGCTTGCTTATCTCTCTGTTATTATCTATGATTCATCAAGAATCAAGGTTAGGAAAAGGGGGAAGAATGAAATGAGACAAAATAGTGTCAATGGCTGAGAGATTCCGAATAGAGTTGCGAGGTTGTCCCGGAGGTTATTCTTATTAATTTTATAAATATTACCTTTTTGGTTAAGGTGTAATGGAGAGGCTGGAGGGAACTGCCTTAAAACGTAGAGCTGTGTTTCAGTAGCCATATTTCTTGAAGATGACTGTATAATGATATAGCTTTCACAATGTGACTGTGTGATTGTGAAAACCTTGTGTCTGATGCTCCTTTTATCTACCTTATGGACAGAGATTAAAAATAAATAAATAATAGGGGGAACAAATGTTAAAATAAATTTAGTAGATTGAAATGCTGGTGATCGGTGAGGGCAGGGGAGGGGGTACGGTATGTAAAGATTTTTTTCTTTTTTCTGGATTGATGCAAATGTTCTGAGAGGTAATTGTGGTGATGAATATACAACTATGTGATGATATTGTGAGTTACTGATTACATACCAAGAATGGAATGATCATATGGTAAGAATGTTCATGTTTGTATGTTGTTATGTTAAAAAAAAAAATTAAAAAAAAAAAAAAGAAAAGAATCAAGGTTAGAGCCAGTTGGCCAAAACAACATTCTGGGTGTCTACTGGCCCACTCAAATTTGGCTCCAGGCTTTTTGCCGGTAAGTACGTCAATCACTCTTGCCCCAAATTCATCTTATAAAGGTATTCTAAAACCAGGTCAGCCTTTGTGCTGAGAAAGTCTTGGAAAGCCCAAGGCTGTTGTGAAGATGACCTCAGGTCCAGGGTACATTCACCAGGGTATGGTGAATGGTTGTTACACTGCATGTTCCATGAGAACAGTGACCAGCCTTCAAGGCAACCATCACTCTCCTGCCATATGCCCTTTGACAGCGACCAGCAATGCTTTTGTTATGGCTTGGGGATGGGGAGCTGGAAAAGACTCAAATAAATTCTTTTGCCTTCATATGACTACATAAAAACATCTTTCCTGACCTATAACTCTGCAATGGATAATACAACAAAATGACTTTTGAAAAAGAAATAGCAAATGTTCCTGCATTTTGCCTGATTTTACTAAACTTTTGAGGACTTTTAGCACAGGACACTCACAACTCTGTTTCAATGTTGGATCAGCTCCACCAAGAAAGATCTCAATAATCACAAAGTGATTTCCAAACAAGTCATTATGATATAATAAATACATCAATAGAAAATAAGCTCTGTGAGGGCAGGCAGTTATCTACCTTGTTTCACTGCGGTTAGTGCTGTGCCTAGAACAGGAAATGGTATACCGAAAACATAAACAAATAAGTGCAGAATGGATGAATAAATACCATTTATTCAAAGCCTAGAATCTGTCAAATTATACAGAAAACAATTTGCATATACATCTTTCTATTTCTTATAACAAAAATCTTTTGAGACAGTTATAATAATAACTATCTTATAAATAAGAAAACTAATGTTTGAGGAATTTCTCTGACTTGCCTAGGACACATAATTAGTAAATTGGAGAAAAGGGATTAAAATCCAGATCTGCCTGTCTCTCCAGCCCAAGTTCCATCCACCATACCTTGCCTTCAACTAACAGTAGCAGCAAACAATACATTGACCTTTGGTATAACATTTTAATATCATCATGGGTTCAGAAACTATTCCACATGACAAGAATTCTGTGGAGGATTGATGGAATAGGACAGAAATAGAGAAGAGCTCAATTATATATATGGATGCAGAGAAGCTGTAAAATTCTGGATTTCTCACTTCCCTATTATATTATCATAAATCTCACTAAGCCTAAAATTTTCCTCATCTGAAAACTGCATAACATGAGCCCTATCTCAATAAATTAAGTGGGAATATATATATAGTAGGTAGACCAAAGACTCAATAATTGTAAACTATTACTAACCCAGAATTGTCTTCACAACATATGTAAAATAATCTCATTGTTATTTTAGAAAAAGGCAGAAATATTTTTAATGGGAGGACTACACAATTATCATCAGTATCAACACATGCTTATTTTTCCTTTAAAGAATTTGCCCCTTTGGCCAACAATTTGACTGATGATATTATAAGTAGAAGCTCCCTTTAAGAAAAGAAATACCAAATACCTTTGTAGAAGGTGGAGAGTAAAAAGGGTATTTTAAAGTCTGAACCCTCATTCACGATAAAGAAGACATTTGAATGTTATGGATTAATGAATAAATTAATACGCCATCATCTGGGGAGCCCTAAAGGTTTCTTACCTTTATTCTGTGTAAGGCTTTTCAGAAAACAAAAATGCTTAAAAGAACACCCCTACTGAACATCTGCATGGATTAGAAGAAAAGTAAAAGCATTGTTTTGTTTTGTTTCTCTGCAAGGACCAGTTTTCATAATTGATAGCTAATTTCTTCCAAGCACAACATGGAGTACTCTATCTTTCAAGACAGAACCAGTTTAGAAAAGTTTGCCTCTGTGAGGTGAGCAAGTCTTGCCTTGTTCTAAATTTAAATCCCTCTGATACCGTCTAAAATGGCTTTTGCTATGCCACCTGGAGATCTGCAGTCATCTTTCTCATTTTATCTTGAGCCAAGGCTTTCCTAATAAAGCAACCTACGTTGAGCTTTCTGCCTCACATGATTTCAGTGCCTGAACAATTGTTTCTATTCTTTTAATGAATCAGTTTAAATTCACCAAAGAACAAGCAACACGGGTCTAGAAGTAGAAGTTGGACTCAACATTTATTCTCCACTACTAAAGTAAAACTCATCAAGCAAAAGGCTGCAGATCTGTCTTTTCTGTACCTCTCGCAGAACACTGGGCCAAAAATGAGCATTTTAATAACTTTCCGCTCACGTGTGCTCTCGCTCACACTTTCTCTTTCTCTCTCTCTCTCTCTCTCTCTCTCTCTCTCTCACACACACACACACACACACACACACACACAGAGTCAAGCCAGTGTGGTTTCAAATACTAACAACATCTACAAGACAGTGCCTACCTTTCTGAAACTCCAGGTCACTAAAGATGCCCCTTGCTTGTGAAGAGCAGTCAGAGAGAAAGGTTTCCAGTGTTCCAGTCAGCTTCCTTCTCATCAGAAATCAACACACCTCATCTCTGTGAGAGCTCTGAAATTCTTTCAGAGACCCACCCTCTAAAGTTGCAAGTCAAGATTTTTGACGGAGGGCAGTCAGTGACGTGATGCAAAGCTACTGGATGATACCTTCAAGTTCTTCCTGATGGATGTTGTTTCCTGTTTCACCATTTGGAGAGGAGAAAACTGAGCTATCAGATTCCGAATTAAAAATGCATTAATTGCCTCATCATTGCTGCATTTTGGCACATGCAATCATTAGTCAACTACTCAACAGGACGGTCTCCTTGTGTGTTAAAAGTAATGGGATTAAGGGGTGGTAAGAAAAGTGAAACACTGTTGAACAGCCCAGTACTATCATGTAAACTGGCTTGATAATTACTGTTCTCTCTAGAAGCCTGCAAACCGATCAGGCTTTTGCTAAATCATCACCACCACCACCACCACCATGCTACAAAAGTACCTCAACTAAGGAATATCAGTCCACAGAAATGTGATTTCTCTACCTGTCTCCTGCCATTTGGAAAAAAAAAATGAGCTTTTTGGAACCACGCACAATTTAATTTAAACAGTCTGGCAATCTTTGCTTTTTAGAACAGGTAGATATAATTCACTTTGTTTTTCTTTATTTATTTGTTTCAGTCTCAGAGGACAATCACCACAAAGAAAGTCACATAGTATTGAGAAATAAACACTGTCTTACCGCTTAAGGCACTTCCATTTCAAAGGCAAATGTGTATAAACTTTATAGGAGTTACTTAAAATGTTCCACTTTAGGGGGTCACTTTCATTTTCTCTTGCCTAAAGGTGAACCAGCGCAGGGCTTGGATTATTTCAAGGTGCTCTGACAAACACGAAAGCTTCAACAAGTTGATTCCTGTATCCTGTATCATTTGTAAGCCAAACATGGCTCCTAGCTGCTCAGAAAGCACCGCCTCCTCTAAAGGCCTGCCTCAAAGCTCTCCTCATTGGCTGTAGTCAGCTACTGAAAGTCATCTTTCTTTTTCAGTCAGCTAACAGATGACAGCAAATGAAAAAAACTGACTCGAAACAGAGAAAGGGAAACACTAGCTTAAAATTTCTTGAAACGTCACAGTTTCTCAAATGTCACTGAACTTAGTTCAAAGAGAGGATTGGTAAAAATCCCTTCACTTGACATTGGCACACTAAATCCATCCTAGTCTCTTTTGTTATCTACAGACTTTCTTTCTCCTATTCAGGGTTGAACTTCCAACAGATGGGTTACCAGATGCTATAAATGTCAAGTCAGGGTCTCATCAGTTTTTGCCAAGAGATTTCCCCACAAAACTGTCTGATCTTTCTGACTGTAGGTTTTCCCTTTTCTAGCCCAACCTCCTCCAATTGCCACCTGAATGATCTTCTTAATTAAAAAAAAAAACAAAAAACTATATATATATATACAAAAAATTTTTATCACGTCTTTCTCCCTTGCTAGTAAACTTGTACCAGCCACCTTTTTGCCTGTAGGATTACAGACAGCCTGGTTTGAACCTGATGCTCTAGCATCTCCCTCTGCCTATTCCCCCTACATTCCAACCAAAGTCAACAGGTAGCTTTTGTGCCCTTTCCACAGGCTGCTCTTTCTGCCTTCTCTGTCTGATGAAAGTCTGACCCCTCATTCATGCTCCCCCAACTCCCAGTTTATTGGTACTGTGTTTATATCTATATTATATTATTTACCATATTGTTATAACTTAACTATTTTCATGTCTGTCTTCCCACTCTACTGGGAATTATTAAAGGACATGACATGGACATCTTTATATTACTGGACCTTAACACAATGCCTTGGATCACAGTAGCTGTTAATATTTGCCAAGCAATTAGCATCCAAAATTGTGATACAGTTTCTATTCTAAGAATATTTGGGGAAGAGAATGCTCCTGAATTCTATCCTGGATTCTCTTTTATAGAATTAAACAAGCCAAAAGAGTGTTGTGAAACCTCAATTTTTGTTTGCTAGTCACTTGTAAAATGAAACAAATGTTATCTGCTAATGAAATATTGCTCAAATCAAATCTGAATCATTGGTAAATAACTCAGTATCTTCTATATAATCAAAAGAATGACACTGTTTTATTTCTTGAATCACTGTCAAGGTATAATTCCTCCCACTTCTTCAGGGACAGATGCAAAATAAGTCTGTTGTACAATCTATACAACAGGGGACAACAGTTAGAAGGATGCTCGTTGTGACTTTGCGGGAGCTATGTATTCTACCTGTGAGTCTAGGCTGTCTGTTGCACATCTCCTCCAAGTGAGTAAACAGGCAGAGGGAGTTGAAAATAAATACAGCTATGGCTCTATCAAGGATTCCTAATGTAATTCTTTTTCTGTCTTTCTCACTTGTGCCTCATGATAAATTTATCAGCTTGCTGCTAATAGAAAAGATAATCCCAGGAAACATTACACAAAAGAGCAAGATCCATGTATGGATGTCATTTCTTATAGGAATGTGTTAAGACATTAAATCAATTTTATATTTTGGACCTTTATTATAGACATTGAGTGATTTATTAAAATGCTAATGATTGCTAACATCTTAAACATGACACCTCTGACAATTTAGATGAGGACACTTAAGCACAATATTAGTAAAAAAGGTCTTGTGGGGAACAGTGGGGGGTGCATTAAAAATATGATAAATTCTTTCACAAAGAGCAAGCTTGTTACTAAATGAGACAGTATAAAGTGCCTACCCCGTACATCTCACATAGTAAAGTTGGGAAGAGGGATAGGGCAATGTGGATGTGAAGCAAACTCAATCCAGATTCCAGATGTCCACTTCAGAACTCAGAATAGGAAAAAGAGATTAAGCAAGTAAGAAGATGAGAACTAGATATTGTGCCAATAACTCTGTGAGCCAGGAGCAGAGGGTACACATCTTGATAGCTTGGAGATGTGGAATAAAGGGAAATGGGGCAACTTTGGATATATAAGTGAACCAATTCATAATCTAACATTAAGAAGAAAATGTGAGCTAGAATTGACCTGATTTTCCCTCAGAGAAAGGAACCCCATCCAAGAAACTCAATGAATGCAGTTTTGGCCATATCAATCTTAACTTAACCAGTCAAAGTTTCTGAGGTTTTACCATCAATAATCTCCATTTTCTTTGAATGTTTCATCTTAATCATTTGCATAGACATTTCACACACACAGGTTTGCTTACAGACAGAAATTTTCAGTCAAAATGTTTCCACATCATGTAGATGACTCCTGTGATATAATGAAACAAATATCTCTACAAATGCCTGAGCCAATACTTAAACTAATTCAATTTGAAGACTAGATCTTATCAATATAAAATAGCCCTGACCCCACATGATTCACCTAAATCCCCACAATGAATTACAGCACCTTAACTGCCTCTCCTCATAGCCATCCCACTTCAGGTTCCACTCTTTTCTCTTGCTGAGTATTGCAAGGTTCCCTGACCAATAATTTGAGAGGTGACTTTGTGAGACAGTGAGAAAACGAAAGAGAAGATAATCAGAAGTAGTCACAAGAAGCGCGAGAACTAATGATTCCCATACACTCAAGCTGCCCTTTGGTATATTCTTTCTTCTAAATCCTTGGTCCCACTAACATATTGTAACATTTATTTCTTTGCTTATTGTCTCTTTTTCTCCACTAGAATGGACATTTCATGAGGATTGGGATTTTTCTCTACCTTGTTCACTGCTGAATCCTCAGGGGTTAGAACTGAGTCATTACTAAACATTGAAGGAACAAATAAATTTATGTATCTATGTATTTATAATTCTCTCTTCTTCTCTATAACAATAAATAGGTTTTTTTTTTCCAGAGGTAACTTTTACTGGTTCTTTCAAAACTTAAAGTCAGTATTGGGTGCCTTGAAGATAGCCAGTTCTACTCCGAACTTGTTGGGAAGTGGGGTGATTTCTTCCCCAGAAGACTTGAAGCAAAGGTTCTTAAAATTGATTTGGCTATATAGGATAGATGGAAATACTAGTGGTCAATGAGAGGGAGGGGTAAGGGGTTTGGTATGTATGAGTTTTTTCTTTTTCATTTCTTTCTCTGGAGTGATGCAAATGTTCTAAAAAAATGATCATGGTGATGAATATACCGTTACACGATAATATTGTGAGCAATTGATTGTACACCATGTATGGAATGATTGTATGTTAAGAATGTTCGTGTTTGTATTTTATTTTGGTTTGCCAATTAAAAAATTAAAAAAAAATCGATTTGGCACAATCTCTAGGAAGGCCATTCTGCAAGCCAGATCATACATTATCATGAGCACAGGATCTCAATACAAATATCTCAACAGTCTGCCAATTCATCAACTTCACTGCAGGCCAGCCAGTTAGTCTGAACTGTGACACTTGTGCCAACAGCCCCTGGTCATGTGTGTGCCTGGCCGGGGCAGGCAGGACATATTTCAACTGTTTCCTCGAAAAAGTTGTTCTTGCTACAACCCAGTTCCACTTTGTGATCTTGTTCTTATTAGCTGTGTGATTCAAGACAAGTCATCTAACTTCAAAGCCCCTCCAGTTTCTCAAATGTAAAAAGAAGAAAAGAACGGCAATACCATACAGAATGTAAAAACATTAAGTGAGTTAATTTATATAATAACACTTAAAATACTATCTGGCAAATTGCAAGTACTATATTAATGTTATTTGTTATTATTATTAATCTATAGGCTTTTTTCCCTATGTTACTTTGGAAAAACTGTGTTATGCATATAGACTTAGTTTCTCCAATTAAATCTTGAGTACAAAGGCTGTATAAAGACTCCAGATAGCAACTATTATAGTTCTCTGAACATAGTAGTCATTTGGTAATTCATTCAATAAATATTTGCTCGATTTCTATTATTAACCAGGCACATACATTTTTTTTTCAGGCACAATGCATTTTTTAAAGGAGATAATAAAAATACAGGACAACTGCCAAAACAGCTATGGACACACACTCACACAGATGACCAAAAGCATTTACAAATCTACCTTACAGAGCTGCAGAGAGACGCATACACATTTGTGGGTATATTTATAAACACACACAGATGCAAATCAGGACCACAGAGGAGATGGACTCTCAAACTTTTACTATTTCACAGACAACTTATTTCATAAGCCAAGGATTTTTAAAAGTTCCTTATATATCCATCATTCTTCCATCCAACAAACGTATTGTATAAGGTGCAAGAAATACAAAGATGAAGACCATGTTACCGACCTCAAGGAAATTACTATTTTTTTTAACCCTTGATCCTTTTCTACTTCCTGTATCAGAATCTACCATGCCATGTGCTGATAAAGAACTGGGAGAAAAACTGCTTGGGAAAACTTAGACATGCAAGAATGGGTACCTCTCTTCAGTCTATGAATTCTTTGGTGGGGTTACTTAAAAAGGAGGATAGCCTACACCATGAAAAGCAAAGTTGGACTTGATTCATGATCCCAGCCAATTACAGTCCATTCCCAAGAGGAAGACACTGACTACTTTCACCTTCTTATTTAAAAAATATTCAATTACTCCACAGGGCATTAAAGAAATGCAGACCATGCTCCAGGTTAGAGTGAACATATGTTGGATTGTGACTATTCGACAGGCTCAGTCACTCAGTCTTCATTTCCAAGGCCCTCTCAAGGCAGAGTTCTAAGCCAAATGCATTTACCCTCATCAGTTGCTTTTGACCCACCAAGGCATCCAATCCGACCTGAACATTCTCAGTGTGATTAAGAGTGGTGCTGAGATTCCAATACTAGAAGGCTGTTTCCTTTACCTTTCTGGTCCCTGAGGCAGAGGTATCTCCCTGATTGCTGCTGCCAAGTAATCTCACAACACAGCCCTCATCATATTACTTCCTTGCTCCAGAACTTATGACATCTTTAGGCTAGTTCAATTAAATCTAAACTTCTATGACTCTATTTCCTCAATCCCCCTGTAAAATGTGATCCCAATCCAGCCTATCCCATCTTAGTCTACAGGGCACCTCAATGCCACACTGCCCTTCAGCTGAGATAGCTACATTCACTGTGACCTTAAGTCACGCCCCACCTGTGAAACCTCCATATCCGGGACCTATCCATTTCCTCTGGGAAACTGCTTCTGAAACCAACCCAAATCAACTTTTCTCTTACCATCCAAATCACACCATTAGCTCCATTTTATGTACAGCCTTATTCTTTAATAGTACAGCACAGTTAGGTACTATTTTATCAGAATAAAATACTTCTGTAATACAATTTGATCAGTGTGTGTGTTTGTGTGTGGGTCTGCATGTGTAAACACGTGCACACATGCCAAAATGCATGTACCCTGTCTCTGTTAGACTGCAAACATCTTATGAGCCCAGATTTCATAAGAGAGAAACTGATGGGTTCAAAGGAGTTCTTAAGTAATATTAGTTAAGGATCGAATGATCATACTCTTTTTCCTTTTGTTTTAAAAATGTATTTATATAGAACATCTGCTGCTGCCTCTCCTTCTTTCATTCACTCAACAACTATTTATTGAGCACCTCCTATGTGCTGAAAATCAGGATATTAAATGAATAAGGCAAATATGTTTCCTGCTCTCCAGCTATTTAGAGTCTGGGGCCTTGGCTATGGCTGGAGAAAGCAAGCACACTTCTTGAATGTTGAGACTGGCCAACAGACAAATGAACTAAGTTCCAAGTGTTAGGTGTTCCACACTCCGGAAGGTAGCTAAAGGGATATGAGTAAAACACCACATACTATGTTGACTATGAAGTCTCCCTCATTGGCTTCTACTGAGATCTCAACTCAGGAAAAATATATTTTTCCCTGACCTCTGTTACATTATGGTTTTGAATGAGAAATTCAGACATCACATAGCCTGTTTCACTGTTGGATGCTACTTTAAGATATTATAAAGGACAGGATGATTTCTCTTTTTATCTCTTTTCAGACAAATGCCTCATAGCTTCCATGAAAATAAACCTGCCAAAAGTTAGTCAGTCATAAAAGAAACTAAGTTAAAAAATAAATTGAACTAAAAACTAATAATACTTATCACTGAATGTTTAGAAAAGTTATAATTATAATCTTCATGCAAATATTTATTGAGCTCCTATTATAGCAGTATGACCCTAGTAAGTATGGTTAAATAAAAAATATATATATAGTTGTCTTCAAGGCCTATTTGCAAAATAGGGAGAATAATTATTTACAGACTGAAAGTTTGACCTAAATGTTGGAGGATTAATAGTATGCTGGGAAATTATCTCCTAGAAATATAGTGCAAACTCACCTATTTAAATCCTTGAAAATAAAAACATAAAATAGTATAAAAAACATTAAAGACTTCAAATTTCAGTTAATTTTTTCAGTCTTTTGCCAAAGCTGAAATGAAAATTATCTAAATATAAATAACAAAACCCCTCTGCCTTGGTAATGCACTGATATCAAGGTCCTAAGATTTCTGAGAAAGTAACACAACCAGGACAGACTACAGAACTGTCAGACTGTTAAACTTCACAACTGGGTCTCAGCAGGGACAATGTAAAGCAAAGATCTTCAAATGGTCATACATGGCATTAACAAAAGTAACCTATAAATCATGTATGTTTTCACAGTAACAATGATGGCTCATGGCTTCCATAATTGGCCACTGCCAGAGTGACTGAACCCACATATTGGAACAATTCTGCCATTTCATTCCTCACAGGTCAGCAATGATCTATACTTAATGTGACAGGTCAGACACCCAAATACATGCCATGTTAATGCTATGTAAAATAAATGTAAAACATGGAGCTCTTAGGGCAAAAATACCACTCGG
Organism: Tamandua tetradactyla; assembly: GCF_023851605.1. Classification (NCBI taxonomy): domain Eukaryota; kingdom Metazoa; phylum Chordata; class Mammalia; order Pilosa; family Myrmecophagidae; genus Tamandua; species Tamandua tetradactyla. The sequence continues at coordinate 84,066,346 of NC_135338.1, read as the reverse complement.
TTCTTCTACAGTTCTAATCATGGAAATAATTATACTCAAGATAAATTATTTCATTGCAATGTCTCCTTATCCAAACCAATGATAATTCTTTTTAATGTAATAATACATTTTATATCATAACCTAGCATAGACATACCTATAAACACATAAACCTGAAACCAGAGTTCCACAGAACAGTACTTATCCTTACTAGTTGTTGTGAATTCTATTGTCTAGTCTTAATTAGACTAATTTTCAAAATGCTGGTCTGGAACCACTAAATTGGTTTCTGGGCCCATTAATGCATAGTGATGCACAACTTAAACACTGTCCAAACCAACCCAATTGGATTGCTTTACCCTTTCTACAACTTCACACACCACTCTGATTTTTTTTCCATTTTAGTTGATGTAGAGACATTTTCTGACAAGGTAAAAAAAATTGAGCAAGCATCAAATATCAGGAGTGATCTAGGTCTCCAAACTATAACCTACAAGGAAAAGGTCAGTGCCTTTTTCATCTTTGTGGTCTCAGTACCTCAAAGGGTTCTAAGCACATATTAGGTCCTTGATAACTTTTTGTTGTATTTCAGAGAAAATAAAGGTGGTATTTTTGGTGTTTGTTTAAAGTCATGGCATAGGGACAATGATTTTCAGCTGAGAAAACAAAGTCCACTCAAAGAGGCTTTGTAACTTAAAAAAGACAACGGCAGAATTTGGATTCAAGTTCAGGGCCTCCAGAGCACTTACAGTCGGTCTCCAGGGTAGGTCTCAGAGTCTAGCAGAAATCTGGGCTAGATCTCTATTTACCAGGGTGAGGCTCATGTCCAGAGAAGATGGAGCCAACCCGGCAACCCTCCTCTCAATTCCTATCATAAACACCCATGAAGGCAAAGGCCAAGGTGGAAAACCGTTTGACATGGGAGAACCATGCTGCAGGGCGCCCTGTGACACTCTCAAAAGACATGGCAAGTTCAAGGGCACTGGGGGATGCTGCGAGGGCAGTGGTAACCGGGAGGTAGCCTGTGCAGGGACAGGAACTCGGCCTGCTGAGCCTAAGGGTCAGGGGACTTGGTCTGCACCGGGACACAGACAGGGTGCGACCTACATGAGGACAGAAACAGGGCAAGCTTAGGCCTGTGTGGGGAGAGGAGCAAGGCGTAACCCCTGTGGAACTCGGATAGGACCTCGGCTTGCGTGGGGACAGGGCATGGTGAGGCCTGCGCGGGGACAGGGGCGTTGGCCTAAACGGGGACAAGAGCAAGGTGTCGCCTGTGTGGGAACACGGGCAGGGCCCGGTTCAGCCTTAACCGGGTCTCAGCCTTAACCGGGACAGGGGCAGGACCGGCCAGCTCGGCGCACAGCCGGGCCCACTCACGGCACTCACTCGCAGCCCTCGGTGGCGCTGCCACGTCGCCTCACTCACCTCAATCCCGGGCGTCCTGAGGCCGAGGTGCGAAGCGCAGGTGGCGGGCCGCGGTGCATGCTGGGGCTGGCCCTCGAGGCCGCAGGGTGGTGGAGGTGCGGAAGCAGAGCCCAACAGGCCGCGCATGCGCGTGCTCAACCCGGGAGGCACCCTGGGGGGCGGTTTTCAGCACTGATACTTTACCTGTGCGACCCCTGTCTTAGTGGGCGGGCTGGCCTTGTAACATTCGGACTAGCCATTCAGAGACGCAAAGTATTTTGTCCAAGCTACCCAGCTGGTAAGTCGCGCTGCTGGGATTTGAATCTGGGTCTTTTATGATTGTAAACCCAGTGCTCCTGTTACTCCCCTACACAGTCTCTCCTGAAGGTAATTAAGATTGTAACTGATCTTTTTGACATACTGTTCACACACAACTTCCCGCAGATTGGAAGATGAAGGGGAAGCGTTTGCAAGCATAATTCTGTCAGTACGCATGTACTTTGAGCAGGCAAATCAGATCTGCTGTGAGTTTTCATTTCAAGGATGAATTAACAGAGATAGAGCTGTAAATACAAGATAGATCAAACAGGACAATTAATCTCTCCAGCGAAAGAGAAAGGAGGGCATTGTTTCTCTGAGTATTTGCTTGAAATATAAATCATTGGAAATAATTTATAAAGGAGATAGTAGAACACAGTGGTTAGGAACCCAGGCTCTGGAGCCACACAGCCCTGAGTTTAAACTCTTTACCCTTCAATTTATTTACTTTACCATTTGTAACCTAGGGCTTTTTAAGGCTTTTAAATAAGCTTTGTAACTGCTGATTTCCTCATAAGAAAAATGAGGATAATAATTCCTCCTTACAGGATTGTCATGAGGATTACATGAGATAATGTCTATAAGGTATTTAGCACAATGGCTGGCTCAAAAATTATAACTATTTTTACTATTTAGAGAGTGGTAGTTAGATTCAGTTGTCAACTTGGCCAGGTGAAGGCACCCAGTTCTGTTGCTGCGGACATGAGCCAATGGTACCTGAACCTCATCTGTTGCTAATTACATCTGCAGTTGGTTAGGAGGTGTGCTGCTGCAATGAATGACGTTTGACTTCATTGGCTGGTGCTTAAATGAGAGAGTACAAGGTAGCACAGCCTAAGCAGCTCGGCATTCCTCATCTCAGCACTCGCAGCTCAGCCCAGGCCTTTGGAGATGCAGAAAGAAGTCACCGCGGGGAAATTTGTTGGAACCCAGGGGCTTGGAGAGAAGGCCAGCAGAGACCATCCTGTGCCTTCCCACGTAAGAAAGAACCTCAGTGGAAAGTTAGCTGCCTTTCCTCTGAAGAACTAACAAAATAAATCCCCTTTTTTTAAAAGCCGATCTGTCTCTGGTGTGTTGCATTCTGGCAGCTAGCAAACTAGAACAGAGAGTACGAAAACTTTAGAAATTAGCTGCTTAATATTCTTAATAACAATTTAATTATTATGTTTTTAGTCTTAAGTTCTCAATAAAATAAAAAATGAAAAAAGACAAGGATTTTGTATATACTTGTTATATGTAAATCCAAACTGCTAAAAGGTGATTGTGAGAAATGGAATAATAGCTCTAAAACCTACTTTGGAGGCAAGGATGAGTTGATTTGGCATCAGAGAAAATGAAATCAAGTATGAAGAAATTAAAAATTTCAGGTGTTCTCTCAGCATATAAAGAGAAAGAACAAAGAGATGAAAGTCATAAGAGGACAAAGCATGTAAATGGGAAAGCAGAACTCCATCTACAAAGAATGACTTAAATGACAATAAATATTTAATGACAAATAATATTTGAGGAATGGCAAAGGAAAATTTATGGAAAAAACTTACATAAGGCAGAATATAAAAGACTCATAATGCTCAAGAATACTCAAAAGGGAACCGGATCTAGACATACATAACCTCAGGAAGTTTGAATTTCAAGGACAAGAAATTATTTTGGAAGCACCCAGCAGAAAACACAGTAAACCCAAGAATAATCAAATGAGGCTGGTCTTAGACTTCTCCTCCAAGACAGCTAAGGCCAGAAAATAATGGCACAGAATAGCAGTGTTTGTTTGTTTTTTTCCTTTAAAAACAGCTTTATTGAGATATAATTTAATTGCCATAAAATTCACCCATTGTAAGTATATAATTCAGTGATTTTTTTTTGGTAAATTTATAGGGTATGCAACTATCAGCAGAATCCATTTTTAGAGCACTTCCATCATCCCAAAAAGTTCCCTCCTGTCCATCTGTAGTTCTGACCTCCATAGTTTCTGATGAGAACTCAGTTGGTCATCAGATTAATTCTTCTCTGTATGTGATGAGTCATTTTTTCTTTTGCGGCTTTCAAGTAATTGTTTTCAATGAGTTTGACCATGATATGCCTAGTTGTGAAGTTGTTTTTTTTTTTTTTCTTTCTTTTTTTGTAACTTATCCTACCTGGGGTTTGTTAAGCTTCTTGGATGTGTAGATTCTTTATATTACAACTTTGGAAATTATCAACCTTTATTTCTTCGATTTTTTTCTGCTCTGTCCTCTCTTTTCCTTCTGGAACTCCCTTCTGGTCTTCTTTGTGCATGTAGCCAGCCTCTGGGTTGGATGGGAGTGTGTGAATTTCTTGACTGTTCTCTGGTCTCTGTTGTGGGAGCCTGGAGCCTTTACTAGGATTATACTTGACCTGACCATGACTATAGTCTCAGGATGCTATCAAGATGAGTCACTTTCATCAACAGTACCACTGGGTAGTAGTGTCCTGTCATTCCAATTCAGGTGAGTCCACTAGCAGTGAAACTGCTAGACCTGATGGTCTGCCCCACCCTTGCAGAACTTCTGCACAGCCTTAGATGGAAGGGTGGAGGATGGGAGAAACCTCAGGTAGAAACTCCACAGTTCTTATCTGAAATTTAAATTTCTTACCTGGAACTTAAAGTTTTCAAACAAAAATTTGCTCCGGTTTTTGTTCTCTGCCTTTGGATGATTTCCAGTGGACTGAAATGGTTGTTTTATAGTTGCTTTTTGGGGTGAGGGCTTCTTGACCTTCTCACTTGGCTATAGACAGAAGTCCCCTTTTTTTATTTTGTCTTGATTGCAAATAGATTCTTATCTTTCTGCACACCTAGTATTTATGGTTGAAGGTCAGATATTTTGTGTGAAGAATATTAGAGATAATTTGACTCTTAAGGTGATGTTATTTTTCTTTAGAGAAGACTTGCGGGGTGCTTCTGGCAGGTAATTAGGGTAGAGGAGGACTGTATTAACCTAGCCAAGGATTGAGCCCCTTCACCCCTGGGCTTCAGCCTTTGTGAAGGCTGATCTATTGTATTTCTGTTTTCTCCTTATTTCTAGGATGTGGTCCTTTGACGTTTCCAGATGAACCCCTGAGGTGTTTGGTGCCCTTCCTTTCAGCAGTCCTAAAATTCCAGTTTTTTTCCTCCTGGCCTTTGTGGGACTTCTGAAAGAACTGCTTTACTTTTCATAGACGCTTTAGGGTCAGAAAAAGCATCAAGGGTGAAAAAGACCTCAAATGTAGAATTCATGTTCATGGACTTCCCTTCTCTTGGGGATCTTAGTCCTTCATGTCTTTCCTGCCTTGAAGGAAGGCTCCTATGGATGGCTGTGTTTTTAAGAAGTAAAGATTGTAATATAACCTTTTGAGTAATACGAAAACAACAAAAGGAATGATAACCAAAAGACACACACTCTGAACAACACACAAAGTATGATAAAATATACCTCTCTTCCTAGGAAAGTTGTTGTTATGCATATCCTACCTAGCTATACTTCTTGAAACATTTACCAAGGAGAGGAACCAAAATTAAGAATGGTGCAGTGGGGCATAACATGAAACAGTTAAACAGGGTTAAGACTAAATAATAAATGCAATGGTGATAACCAAAATGGAGTGTAAAAGGCAAAAATAAAATTTGAAAAGAAGATAAATAATATCAAAGCATTAAGGCCACATGAAATCAACAATGGCCAGGAAACTGGAGGGGATAGGAAGTGAAAGTGATCTAAATTCTACACTTGGTGAAGTCTACAGTTGCCATTCAGTCTTGCTTTGATGACTAGGAGAAAGGAATTTTCAAGCATGTTTTCTGGAATGCATAAAAAGGTAATGATTCCAACTATATGACATTGTGGAAAAGACAACGCTATAGAGACAGTAAAAAGATCAGGGTTCAGGGAAAAGAGGAGCATAAGGCATTTTTAGAGGAATGAAACTGTTCTGTGAGATGCTGTAATGGTGGATACATGACATTATATATTTCTCAAATCCCATAAAACTGTACAACATAATGAACCCTCACGTAGACTATAGACTTTAGCTACTAATAATGTATCAATATGGGTTCATCAAATGTACCACACCAATGCAAGATATTAATAATTGGAAAAATTCTGTTATGTGTGTGGGGGGTGTGGTATATGGGAACTCTCTGTACTGTCTGCGTAATTTTTTCTGTAAGCCTAAAACTGTCCTAAAAAATAAAGTTTAGTATGAAAGCAAACAAAAAAGAGGTAATTATTTGTATATTATAAAACACTAGATAAAAGTTCCAAAAACTGCAGAAAATAAATACAAATTACTAACCCCCAAAGAGGTAACAAAGGAGACACTTAGAAAGAATGAAATAAAATATTAAATAAATAATTTATGGAAAAAATCACATAAAAGTTTACAACTACGCTTGTTACAGTTCTTTAGAAAGAGGAAAATGGCAAAGACTTTTACATTTCATTTATAACAAAATCCATTTATCTCCTGCTTATAAATGATCAAACCAAAGAAATCATAATGACAGGTTTAGATTAAAAGTTACACAACAAGGGTACACGGATAGTTCAGTGGTTAGAATGTCCGCCTTCCATGTGGGAGACACAGGTTCCATTCCTGGACCATGCACTTCCCACCCACCCCCCCCAAAAAAGTCACACAACATAGTGGTGGAACCTGAAACCCTGGTCTCTGATTATCGCAATGCACTCTTGTCTAGATACTACAGTGTTTTTTAAACAGCTGACTGACAACGCAAGTAGCATAGTCAGGGTGGACTCTCAAAATTGCATGATAGTTCCCATATCATCTGCTCTACATATCACTATTCCACATGGCATGCTGCTGTGTTTGTGAGTCCAGCTTTCCAGTGGGAATGTCACCACTGACGCATAACAACTGGAATGACTCATCTTCACTAGAAGTAGGTTTTGCTATCCTTCATAAGAACTTACTAAAAAACAAAATAAACAGTACTGTTTATAGACTTTTTTTACAATGCTGCTAAATTTTAAAATGCCTCTGATGAATCCTGGTGGCTTCTTTTCCCTCCCTGCCAACCCAGGAGTGCTATTCAGATCCATTTCCAAATGCTGATCTAAGGCTATGCTGACATGCTTTCTTGCTTATACAGACATTTTGGAGAATTGGGTTCTTTGTGATTATTCACAAATGTTACTCTGATTCTACTGTTAATTTGTAATAAATCTTGCCCGTATAGTGGAAAAGCTGTTGGTAATTAATTTTATTTTCCAATTCACCACTCATCTTCCCTTCCATGTATTCATCAAATCATTTATTGTGCATATTAAAAGTAATGCACCCTTAAGAGGGCATATGCCATATTCAAGCAGACTGCTACGTGACACCAACAATGAATTACTTGTCCACATCCCAGTCAGTAAGTGGAAATTTTCTCTTTATTGTGGGAAAAATAAATCAGAAAAAAAAGACAAATTACAGGAAAAGTGACAACCAAATTCCATTTCTACACTAGTAGGCTATACTACTCTTTTATGCTAAATGAAAAAATATAACATGAAAATGCCCATCGATTTAGAAATGATAAATATACTTTCCTCTTCTCAGCAAATAAAAAGTTGAGATGTGGGGAAGACTGCCCTTCCTGATTATAATTTACTGAATAACTTCCAAAGACAAGTCATACGCAATCAGAAAAATGCTGCTAATATGTTCCTTTACAGACATTAAGGGAGAAAAGTATCTGACAGGAGGCCTAAAAAATACTCAGAAAACACAAATGTTGTCATTATATGTAATTCCTATAAGCTACTTTTTAATGTAAACCTATGTTTTCAAATTCTACAGCCCTCAGTGATTAGGTAGACTCTTGTCTCAAACCAAACCCAAAAAACACTTGAACCTTTCTTACTGGAAAGGAAGTCATGCCTTGATCACTCCATTTTTCAATTTTTCTAAATATCAGAGAACTGTACTTTGCAAACAAGGCAAAAATCCTGAAAAGGGAAAACACAGCAGTGTTTGCTTTTGCACAAACATTCATTTTACACAATGCAGTAAATAGCTGGAGTCTGGTTTAGTCAAATTAGATTAAGAAAGATCAATGTCCACTGCAAATTTCAAAAGGGATCGCTGCTATTCTTCAATCTTAAAAGTTATGCTGGTGAGCTCTTTAACTAGGAGAGGCCACATTAACTGTAAAGGTATTGATCCAAGTTCAGCTCCACCTTCCTGAAAATGAGCAGAAAAATTCAGAAAACAAGCAGGAAATTGCTAATATAGTCAGGAAAGACATTTTATCAACTCAAATTTCAGTGGGCATTTTAATAAAGTAAGGCAACTTTCCATGCTTTTACAAATGACAATCAAATCCATTAGAGTTAAATATTTAGGTCAAGTTCTCAAACATATGGGCAGTCTAAGTGTGCTGAGTGAAGTTTGTGTGGGCTGTGATATGCAGGGTGGGGGTCCCAAGGTGCTGGTAAGAAGAGGTAGGAGTAGTAGTAGGGCAAGTCTCATTTCCCATGCACACGTGGTCAACAAAAATTGCTCTCTCAGATGTCACTAACAACCTCCTAATGATCAAAGCACTCAGTGGTAACTTAGATCTCATCCTTATGTTCCTTTCAGAGATACATAACTTCATATACATTTTCATATACATTTCAAAGCTTTATATGTAGCCCATCTGTTTCCTCACAGTATTTCTTCTTCTGCCTCTGTTAATTTTTCTCTTTATTTCCTTTTCTATCTAAGCCTTTTTCTCTCTACACTTTCAGGGTAATTATATCTTCTCTGTGATTTTCATAAATACCTATATGTAGATGCCACCTATATTTTGCCTTAAAGCTATCCTTTTAATTTCCAATACAGAATTTCTACCTGTCTGCCGAATGTCACTGGTGATGGGTTGATGACAGCACCTAAAGTCGCTCAGAACTCATTTCCTTCTTCGCAACTTTCTACTGCCCTATTTCAGTAAATAGCAGGAACAGGAGCATCTTCAGTTGTGCAAGTAAAAAAATCTACTCCTTGTCTCCAGTTGATCCTCTTTTTCCTACATACATACATACACTGTTTAAACATACACACCCTGTTTAAACACTCAAATTCTTTCAGTTCTGGACATTTTATGTAAATTTCTTTACTACTTTCCCCTCTCCATTTCCTCTTTTCTTTCTGGAGCTTCTATTATTCAGTTGTTGAATCTTGCGGACTGAGCCTCAAATTTTCTTATCATTTATCCCTATTTTCCAACCTCTTTTTTCCATTAGTATACTTCTAGGAAGTTCGCTCAATTTTATTACATTTCTATTGAGTTTTTCATTTCTGCTAGTATATTATTAATGAGGTCTCTTTTTCCTGCTGAATAATATTTTTCTTCTTTTTTGAAATGTAGTATCCTGTTCTTATATCATGGATGTGTCTTACATTCTCTTCTCTCTGAGGATACCACCCAATTAAAATTTTCTTTCCTCCTTGCTTACTTCATTTCCTGTTTGTTTTGGCCTCTGTCTTCCATGTTAGACTTTCCCCAAGTGCCTGGTCGTCCTTGACTGTTCCCTCATATTTAAAAGTAGGGCACTTAAAAGTCAATTAAAAGCTCTAAGTACATGAATGAGACTTAGAACTGTGGGCTTCCTGGTAGAGCGATTTGGATGGGTAATTTCTTTGGTGAATCCCACCCCCAAGCCAGTACATTAGATATTTTCTCTTGGGTTGGTTAGATTTCCCCAAAAAAGTTTCTTCTGGTTTCCTGTCTGGAGGCTAGAAGTATCCAGAGTGCAGAGTGGGGGAAGAATGGGGAAGTTGGTGGCCCTTATTATTCAGTTACCAAAAGAGCTGGTGTGGTTAAGCTAATAACAAATAACATAGAGTTGAGACCAACATCACCCTAATGCCAAAGCCAAATAAAGATACAAGAAAAGAAAATTACAGAAAAATATCCCTTCTGAATTTGTGTAGACACAAAAATCCTCATCAAAATACTAGCAAGCTAAACCCAACACACATTAAAAGAATTATACATCATGATCAAGTGGGATTTATCCCAGGTGTGCAAGGGTGGTCCAACATAAGAAAATCAATTACTACAATATACTTTATTCATAGAACAAAGGGGAAAAAAGCACATTAACTTGATTGATGCAGAAAAGGCATTTGACAAAATTCAGCACCCTTTCTTGACAAAAACGCAGAATACTCAGAAGAAAATGCCTCAGCATGATAAGGGATATATATGAAACCCCATAACTAACATCAAATTCAATAATAAAAGACTGAAAGCCTCCCCTTTACAATCAGATATAAAATAAGGATGCCCACTGTCATCACTGTTATTCAACATTGTACTAGAAGTTCTAGCTGGGGTAATTAAACAAGAAAAAGAAATAAAGGACATCCAAATTGGAAAGGAAGAAGTTAAAACTTTTGCTATTTGCAGATGATGTGACCTGATATACAGAAGACCCTATACAAATTCAGAAAAATGGTGGGGTACAAGATCAACACCCAGAAATCAGTAGTGTTTCCATACCCTAGTGAAAAATCTGAAGATGAAATCAAGGGGGAAAGCCCATTTACAATAGCAACTAAAAGAACCACATATTTCAGAATAAATTTACATGGAAATGTAATGGCCCCCAAAGAGCCTAAACCATCAAGAAAAGGAACAGCAAAGTGTGAAGAATCATACTACTCTATTTTAAAACTTATTATAGAGCAGTAGTAATTAAATACTATGGTACTAACATAAGGACATACATATAGACCAATGGAAACAAATTGAGAGCTCAGAAATAAACCCATACAAAATTGCATATTGACTAATTGATTTCTGATAAAGGTGTCAAGTCCACTTAATAGGGAAAAAGAGTTTCTTCAACAAATGGTGTTGAGAAAACTGGATATCCATATGCAAAAGAATGAAGGGGAGGCATTATATCATCAACATGGTGTGGCAAGACATCCACTGATAAAACCTCCCCAGAGATTCAACAAAAAAGAAACAAATCCCACTCGCTAGAACTCTAGAGGATGGTAGAGGCTGGAGGATTCCACAGATGCTGAATCAAAGAAAAAGAAAAATATCAGGTAGGAAACTTCCATCCCGGACCGCTGGTCCACTTTCCTCACCCTCACTCATTCCGCTCAGCTTAGGAATTGCTCAGATCAGTGGCCTGGATCCCTCCAACTTCCCCCAGTGGACACAGACTATAGAGCTACCCACAGCAGCAAGTTAGAACCCCACAAATATACAGGAATGGAGCCCATGTCCTCAGAGACTCAGGGTGGAACAGAAGCTGCCAAGGAGTGCTGCACACAAAAGGGCCCCTGGGAGAATGAGGGGAGGGAGAGAGGGTACAGAGAGAAACCTCAGTTAAACTGCAACTGGCAAGTGGTGAGCTCACTCAAGTCAGGTTCTGTTCATTGGACCACCTAAATGTAAAATGGACTTTTCTGGAGTGACCCACCTTTCTAGATTGATCCCATCTGGCTCCACAGGGTGGGACACCCTAACAGGGAAGAAACTGGAGGCAGTAAAAACCCACAGAGAGAAAAAAAGGGGGGTGGGTGGGTGGTTGAAATTGAACTGGTGTAAGACAGGAGGTCCTAGAACTGAAAAGTAAAAGGAAGATGGGGCACTGAGTAAGGAAGAAAATTTAAACAAATCATAGGAGCTGGGGAGAAAACTGCACAAAAACAAACAGAACAGATCAAGATTCCAGAAGAAGGAACAGAGGAAAAGAAGCTTTCTTCTGGAGGTGAAATAATTTCAGAAAAAGTGCAATCTCAAAAACTGTACTGAATAGCAAAAAAAAAAATCTGATAAGTTAAAAATGAACTTTTATAAAGGTCTAGAATAAGTTGGGCCAAGCATCAAAGAAGAGCCTTAAGACAAAGCCGACCAACAATAAAGCCCTAGAGAAGAGGAAGAAACTGTCCTTCAGATTTAACTCATCAAGAAAATCAGCTGCCTAAACATCAGCAAAAAATCATAGGCCATACTAAAAAACATGAAGATATGGCTTAGTCAAGGGAACAGATTAAAACTTCAGATGAGGTACAGAATTTGGGGCAACTAATCAAAGGTGTTCAAATAAATCTACGAAATCAATTCAAGGAGACAAAAGAAAATATGCAAAAAGAGATAAAGGATTTTAATAAGACAATGTGTAAGCATAAAGAAGAATTTGAAAGTATAAAAAAGAAACGTAACAGAAATAATAGGATAAAGGGCCCAATAGTAGAAATTAAAAATATACTAGAGACATACAAGAGCAGATTTGAACTGGCAGAAAAAAGAATCAGAACATTAGAAGATAGGACAATCAAAATCACACAGTCAGAAAAACAATTAGATAAATGAATACAAAAAAGATTGAGCAGTGTCTCAGGGATTTGCGTGACAGTACAAAGTACACAAATATTCATGTCATGGGTGTCCCAGAAGGACTGAAAATTTCCCATCTGATAAAGCATATTCAAGAAGCACAACATACTGCAAGCAGAATAAACCCTAATAGACCCATCTGAGACACATACTAACCACAATGTCAAATGCCAAAGATAAAGAAAGAATTCTGAAAGTAGCAAGGGAAAAGCAATTCGCTGTATACAAGGGATCCTCAGTAAGACTAAATGCCAATTTCTCATCAGAAAACATGAGGGCAAGGAGGCAGTGGTATGATATATTTAAGGTACTGAAAGAGAAAACCTGCCAGCCAAAAAATCTTTATCTGGCAAAACTGCCCTTCAAAAATGAAGGCGAGTTTAAAACATTCACAGATAAACAGAAACTGAGTTTGTCACAAAAGACCTGCCCTATAAGAATCACTAACGAGACACCTTCAGGTTAAAAGGAAAAGACAAGAGATAATGGCTTAGAGCAGCGTGAAGAAGTGATCTTCAGTGAAGGTAACTAAATGGGTAAAATCAAAACCCAGTAGTACAGCATCCTCAATATGTAACTCTAATCTTTAATTCCTGTAAGAGTTAGACTACAAATGAATTTAAAAAATCATGTTTTCTGATAATGGAAATGGATACGCAAAATATACATTGGTAATGTGTGACAAAAACAACATAAAGGGGGAACAGAGGAATATGGGAGGAGAGATCATGTATTCTTTCAAATTAGTAGGTTTGAAACTAGTAGTTTGTACATTATAGACGTATGTTGTATAATGCAAACCCTAGGGTAACCACAAAGAAAGTATTTTAAAAATATATAGGATTAGAAATAAGAAAGGGATTAGTCAGATGCATCACAAAGGATCAACTATACAGAAAAGGAAGTTGCAATAAAGGAAAAGAGAGATGAAGAAAGATATGACATATAATAACCAAAAGACAAAATGGCTGAAGTACTGCCTTTACAGTAATAACAGGGAATGTTAATGGATTAAACTCCTCAAAAAAAAGAAGCAGATTGGGAGAATGGATAAAAAAGCATGATACAAGGATATGCTGTTTACAACAGACTTACTTTAGACCCAAAGACACAAATAGATTGAAAGTGAAAGGTTGGAAAAAGATATTCCATGCAAATAAGTAACCAAAAAAGACTGGTTGGACAAAATAGCCTCTAAGTCAAAAGCTGTTATAAGAGACAAAGAAGGATAAACTATATATTAATGAAAGGGCAATCTATCAAGAAGAAATAGCAATCATAAATATGTATGCACCTAACCACAGGGCCCCAAAATACATGGGGTACACACTGGCAAAACTGGAGGGAGAAATAGATGTTTCTACAATAATAGTTGGAAACTTCAATACACCATTCTCATCAATAGACAGAATATTTAGACAGAGATCCATAAGGAAAGAGAACTTGAATCATACGATAAATGAACTAGACCTAACAGACATAAAGAGAACACTGCCACCCAAAACAGCAGGATACACGTTCTTTTCAAGGGCACATGGATCATTCTCCAGGATAGACCACATGTTGGGTCAAAAAACAAGGCTCAATAAATTTAAAAAGATTGAAATTATACAAAGCATCTTCTCTGGCCATAATGGAATAAATGTGGAAATCAGTAACAGGCAGAGTCCTGGAAAATCCACAAATAAATGGAGGTTAAACAACACACTTTTAATCAGTGGGTCAAAGAAGAAATTGCTTAATTTGTGCAGAATTTCAATTTAGGTTGATTGTAAAGGTTTGGAAATGGATGTTGGCGATGGTAGCACATTATTGTAATGTAATTAGGAGGAATGAATTACATAGATGAACGGGATTGAAAGGGGAAATTTAGGTCATATATATTACCAGCATAAAAATTAAAAGATAAAATGTAGGATGTATAACAGTGAACCCTGTTGTAGGTGATGGGCAATAGTTAATAGCAGAAGTGTAAAAATGTTCTTTCATAAATTATAACAAATGTATGACACTGACAAAAGGTGTTTATAATAGAGTGATATATGGAAAACAAATACATCCAACGTAAACTAGGACATAATTTACAGTACTATATTAATAACCTTTCATCAATTATACCAAAGGTAACTGTTGTTAAAAAAATACAATTAAAAAAAAGTGCTACCATCAATTGTAACAAATGGTCCACACCAACTCAAGGGGTTGGTTGTGTTTTGGCATGTTGGGGTTCTATAATTTATGCACAACTGCTCTGTAAACCCACAACTTCTGTAATAAAAAAAATAAACAATAAAAATGAAGGGTGACTCCTATTTCACATCATATACAAAAATTAACTAAAAAGAGCCCAATACTATAAAATACCAGAAAGACAAAGCATCTTTAGGTACTTGTGTTAAACAATAGTTTTTTAAAGATTTTACACCAACGGCTTGAGCAACAAAAGAAAAAAAGTAGATAAATAGGATTTCATCAAACTTAAAAACTTTGCTGCATTAAGGATTTCATCATGAAAGTAAAAAACAACCTACAGCATGGGAGAAAATATTTGGAAACCACATCTGATAAGGATTTAACATCCAGAATATATAAGGAACTCCTACAACTCAGCAATAAAACAACCCAGTTTAAAAATGGGCAAAAGACTTGAATAGACATTTTCCCAAAGAAAATATACAAATGGCCAATAAATACATCAAAAGCTGTTATTAGTGATCTATGAAAAACAAATGAAATCCATGATAGATACCACTTTAGATCCTCTGGAATGGCTACTATTAAAAAAAGCAAAATAAAAGGTGTAAAAGAGAATTTGAGAAATAAGAACACTAACTCATTACTGGTGGAAATGTAAAATGGTGCAGACACTGTGACAAACAGTTTAGCTGTTACTTAAAAAGTATAATATTACTATATGACCCAGCAATCCCATTTCTATGTATATACACCCCAAAGAACTGCAAGCTGGGACTTGAACAGAACAGGTATTTGCATACCAGTGAACATAGTACCATTATTTACAACTGCTAAAAGATGAAAGCAGCCCAATAGTCCATTTACAGATTGTTCTAGTTTGCTAGCTGCCGGAATGCAACACACCAGAGATGGACTGGCTTTTTATAAAAGGGAATTTATTTTGTTGGTTCTTCAGAGGAAAGGCAGCTAACTTTCCACTGAGGTTCTTTCTTACATGGGAAGGCACGGGATGGTCTCTGCTGGCCTTCTCTACTGGCCTCTGGGTTCCAACAACTTTCCCCGGGGTGATTTCTTTCTGCATCTCCAAAGGCCTAGGCTGAGCTGCTTGGGCTGTGCTACCTTGAGCTCTCTCATTTAAGCACCAGTCAATTAACTCAAACGTCATTCATCGCAGCAGGCACGCCTCCTAGCTGACTGCAGATGTAATGAGCAACCGATGAAGTTCACGTACCATTGGCTCATGTCCACAGCAACAGAACTAGGCATGTTCACGTGGCCAAGTTGACAACTGAATCTAACTACCACACAGATGAATGGGTACACAAAATGTGGTTTATTATTCAGTAGTAGTAGAAGTGTAAGAATGCTCTTTCATGAATTATAACAAATCTATGACACTGACAAGAGGTGTTTATAATAGAGTGATATATGGAAAACAAATACATCCAATGTAAACTATGGACATAATTATTCAGATGTAAAAACAAATGAAGTTTCCTACAAGTGACATGTATGGACCTTGAAGAGGTCATGCTGAGTGAGATAAGCCAGATACAAAAGGATAAATATTGTATAACCTCACTGATATGAAATAATCAGAATAAGGAAACTTAGAGTCAGAAACTAGAATACAGCTTGCCAGGGGGCGGGTTGGGGTACAAAATGCAGACTGAATGCTTAATCAGTAGTTCCTATTTGGGGTGATGGAAGAGTTTTTTGGTGGTGGTGTAGCACAATATTGCGGATTTAGTTGATGCCACTGAACTGTGTATTTGAATGTGGTTGGAGGTGGAAATTTGAGTTATATGTTAGAATTAACAGTTGAAAAATAAACCATAGAACTCTACAACAGTGAACCCTAATGTAAACTATGAACTTTAGTTAATAGTATAATAATATTGCTACTTTATTTATAATAAGTTAACACACTATTGCAAAATGTTAAGACGGAAAACTGCGTGTGTGAGGGGGTGTACGGGAACTGTTTTCTGCATGATTTATCTGTAAATGTATAACTTCCTTAACAAAAAAATTGAAGAAAAAATGCGACAAATGTTACAATAAAGGAAAGAAGCAAGGTGCAGATAATACAAAGCTTATGAAATCTAATGAACCATTTCGGGGGACACCTCATAGGTCTATCATTTAAGATGAAGCTTGAAGATGTATGGGCAAAAGTTTGTGCAACCAAGAACAGTGTGTAGGGAGAATCACAGGTGAAGCTAGAGAAGTAGGCTGGGCCCAATTGCACAAGACCTTATAAAACTTGTTGGAGAAACTTTTAATTTTGACTGGCATTTCCCAATTTCACCATCCTGGCACACTGGGCATGCCACAGATAACTGAGACATCAATGGTGATTTGTTACTAATAATAGGTGAAATGACATCTGCTTGACAATTAACTTTTATAATTACCCCACACTTATAATGTTGAATGAAAAGGCAGATGCAAAAGAATATACACCCATGATTCCATGCAAATTTAACCTATTCTGCCTCAGGTCAGGATGTGGTAACTTTTGGGGGTGGGCAGTGATTAAAGGGACAAGAACAGATACTTCTACGGTGTCACTAAGGTTGTTTCTTGATCTGCATAGTGATTACACTCAGTTGCGTTGTAAAAATTTATCAAGCCATATGCTTACATGTGTACTCTCCTGTATCTGACAGACTAAGTTAAAAAGAGTAGATTCCGAAACCAGAGACCCAGGTTTGATTCCTGGTGCCTGCCCATGCCAAAAATAAAATAAAAAAATAAATATAGATTCGTGACACTTTATACTCACTGTGATTCACAAATGCTGTTTTTTTTTTTTTGTTTGTTTTTTTTTTTAAAGAGAGAGGGAGGAAGGGAAGGAAAGACAGAGAGAAGGAAGGAAGAATGGAAGGAAGGAAGGGAGGAAGAAAGGGAAACATCTTTAAACATTTTCTTGTTTTATTATATTTTGTTTGTTTGTTTGTTTTTTACATGGGCTGGGGCCGGGAATCGAACCGGGGTCCTCCGGCATGGCAGGCAAGCACTCTTGCCCGCTGAGCCACCGCGGCCCGCCCACAAATGCTGTTTTTATTTGAAGGTTGGAGTCAGACTGCTTGTTGGAGGTACACTTGGAACTCAATGTACACAAGAATACCACCAGTTATGTGTACCCCTATGGCCCTGAGAACAGTTCCTGGATATACTGAACCAGTCACCGTCACCAATAGTAGGGTTTGGTGAATTGATTTATACCCAAGAGCCAGTTACAATATGTAGGGATTCTGAAATACCAACACTTAGTATATGTATGAGATCGGTTTTTCCTTATTTTATATATACAAAGGGTTGATAGCTCTTTTATTAACCTTATGAATACATTTGCATAAGCATGGATTAATGCAATCAACATTTTTGTTCTCATAAAGACAAAGAAACAGGTTTTTTTTGCTTTTCTTTAAAAAGTTATTTTCATTAAAAAATGTATTCAGTTAAAAACAAATAAATAGAACAGTACAAAAGGATATAAAAGTCAAATCTTCTACCTCAGACTTATCTCCCAATGCAACCATTATCGAGTTTCTAATACAAATATTCTTCCATAAATATTTCACACACACATACACAAAAGCTTAAGTAATATGTGGACATTATTTCTGCCCCCTAAATTTTTTTAAACAAGTGGTGAAACAGTGTATTCACTTGTTTGTTTTTTTTTATACACTCGTTTTTTTTCACTGGGGATTGTTTCATATTTGTAAACACAGAAATACTTCATTCTTTTCAGAGTCAATTAGAACTCCACAGAGCATATAGATAATGCTTTATTTAACCACTTTTTCTAGTCTTTTGTTCTTACAATGTGGCACCAAAACCCCTTTAGTATGCATTTTTTGTGCTCTGGTGGGAATATTCTCTCATCAAAGGGTATGTATTTTTCAAATTATGGTGGAATGTGCCCCAATGTATACCCCCCCCCCGCCCCACCAACAGTATGCTACCAAACTGTTTTATCTTTGAATTACTATTTGGTTAACATGGCATCTCATTCTTATTTTAATTTGCAGTGCTCTTTTGGGCTCCACTGATCTTTCCATTTCTACGTGAATAATTAACTGTTTTAATTATCATAGGCTTAAAACATATTTTAAGGTCTGGTGGACTTTTTTTAATTTCTTTATAAAAAGATCATTTAAAAAATATTAACAATAGCATCTTAGTTTGCTTTAATGACAGGCTTATAAGGACCATAATTGCTGCTCATATTAACCAAATCCAATAAACATATGAACACTTGAATTTACCGCCTCTCCTCAGAAAGACAGAATTATTCATATCACAAAAAGTTAAACAGGAAAATCACTTAGTGATTTAAATTTTTTTAGAGAAGAGATTCATGTACAAAAGCTGTTACGTCTCTTTAAAAAATTGCTATGATCTTAAATTTTTTATATATCATAAGACATTTAAATATCTCAGAGTGAGATAATAACCATTTCAAATTTTGTGTAAGTTTGAATTACCATAAAGTTCAAGTGGCGCAAACCTGTAACACGTGACCAGTCATTTAATCGATCTTTTTCAGTCTTTGGGTTGCTTCCAATGAGGCCAAAAGAAAGACTTGATTTCGAAAACACTTTTGAGCTATTTTTTTTTTCTTTTCCTATTATCTCATTGAGGCAAATTTGATATTAAGGGCAAACAGTTCCTGGAAGTAAAATGCCACTGTTTTACAAAGGGCTCCTATTCTTACACATCAACTCAATATGTTTTAATAATTTCAGAAGTGCTGATGGGTTATATGGGAAAAGATTTTTCTTCTGCAAACGGTCAACAGCTCCTTGTAATTCTTCAAAGCATTTAACTGTTCTGTAGGATATTCCCATTTCAGAAGCAATGTTATTTGAGGCTACTTCACAATCACTGGAGAAGCAAGTATTAGATTCTTTTGGCAGCAGAAGCCTTGACTCAGGCTCTGATCCAGACTTTCTTTTCTCCTTTCTTGACCCGGCTCTGTTCTGAACCTTTTTAATTGCTTCTTGGTATAAAGATGTCTGATTACTGTTTGCTAAATGTTGATCTATGGATTCCATTTCAGAATCATCAGAGCTGTCATAATCCACCAGACTTTGAGAAGGTTGGGGAAAAATCAGACTGTCAGCCTGGTACATGGCGTGGGTCTCCCTGAATGTCACAACCTGGCTGGGTGGTTCAGAAGAAGCATCAGAAGCCCAGGAGACCCAAGCATTAGCATTTACGTGACCATCGGGAGCAGTCAAATAGTGTGGTTCCATGTGGTTGGTGCTCCTGTCTTGGACAATTGAGGGCATACAACTACAAATATCAAAGCCCTCTTCAGATTCAGTTGCATCAAAGTACTTGCAAATGGTGAGAAAATTACCCCAGTCTTTTTGTAGTAATTTTAAATATCTAACAAAATATTCAAGAAAACAGGTTTCTGATGAAATCAAAAAGTCAAGAAGAACGGTAGAATCAAATCCTATATTTTTTAAGAAGAATAAGAAAATACAGTGAGGATTAGAGCCATTTTCATGTGTGTGACAGTTCCACCTTCCTTTTTCTTGGGTCAAATTTTCAGTAGCTTTATAACATTCTCTGAAATAAAAAATGGAGAACCTACATTACTTAAAAAAAAAAAACAACGGTTTTAACAGATGTAATTCACAAATAATAAAATTCACCCATCAGACTATGTTTTAATCTGCTCATTATATTTAAAAAAAAAACTTTCTGGAAATTTTTTTTCAAAACCAATTCCTTTCCCCACAAACAAAATGAATCTGATTCAATAAAACAAACGCAGTCCACTGACTTTGGTAGCTCTAGTTTTTGTCTGCCCTTCTCCTGATAAAAATGTTCTTTTCCGAGTAACCAATTTCAAGTGGTACAGTAGGGCTGGAGGTCAATTTCCTCCTCTCCATCCACACACCCTCAGCAAGGGTGGACATGTGACCCAGAGTGACCAGAGACACTAGGCTCCTGGCCACAATGATTGGCTCCAACATGACCCATCCTGGCTCCAATATAATTACATCTTCCCAGGACTTTTGTTGGAGTTATGAAAGATGGTAACTGTAAAGCTGATATAAGCCTGAAGTCTGAGAATAAATTAAGAGCTGTGAAGTGGAGAAAAGGAGGAATAACAATGATATGATTACGGCCTTATATACAAAGTTATGTCTGATGTCAACTTGAGACCCTTTGGAATTCCCAAGTTATAAGCCAAAACATTCCTTTTTTTTTTCTGTTTAAACTGGTTTGAGTGCATTCCTATAATTTACAACCAAAAAATATTAACTAATACAACTACATTAAAAACAAAGCACACACAAATATGACTAAAGCACATGGCTCTTTGGACTTGATGAACTAATGTTCAGAAAGTCAGAAATTCATATATAAAGTGAATTTAATTCAGAGCCTTCTTCTTTCCTGGGAAGAAAGAAGCCAACTTTAAGGACAACTAAAATATATTCTAATAAGCTTGTGCCTTGTCATACTGAATTTGTATTTGACCACTTTTTTTTGAGCCTAATTCAAATCACATGCAGGAATTCTATGTTCTTGATTAGAAATTTTTGAATACCGGCCTTCAACACTTACAGTTTGAAAGCAGCCATTGCCAGCAATGTCATAATACAAGTAAGTACTGGCAGCAAAATATGTACCACCAATCATTAGTAAGAAATCCCTTTCTCCCAGGCCAAGAAAAAAATGGAAATAAAGCAAATATTTTAGGGTTTCAATAAACCAGAAGCAGAAACAGTGTAAAAGGGCATCAGTCATTAAATTCATAATCAATTATAGATATTTTCCGAGAGAAGATATTATCCCAAATATACCTGTTTTAATAAAGCAGAAACAAGATCAGTATAAAGGTAGTCAGCAATAATATAACTTCAAAATCAATTAGGGATATTTGTCTAAACAAAATTATCAACTGCAATTCAACTAAATATTAAAATGAAAACCTGGGGGTAGGCCATGGTGGCTCAGCAGGCAGAGTTCTTGCCTGCCATGCCGGAGACACGGGTTTGATTCCTGGTGCCTGCCTATGCAAAAAAAAAGAAAAGAAAAGAAAACCTGGAACAACTCCCTTGATTATATACAAATGTATACTTACCATAAAAGCAAAAATCAAAATTAATGTCTGTAGAGGTTCAATACAGAAAAGTAAGTTTTAGAGGAGCAAAGAGTTCTTAAATATCAATTAAATTAACACCCAGAGAAGTTTTAACTTCTCCTAATCACACAGGTAAAACAAAGGTGGAAAATAAACCAGAACCCAAGTTTTCTGATTCCAGTCTAGTTCTAATTCCTCAAATCTGCCGAGCCAACCAAATTTTCATAACAAAAACTCAAATGTGATCTCATTTTCATGCAGGCAGGGTTAAAGAAAGGAACTGGAACTTACAAGGAAACCACAATAATTTCAGAGATTTTTTTCCCCCTAACTATGGAAAGCCAATAATATGCCCAGCACATTATCAGAAACATTTTTTACTTTCCTGGCAGGTAGGTAGTACAAAAATTACTTCAAAATATACCAACTTGGTCAACTTGAGGTAGATACCCAGGGATGCCTTGGCAGCCTCCAGCATGTCATCATCTTGTTCTATGAAGACCCTGGTCAGCCACTCACAGGGATTGTGCAATTGCAGAGAGGGGTGAAGATGAGGCTTTAAGAAGGTCAGTAACTCAGACATGAATCTCTGTAAATCAACTTAAAAAATGCAAATTTCAAAGTGTAAGCAACAATATATGAATATGTTAATAACACCTTGCCTATAAATGAAATTATTGTGCTAAGGTACCTTAAGATGCATTAGTATAGTTCACACTTTGCAGAAGTCCTGTGAATTAGGAATTATCTCTATATTGCATAGTAGGAAACATTATGCAAGTCAGAGAAAACTGACTTGCCCAAGAGCATAAAGTAAAAAAAAGACAGCCACACTCTCTATTTGCTACAGATGCCAAATAACTAATTATCTCTGAGAAATAAAAGTATCACCTGTTATGTAAATTCTTGCTAAAAGCATATAAATAAAGAGTAGCAGCAACAGAAATCATTCCATTGGATATTAGGAACGTCTGTTGTAGAGGTAATAATGCAACCAAACATAAATAAGTTTGTCTTAAAACAATGGAAAAAGATTTTTTTCTGTTTGTTTAAAGCATTAAAAGAAAGCCCCAGGGTTTGCAGAATCTCAAGAAAGCTTGAGATTCTGCAAAAGTTTCATACACTACAGTTACTTTCCACAAACCTACAACCTAGCTTCCTAGGCCAGAGAAGTCCTGAAACCCAGAGAGGCCAGCCTCTTCAGAACAGCAACTAGTTCCATCACCCTATCCCATAATATTGACAGCTCTGTCCAACATGAAAAAAGTTTGAATGAGCATAGCCCAAATGCCCTTAACGATTAGAATATAACTCATACAAACTCTGAAATCTGTACTATAACTAATTGTTGTGGTGTGCTTTGAAACTTATTGCTTTTTTTGTACATATATTTCACAATTAAAAAAATGTTTAAATATAAAAAGAAAGCACTACTCTTAAGGTATGGGCACAAAAAGCAAAAAGGTTTTGGGCAGTTTTCATTGTCATGCAAATCTCTGATTTACATGCCACATGCCACCTAGTGTTGTAAATTATAACTGCACAGAATTATAACTCATAGTTATTATAACTCAAAAATAGCTAAAGGATACCCAGAGCAATTCAAAAATATGAATATGATTTGCCTGGCATCACTTTTTTTTTTTTTTTTTGGCATCACTTACTTTAGAAATGACTCAACAGCAATTTCTTTCTTCTTTATTTTTTTTTTAACCTACCTCATTCAGAAATGTAGTTTAGCCCAGAAAAAGTAGATGTATTTATTAAGGTAATTCCAGTTTATTTTTTTTTTAAAGAAAATATAATGAATTACAGCTAGGATAACACATAGTTTAAATAAATCAATGGAATTTATACTACTCCTGAGATTTAATAATTATGAATCATTTTACTTAAGTTTGAACAATTACCTTTCATGTCATTTGCTGAAGTACAATTTTGAAACTTGATTTCTAAGGATTTAATTAAAACTAAGCTCACTGCTCTAAGGATCACTTGATCTGGACCAGAGATACTTTCACATCCAGGTTGAACTTCATTGCCTCCAAAGAAGGAAGGTTTTCCATAAACAGACAATGTCCTCAACAACCCCAAATTCACAGCTTGCAAAATGGCATTAGCTAAAGCCAACATGTCCACATCTAAATGAAGATCTGGTGGTACGAAGGAAAGGGCAGATCCAGGAAAGAGGTCTTCACCCACTTTACAGAGAAGGCACTTTTTAATGAAGAGGATGAACTTCTTCTTGATGAAAGCTTGAACAGGCCAGGTAATAACATCCAGCACACAGGAAGGTTTCAAAAATAAAATCCTCTGGCAAGTGAAATGTGACTTCAGGTAGATTCTGGAGGCTATAAGAAGTTCAAGCAACTCCAGGAAACTCAACAAGCTGTTTATTATTTTAGAAGTATCTTGGAAGGTTTCAAAATGTTGAGAAAATAAGGAGTTGTAAAATACTTCAAAAATAGTGTCAAAAGGAGCCAGGAACTGCTTTAGAATTTCTGGAATTATAAACAAGGAAAACAAAGTCTTCTTAAAACACAGTCAGTATTACACTTTAATTTTTATAACTATTATCACTTTACAAGATGAAAAAGTAGATTTGGATTGTTTACCTCCAACATGAACAAATAAGGATACAAAAAGTAACTGCTAATAATCACCATTAACAATTTCTACAAACATAAATAAATCAAACTATGCAAGGGATAAATATATATATATATATGTATATATAAAATCTATACACACATATGTAGTAATGAAAAGTTTTAATACTTTTCTTGATAACTTTATTTTATTTAGTTTTATTATTTTTTAGTATTGGTTTGCTATGTCATTTTCTTTTAAAAAGGTATCTTCAATTAACTTTATTCAATTAACAAATAAGAGGAGAGATTCTGCCAAGAAAGAACAGATGTTGTAAAATAAATATTCTTCTTTATAATATAATGTTCTTCGGGAGCAAGACTGTGGCAGTCGTTATGAGATAACAAATAATTCCTACCTGTTTTTTGTGAACATGAATCTTTAAATATTTCTTTTATTACGAGTGTAAGGGTCCAGAGACAGGATGTTATCTTATTACTCTCAGAGTACTCAGAAAGATTTTTTTGACAAAAAGCAATCCAAGAATTACTTAATGTTATCTACAAATGAGAAAATAAAAACATTTGCATTAATTCATTTAGAAGAGAAAAATGTGATGCTGCATTTGTTAATACTGTTTCTCGTTACACTGAGGACCATTCTTAGAATTTATTTATATTAAATCTGTGAAAATTATTTTGGTCTCAAGCAGGAGATCTAAACACTTATTTTTGCAGGGGTGGGGAAGAGCTACCCACTCCTTTGAGAATCTAAACAAAGTCATGGACTATTTGACCAAAAGACATATACTGCTTCCCTGAAACCCACCCATTGGGTTAAGAATCTGATTTATAATGATTTACAATATATTTAAGACTCTAATCCTTGATATCATTGTATTGTTCCATTTTTCCACTTTTGTGGATTTACACATGTATTATGTCAGCAAAAATTCTATTAATACATATTTGAAATATAAGATCAAATGCCAAAAAGCAATTTCAAAGAAACTATAAGAAAAATAATAACCTAACGTTAATACTTATCTTACCTTCTCTCTCAGTTGGAAATAGAGAAGCAATGCAAGACACTTTGCAGCCATGTGGGATAGTAATTTATCTGAATTCTGGAACATAGAGATCTGTAGGATTGCAAATATTTAACTGCTATTGGTGACTGCTTTTTAGAAATTTTATTTTAAAACTTTTATTTAAAAAATCCAGATCTCAAAATAAACAAAAAGCAAAGGAAGTAAATGGCTTACTAATTTAGAATCCACTTCAGATGATTTTAAAAGACATTTAATGATGTCACTGTATTTCTCCTTTGCGTGGAAGTCAGTTTTGCAAGACAATATTCTGGATATCATCACTTTGATCACTGTCAACTGAAGCAGTGTTACTTCTCGGGCATTGCCCATCTGGGAGGGTCTCTTCAAATGCTCTGGTTCCATACAAGTGGTACCCAAATGGGCAAAGTGTGGCTGGTTCTTGTCCTGGCCCCCATGGATGTCTGGCCATTCTTGGGAGGTAACTGTAGAGAAATCTTGATCTGAAAATGTGGGGTTGAGATAGAAGATGTACTCATGGCTGTCTTTTTCAAGTGTGGCTTCGAGTAGCACCTTTTTGTATAACTGTTCTAAAACTTCACTGAAAGCTTTCATTTTGACTCCCAATATGTATCTTTTATAAGAAGGTTGACAACTCCAAATTGTAAGTATTATGGATCTTGGAAATGAGATGACTCTCTAAGATATTTCTTCAATAAAACCTAAAATAGGAAAAATACTTTAAAAATATTCATTACAAACAAAAGGCAACTGTTTCTACTTAATTATTAAGTTCCTTGAATTAAAAGTAATGCTGATTGTTTAATTTATTAAAGGGAAAACTGATAATAAGAACTTACTTTCCATACAGAATGAAGAACATAAAATCACTTTTCATTTTATCATAACAGAAACATTAGCATTCCTCTTGAGTTCATCAAACTTGGCCCTATTAATATCTTAGGGCAGATAATTCTTTAGGGTGGGAACTGTCCTGTATATCACAGGTTGCTTAGCAGCCTCCTGGACTCTATCCACCACACGCAGGTAGCACTCATGCCCTCTCTGTAAGAATGGTTAATAGAGACAGTCAGCTGACTGGGGATAAAGGGATGGGGGTACCTATAGCGTCCTTCGGGAACATTCCCCTGGATAGTCCATAGGATAGTGTTGGCAGTCAGGACCAACAATAGCTCCACTGGTGACATTCCACCAACAATTGAGGAAGAAGTTGGAACAAGACAGTGCAGGAAAGGGCTGCAGGACAGTTCAAACCGGTCTTACAGGCAGGGAAGGAGAGAGCTTCTGACGTAAGCTTAGAACTGGCGCCAAATAGGCAGAAACAAGTTTAAATAAGTAACGGCCAGTGTCACTGAAATGTAAAGTGTAATCAAAAGCGGGAACCTTTGGCGGGAAATTTGAATTAGTTAGACTGTCTGGATAGGCTGTAACCTCTGGAGTATCCAACCAGAGGAGAAACAGGGAAGGGACCCGCATGCTAGGCTTAGGTAATAAATACCACCGCTTTGGTCGCTGGGGGCATCAGCCACCATTTTTCGGCTGCGTGCGCCTTCTTGCAAGATCGTTAAAAAATTCTTTTCTTCTCTACAATCCGGTAAGCGTTTATTCTCTTTCAGGAATGGCTTACTTTGTAGCAATTTTGGGTGCTCATCTAGGATCTGACTTCGGAGGAGGCCCCCGCGGAGGACGCAGGGAAGGCAGGCCCTGCTGATTGAGTGGTCCCAGACTCTGCCATTAGGGGCCCACTTCTGACTGCCAGAAGGACCCGAGGCCAGACGCTTGGATCCACCGACTGTGAACGAGAAAACGGGAAGGGAAAATCTACCTCACAGTGACCAGGCAACTCTGTGCATGGAGCAAGGTAAGAAAAAGACTCGTGGGTATTGCCTTTGTGGTCGGGAAGAATTCTGACGAGCCTGGCACTGAGTGAGCAAGTGCCGAGTCCCAATCCGCAGTTCCCTTCTCCTATGAGGGAGAGGGTCAGAGCTGGATGAAGCAAAATGGTGCTGAGAGAAAGAAAACCAGGCAAGACTCAGAATGGTTAATAGAGACAGTCAGCTGACTGGGGAAAAAGGGATGGGGGTACCTATAGCGTCCTTCGGGAACATTCCCCTGGATAGTCCATAGGGAGAATGTTGGAACATTGGATGGATAGTGTTGGCAGTCAGGGCCAACAACAGCTCCACTGGTGACATTCCATCAACAATTGAGGGAGAAGTTGGAACAATTTGAAAAAAATAGGCGGAATTTTCCATTTCCGGGGGCTGCAGAGGAAAAAAAGGGTGAAAGAACATAGACCTGTTAAGTCCCTATACCTTCTGAGAAAAATACCTATTGGACCAGGGGAAATCGGTTATATACCTTGTCCAAACTTATGTCTATTCTAAATATCCTCTTTATGGGGGAAGAAAGGGGAATGGTGAGGAGGACAGCTATGAAACAGTGGGAGAGGCAGCACCCACCTAGGCAAGGGGTAATGGCAGCAGAGCAAAAGTTCTCCAGTGTAGATACTAATTGGAATAATACTAATCTGGAAGACAGGGCACAAATGAGGGATTTTAGAGACTGCATATACAAGGGATAAAATTGGCTATATCCAATTCTCATAAAATAAATAAAAAATAAATAAATAAAGCTTTTGAGGTGGCTCAAGAAAAAGACAGCTTAAGTTATCTTAAAAGGGACTTGAAGAAGTACCCAGACTTACTGATAGCCTTGTAATTTTCTAGTTTTTGTCTCTTTGGTTCATTAGAACTATTTCAGTGGTATGTGACGACTTGATCCAGAGACTGGGTGCTTCTATAATAATCCCATCACCAAATGCTGGAGTTGCAGACTTCCTCCTTGTAAGAGTGAAGAAAATGCGTGAATAAAATTATCTTGATATGGGAGCATTTTTCCTGTAGTTCAGTCTTGACGAAAGTGTCAGTGCAGGAATTGAACTTCTAGAAGGGTTATGGTGTCTCCTAACAGGACCTACCAACTACTTCTGAGCAATAATGTTGGATTTATTTGAGGAGCAAAAAAGATGCCTGCTTTCTGACCTGGCAAGTAGCTGAGCCAAGGAAGGGTTGGATGATTAGAAGAGACATAAGATTCTTGGTTAAACTGAAGATTTCATTTGGGAACCAAAAATTTTGTTATCTCTTGGATAGTGAGCCACATATTTTATGCATCTTTTCCAGCAAAAGCTTGTTGGATATTATGTTTTTGAGGAATGAACTTAGACAAAACCCATTCTGCTTACCTACAAACGTTGAGGGACCAGGTGAGGAAATGTTCAGGGATGGACTCTGATAGTCCTGTGGCCCAAAGATGTAAAGGGGTCTTGGCCTGACAGTCAGAAAAAGATCCAGAAAATAGATGGGTGGATGGATAAGCCACTAGGAGAGTTATTGAGAGAGTCTCAGAAAATGTTTGTGAGTAGGGAAGAGGAAAGCAGGAGCAACAAGCTAAAGTCATGTTAAGCATGGTTGACCACATGGTCAAGAAGGGATTAGAGATAAAGCAGGCAGAAGCAAGATAGAGAAACTGTCTGGCCCAAAGGGGATAAAGGAATGAGGAGGGCACAAGACTCGGCAGAGTGTTATCACTGTGGGAAACCTGGTCATTTCAAAAGGGAATGCCTGAGTTTAAAGAAAGAAGGATGAGTAATACCCCTGATGAATTTTGGGGATTAGGAAGGTCAGAGCCTCCTCGTCTCAAGAACCACCAGGAGTCTTTGGTAAATCTGAAGGTGGGTCCATATCAGGGAGAAATTACACTTTTGGTGGACACTGGGGCAGCCTGATATTCTGTGACCCATATCCACAGGGGATAGAATTCTCTGGTTGCTCCCTCACAATTTCGGGGGTAAAAGGGGAAGGACTTAAAAGTTCCCATTTTCAAACCTACTAATATCTGTTGAGAAGGATCCTATACCCCCCTGCTGTACAGTCCAAAAGCTGGGAATAACTTGTTGGGAAGGGATCTGATAGTACCCATGGGACTTGCGGATGGGCATGATCCAAGACTACTGCACAGAAAGCCAATGAGTGTTGTGGGATTTGTGTGACAAGAACCACTGCCAGTAAGGACTGAAAGGGACAGAAAAAGGACAATGTGAAAGTAAAATAACTTCAGAGGTAGAACCATGGAAGCTAAAGTCTAAAGTCAAAAAACCTCCAGCAAAAACAGACCCACCCAAGTACTTGGAGAGGGTAAGTTTGCCCAGAGGCAGAAGATGGGCCTTCCACCTCATGGTGGAGGAATGGTGCCAGGCCTTGGAGAGGCACCAAGTCCTTGGGCATGTGCTCTAGAGATGGCAGAAGGCCCAGGTGCGGCCCGATGTTTGGAGAGGGTGGAGCCAAGATGGGTGTAGTCTTCCCAGTGTTCCCTAGGGTTGTGTTGGAGAGGCGGGCCACTGCATAGGCCCTTGGAAAGGGTGGGACTGCCAGTTTCTAAGGCCCCAAAATAAATGACTCTCAGATTTTGAAATCAAATGGAGTTTGCCATGCAGGTTTTCTAAACTGCTTGGGTCCAATGACCCCTGTATTCCTTCAGATTTCTCCCTATGGAAATGAGGATATGTATCCTATGACTGTCCCTCCTTTGTATGTTGGCAGCAAATAATTTGTTGAATCTTACAGGTCCAGAGCCAAAGGAAAATTCTTCCTTAAGACAGATCATGCCAGTAGCTGACTATGCGAAGGACCTCTTCCTTAAGAAGTATGTACTGGCTTTGTCCTCTCTTCTGTTATCCCTCAGGCACCTTGGCTTGCTGGCCCAGACCCCACCTCTTGAATTTGCTGCCCATCAACACCAACCTGGCAGCTGGATCCTCATCAAACTGTGTAAAGAGTCCAAACTCCAACTGGGAAGGACCCTATCAAGTTCTGTTGACAACTGAGATGGCTGTCCAGATGGTAAAGAAAGGCTGGACTCACTACACCGAAGTGAAAGGACCAGTACCTGAGCTGAACGGTAAGTACCCAACAACACAATCCACTTCCTGGAAAATAAGTCTAACTTTGGACCTTTTAAAAATTATGTTAAAGAGACAACAGTTAGAAGCTAGAAGAGGTTTTTGGATTTGGGGTTTGTATTCTGTATTTTAATCTAATATAGTTAATACTGACCCTGGCCAAAGGAGAGTCTTACGATAGGAAGACAATGAGAGTCTGAGACTCAATTAAAAAATAAGAATAATTATACTAGTCATAATGTTCCAAACTGGGGACACAACAAACCCTGTCAAACTGGTAGTGAATGTAACTGAAGGTTTAAAGCCCCAAACTGTACAGTGTGATGAAAGGCAGACTCAGCAAACTCATCAGGAAGGAGGCAGGACAAGAGTTCAAGCAAAGTCTTTATTTCAGGGAGAAAGAGAGCTGCCCTGGCGCCAGCGTTTGAAGAGAGAGAGAAAACCGGCTTAGGGTTAGGGAGTTGGCTCTATTGGCTAGTTTTCAGAAATAGGGGGCTAAGTTTGGAGTTGGCAGCTTCCAATTGGTAAAATCTAAAACTTAAATGTTGCCTTAGGCATGCAGGGTTATAAATGCTGGAGTGTGTATAGTGAATACAGGAAGCTTACATAAGAATGCATTTGTCGGAGAGTGGAGGTTGAGTAATAAGAGGTTATCATAAAGAGGGCAGCTGATTGAGGGTGAAGGAGATGAGCTGGCATGGTTTGGGGTGAGAGAGGCATTCTGAAATATCTGCCAAGGGTAGGTTACATCCTGAGGGGCCAGAACCAGTAGGGGGGTGTTACAGTCAAGCCTCTCCTTGCCCCTCCTGGGATGATATATGATAGACCACCCAGTTTCAAGGGTGGACTGTGAACATGGGATTAATTTCATAAACCTAGAGGCCATTAAAGCATAATACAGCCTTTTACAAAGGTAATCTTTCATCAGACTGCGGAGATCTTCAGTGCAACTCCATACTGATATGATCAAAAAGGCAGACAGGGTGGGCACAGTGGCTCAGTAGGCAGAGTTCTTGCCTGCCATGACAGAGACCCGGATTCGATTCCCAGTGTCTGCCCATGCAAAAACAAACAAACAACAACAACAACAAAAAAAACCAGACAAAATCAGTATCACCACTCAAGGTGGGAAATCCAGTTTGAGCTCAAACAGACACACCTCCCCTAATCGAGTATATGGAGTGGGGGTAGACATTACTGGGAAGGGAAGATTCAGGATACAAGTCCTCTCCCCAACATCACCAATGCCCTCTCCAGTGAACTATTCAATAGTGCCTAAGGACATCCAGCTGGAGATTAGTTCCCCAACACAGAATGATCCCAAAGTTGTCAGGGTGGTCAGGGCAGAAAATTTGAAGCAAACCATAGAAATAGAGACAGGGTACAGAGATACAAATGCCTGGTTAGAATGGATTAAATATACAGTTCAGAGTCTAGACAAAAGCAACTGTTATGCTTGTGCAACAGCCCAATCCACTGCTCTTGTCGTGCCCTTTCTGATGGGTACAGAGAAACACAAAAGAGTTCAAATGCATGGTACTCCTTTTTCTTGGTGAAAATTGTAGTACATTGTCCTCTTTTCCCTCCAGTCAGGGGCAGAAAAGTAAAGGCCACATTAGCTTCCAGCCTCAGTTCAGGAAACCACTCTGCCTGTCTCTCTAGACAGGGAGGACTCCAGGACCTTGGGACCATGGCCTTGTGTACCCAAGCATATGATGTGACTGAGAATAGTACTGGCAATTTCTCTAGTTTAACCATACCTTGAGCAGACCTTTGGTGGTACTGTAGAAAGGACACCCACCAACCAGTATTACCTAAGTAGAAGGGGACCTGTGCTCTGGTCCAATTGGCCATCCCACTTACCTAGGCATTTGAAAAGGAGGAGGAAGTTCTAACCCAAGGAAAAATAAAGAAGCTTATTTTGTTCCTCTGACGATTTAAATAATATAAGAGTGCCAAGGGGAATCCAGGATGAGTTTAAGACTAGGAATCAAGTAGCTGCAGGATATGAATTGTCCTTATTCTGCCAGGTATTTATCAATTACACCAAGGATGCAGTTAAGGGAATAGCAGAATAGTTGGATGTTACTAGCCAAATGGCATGGGAGAATAGGATGGC
The DNA here is from genome assembly GCF_023851605.1 of Tamandua tetradactyla. NCBI lineage: Eukaryota > Metazoa > Chordata > Mammalia > Pilosa > Myrmecophagidae > Tamandua > Tamandua tetradactyla. Next base: position 84,034,241 of record NC_135338.1, on the reverse strand, counting down.
CCTGGACGTGATGCTAGCTGAAAAGGGAGGCATTTGTGTTATGGTCGGGGATAGTTTTATCCCCAATATTACAGCCCCAGATGGAACTATCACCAAAGCTTCACAAGGCCTAACAGCCTTATCTGAAGAATTGGTGGAAAATTCAGGCATTGATAACCCCCTCACAGGATGGTTAAAAAGGTGGTTTGGGAAATGGAAAGGGGTGGCACTGTCTATACTAACTTCTTTAATCATCGTAGCTGGGGTACTCACAGCACTTGGGTGCTGCATTATCCCATGTGCTCGAGAGTTAATTCAGAAACTCCTTGAGGCTGCCTTAACCAAGCAAATGCCTATTTGGTACAGGCAAAACAATTTATACCCCCTTAAAGAGGAAGATCCCTATGATGAAAAGTGTGAAAAGCTCTTGTCAAGTTTAAAGAAAGACTAAAATGTGAAAACTAAGAGTTCGAAAAGAAAGAGGGGGGGATTTGCAAGAATAAAATTAAGTTTAGCTTTCATACGAGATGGCGCAGGGAAGGGCTGCAGGACAGCTCAAACTGGTCTTGCAGGCAGGGAAGGAGAGAGCCTCTGATGTAAGCCTAGAATTGGCACCAAATGGTAGAAACAAGTTTAAATAAATAACAGACAGGGTCACTGAAATGTAAAGCATAATAAAAAAAGGAACCTTTGGTGGGAAATTTGAATTACTTAGACTATTTGTATAGGCTCTAACCTTTGGAGTATCCAATCAGCGTAGAAATGGGAGGAACCTGTGTGTTATACTTAGGGAACACATACTACTGCTTTTGCTTGATTGGGGCACCAGCCACCATTTTTTGGCTACGTGCCTGTTCTTGTCAGATTGTCAATAAATTCTTTTCTTCTACACAACTGGGTGAGCATTTATTCTCTTTTAGGCATGGCTTTTTTTTTTTCTTCAGCTGAGGGTCACCAATTTATTCCTTGCACTTTTTTAAAAAACTTTTTTTATTATCTAATATAACATATAGACAAAGCAAAGAAAGAAAAAAAGCAATAATTTTCAGAGCACTCTTCAACATGTAGTTACAGGACAGATCCCAGAGTTTGTCATGGGCTATTGTGCTGGTTTGAAATGATATATGTACCCTAAAAAAGCCATGTTTTAATCCTAATCCCATTTTGTAAAGGCAGCCGTTTCTTCTAATCCCTATTCAGTACTGTATGTTTGAAACTGTAATTAGATCATTTCCCTGGAGACATGATTTAATCAAGAATAGTTATTAAGCAGGATTAGATAGAGGCATGTCTCCAACCATTTGAGTGGGTCTTGATTACTTTCTGAAGTCCTAGAAAAGAAACATTTTAGAGAATGAGAGATTCAGAGCGAGCAGAGCAGCATGACATAGCCATGAGAAGCAGAGTCCACCAGCCAGCAACCTTTGGAGATGAAGAAGGAAAATGCCTCCCGGGGAGCTTCATGAAACAGGAAGCCAGAAGAAGCTAGCTGATGATGCCATGTTCAACCATGTGCCCTTCCAGATGACAGGGGAACCCTGATCGTGTTCACCATGTGCCTTTCCAGATGAGAGAGAAACTCTGACTGCTCTCCATGTGCCATTCCACTTGAGAAAAAAAACGATCACTTCATTGGCCTTCTTGGACCAAGGTATCTTTTCTGGATACCTTTGATTGGACATGTCTATAGACTTGTTTTAATTGGAACATTTCCTCGGCCTTAGAACTGTAAACTAGCAACTTATTAAAACTCCCCTTTTTTTCTGCTATGTTGCATTCCGGCAGCTAGCAAACTAGAACAGCTACCATACCGTTCTCTCTCAGATTTTTCCTTCTAGTTGCTCCAAAATACAGGAGCTAGAAGGAATAAAGATTGTTTTATATCACAATCGACTTTTTTTCTTTTATGTGAAAAAATAACATTGTGCTGGTTTGAAAGGATGTATGGACCCTAGAAAAGCCATGTTTTAATCTAAATCCCATTTCGTAAAGGCAGAATAATCCCTATTCAATACCATGTGTTTGAAACTGCAATCAGATTATCTCCCTGGAGATGTGATTTAATCAAGAGTGGTTGTTAAGCTGGATTGGGTGATGACATGTCTCCACCCATTTGGGTGGGTCTTAATAAGTTTCAGGAGTCCTATAAAAGAGGAAACATTTTGGAGAATGAAAGAGATTCAAAGAGAGCAGAGAATGCTGCAGCACCACTAAGCAGAGAGTCCATCAGCCAGTGGCCTTTGGAGATGAAGAAGGAAAATGCCGCCCGGGGAGCTTCATGAAACTGGGAGCCAGGAGAGAAAAGCTAGCAGATGATGTTGTGTTCGCCATGTGCCCTTCCAGGTAAGAGAGAAGCCCAGACTGTGTTGACCATGTGCCTTCTCACTTGAGAAATCCCAAACTTCATCAGCCTTCTTGAATCAAGGTATCTTTCCCTGGATGGATGCCTTTGACTGGACATTTCTATAGACTTGCTTTAATTGGGACATTTTCTTGGCCTTAGAACTGTAAACTAGCAATTTATTAATTCCCCTTTTTAAAAGCCATTCTGTTTCTGGTATATTGCATTCTGGCAGCTAGCAAATTAGAACATATATACAAAAAGCAATAAATTTCAAAGGATGCCACAACAATAAATTGTAAAACAGATTTCAGAGTTTGGTATGGGTTACAATTCCACAAGTTTTGTTTTTTACTTCTAGCTGCTCTAAGATACTGGAGACTAAAAAGAAATATCAATTTAATGAATCCACAATCAAATTCGTTTGTTAAATCCTACCCTCTCTGTATAACTCCACCATCACCTTTGATCTTTCTATCCCACTCTTTAGGGGTATTGGAGCTATCGCCATTCTAACTTTTTCAGGTTGGAAGGGGCTGTCAATAATATGGGGTAGGGAAATGGAACAATCTGATGTTCTGGAGAGGCTGGGCCCTCTAGGTTTCAGGACTTATCTTGTCCAAGGACCCATCTGGAGGTTGTAGGTTTCTGGAAAGTTACCCTAGGGCATGGAACCTTTGTGGAATCTTATATAATGCTATAGGTGTTCTTTAGGATTGGCTGGAAAAGTTTTGGTTGAGGTTTGTCAAGTTATGATAGGCAGCAATGTCTAACTGAAGCTTGCAAAAGAGTGACCTCCAGAGTAGGCTCTTGACCCTATTTGAACTCTCTCAGCCACTGTATTAGTTACACTTCTTTTCCCACTTTTGGTCAGGATGGAATTGTAGATCCCATGGTGCCAGAGCTGGACTCACCCTTGGGAGTCATCTCCCACACCGCCAGGGAGACTTTTCATCCCTGGATGTAATGTCCCACATATGGGGGAAAGCAATGATTTCACTAACAAAGTTGAGTTTAGAGAGAGTGAGGCCACATCTGAGTAACAAAAGAGCTCCTCCAAAAATAACTCTTAAGCATACCTACAGGTAGGCTAAGCGTCTCTGCTACCTACACAAGCTTCACAAGAGTAAGCATCAAGATTAAGGGCATATGAAACTTAACCCCACAAAGAATAGGTCAAGTCTACTTAAAATTTAGGCCTAAGAGTCACCCCCAAGAGAGCCTCTTTTGTTGCTCAGATGTGTTCACAAGAGTAAGCATCAAGATTAAGGGCATATGAAACTTAACCCCACAAAGAATAGGTCAAGTCTACTTAAAATTTAGGCCTAAGAGTCACCCCCAAGAGAGCCTCTTTTGTTGCTCAGATGTGGCCTCTCTCTCCAGCCAACACAACAAGCAATCTCACCACCACCACCACCACCCGCCCTGTCTACGTGGGACATGACTCCCAGGGGTGTGGATCTTCCTGGCAATGTGGGACAGAAATCCTAGAATGAGCTGAGACCTGAGTCTCAGGGATTGAGAAAAACCCTAGAACGAGCTGAAACTGAGCATCAAAGGATTGAGAAAACCTTCTCGACCAAAAGGGGGAAGAGTGAAACGAGACAAAGTGTCAATGGCTGACAGGTTCCAAACAGAGTCAAGAGGTTATCCTGGAGGTTAGTCTTACGCATTGAGTAGATATCACTTGTTATTTAAAATGTAAGGGAGAGGCTGGAGGGAACTGCCTGAAAATGTAGAGCTGTGTTCCAGTAGCCATGTTTAAAAAAAAAAAAAAAAAAAGATTAAGGGCTTGGCCTATTGGCTTGGGAGTCCCTAATGTTTGACACAGTATTGGGATCTCTGATGATAAATTTTAATAGTTTCATATTTTTTTTCTCCCATCCCTCAAGGGACTTTGCAATCTTTTTTGATTATCTGCTTACTATATTCTGAGGATTTTGCAATCCTTTTTCATTATCTGCTTACTATATTCTAGGATGTATCCAGGCATTACATTAAACTCTACAGGATTAAGGGCCCTCATTTTATTCTGGGGTCCCTCTGTTTCAATTGTTCAAATGCAGTATCCAGACAGGCTGAGTTAGATTATGTATTACAGAAAATTTAGGTTCCAGACTAAAAAAAAAAAAAAGACCTTTCTTCCTTTGGTCTCAAAGAGCAGGTGCGGTTCTAAAATACAAACATGTCTTCCTTACCCCTGTGTTCTGAATTGCCTTAATCCAGACCTGATCGGCTTCATTCTTATCTTTAAAATCAGGTTATAGAATGTGCCAGTTTGGATCTGTAGTGGACCCCAGAAAAGCCAGGTCCTTTAATTCTCATTCAATATTGCTGGCTGGGAGCATTTTGATTATTCCCATGGAGATGTGACCAACCAATAGTGGGTGGTAACTTTTGATCAGATAGCTTCCATAGGGTTGACTCCACCTATTAATCCTTTAAAAGAGGAAACATTTTGGGGAGAGTCCCTTTTCAGAGCCACAAGGCCAAGGCTGAGAGAACCAGAGTCCACCAGCCAGCAACCTTTGGAAATGAAATAGGAGAACGCCCCCACAGGAACTTCATGAAACAAGAAGCCAGGAGAGAAAGCTAGCAGACTGCCGCCATTTTCACCATGTGCCTTCCCAGTTGAGAGAGAAATACTGAACTCATCAGCCTTTCTTGAGTGAAGGTAATCTCTTCTTGGTGCCTTAATTTGGACATTTTTATAACCTTGCTTTAATTGGGACATTTTCTTGGCCTTAGAACTGTGAACTAGCAACTTATTAAATTCCCCCTTTTTAAAAGCCATTCTGCTTCTGGGGTATTACTTTCCTGTAGCTAGCAAACTAGAACACAGATATGTAAAACAGCCTCTCAAAATCCAGAAATAATAATTACCACTCCAGACTAAATGTGTCTGCTATAAGAGCTTGTTTTCTTATAAGCATTTTCTAAAGGAGACAATACAATAATTGCTCTTTCATTTCTGGCTTATTTTGCCTCACCAGATGTCCCACAGGTTCAGTCACATCATTGCATACCTCACGATTTCATTCCTTTTTGTAGCAGCACAACATTCAATTCAGGTATACACCATCATTTGCCAATCTACTTCTCAGTCAGTGCATCCTTCTGCCACCTGCATTCATTACGCATCATGTATAATGCCCAAAGTCCACAGTCCATCAACACTCTCAATTTTAGATAATTTCATTGTTCCCAACAGAAAGATAACCAATAAACACACCCTCATCAAACAGGAAATCTAAACCTCCCCTTAACTCTTTTTCCTCCCTCCATTATTTACCCCTGCTGTGGCTGTGGTACTGTTGATGTTTTCCTGTTAAACACAGACCTTAGCATGCAATAGCAGTTTTCCCCCATATCCTAGACTGAAACACTCTTTGTACACAAATTGGACCTTTGAAGTAGTTCTTACAAGAACTAATTTATATTTCTAGTGTTAATCAGTGGGGCGCATAGGTCTATACAATCCCTTTCAATCTTGTTCAACTTCAATACAGTAATATTACTTATAGACTGACTAGAAAACCGCCTTCACTTTTATCTATTCCCTTACATTTGCATTCAACCTCATCAGCTAATGGTTCACCCATCTCTAGCTTCTATGTATCTCTAAGTCCCCTATAGTATGTATTATAATGGCTTTCTTTCTAACACTCCTACCCCGAGTTGTGAAATCCAAAAATGTATGCATACACTAGCAAATGTCCCTTGGGGGTTAAAATTGACCCTGGTTGCGAACCACTAGGCTAATTTTAATTCATTACCCTTCACTCTCAATTTATAAACCTAAAGTTACATTGCTATGTGGTCAATAAACTTCAAATGGTATAATTGTATTGTGGCTATTATTGATTAGTTTCCAATTAAAAAATATATTATAGAAGGAACTTTTGGTCCTCACCTATAACATGAAATATTTACAAAATGCCATCCCAAGAAAAAGACAAGTTGTGAGGCAAAAACAATCCAAGTAACAGCAAATTGCACCTGTAGCTGCAAATTTAGGCATTCTGGCAGTCCTGAACTCCTTTGACCTGATGGGGACCCAGAAGAGTTGGAAAAAGGGTCAGGTGTGACTTTTAAAGCAGCAAATGTGGGCAATAAACTGATGTAACTCAGTATCAAAGGAAGCAGGCAACTGCTACAGAGGAAGTACCTGAAAGAAAAATTTATGACTTTGGGATAAGCAAAATATTACTAAATATCCTTTCAATGGAATGCTGGAGTCTCAGGGAAGGCTCAGTTCTTTCACTGCCTTATCTATTTTATAGCTCAGTAAATTGTAGACAGCTGAAAGAAATGCAAATAATTACTGTTTAAAGATACGCAAATAACTTGCCTAGTGGTGGGATAATCCAGCCCCAAGTGGAAAAAAAAAGCCAATTTTGCTTCCATTTGTAAACTCAGCATTCCTTTACTTCACATAAATTAGTAGTCTTTGACTTCTCTTTGGAAAAGGTTGTGACATTTGCCTGGGTCCTTCCTTAATGAATAGATGAGGCAGGATCCTTGATATGTTCACGATTTTTTTGCCTCTTAAAATTTATTCCTTAACAAATTCACTACCCCAACCCATTTATAAATGTCCTGCCCATTTTTAACCTCCTTCCACATAGGATGAGACCTGTGAGGGCAATCTTAACACTGGGTCTCATTTCTACAATGACAGCTTGCTGACCTAACCTTGGTCTTTTTAATAGCTCTTTCTACAGTTCTTCCTCTAGTTTAGCTTCTAAAGAATTTCAATTCCTGATCACCATCACAAGATAATGCTTTGTCTTAATAATCTAGCACAGAAATACAGAAAACTGCAGATTTTAATTCAAAGTTATGAATGAAGCTCTTGGTAACTTTTCAGTGAATCCTATTTTCAAACTGTCATGTGTTGGGGATAAAGGGCCTGGGATTCCCCTCCATACTGACAGCATCCCGCTCCAAATAGAGCAGGCAACTGCTTCCATGACCAGGACAGACATTAAAGGTCATGAGACCTCCTAAGGGAGGAAAGAATATACAAATGGTATCATAAACAAGGCATTGAAACACCCCTCTCCTGATCACTGCTAACAAACCTCCAAATCCATGCTGAAACTTTGTTGTCACACCCTGTGAAATTTTCTTGTCCTTAACCCTTATAAGACCTTGCACTCCCCCACCCACTTTGGGGAGTGCTAACCTTCATTTTCCACCACCGGCCACCATGGTGGAAGATCTTCTCCTATTCCTAAGTTACCTAATTAATAAAATTCATGTCTAACTCTGTGCCTGACATGTCCTTTGGTCTTTGGGCTGCTTGACCCAAGCAGTCTTAGAACTGGGTTGAGACAGATACACATCTAATGTAACGAGCATAATTAATGAGTAATTAGCATCACTAAATATTGGTACCTTTGTTCCACCTGATAATGTTGAACTTTACCTGGGCCTTGTGCCCAGGGATAGTTAAGATATCCCTGTTCTTTTGTGTTCCAACAAAAGAACAGCTGGCCCTCTACCTTCTCAGATAAAACCCACCTGCATCCTCCCTCAAAACTATGTTGTTTTATAAAATTCCCAGTTTCTCTTCTTTGGGAAGTTCCTCATTAGCAGATATCCTCCTATTGGAAGACCCTGAATAAAATCATCTTTTTAACTGTTTGGTACTTTTAACTGTTTGGTACATGTGGTCTTTCAGTTTTGAAGTCCTGACTCTGATGAGACTGACTTCGCCTGTGGATCCTCAATCACTCCACCCAGGTAAGGAGGCCTCTTGGGGCCCTTCATGCTCCATTCATGGCTGGCAAACTGAGGACCCAATGCCAAGTCCACTTCTTTGTTCCTGTGCTTTGGATTCATGTCCAATATTAGCAAGATAAGTTTCTAATTTTGATTCTCTTTCAGTACTTTCTTGATTTTTTTGTGCCAACATCTTTTGGTTTTATGGTCTATTTGATGATATCTGTAAGTGGATTAACAGGTTATCTTGTCTCTGTTGGATGAAAGGACAGAATATGTGGTTTGTTAGTCTTGATATAGGAAAACAAACATTGCTCACACAGAAAGAGATAAGGTTCTTTACAATCATGTTATCTCCTATGTTTACTTTTAAAATCTTATATTGCCAATTTCGTTAAATAGGTAGCTGTATGTGTTTGTCAGTAACCCACAATCCAGTTACTATCTTAAGTGTCCAATTTGTCAATTTTGATATTTTGCCTTCCCCAAACCAAATACTAAATGATATGTTTTGCGCCCAAAACTGTCTGAAATTTCCCAGAGGGGCCTGGAAAATTACAATGGATTTGTTCTTTCACCTTGCAAAAGAGAAGTGCTAGGAAATAACTAAGTGATATGTGACATGGGAAGAGTCGTCAAAGCAAAAGAGACGCTCAGCCTTTCTTAGGTTAAATTTTAAGGGTCAAGTATTAAATACATGTAAATATTTCAGAATGATATACTGCATGAAAAGTTCCCGGAAAATTGCTAATGACCTTGCTGCCTGTGATCAGGGTCCTAATGCTGTTCTGCCTGATAATAGTTGTATCAATCATAATGATCAGTTATCAATCATAATCTCAGCTATTTTTTCAGATGTTAATTTGACTGTAACTTTACTTAATCTGATTCTTGCATTTCCTGGGCCAGTGGTTTTCAATGGGGGACTGACATCACTCACCACTGGAGTTTTATTAATATACTGATGTTTTCAACTACAGACTTAGTGAATCTCTTTACTCAATATTCTCAATATATTCTTGGTGTTTTCTAATCATATGTTTGTTATATTCATGGAATTATGCCAGGATTATTATATGTTAAATCTGAAGACTTTTTCTTTTGTAAAGATCATGTTCAGCCATTTTTATAAATGAAATGTAATATCCATTCTTTGAAAATTGGATATCCATTATGCTCACAGAGATAATATGTATTATATATACTAAATACAGATATTCTGTTTATAGATATTCTGTTTAAAATTTTTTTGGATTGATTTCTATCTCGTTTTGCATACCACAGAAACAACCAAATTTTCCTGTCAGCTGCATTATTCTTGTAATGAACTTTTACCACATCTTTCACTTTTGAAACTTATCAGTAATAAATTAACCACACTCATTAAGTCTTGTCATTTGCAGAAAGTTTTTTTTTTTTTTAATTTACTCTAGTACTTTCCTGAAAACACCTACAATCAGCAATAGGCCAGTCTTCAACAAAGGACCATCTCAGAGCCCTGTGGAAAGGCCTAAATTGGTTTTGGGGATGGCCTTCTAATGGCACTGTTTAAACAATTTTGAGACCATACCAGTGGACTGAGTTAAGATTTCTAGAACTGTAGTAGAGAAGTAGATTCCTTAGATTACTAAATAGGTTCCTTAGATTACTAATCCTAAATCAAGTGGAATAAGAATTCTCACAAATTGATGATCTGAATGATCTGATGAGAAATGATTATAGTTTTTCATTAGAAATACTGTTGATATATTAATGTTTTATTTCCTGACTATAAAATCCAGTTTGCTTTTTTCCTTAAGCATATTAGAATATGCTCTTGCAAACAGAAATGAAAAGAATTTCATTAAAGAGGGTACAGAATAGCAAATAAGCACATGAAAATACGTCATTAGCCATGGGAGAAATGCCAATTGAAAACACAATGAGATACCACTATACAACTACCAGGATGGCTAAAACACGAAATGTTAGTAAGGATGCAGAGAAAACAAATCACTCATAGATTGTTGATAGGAATGTAAAATGGTGTACTCAATCTGGAAAACAGTTTTTGGCAGTTTCTTTAAAAAGTAACATGCATCTAACATATGGCCCAGCAATTGCACTCCTGGGCATTTATTCCAGAGAAATGAAAACTTATGTTCTCACAAAAAACCTGTTCACAGGTTTATTCACAACTGCCAAAAACTGGAACCCACCCAGATATTCTACAATGGGTGAATGGTTAACCAAACTTGGGTATGCCCATATCATAGAATACTATTCAGCAATAAAAAGGCAACAATTTAGATGGATCTCAAGGGTATTAGGCTGAGTGGGGAAAAAAAACCACACAAACAAATTGAAAAGGTAACATACTATATGAGCTATATATAAACAAACATTCTTGAAATGACAAAATTAGGGAGATGGAGAGCAGATCAGTGGCTGGCAGGGTTCAGGGTTATAAGGGGCAGACAAGGATTAGGAAACTATCCTATACCTCGACTGGTGGTAGATATGCTAACCTATCTCTGTGATACAACTGCACAGAACTACATATACACACTTAAAGGTGAGTACAAGTAAAACTGGGAAATAAGATCAGCACCATGTATCAAGGTCAATATCTTGGTTGTGATATTGTACTACAGTTTTGCAAGATGCTACTACCATGGCAAAATAGGTACAGGAAACACTGGATCTCTCTGCATGTGACTCTACAATTTTCTTAAAATAAAAAGTTTAATGACACAAATAATTTCAACTACAGATTTTCTAGCCTTCTGATCCCTAGTGTTAATATGCATAGATTTAACTAAGATCAATTAAAATGTGAACATAAACATATTATAATTTTGGTTTTAAAACTCTTTGGTTAAAACCTGAACGGGAATGATAATTTAAAAATATATTTAAAATATCTTCTTAAAACATAAAAACTTAGTTTCTAAACTAAGTTTCTAAAACTTAGAAAACATTTCTAAGTAAGAAACAAGTAAAACTTCTAAGTGCACACTCAATTCATTTGGAAACACTGGAGATACTACTACTTCTTTTAGGAGGCCTTCTTTTGATAACCTCTATATTTAAATTCAGGATACAGGAAAAGAACTACTTTCAGGGTCAATGTTATAGAGTGAAAAAAATTTACTTTTCTTTATAGGAATTAGCTACTACAGTTTGCTAATAGATTGGGAAAGACTCCATATTGGACTTTAGCCTAATTCAACAATAATCTCAAATCTGACCCCAGCCCGAAAAAGATTACTTTATCTATTCTGCTCCATTAAGTTGAGGAACTCACTTCCTTTGTCCTGCTACTTGCAGTCTTTATCCTTCCCAAGAGGCTCCAATAGGAAATGGTAGGGAGGTAGGATGGTGGTCCTCCTGAGCTTGGTTACCTCTGGCTGCTCTTCTAAATTCCAGGAACTGTCTCCTCTCCTTACCTGCAGGCTTGCACCATCTCTAGTTGATTTCCATAAAACAATGGTGCTCAAACTTTAGCTTGCATCAAAATCATTTGAGGCTTATAAAAATGGATGCAGGGCCTTGCCTCAGGAGTTTTAGATGCACTAGTTCTGGGATCCAGACCAATCATTTGTACTACTAAAAAGTCCCCAGGTTACCGCTGAGACACTGAGAACCCTTAAATTCTGCCAATGTAAATGATCCTTCAATTAAGGTAGGATTCTGATATAGGGCCCAAATTCCTTTTGGTGTGAAGGAAAATCAACAATTAGCACTGGTTATCAGATTCTTGATAAGGACTGTGAAAAAAACCCAGCTAACAAATATTGGGCCTCTGAAGGGGGTGAGGGACTAAGGAGCAAGGCCTGGTCACAAAGATGAGAAAGTGCAAATGCAAGAGGTTTCAAGCAGGATGGACATTTTGGATGACATTTAATTGAGCAGGATATTAAGTATCAGCAAATGCGGCATGCTTGACTCATGAAGAGCCTGGATTGGTTTTATTTTGTTTTTTAAATTTATTTTGTACTATCAAACCGAAACAGCATACAAACATGAAATTCTTAACATACAAGCATTCTATGTATGGTGTACAATCAATAGCTCACAGTATCATCACATAGTATATTCATCACCATGATTATTTTTTAGAACATTTGCATCACTCCAGAAAAAGAAATAGAAAGAAAAACTTCACACATACCATAACCCTTACCCCTCCCTCTCACTGACCATCAGTTTTCCATCCTTTTTCACTTCTTTCAGAAAAACCTCTTCACTTTGTTTAAAATAAAGTCCAAACCCGTACACATGGCTTACCAGGTCCTTCAAGACCTGGTTCTTGGGTTCTTCTCACCTCTGGGACCTTCACAAACTGAGCTCCAGTATTTCTTTAGGATCCTCAGAAACTCTTGAGTACTTTAAGGAATCCCAGCCTTTGCCCAGGTCATTTTCTAGATCTATGCTCAGTCTTCTGCCTCTCTTCCTCAACCTTTAACATGGAATCCTCCAGCCATAGGCTATCCACATATCCAAGATAGGATTAGTGAGTGGGTCTTGCCAGATCCCCAGAAATAAGTATCACAGTACTGATCTCATTGCATTGTCCCTAATCTGATAGTATAAAGGAAAATATCAGGGGCAAAACTGAAAACTTATGACACCTTCTCCCTAAAATGTCTTAATATACTTTATTTCATAAAAGAAGCTGACATATTCGAATATTTTATATACAGTTAATAAGGCCTTTTTTTTTTTTTTTTTTTTGAGGACACTGGTGGTAGACAAATATCTGATTTACTGGGCAACTTATCCCAAACAATGCCATTTGACCTGGATTATTACAATTGTCTATATTTGCATTAGCTCCTCTTCTCTCTACAGTCTTCTTCGAGCTGTAAGATAGATATTATATTTCCCCTATCATGGCCTACAAGGTATTAGGAGAAGGCTGCCCCACATCTCCCAACCTCGCAGCCAATCATTCTCCCCCTTACTCACTCTGCTTTAGCCACTTTGGCCTCCATCGTTACAGTTCCTGTTAAAAGCAAAGCTTATTCTAGATTCGCTATGCCTGGAAAATTCTTCCCCCAGATTTTGGCATGTCTGGCTTCTCATTCAGATCGCTGCTCAAATGTCACTTCTTCAGAGATCTTTCCTGTCTATGAAAAACATCCATCATTAATCAAGCTCTATCCCATTACTCTGCTTTATTTTCTTCAACCCTATCTGATAATTTGTCTCCCCTGTTAAGGGGAAAACTCCACGAGGACAAATGATTGCCTGTATTGTTGCATCTGTTGTCTCCCCAACGACTAGAATAATGCCTAGCCGATCAATACTTGTTAGTGACGAAATATACTTAATACATCCTATCTTAAAAATCTCTCATCTCTTATTTCCCCCCACTCCTCCTTTCTCTTCATTCACAGGAATCCCTGAGTGCTGCTATCCTTGAACGAGTACCACCATCACAGACTCTCTACCACGCCAAGTCAGGCAATCCCAAGCCTGACCGCTACCGTGCCTTCAGAAACCGACAGACAAGTGGAAGGACCGGGAACCAGCGTTTGGGAAGGGCTGAGGTGGGATGGCGGCATACGGCGCCCTTTTCCGAGAACCCCTGCCCCACTTCGACAACCTTAGGTCCCTAGACCAGTCCTCAGTCTTTGGCACACTCGCCTCCCACGCCGCCGAGCTCAGCGGTCGTTCCCCCTTACCTTAGGATCTGGCTGGCCTAAGGCAGTAAGTTTCTGCACTGCCATTCCACAGAACACCTGCCCCCTCTGGGCCACCGTAGTTCACGGAAAACACTGGCTGGATCCCCCCCTTCCGCATGCGCAGTGACCCCCATCCGGCGTACGGCGTCTCTTAGCAACGGCTCAGAGTCCCTCCGCCGGGGTTGGGGCTTCGGAAGCCACTGCGGGGAAGCCTCGGGCGAAGCGAGTGAGGCCAATCCGAGATGAGACCTAGCCCGATCGGCACGCCTCCCCTAACTGTCGCGAATGCGCAGGCCGCTTTACGGCAGACAGGGGGTGGGGGCTGAGGGGAAGGAGGGTAGAAGGAAGCAACTAACCAACCAAGTCGTCCCCACCCCCCACCTCCACCCACCCCGGACCTGGTTTACGGCTCTGGGCTTAGACTCCAGTGCGGCCGCTGATTGGCTGCTGAAGGCTTGGTCCCATCCCTGTGACCCCGAAGTGGTAGAGGGAGGGGGCGGGGGTGGCCCAGTGCAAAGTGCATCCCGACAGCCCCCCGCCCGGAGCTCCCGCGAGTGGCACTTCGGACCCTGTATGACCCGGGACCTCGCCGTCCTGAGACCGCCTGGGTTCCCCATAGCTGGGAGCCTCCGGCCGGGAGGGCTACAGCCCCCTGCTCCGAGCCCCCGGACCGGGGCTGCCTCCCTCCTCCCGCACACGAGCCGGGACTTCCTCCCTGCACCCCTGCCCGAGCCTGCCCGGGGGCCGGGACCACCCGCTGACTCCTGCTCGGCTGTCTGGATGTTCTCCGGGTAGGGGCCGTGAGGCGCTCGAGGAGGAGCAGGACTACCCGTGTCCGGCCCTGACTGGGGTGTTTCTTCAATGGAGAAGTTGGTGAGTGTGGAGGAGGCTGAAAGGAGGAAGAGAAGCAGCAACTGAGGAGACAGGTAAAGTCAGTTATCTCCCCCGAGGGGAATGGGGTCAGCTGGGAGGGTGGGAGGAGGAGAATCACTACTCCTTCCTGTCTGCCCTTCCTACTTTCCAGCCTCTTCTTCTGCTCCCCCCTCCTCAGAGACCCCTCATCGTCGCCCCTGGGGTACTGCACCACTTACTCATTTCTGTTTTCCAGGTTTAAGCTGGCTGGAGGAGACGAGAGGCTGGAAGAGCTCTGTCCACTCACCGGAGAAGCAGCAGGCAGAGTGCCCCTGGCCAGCATCCCCTGTAAAGGTAATGAACGCAGCTCTCCCCTCCCCATTGTTTATTTCTGGCCCCTACCTCATTAAGTAGTGCTGTATTTTCTGGGTGGATGCCTGCGAGGGCACCCTTAACAGCCCCCAGTTTTTGAGCAGAAACAATAACACTGTCTCTGCCTTGATCCTTATCGAAAAACTTCTCTACCCCAGAGCCGTATTTCCCCCCTTCCTCTCTGAATAGTGCGTTTCCGTGTTTTGCGTTATTTTTTGGTACACTGTGTCATTTACCTTGCTCTGAGGTCTCAAAGCCTCCTCCCCCGCTTACTCTCATAGGAATACCACAATTCCTTGTTAATTGCTTGTTAATTCTGAATGACTGTGCTTTTTAAACTGCAATTTGCTGTTTCTCCCTTATATCTTCCCATCATCCTTCCTCTCCCTCCATTAGAAAGTCTTTTGAGTTATTTAACTGACGAGAATTTGGTAGGGGAAGGTAAAAGGACTGGCTTCGAATTTATGAGTTTCAGATTTAAAAATGTGTCTTTTCAGTAAAAAGTAAATCCATGTACCTTAATAGTGTGACTGGTATGAAAGCAATATCCACCCCTGAAGTATTACTATAATTAACTGTTTGAGTGTTGTGTTGTTTAGGATAATACTTATTATACTTCAGATTTTCTAGAAGAAATTATAAAAGATGTACTTACTGTTTTGCTAACGATCATTTGCCACTCAAGAATTTAAAAACAAAGAATGTTTTGCTGTGTATGGAAATCTGGGCCTTTTTTGGGTAGTCTTCATGAATAGGATTTCATATTTTAAAGCTCTTACAGGAAATTTGCTAGAATAAAATTGACTAATTCATGTGGTCACATTTCTGCTATGTTTTGTTGCTGCCGCTGAAAATGTACTAAAGGTAAGTTTAGGAATTGAATCTAATTCCTAAGGATATGAGCTGGGAAATTATAGAAGAATTAATGTGGAAATTGGTCAAATGAATGACTCGTTTAGCATCCCAGTGACCTGAGAGTATTTTAATGCCTTAAACTGTTTAGGAAATTTTAGGGACAAAGATGTACTTAAAATAACAGAAGTTTTTAAGGAGTCTTTGATTTACTTAGTTCCACTGGACTTTCTGCCTTCCATAAAAAGAAATGCCTTTATTGATCCTTCTAATTGTCACCACACTACTGAAGATAGTTTTAAGGGGATTTCCTTCTGAGGGCTTGCGTATTTTTGAGAACTGGAACTGGACACCAAAGGGACCTTGTATTCTACTGAGTGGGATTTAGAGTCAGCATCTGCCAGTAATTCTTGCATAGTGAAAATTAGCACAGCCTTTGTATGTATGCATAAGTAATCAAAGGTAATTGACCATTTCAGTAAATGCTAAGCAGAAGTTAAAGGCTGAATTTCATTATTTAAATATGGAAGCCTCCAGACTCATTAGTTTAGGACTTTAAAAAAAAGCTAAAATTTTAAAATTTGCTTTCATAATCAAAATAAAATATGTACTTTCTGTTCAAGCCTTATCAGGTTAATACTTTTTTCTGATCTAGATTTAGCCTTAAGATGTTTTCATTTCTGAGGCATATTTCCACCTTAAATGGTAAGGGTGTTGGATCTATGGCTGGACTCAAGCATGTGAAATAAAAAAAGGTTTCTAGCTTGTTCATTTGTATTGCTTAAATAATATTTCATCGATAATCTCAGCCTTTAATAGATGTTTTATGGTTAGGGAATATATATAAATTGGTGACATATGTATCTTCTGCATATTAGCATAATTCAGAGTGGTTTGGTCTATGTTTTTGCCAAACATTTAAAATATTTACTTTGGGTATTTATTTGTATTTTTCAGTCAGACAGTTAACTTTGCATTAATTCTGTTGCCAGTCATGTGGTTTTGAAAAATCAAAACAAAAGCATGTGATGTATTTTGTAACCAAATACAGATTTATAATCAGGGAGAATAATTGACTTTGATGACATTTAGTGATGCATCGTTAGTACCCTATGCCAATACTTTCTTTATACCTGAAGTGGTGACATTAACAGTTATTTAATGTTATTGTGTGTACAGTATCCATATTTATTTCTTTACATTTACCTTTGGTAACATGAAGGTTACACACCACCTCTAGGTCTAAAGTAATAAACAGTTTATGTAAGTTTCTCTAATACCTGATTTTCAGCCTTTCACTTCATTCTCACTAAATGCACTCCCTAAACATCTAAACATGATTATCTCCTTTCTAGGAACTTTCCACTAGCACTGGCAGATAAAAAGCTGCTAAAGATGATGCCTCCAGACGTAGGTAATAGGATATTGACAAGATGTCATCATTTATGATATTTAAGATTTAAACTTCAGGCTGTGCGACAGGGCTCAGTGGCAGAATTCTCGCCTGCCATGTCGGAGACCAGGGTTCAATTCCCAGTGCCTGCCCATGAAAAAAAAAAAAAAAAAAGATTTAAACTTTGAGTTTGTGTCTTTCTAAAAGTAAACTATAAAATATCTTTGATTGTCTCGTCTGCATTTCATAAAAATTGTGTTTTTTTCTGTTGTGAGTTATAGATTATAGTGAGTTATATAGATTATAATGCATGATGATAATTCTTTAGGTAATATGGAGGTCCATTAATTTGGAGAAAGTAAGGATGCCCTTAATTGTTTTGGAATATAAACATTATTTTGATGATATTGAGTGGTACCAAATAGCATTTGTACTTTATTTTGGGTCCTAGGTTCTTAATCACACAAGTAGAGTTCATCTTCATATGTGTAAGACACCTTGCATCCTTTGATTTGGCCTCGAGGGTTTGTGCATCAGTCTTTTTCCTCTTGTGTCTTGTGAGCCATTGGTAGATTTTTCTTGTCAAGACCAGTACTGCAGTTACTGATTTTATCTTTGTTTACTCTACAAAGAAATGCTTATTTCTTTTTTTGAGTAGCAAGCTGTTAGCTTGTTTTTAGTTTGTGTGAAATTAGAAATCACAGTTCCAATTTGCATCACTTAATCAAAATATGTAGACTTTTGGTGAAAATAATATGCAGAAAGCTGTTAATGACTAATCACTTATGCCATTGGAAATTGGGGATATTTGGTCAGATCTGGTGAGAATTATATAATTTTAAGGCAGGTCTTAAACTTATTTTGTTTTATGGTTATTTTATTGTTCATTCTTCTAAGAATGTAGATATTTTCTTTTAACTGTGAAGTAAGAAATTTTTGTTTTAGATAAATGAAGTTCAGTTGGTATCTGTATGGAAATTGGATGGTTATTTTTATTAAATCTTAAATATATGGTTTCTAATATGGTCAGTAATACAAAAGCTTAGAAGCCTAGATTATTTTCCTTGACCCCTATGTAAAGTGGAAAAGATGAATTAACAAAATGTAAAAACAGTATTAATACGAGGCTAAACTACCTTCACGTAGAAATGGTACACGTTGGGACTATAACTCATTTTGATACATGATTCTGAAATCTTCTTTAATTGTATGCTTTTTTCTTTTTCTTGACTGTGAAATCTGGAGTAGAATTTGTAAAGATTGCCCCCATAGAGTATCAGTAGTTTTGAGTCCATAAGTCATCATTATTTTAAAATAACTTAAATGAAAGATACATTATTTAGGAGATTACCTCCTTAGCCATATTTCTTTATTTTACAGGTGATTCTCATGAACTATCAGATTTTAGACTTATAGTCCCTGAGGGGAAATAGGCTTTTTCCATTCTCATTCTCATCTCTGTACCAACTCGGGTTTTCAATAGGCATCTCTGCCACTTGACATCGTGTTTACTTTTCAAATTCAATAGATTTTTGAAATATTTATACGTACACAAATAGCTATACTTTATTAGGTACAGCTTTCTTAAAACAATACCAGCAGAACTTGCTTTGGACTCACAGGATATTTTGATAATAAATCATTATATCTTTATAATTAAAGATGTAGTTGACAGGGATCATGTGTATATGGCATGTGTATGTTTTTTTTCCTGTAAAGATTACTGCACCAGATACATGTAAAGAGTGCTTTTTTTTGTTTTGTTTTTGTTTTTAAGCCAATGCTTGCTATTTATAGCATTTGGTGGTGTCAGAAAAGGGGTAAAAAAGAAAACCTTAAAATTTCTAGAATTATTTGATTTGTTTTAAGTATACAGAACTTTTTTGTTAAAATATCACCCACCGGGCCTGCCTGTGGCCAAGTTCTAGCACTGGGCCAAACACATGCCAAGCCTTCGGTAAGCATTTGGTTGTCTGACTGAAGTAGCTCGTTTGGAATTACCATAGGCTGTACATCTTTCTTGTGGGGAGAACTAATTTAGGCGCCTCATTGTAAAATAAAATCCCTTTTCTTGATATTATCAGTAAATTAATGCCATCTTACATCCTCTCCAACTCTCAATTCTTTGGTCCTCCTCTTTGCCACCCTCACTGCCCCCATGGAAGCAGTGATGGGTAGAGGGAAGCCACCACCACCAAGTGTTCTTTACTTTTTTTTTCCTTGGCTTTGTTTTTTGTTTGTTTATTTTATTTATTTATTTTTAATTTTTAAAAAAATATAACAACAAACAAATGCAAACATTCTTAACTTATGATCATTCCGTTCTACATATATAATCAGTAATTTACAATATCATCACATAGTTGCATATTCATCATCATGATCATTTCTTAGAACATTTGCATCAATTCAGAAAAAGAAATAAAAAGACAACAGAAAAAAATTCATACATACCATACCCCTTATGCCTTCCTTTCATTGATCACTAGCATTTCAATCTAAGTTTATTTTAACATTTTTCCCCCATTATTTATTTTTATTCCATATGTTTTACGCATCTGTTGATAAGGTAGATAAAAGGAGCATCAGACACAAGATTTTCACAATCACACAGTTACATTGTGAAAGCTGTATCATTATACAATCATCTTCAAGAAATATGGCTACTGCAACACAGTTCTACATTTTCAGGCAGTTCCCTCCAGCCTCTCCATTGCATCTTGACTAACAAGGTGATATCTATTTAATGCTTAAGAATAACCTCCAGGATAACCTCTCAACTCTGTTTGGAATCTCTCAGCCATTGACACTTTATTTTGTCTCATTTCACTCTTTCCCCTTTGGGTCGAGAAGGTTTTCTTAATCCCTTGATGCTGAGTCCCAGCTCATTCTAGGATTTCTGTCCCACGTTGCCAGGAAGGTCCACACCCCTGGGAGTCATGTCCCACATAGACAGGGGGAGGGCAGTGAATTTGCTTGTTACCACCAAGGATTCCTAAAGGCTTGAAACCATGTGGGGTCATTTACACCTCTTCAGAGCAGGGTTGCTGAGAACACATTTAGAAATAAAGCATCCAGCACTGTTCATTCTCAAGATATAGCAGTAGCTCATGTAGAAAATGATCACATGTTCTGGTGGAAATGCTGGAGGTCCATCATTAGAGTGTTGGTTTACATTTTTTTAAATAATTTTAACTTTATTTAAGTGTACTTTTAGATTTATAGAAAAATTGCAGCGATAGTACACAGAGTTCTCAATTACCCCCAATTTCCCCTTTATTATCATCTTACAGTGATAAATATTTTATCACAATTAAAAAACCAGTATTAATACATTATTATTAACTGCAGTTAAGACTTTATTCACATTGCCTTAATTTTAACCTACTACCCATTTTCTGGTCCCAGATCATATCCAGGACACCACATTACAATTAGTCATCATATTTCCTTTGTTTCCTCTTGGCTGTGACAGTTTGTTACACTTTTCTTGTTTTTGACAACCTTGACAGTTTTGGTAAGTGCTGACCAGGTATTTTGTAGAATGTCCCTCAGCTGAGATTTGTCTGATGTTTTTCTCATGCTTTGCCCCAGGTTATGGGTTTAAGGGAGAAAGACCACAGAGGTGAAGTGCCCTTCTCATCCCATCACATCAAAGAAACATACTGTCAAGATAACTTATCATTATTGATGTTGACCTTGATCACCTGGCTGAGGTAGTGTTTGTCAGGTTTCTCCTTTGTAAAGTTGAATTTTTTCACCATTTTCCATGCTATGTACTCTTGGTAAGGAAGTCACTTCGTGCAGCCCACACTTAAAGATCAGGGAGTTATGCTCCACCTCCTTGCAGGGAGAGAGGTATCTATATCAGTTATTTGGAATTCTTTCTCATGGGAGATTTGTCTACCCCCTCTCTCCCCCTCCTCTACTTCATTCATTCATTTATTTATGTCAATGTGGACTCATTGATATTTATTTTATACTTTGGTTTATAATCCAATACTATTCTAATTGCTCAAAAATTTCCATCTTTGACCATTGAGAGCTCTTTTAGTTGGCCCCTCTGTTGATACATCCCCATCATTTTGTTTTCAGTTAAACACTTCTTTCCTTTTCTGACACTGTAAGATACTCCGGCCCATTTTGCATATTTCTTGCCCCAGTCTCAGAATCAGCCACATATGTAAAAGGATACATTATGCCCTGTAGGAGTTGTTTTGGTCATGTCTAAATCATTTATTTAGAAATAGTATTCATTCAAATTTTACTTCCAAGTGAAAGTTGCCTACATCTTTGCCTTCTTTGAAGAAGTTTGACAAAGAGAAATAAGGTGTTTAAAAAAAAGTGAAGAGTAGGCATAGATTGTGGTAATTTGGATACATTGAAAATTTGGTGTGCAGCCGGCAACACCTATGACTACCCCTTCTGCTCACAGCACATCAGGTTGTCAGGCGGCTGGACCTTTCCTTGTCTGAGGGTTTCTGTGTAGAGGACTGGTCATCCTATAACCACCCTAATCACCCAGAAGAGGTGGCAGTTCTTGCCCCTTTTCTTCTAGTAAATAATTGCTAGAGTGATTAGTTGTGATGTATGGAAGTCAGTTTCTCTGTACGCTGTGTCCTTAATGGAATTCAGTTGACATGGAAAAAGAGTCCTTTTCTTTTAGTGATAGACTTTTTTGTTTTGCATGGGCAGGCACTGGGAATCGAACCCAGGTCTCAGGTGTGGCAGGCGAGAACTGTGCCTGCTGAGCCACCATGGCCCGCCTGGTAGAGACTTTTTAGAACTGATTCAGGAAAGCTGGCAAGACTATTGCTGATGTTTTGCCTAGATTGCTGTATGCATAACAGTTTCAAAATGATTAACATGATGCCTTTAGGGCATAAAAAGAACTAGCATTTAGAGACAAGTTTCCTCAGTCTTGGACCTGACCACTTTCTGTACTGAATGCACATGGTCTCCCATTAGTCTTGTATAAAAAGAGCAAGTGACTGTGTCAGTTCAATAATAGTTAAATGTAGCAAGTCTGAAAATATATTTTGAATAGAAGAAAAAGAAGAAATCTGCTCGCATCCACATTCCAAATGTGTGAATCTTTTCTTTATTTACTTTTTTTTTAAAACGTGCCTTTTCAGAAAAAAAGAAAACTACTGAAAAGAAATCACATTAGATACCATCTTTGAAGATTAACATAGGTAATGAGATCATTTTCTCTAAGAATTGATCTGAGGTCCTTTTCTATTCTATAGATTTTATTTTTTTTTAGGACCGGAATTCAGGCTCATGAAATGGTAGATTAAGCAAGCAACCATGATTCTTTATTTTGTTTTGAGGTATTTTCTTATGGTTGTTATTTTTTATTTTATTTTAATTTCTGTCTTTAGATTAAGAAAGCTCGTTTGCTTGGCAGCCTAGACAAACGCTGAACCCCCCTCATGATGCTGTACGTGCACCATGGTTATTAGACAATCCATACATCAAGAGAAGGGACACTCTTCTGAAAGGTAAGTACTAAGGCTAGACTCGGCATCATCTCTACTGTTCTGTCAGGAAACCCATTTAACATTTCTTTTTTTTTCCCTTTAAATCAGATGCTATGTACTAACCTCAGCACTCACCAAAAGAAAGTACAAGTGATATTGTTTGAATACTTTTCTTGCATGGTACACCTCATTTAAGTGCCAAGACAATTATCCAGTTTAAAAAAATAAATAAGTCTACTAAAGATGATTGTTATGAGCATGTGATAATAGTTTAAATTGATTCATTCTCATGATCTTCATCATTTTTCTCTTATAGCATTAAAAATCAATAAAACCCATTCTCAAAACATTCTTCAGTTTTGAAATTTTTAAGACAAGAGACTTAATTTAAGTGGCAGTTGAAAAATAATTAACTGAAGAGATGAGGGGATTTTGTTTATTAAAAAAAAAGATTGTCAAGAAATCTCCCATTTCCCAGTTTTCTCTGAGGAAATAGCTATTTGTAGCAGTAGGTTATTTCTTAATTACATCACTTAGTTGTGATACTTATGAATTGGTAGTGACACTTTTCTTTGCATAAAACAACACTGGACATTATACTCTTCTACTGTGATGATTTGACCTAAACTAGGCTTGGTACAATCTATAATGAGAAGTTTTACAAGATAAATTATTATTGGTAACAAGATTTTCCCAAGATATCTAACCTACATATGAGAATAAAAATGTCTTTAAGGAGCTTTAACACATACATTTTTTATTTTTAGAAATGGAAGCTACTAATTAAGAGGTGAATCTAATCTATTCCTTAAAATTAGTCTAGATGGAATGACTTCCTAAAAGTTTGTTAGTTTGGTTTTTTATGTACTTCAAGCTTTCAAATGCACTAAAATGGTGTTTGTACAAAACCACACACACATAAATTTTCACCAGTTCTATTTGGACTTTTCCTATTTGTATGAAGGAGGTCTCATTTTATATTGAGTTTCAGTATATACCTCTTTTGTGACCTATTACTGAATGTAGGAATTCAAAGTAGTATTTTCCTTAAAAAATGTTTTTTTCACATGGTTAGCCCAACCGGTTGTTTTGATTCTTATAGATTCTAAATATTTTACATGGTCTTGATAGTTTAAATATTAGAGTGAAATTTTGGAAAACCTGAAATTAGAAAAGTGAAAAAGAGAATTTGGCAGCAAAAGAGGAATAGTAATTGTTACCTTAAATGACATAAAGTAGAGAAGGATAGAGGGGAGCAGAAGTAAACAAAAGGATGGTAACTAATCCAGACATTTTACTCTAATATACTTACCCCCTTGCTGTTTCTCTTTCTCCTCCCTGTCAAACCTTCCATCCTTGGACCAAAAATAAAATAATGTTGAATAACTTTAGGGAAGCAGCCTAAAGTTTTTTTGCCTTCTTTTTTCATAACTACTTCTCTGTGATGAAGGGACTGTAGCTTTCATAGTCTTTGAATTGTCCAGTTGATCCTCCATGTTACTAACTGATCTGTGATGGGTCCTTGGATGGTTTGTTAACTTAAATTTCAAGGTGCATCAAGGATATCAGAACTTCTAAGATGGTACTCATCTGACCCCATCTTTTACCTGCCCAACATTACTTCCCATTTTACCTAAAATCATGCTATGTTCATGTATCCTTTGCTTTGAGTTTCAATGGGCTACAACAGAAATGTCCTCTTTCAGGAGTTTTGTGATTTATTCCTAGCTTTCTTTTTGTAATTCTTTAAGATCTTAGAGATATTACTGAAAAGTTTTGATCTTAAAAGATACGTTTATTAATATGAATTAGTTGTGGTGTGAACTGTTGTGTCTAGGGTTTATATGATATAGCAATGGGAAATTCTGTGATATTTAATGGACTCAGTATCAGGAGCCGGTTAGTCTAAATTTCATGCATTCTACCTTCAAAGGCTGATCCCTGTGACCTAATGAATCCTTTGTAAAAAGTGGACTCAGCTAGGATGTTACACCACCATTGCCGAAGGAACCCTGAACTCCAGGAAGAATTGCAGATTCAAGCTGCGGTAGCTGCAGGGGATGTTCACACAGTACGGAAGATGTTAGAACAAGGCTATTCTCCAAATGGCCGAGATGCTAATGGCTGGACCCTGCTTCATTTCTCTGCAGCAAGAGGAAAGGAGAGATGTGTTCGAGTATTTCTAGAACATGGAGGTAAGTTTAGTAAAGGGAAACCTTTTTCTCACAAACAGAAACTTCAAATGAAATTATATTTAGCTTAGTGTGTGTGTAATTTTTTAATGCTTCTCTTTCATTAGTACTCAACATCTTATTCTCTTCTTTATGAAGCTTTGCTATATTTTCCCTGAGTTTTGTTTAAAACTAGAGTCTTTGAAAGATCTGTTTGATGAGTGTTTTTTTTTCCCTGCAACTAACTTATATACAGCCAAGGTTTTCTCCCCTTATTCCAACTCAGCTACCCTTAGGTTTGTCTAGTTGCTTTGGCTTCAAAAGCAGAAGTGACTGGGGTACCCACAGTTAACGAATTGCACAAGTTTTCCCCCATTGATAGTTGCTCAAGTAGTTAGACCTAGCCCAGGTCCTTTTAAACATTATAGCTTAATGTTACACTATCCTTGGAATTTACCTCTTTTTGTTGAGGCCTCCTTTTATTATTATTGTTTTAGAGCATAATTTTTCCAGAATTGTACGTAGGCTCAGGTCTAATTTTCTGTAAATGCATGCAGGTGGAAATTTTATTTGACATTTTGTTTTTGCTTGGAAAAACTCTCCATTCCCATAATGTTTTTAAACTGTGATTTGTCCTAACCTAGTCTACTCCTTTCCACATTTGAATTTCAATTTACTTTATTTTTCTAAAGATGAGTTATGTGTATCTTATCATTTATACCCACATTTTCTTTCTAAATTAGCATGCAGAGCAACTTTGTTCGTGTTCTGGTTATGTATGTGCTGTTCTAGGGCCCGAATTGCTTGTCAGCCGTTCTTTTCATTTCATGTACTTTGTTATGAAAACAACCAAACTTCTAACATCCTGAAGTGTATAAAATGTTAGAAGTTGCACAGCTCTCAGATATGGATACTAAGGATGTGAGCATGGACTAATTGCAAGGTGGTGCTGAACCTGAGACGGGTTAGACATGTGGCCAGGAGGCCCTCAGATGGGAATTAAAGGCCAGAAATAGTTGACTTTGCCAGGAACCAGCCATTTGCTAGCCTGCACCTTCTTTGTAGTTGTCTTTTATCCCTCCCTGCTACTCTTGCTCATATTTCATTTCACCTTAAAACTTGAACTTTCATCCATCAGTTCTGGTTTTCTGACTTTAATAAAGGAGAAATATAAGAGGAATGCCTGGAAAAGATCTAAAAAAAATGGAAGGTAAGTGTAGGATCCTAACACTTAAAATTCTGGTAACGCCAAGACCAGAACTCAAGATCACTCTCCCCTTCTGCCAGCCTCACTTAATAAAAAAATTTTATTTTAACTAAATGTTCATGTGTTACTCAGGTAATACATGAATATTACTTCCTTAAGACAAACAAAACAAATCTTCAAAAGTTATAAATAAAACCATAGTTTGCTTTGACCATCTCCCAATCCTGTTCTTCCTGGCTGTTCTAGTTTGCTAGCTGCCAGAATATAATATGCCAGAAATGGAATGGCTTTTAAAAAGGGGAATTTAATAGGTTGCTGGTTTATGGTTCTATGGCTGAGAAATGTCCCAATTAAAGCAGATCTATAAAAATGTCCAAATTAAGGCATCCAAGGAAAGACACCTTGCTTCAAGAAGGCCGATGAAGTTCAGGGTTTCAGTCTCCATTGTGAAGGTACATGGTGAACATGGCAACGTCTACTAGCTTCCTCTACAGGCCTCTTGCTTCCTGAAGCTCCCCAGTGGCATCTTCATCTCCAAAGGTAGCTGGCTCGTGGACTCTGTGGTTCTCGTGTCATTCTGTCGTGGTTCTGTGGCTCTCTCCTCGTTTTCCAAAATGTCTCTCTTATAGAATTCCAGTAAACTAATGTTCAGGATCCGTGTAGAATGGGTGAAGACACATCTCCATCTAATCAAATTTAATACCCACAATTGATTAAGCCACATCTCCATGGAGATAACCTAATCAAGTTTCCAGCGTATAGTGCTGAATACTGAATAGGGATGAGAAGAAACCGTTGCTCCCACAAGAGTTATTAGTATTAAAACATGGCTTTTCTAGGGTCCATATATCCTTTCAAACCAGCACACTGGCCCTGATGAGAAAATAACCATGGTTATGTTTGCGTTTACCCTTCTAGATCATCTAATACTATTTTATATACTCATAGAAAAGATGAGGTACTATGTTGTATGTTTGTGTTTTTAACATGAGTGCTATCATACTGACCCTATTGTCCTACAAATATTTTTTGTTTGTTTGTTTCTGGGTCTGGCAAACTTTTTCTGGCCAGATAGAAATATTGTAAGATTTCCTGGCCAGAATGGTCTCTATAACAGCTACTTAACCCTGCGGTTGTAGTGGTGACAGCAGGCACAGACAATATACAAACAAATGGGTATGGCTGTGTTCCAATAATATGTATTTACAAAAAGAGATGCAGGGCTGGATTTGGCCTCTGGACCACAATTTGCTGAACCCTGTTCTACATCTGTACACCAAGTATTATTTCTTTGCAAGTTGTCTAAACAAGTCTTTATATAGATGTATAATTAATTTGTTCCTCATAAAATGGTGCCTTCTCATTAAGTACATTCAGAGTTTGCTGAATTTTTGCCAGCTCAGCTTTTCGAAGTTTGTGATAGATTCTTTGGTTTTGGGTATCCTTGCCAATCTCATTGAGAATGTCTTGTATATGTATGCATGTCTGTGTATACTTATATAATATATTTAACAGCTTTACTGAGAAATAATATATACACCATACAATTTACCTATTTAAAATGTACACTCCAGAGCCTTTTAGTTTATTCATTATCACAAGAGTTTGTCTCTTGGTTAATTCCTGGAAGTGCAATTGCCAAATCAAAAAGATGTAAAATGCAGGCACTGGAAATGGAACCCAGGTCTCTGACATGGCTGTCACACCACCCATAAATTCTTTTTGATGGCTATTAATAAATTGTCCTCTAAAGAGGCTATGTAGTGCTTATGTCCTTACTAACCAGATGGGCTAGGGCCTTGATCTCCATCTTTGCCAGGAGTATGTAACCAGCTGATCTGCTTTTGTCCTTTGTGATATGTCTTCTTCTATCTCTCTCTTTTTTTTTTTTTGCAAAAGTGATATATACAAGTACAAGGTAGTGCAAGATTGAGCTGTTTGCCTTTTTCTTCTTGATTGTAGGAATTGTTTTTATATTTCCCTTTGTTATCCATTGCAATGATCTCCCAACTTTTAGCTTTTTCAGTCTTGATGTTTCTTGTTGCTGGGCAGAAGTCTACATTTTAATGAAAGTGAATTTTATTATTCTTTTGCTTTCTGATTTGGGCTTTTAGTGCCTTGTTTAAGAAATCCATCATACCCCAAGGTCATTATTTGTTCATTTTTTCTCCTAAATGTTTTGTGGCATTTAAGTCTTTAATCTATCCAGCATTTAATTTTATGTATGATGTGACATGGTAGGGATAGTATTCTACTTTTTTTTTCCCCCATAAACTTCCCTAACTCTTCTTCATCCCTTAAAAAAGATACCAAGTTTTCATACATCTGTAGTTTCATTTCTGGTATCCATGATGCAGGATAATCTCATCTTAAATGCTGTTGCTCTGTACAAGTTTTGATATTCATTGGGCAAATCCCTACTTCCCACCTCCTTAAGGATGTCTTGAATATTCTTGACTCTCTTCACCCTTTCATATATACTTTTTTCCCATTTTTATAATTTTTTAAAAATTGTGCATTATATGCAATACAAAAATCATTTTAACCATTTTTAAGTGTACAATTCTGTGACATTAAGTACATTGACAGTGTTCTATAACCTTCACCACCATTTTTAAAACATTCGGGAGAAGCCCTATATTTGTTCTTGTATAGTATCCTTTACCTGCTCCCCTTACCCTCGCTGAATAAAAGTTTGAGAATAATTTTCCTAACATGTTCCAAATCAATCTAGAAAAGTTAGCAGCATAGAAACCCCTTCTCCTCCTACTCCTTGGCCATGTGCGATGCTTGGACTCATTATGTATCCAGCCTCAGAGCTGCCTTCTGATTTCTAGACCCATGTACCAGCTGTCTATACTTATACACCATCTCTATTCTGATAGCTCATGAATGTCACAAGCACAGCACCCACTGCTGCTCCTGCAGTGTTCTTTCTCAGTCAGTTGCTCACTCCCCCCATCTCTGATTGCCATGCCAGAAATCTAGAAACCATCCTTGACACCTCCTTCCTCACCTCTGGTAATGATCCATTGCTAAGTCTTGTTGATCTAGCTCCTAAATAGTTCTCACATCTTTCTGCTTCTTTAAGTTGGAGACACTACCCCTGTCTTGTGCAAGGTGATATCACTCCTCACCTGCATGATCACAGGAGTCTCCTATATCCTTGCATCCAGTATGACCCTCCTCCAAGCCAGTCTCCAAATCATGTCATCTTTTTAATATGAAAGTTGAAATATTTCCTTTTAAAAATCCACCAGTGACTTCTCATTTTCTCTTAGGATAAAATTCAAAGTCCTTAATGCCATCTTCAATGCCCCGCAGTCTGACTTCTCTCATCTTTCCCTCTTCAAAGATATTGGAGCTGCAGCTCCCTCCACCCACCCACCCACCCCCACCCCAGACGTTCTTTCTGACTTCCAGAGCTCAGGGGCTTTTGTCCAGGACCTTCCTTGGTCCCCTCACCACCACCACCACCACCCTTTGCCTTGGTCTATGCATCTTGCTCATGATTACTCTTCCCTCATGGCTCACTCATCGTTTCCTCAGAAAAATCTTCTCTTACCACCCAGATTATGGCAGATCCCTCAGTTCAGCATTATTGTGATCCCTATATCTTTTTTTTTTTTTTTTTTTTATGGGCAAGCACTGGAAATCGAACCGCGAGGTGAGGACTCTGCTTGCTGAGCCACCATGGCTCGCCCTATATCTTTATATTGTAGCACTTTTCACAAGCACAATGAATTTTCTTGTTAGTTTTCAATTTAATGTCTTTATCTCCAGTTAGTCTGAAGCGTAATGAGGATAGAGCCCATGTTTGTTTTGTTCCCAGTGAGTGAGTGAGAAAGAACATATATGAGTTATCTAAGATAATCGCTCCCCAGTCTTACAGAGGTGACTGTACCTTTCTTTTATAAAAAATGATTAAAAATGAGTCACCCTTATGATGGGATTTAAAAGGTACTGAATTCATAATATCTGCCCTTTTCCTAAAACCACCTGGTTTCCTTAACAGCTTGTAAACTCCCAGTCAGACTGGCTCCTCCTGTTCATAAGATTACTTTGTGAGTGACAGTAAACTGAAAGGAAGACAAAGATCCAAATACAGGAGAGTGAGTGAAATCACCCAAGAAATAAGGGTTTACCTCTTTCTTTCCTTTTGTGTGTGTGTATGTATGTGCGTGTGTGCATTTGTGAGCATTTGTATAAATGCATTTGTGTGTATTTGTATAAAATACAAAGAGAAAATTAATAGAGTTAGATGAGGTGGCCAGTTAGTCTTCTATAAGTCATTTATTCATATCTTTATCTGGCAGTTATTTATTGAGCACTTAATATTTGCCAGGCTCTGGTCTATCCACTGAGACACAGAAATGAACAAACTAACGTGGTGCCAGCCTTCAGGCACTTCACAGTCTAGTGGGTAGATTGGTTTATAGTCAACATTTATGGAGCATTTAATATATACTTAATGCCTCACAATAATTCTATGAGGGTACATAAGGATTGTCATTTTTCCCAGTTTCCAATTGAGCAAACCAAGGCACAATATAATTATTTATTAGCCCAAGGCCATTTACCTTGCAAATAGTTTAACTGGGATCCAAACCCATTTCTTAACCATGATTTTGTATTGCCTGTCAGAAACAGAGTGAGACAAGTGTCATATTTCATAAGGACCCCACTCACTACCTGCTGGGATGGAGAGGGATGAGGAAGGGGGTGCCAAGAAATCTTCCTAGAGAAATCAAGCTTTGAGTGGAGATCTTGAAGGTCAGGAGGCAGGGCTGGAGGACTGGAAAGATGGAGTTGTGGAATTATTCCATGCAGATAGGATACTGAGTATGAAGGGTTATAGGAGAGAGGGAGCATGATTAGTTTTAGAAACTCAGAAAAACTCAGTGTGGTTGGAGCAATTCCAGTGATTTATTCTAGAAACAGTGCTGAGTCAATGAAACAATAAGAGGGAGGGTTAGAGAAAATAGCCTTGTGTTTTTGGAAGTTCACTCATTCTAGTATGTGACTGTACTGAAAGGGTCCAAAACTTAAGGCAAAAAAAGCAGGTGTGTCCTAGTTTGCTAGCTGCTGGAATGCAATATACCAAAAATGGAATGACTTTAAAAGGGGGAATTTAATAAGTTGCTAGTTTAGAGTTCTAAGGCCATGAAAATGTCCCAGTTAAAGTAAGTCTATAAAAATGTCCAAATTAAGGCACCAACAAGAGGTTACCTTCATTATGGCAGATCCCTCTGTTCAGCATTATTGTGTTCCCTGTATCTTTTTTTTTTTTTTTTTTATGGGCAAGCACCGGAAATCGAACCC
This sequence comes from Tamandua tetradactyla, assembly GCF_023851605.1. Taxonomy (NCBI): domain Eukaryota; kingdom Metazoa; phylum Chordata; class Mammalia; order Pilosa; family Myrmecophagidae; genus Tamandua; species Tamandua tetradactyla. The sequence goes on along the minus strand of NC_135338.1, from coordinate 84,002,873 downwards.
TGAGGTGAGGACTCTGCCTGCTGAACCACCATGGCCCGCCCTATATCTTTTTATTGTAGCACTTTTCACAAGCACAATGAATTTTCTTCTTAGTTTTCAATTTAATGTCTTTATCTCCATTTAGTCTGAAGCTTAATGAGGATAGGAAAGGCTGATGAAGTTCAGGGTTTCTCATTCAACTGGAAAGACACATGGTAAACATTGTGACATCTGCTGGCTTTCTCTCCAGGCTCCTTATTTTATGAAGCTCCTCCAGGAAAGTTTTCCTTCATCATCTCCAAAAGTCTCTGGCAGCTTGGGCTCTCTGCTTCATGGCTCTTTCAAAAATGCTTGCTTCTGGGCAGTGCAGCAGTGGCTCAGTGGCAAAATTCTCACCTGCCATGCCAGAGACCTGGGCTCAGTTCTTCGTGCCTGCCCATGCCAAAAATAAAAAGGCTTGCTTCTTTCAGAAGATTCCAGCAAATCAATCAAGGCCTACCTGGAATGGGTGGAGTCACATCTCCCTCTAATCCAAGGTTAATACCCACAATTGGGCGAAAAACACCTCCATGGAGCTAATCTAATCAAAAGATCCCAGCCTATATTGTTAAATAGGGATTAAAGAAACATTGCTCTCACAAGATTGGATCAGGATTAAAGCATGGCTTTTCTAGGGAACATAAATCCTTCCAAACTGGCACAAGGTGGGAGCCTGATACCTGGTAAGGACTGTGGTCTTGAATCTCTACACCCCCCAGTGAATATCTTTACTGAGCACCTAGTATGCATATACCAGGCACTGCTCTCAGGGCAGGGAATGCAGTAACAAGGTCCCTGCTGTCATGACACTTCTATTGAGGAGAGACAGACAATAAACAAGTACAGAAGGTTAGGTGGTGATAAGCACCATAATGAAAATGAAGCACAGAAAGGGGATAAACAGGAGCAGGCTGCTATTTTAAGTAAGGTGTTTAGGAAGACATTCAATGTGACATCAGAGCTGCATTCTAAAAGAAGAGGAGACCAAGAAGTCATTCAAATATCTGGGAGATAAGTATTAGCAGTAAAGGGATCAGCAGTTGCTGCAGAGGTCCTAGGGGGGTCATGTTTGGAACATTGCGGAGAGAGCAAGGAAGATAGTGCAGCTGGAGCAGAATGATGGGATGAGAGGGGTTCAAGAGATAGTCAGCATCATGTTATTAAATCTTTGAATGCTCAGCAAAGGACTTTAGACTTTGTTTTGAGTGAGAATGGGAAGCCATTGGATGCTTTTCAATTGAGGAATGATAAGAACTTCAAAAAAAGCTCAGGCTGGCTCTCCTGTGGAAAAGTGATTGTAAGGGAACAAAGGAGAAATGGAAATACCTTTAGAAAGCTTTGGAATAGTTCAGGCAAGAGATGATGGTGACTTGGCCTAGGTGATATCAGTGGGGATGGGGGGTGAGGGGTGGAGGTGTGTGTGGCCAGATTCTGGGTTTATTTTAAAAATGGGGCCAACCAAATTTGCTGATGGATTGGCTATGAGATGGGAATAAAGGAAATCGAGAATAACTCTTGAGATTTTTGACCTGAGACTTAGAAAGAAGAGAGTTGCTATTTATTGAAATGGTAAATATTAGGAGGGAAGCAGGTTTGGAGAAAGTTAACCAAATGCAATTTAAAAAGTAAGACTTAGATGATTATTCCAGGCCATTCAGCCAACCAGAAGTTATTTATCTCAATCTTACTAAAGGGTCAGATTTAATGATTGTTGTGCCACCAATGGGCCATCACACATACAAAACTCAGAACTGAGAAATTACCTGTGACCTTGCAGTATGGTGAGGGCTGTATTGTCCAAGTCTTGACCATAATGGGACCGCAGGGTAACCTAAATGGGGAGCAGCTAGGAAGCCATACTTGAAACTGCTATGGGAAACCCAGTTCCAGGTGATGAGCAAATTTGAGTTGAATAGCTAGTATTATGCATAGTTGCATAGCTAGTATTATGCATATTCAGGTAAAAAAAAAAAAAAAGAAGAAAGTAGGGTGCTCTCTGGTTTATAAAACTGTACAGATATGGCTATTTAAATTCAAATTCAAATTAAGTTGAATAAAAAGTTCAGTACCTTGGTTACATGAGCCACACATGAGTAGCAGCTACCATACTGAATAGCACAGATAGAAAATACATCATTGCAGAAAGTTCTTTTGGTCAACGCTGACCGATGATGTTAGGCTGCTTTATTTTCAAACATCCTGCTTCCAAAGGATGAACACTTGTAGGGTTTTATAGTATCCAGAAGTGTTTTGGTTTTTAAAGCACAAATGGGATTCATATTTCCATATTTGTAGCTGTGTACTAATCCTGGTAATGTATCTGACCATAGGAGTGCACTATTGGAGTTGGGGGGAAGAGTTTCTATTATGAGGGTGGGAATTATAAGAAACTCATTATTTTCTCATTTTGAATCTTTCTAAAAATTCTAAGACCATGTTGGACTTTTCAAGAAAATAACATGAGGAGACCATTATAGTTTATCTTCAGATTCTGTAAATATGCAAATTGACCTGGAGTGCTATTGGCGGAGCTCAAGCTAAGTCTGTCCGGGAAATCCCCGTACAAACTTTGACAAAAGCATCTTGGGTCTCATTTTGATAAAGTGAATGAACCCTTCTTGGTGGAGTACATGGACATAAGTAAAAGAGATAAGGGAGTAATCAGAGAAACCCAAAAGCATGGTGGTGATAAAATATTTTTAGCTTTTCAAAAATCAAATACTCGGGTGGGTCAGTGGAAGAATGCTTACCTTCCATGAGGGAGACCCGGGTTTGATTCTTGGACCATGCACCCCCAAAGGAAAAAGAAAATCTAATACTTTGCAAATGACAGTCCTGAATATGATGAAGTAGGCAATTTGGTGGTAGAAATTTGTGAAAATACTTTTGAAATGCAGTTTGGTACAGTTTGGTAGTATGTTTAAGAGTCTTCAAAATGGTAGGTCTTTTTACCCAATAATTTCCACTTCTGTTAATCTCTCCCAAGGAAAGGATCTTAAATGTAGGAAATACTTTCTGTATAAAATGTTTACCCCTCATTATTTATCATTTTTAAAATGGAGATATTCTCAGTCCCCAAATACAGAGAAAAGGCTAAGTAAATCAGAGTATGATAACAGTCATACATAATTTCTAAAAAATGTGTGAAAGAAAAGTTGAAAGTCCGTCGACGGTGTCGACAGTCTTTCTTAGGCAGTGCTGTGTGTGTTTTTTACCTGCTACTTTTCTGTAATTTGACTTTTTCATTTCTGTAGTGGGACTGCCTGTTAGAAAACATAATTGCCTATGACTTTCCAGTTCCTCATTCTGTTTTAGGTATTTGCCAAGACTTTTTTTCTCCCTCTCACTTTTGCTTTTTCCTCCTATGATAATGCTTATGACATAATACATGCATACTTTTGAAACTTCAGAGTAGTTCCTGTGAGAATTGTTACTTAGTTAATGGCATCTGGTGCTTTTCAAAACTTTTAAGTAGAAGTAATCACACATGAAGCAAACTAAATGTATTTTTTAGAACCCTTGACTTTTAAAAGCTCCTATAAAACAACTTACAATTCAGGCCTAATTTCCAAATCACTGCCTGAAACATGCATGATTATTTTTGCATTTTTTATGTTTTTCAGTGAAAAAAATAAATGTATTTTTTTTCTGAAAAGATTTCTAATATATGTTCATGAAAAAATGTAAATAACTTACCTCCCCTTTTCCCACTTGGCAGTTTGCATTTATATTTGTTTGTACGGTAGAGAAAACTCTGGAAGAGCACTCACATCTAGGTCTTTCTCTATGGCACAAACAGTGTAAATGTTTTTGTACCCCCCAAAATGGTCTTTGTTCCGCAACTTGTTCTGTTCTACTGAACTAGATTTTACAGGGATTCTTCCATTTGAGTGCATATGGATATACCTTAGGGAGGCCTCGTCTGCATTTTAGTATTATATAGACGTTCTTACTCTATTTTCTTTTCGTATTTCCTCTATTTTTAGAATAGTCAGTCTTCAAGAATCTGGGTTCTTTTTTGTATATGTGAATTCTTGAAAACTATATTCTTCCTTTCTATAAAATTCCCACTTTTTTTCATTTTTTCATTCAGTAGGTACTTATCACTTACCATGCTATAGTTACTGTTTTAGCTTATGGGTTTGTTTTTTGGAGTCTATAGTCCGTTTTACTTATCTGTTTGTCTCTTCTTATGTCAACAGTTTCATTTAGTTTAAAATAAGTATTGCTGTCTCCTAAGCAAGTCCCCCCTTATTTTTCTGCCTATATACAAAATGTTTTTGGCTAGGCTTGTACATTTTTTTATTCACATGCATTTAAGCAGCAACACAAAAATCCTTCTGATATTTTGTTTGGGATCATATGGTTTTATAGAGTTAGGAAAAATTAAGTCTTTTCACCAGGAATGTGTTAATTATCTTCATTTATTCAGACATTTTAATTCAACAACATTTATTTCACAGATATTAATGGAGCATCTATCATCTGTTAACTGCCATTCTAGGAGATAGAGGGCACAGCATTGAACAAAATTTCACAGAGCTCTGCTGTCATAAAGCTTTGACATACAGTTAAAAATAAATGGAAAAACAAATAGATATATCTGGTAGGAAATGTGCTAATTATAGAAATTAAAGTAAGGCTGGGACAACCTTTTGTTAGTACCTACTGAAACTCCCCTCTCAAGAATAACATAATACTACAACCAGCTATCTTAGAGTACTGAAGAATGAACAGAAGAGGGCACATTCTGGTCAGGAGCCCACACACTCTCTACAGAGAGTGAGTTCCCCATTGTAAATGCTTTTAACTTAGAGGTAGGAGCAGTTGGTGTGGTGTCAGGCAGAGGGGAAAGGAACCAGTGGAAACCAGTTTTTCTGGCCTGGAGAATCCCCAGAATCTTGAGCCATTGACAGCCATAACTATATTGGAGGGAAGTTATCCCAGAAGAGAATAGTCAGAGTGTAACCCAAATTCTATCTATTCTATTTGGCTGGCCCTGAACCACCATAGAGCAGCCTCAAAGTGGCATAAAGCAGTTGTTATATATATCTTAATAATGTAAAAGAAAATGTATTCACAATGAATGAAGAGCTTGGAAATATCAAAGCTATAGAAATGGAAAAAATGAGCCAGATGGAAATTCTAGGACAGAAAAATAGGATATCTGAAATTAAAAAAAAAATCATTTGCTGCACTCAGTAGCAGAATGGAGGTGACAGATGAAAGAGACAATGAACTTGAAGAAAATTTGATAGAAATTACTCAATCTAAAGAACCTTGAGGGGAAAGGATTTTTATAATGAGCAGAGCTTCTAAAGCTTATTAGATAATATCAAATTATCTAACCTGTATGTAATTGAAATTTCAGAAGGAGAGGTGAGAGAAAAATAGGGCAGGAAAAAATATTTGAGAGAAATGTGATGATGTCATAAGTTTACAGATTTTAGCTGCTCAGTAAACCCCAAGCAAGATAAACACAGAGCCTGAGCATGTCATAGTAAAACTTTTGAAAACTAAAGATGACGGAAAAATCGTTAAAATAACTAGAGAATAATGATTATATTCAAGGGAATATCAATGCAGTTAATGACTGTCTTCTCATTAGAAGCTATGGAATCCAAGAAAGAGTGGAACATCATCTTTAAAACCTGAGAAAAAGAAAAAGAATGGAAAGGTTAACTCAGGAGTCTATCTTTAATGGATGTGTACCTCAAGAATGAAGGTATGCTGGTTTGAAATGATGTATGTACCCTGGAAAAGCCATGTTTTAACCCAATCCCATTTTGTAAAGGCATCCATTTCTTCTCATCCCTATTCAGTATTGTATGTTTGAAACTGTAATTAGATCATCTCCCTGGACATGTGATTTAATCAAGAGTGGTTGTTTAACTGGATTAGGTAGAGGCATGTCTCCACCCATTTGAGTGGGTCTTGATTAGTTTCTGGAGTCCTGTAAAAGGAAACATTTTGGAGCATGAGAGAGATTCAGAGAGAGCAGCTCAGAATGACACAGCCATGAGAAGCAGAGTCCACCATCCAGTGACCTTCGGAAATGAAGAAGGAAAATGCCTCCTGGGGAGCTTCATGAAATAGGAAGCCAGGAGAAGAAGCTAGCAGATGATGCTGTGTTCAGCATGTGTCCTTCCAGATGAGAGAGGAACCCTGACTGTGTTCGCCATGTGCCCTTCCACTTGAGAGAGAAACCCTGAACTTCTTTGGCCTCCTTGAACCAAGGTATTTTTCCTTGCATGCCTTTGATTGGCCATTTCTATAGACTTGTTATAATCGGCCTTAGAACTGTAACCTAGCAACTTATTAAATTCCCCTTTTAAAAAGCTATTCTGTCCCTGGTATATTGCATTCCGGCAGCTAGCAAGCTAGAACAGAAGGCAAAAAAAAAGACATGTTCAGTTCAGACAAAAGGAAATGAAGAGAGTTCATCATAAGCAGACCTGAATTAACAAGAAATTTCTGAATTGGATTCTGTTTCCAACAATCAAGACTGCACTGACAATCTAAAGCATGAGTATACACAAAATATCATCAGTGGATATGGCTACTCACATGCTTATAAGAGGCGAGTCTCTGGGTGAGAGTGTTTTTCATACCTTAACAAAGTTTTGTGGAGTGGAAGTTATAATAATATTGGCTCGTTCCTAAATATACTGGATATAATTGTAAAAGAAAGGATGAATTCAAGACTTCTAATTCCAACTTAACCACTGCATGAAGGACGTGAAAATTTCTATATGTGCCTTGAAACAAAACCTTATTTTGTGTAGCCGCAGACTTGAGATTTTGGAAAACTAGACACAGAGTCTCATTGTGCAGGTGGCTTAATTACACTGTTAATTAAATTCCCAAGCTAGCCAGGTGTCTGCTAAAGTGAGGGCATTGATTGGAAAGGAATTGGGATCCTGAAAATTGGAATGGGGACATATGGGTTGATAAGGATGGTGGTGGCCATATTGAAACCCTAGATTCTGCTGAGTCTTTGCCAGATAAACCTGTCTGTAATGATCTGCCCTGAGAAATCAGCCACCCAACCTCTGGTCCTAAAGTACCAGTCTTAGCCTCCGTTCTGCCCTGAGGAATCTGCCATCAAACCTGCACCTGAAGACATTTAGCCCTGCTATGCCTGATAAACCTGTGAACACCTCCCCTGAGCAAACAACCCTCATTCTTCTATCTGAAGACCTTATACTGTTTCATCAGATGAAACTGCAGTGGAATACTCTGAGGTAATTAGTGTACAAGACACTTGTAATTCTTCTCTTTACCCACTTTCAGTTTGCTAAAGCTGCTGGAATGCAGTATATCAGAAATGGATTGACTTTTTCAATGGGAACTTATTAGGTTACAAATTTACAATTCTAAGGCCATAGAAATGTCCGAACTAAGGCATCAACAAGAGGATACCATCACTTAAGAAAGTCCAGTGGCATCTGGGGTTTCTCTAACATGGAAAGGCACATGACAGTGTCTATTTGTCCTTTCTTTTGACTTCTTTCAGTAGCTGCCTTCAAAATGTCTCTGGGCATATTCTTTTTCTTTCTTAGCTTCTCCCAGGGCATTTTCCTTTTCTTCCAATGTTTCTAAACTCTCTGTGTCCTCTCATAAAGGACTCCAGTAAAGAATTAAGACCTACCTCAAATTGGGTGGGTTACAGCTCCATGAAAACAACCCAAGCAAAAATCCCTCCCACAATAGGTTGGCACCCACAAGGATAGATTAGAAGAACATGCCTTTTCTGGGGTACATTACAGTTTCAAACCAGCACACCCACCCCCAAACCCCCCCTGCTCCTTTCAGACCTGGAACTAAACTGAAGTCCCAGCAGGCACCAAAAGGTGAGGTGCAAAGTATAACCATGAAGAGTGGGCTACACACCAAAAGAACTGCATGGTTTTTCCAATTAATATAGACAAGAAATCAGGTATATGTAGGATAATGGTGGAAGGAATATAAAGTTAGATCAGGCTGAATTTATTGCTATGGGCCCACTAAGCAGAGATTCTGGATTTAATATGTATCTTGCGGGGTTAGAGAGGGCTCTAACATTTGTTCATGTTGTCGAAACATGAACCAAAAGGTGGCCTATATTGCGTGAGGTAAAAATTCCAGAACTGCCCTGGCTTAATGTAAATGAGGGAATCCAAAGGTTTAGAGAGAATGTATGTTAGAGTGGATTTATCATGTAAGACCTACTCACTGAACCCAAGAATGTCCAGAAGACACGCCTTTCACCAGTACTGTGAGGAATAAATTTGTGAGACAAACTCCATCATCCCTGAACAACTCTATGACCACTCTTCTCTATAGGTTAGAAATCACTGTGGGAATTGCTTTTACTGAAGTTGGATCCTTAAACACAATGGGGATCAGATCCTGGCTTGGCAGAAGCCAGGTGGCAGTATTTAGTCACCTAAGACAAGGCACACATGGCTACCATAATGGACAGCACACTGAATGGTCTGGCTCACAGAGACGTATGGCTGTGACTAGTAGAGCATGGGATACCTTGAAGTAATGTATGTGGGCAGTCTACCTAATCCTTACTCGATCTTTATAAGCATAAGAGTTCTAGATAAAGTGAACAAAATTAGAACTTGAATCACGAAGACATAGAGTCATAGCCACTTAATCAGTTCCCACAAAAGACAGTTTATAAACCCAGCGTCCCTTGAATGAAGGAAAGGCTGGGTGCCCTTATGGAAGGACCTTTGCTAAACTGCCAAAAATTTGTACTGCTAATCTTCCCCCCAGTCTTCCCCAAGAAGATTTATGGTATTTAGCAGAGTAATTATACATTGGGGAGAAGGAAAAATCATGTATTTTAGGGATTATTAGATACCAGTTTGGAAGTGACATTTAGGAAACCCAGAATGTCACTGTGGTCTACAGTCAGAGCTCAGGTCCATCCACATTGTGGTTATTTCCCGTGTTCCAGAATGCATAATTGGAATGGACATATTCAGCACCTGGCAGAATCCCCATACTGGTTCCATGATTTTGGAGTGAGGGCTATTATGATAGGAAAGGGCAAGTAGAAGCTGCTAGAACTGCCCCTACCTAGCAAAATAGTAAATAAAAGGTAATACTGGATTTCTGGAGGGATTTCAGGGATTATTGCCACGATCAGGGATTTTGAAGGATGCAGGGGTAGTGATTACCTCCACATCCCTAATCAGCTTTCTTATTTGGTCTGAGAAGAAAACAGATCTTGGAGGATGATAGTGGATTATTGTAAATTTATCCAGGTGGTGACACCAATTACAATTGTAGTTGCTATTCCAGATGTGGTATTGTTGTTTGAGCAAATCAACACATCCCCTGGTAGCTGATATGCAGCTATTAATCTGGCAAATGCTGTTATCTCAATTGCTGTTAGCAAAGACCACCAGCAACTGTTTGCTTTCAGCTGTCAAGGCCAGCATTGTACCTTCATTCTACCTCAGGTATATCAACTTTCCATCCCTATGTCATAATTTAGTCTGCAGGAACCTTGATCATCTCTTCTTCCCATAAGACATTACTGGTCCGTTATATTGATGATAATCTTTTTGATAGGACATACGGAGCAAGAAGTAGAAACTACTCTAGACTAATTGATATGACATTTCTGTGTCAGAGAATGGGAGATAAATCCAACAAAACTTCTGGGACCTTCCACCTCTGAAATTTCTAGGTATTCGGTGTGGGACAGACATATAGAGCTGTCTCTTCTAAGGTGAAGGATAAGCTGTTGCATCTGGCCCCTCCTACAGCCAGAAAAGAGGCAGAATTCCTAGTTGGCGTCTTTTAATTTTGGAGACAACATATCCTGCATTTGGATGTACCACTCCTACCCATTTACTGGTGAACAGAAATGCTGCTAGTTTTGAATGGGGACCAGAACAAGAGTTGGCTTTGCAGCAGTTCCAGTCTGCTGTGCAAGCTCCTCTGCCACTTGGGCCATATGGTCTAGCAGATCCAATGGTGCTAGAAATGTCAATGACAAATAGAGTTGCTATCTGTAGCCTCTGGTAGGCCCCTATAGGAGAATCACAATGCAGACCCTTCGGATTTTGGAGAAAGCATTGTCATCTTCTGCAGATACATACTCTTCTTTTGAGAAACAACTTTTGGCTTGATACTGGTCTATACTAGAGACTCAACTCTTAACCATAAGTCACCCAATTACCATGAGACCCAAGTTGCCTGTCATGAGCTGAGTACCTGGCCTGCCAAGCCATTAAGTTGGGCATGCAAAGCAGCACTTCATCATAAAACTAGAAGTGGTATATACAAGATTGGGCTTGAGCGGGTCATAAAGGCACAAGTAAGTGGTTTCCACTTCTGCCATATTGCCTTTCCCAGCTGATAGCTTTGGCTTCTTGGGGATTTCCTTATGATCAGTTGACTGAGGAAGAGAAAATCCGTTCCTGGTTTATAGACAGTTCTGCATGATATGCAGGTATCACCTGAATGTGGACAAGCTGCAACACTATAGTCACTTTCTGGAATATTCCTGAAGGATAGTCATTAAGGGAATTCTTCCCAGTGGGTGGATCTTTGAGGAGTACATCTGGTTGTTGTTTTTTGCTTGGAAGGAGAAATATCCAGAAATGTGTTTGTATAGTGATTCATGGGCCATCACTACTAGTTTGGCTGGATAGTCAGGGACTTGGAAGGAACATGATTGGAAAATTGGGGAAGAGATATGTGAATAGACATTTCTGAGTGAGCAAAAAACATGAAGATATTTGTGTCACACATTAATACTCACCAGAGGGTGACTTTCCAGAGGAAGATTTTTAATATTCAAATGGACAAGATGATCTATGGAATACCTGTTGGGTTCTTTCCCCAGCGACTCCTGTCATTGCCTGATAGGCTCATGAACAAAGTGACCATGGTGGTAGGGATGGAGGTTATTCATGAGCTCAGCAACATGGTCTTCCAGGCACCAAGGCCCTAGTTGTCCAATCTGCCAGCAACAGAGACCAGCATTCAGTTCCAGCTCTGGCACCATTCCATCAGCACGTGATCAGCCTGCTACCTGATGGCAGGTTGATTATATTGGACCACTTCTATAGTGGAAGATGTAGCATTTTGTTGTAACTAGAATAGGTACATACTCTGGATATGGGTTTGCCTTCACTGCATGAAATGATTCTGCCAAAAGTACCATCCATGTACTTACAGAATGTTTTCTCGATGGTCATGGTATTCCACTCAGCATTGCTTCTGATCAGGGAACACACTTCACAACAAATGAAGAACAGGAATGGACACATGCTCATGGAGTTCAGTAATCTTAACATGTTCCCCATCCTGAAGCAGCTGATTTGATAGAACTGTGGAATGGCCTTTTGAAGGCCGAAGTATGGCACCAGTTAGGTGACAGTACTTTACAAGGCTGGGGCAGTGGTTCCCTGGAGGTTGTGTATACTCTAAATCAGTGGCCACTCTATGATGTTCCTTCTCCCATAGCCAGGATTCATGGGTCCAGGAATCAAGGGATGAAAATGGGAGTGGCACCACTCATCATCACCCCTAGTTATCCACCAGAAAGGTTTTTGCTTCTTGTTCCTGTAGTCTTAAGCTTTGCTGGTCTACACATCTTAGTTCCAAAAGGAGTAGTGTTTTTACCAGGAGAGACAGTGATTCCATTGAATTGAAAGTTAAGACTGTCTCATGCCACTTTTGGGTTTCCATGCCTCTGTCTGAATCAGCAGACAGAGAAGGGAATTACTATACTGGCTGGGACAATTAATCCTGACTATTAAGGGGAAATAGAACTGCAACCACACAGAGGAGATAAAGAACGGTTGGTTTGCCTAGAATACAGGAAATACGTAGGATGTCTCTTAGTACTACCATTTCTTGTTATTAAAGTCAGTGTAAAACTGCAGCAGCCCAATCCAGGCAAGACTAATTGCCCAGAAACTTGAGTAATAAAGGTTTGGTCACCCCACCAAGCAAAGAACCACACCCACCTCAGTTGCTTGCTGAGGGTAAATGTAATTTGGAATGGGTAGTGAAGAAGATAGTTATAAATATGAGCTACCGGTTACAGAAACAAGGACTATAATGGTTATGAATGTTTCTTCCATATCTTTTTATGAGTCTCATATGTATGCACATAAAACTACTATCTTTGTTTTCCTCCCTATCTTATCCCCTTATATGACATAAGTTGTACTAAATACAGTATTTAAATGTCATCAAGTTTAAGAGTGAATATTACCGAAGGACTTGCATCCTATTCTGAGGAAAGTTAGAACGTTTGCAGTTGTACACAGAATTGAGTATTGTTACCCAAAAATATGAATGTTGCTGTTTTTATTTAGTGATTAAGTATGCTTTAGGAGATGTGCATGGCACCCAAGTTGACATAGGGTGGACTGTGATGGTTAAGTTTGTGTGTCACCTTGGTGGGTTATGTTGACCAACTGTTTGATCATACAAACACTGGCCTGATTGTTACTGTGAGAATATTTAAATTATCAGTAAGTTTATCACATCTGTGGCTGATTACATCTACAATCAACTGAGAGGATTGGCTTCAACAATGAGAGAGGTCTCATCCAATCAGTTAAGGGCTTTAACAAGAGAAATAGTGATTTTTACAGTCAGAAAAGGAATTTCCATCTTTCCTTCAGCCAGGTAGCTTCTCCTGGGGAATTCATTGAAAACCTTCACTGGATCTCCCAGCTTGCGGCCTGCCCTGTTAAATTTGGACTAGCCCATCCCCATGGTTGCATGAGACAATTCTTATAAAATTCTTTTATAACATGTAATGTGTACATTTATCTCCTATCAATTCTATTTCCCTAGACAACCCTGACTAATACTGTTAGAAATGGTAAATATCTGGGTGTACAGAATATTTTCTGTGAGGGTAGAAATCTTACTGACTCAAGATGCTGAAGCACAGCCTATAACCAACCACTGGCTAAACCTAAGTCATGTTGACCACAAGGAACCTGTAAGAAGCCAGGCTTTAATAATAATGGCGACAGCTGAGCAGAAGCATAAATGGCTGAGCACTGCAGGGGAGACATATGTATATAATTAATTTAGGCAATTTATTAAAACAAGCAAATAGCAATAGCAACTGCCTGAAGAGTTAGGAGAACAGATCAGGATCAACATTCAGAGTTGCCACAATGTTATTATCTAAAATCTCAGATTTTTGAGAACGGAAGACATGATGGTGTATCACTAAAGATAGAATATCAATCAAGAAATAGAAACTTTAAAAAAAAAAAAAGAACCAGGGCGGGCCACGGTGGCTCAGCAGGCAGAGAGTTCTCACCTGCCATGCCAGAGACCTGGGTTTGATTCCTGGTGCCTGCCCATGCAAAAAAAAAAAACAAAAAACAAAAAGGAACCAAATTGAAATTCTGGAATTAAAAATTTAATCTGGAATGCAAAATTTTAAGAGGGGTTCAATAGATTTTAGCTGGAAGAACGGTGAATCAGCAAACTTGAAAATAGATAAAAAATTATCCAGTCTGGAACAGAAAGAAAAAGGATAAAAATGAATAGTATCAAAAACATGTGGGACACCATCAGTCATCCCACACATGCATAATGTGGGAGTCCAGAAAAGAGAGGCAAGAAAGGGACAGAAAAAATATTTAGAGAAATAATGGTTAAAAACGTAATACATCTGATGAAAAATATTAAACTAGATACCTAAGAAACACTATGAACTCCAATCTAGATAGATACACCTACGCATATCATGTCAAGCTGTTAAAAATGATGAGAAAATCTTCATAGCATCATCAGTCATGACGTACAAGGGATCCTCAATAAGATTAGCAGTGGATTTCTCCGAAACAAGAGAGTCCAGAAGGTAGTGGGTTAATATATTCCAGTTGCTAAAATGAAGGGGGAAAAATCCTTGCCAACTAAGAATTTTATGTCTAGCAAAACTGTCATTGAAAAGTGAAGGTCCCTGGGGGTGCAAGGGTAGTTCCGTAGAATTCTTGCCTGTCATGCAGGAGACCCTGTCATTCGATTCCCGAGCCCATGCACTTCCCAAAAACAGAAAAAACAAAAATTCAACAAATGGTGCTGCAATAATGGGACATTTAACGTAGAAAAAGAATGAAATGTAACCCCCCCACCATACATCATACCCCCCCCCCAAAAAGTAAAAATCCCTATAATTAGTATATCTCTAGTTAGGCTGATGAAGAAAACCAGGAAAAAGACACAATTACCAATATCAAGAATGAAAGAAAAAGGATGTCACTATAGATCTACAGGTATTAAAATGGGAAGGAATAGAATGAATATCTTTGTGTCATTTAAATGATACAAACAGATTTCTTGAAAAACACAAATTACCAAAACTCATTGTCTGAGTTTGGTAGGCTACCATGATAAATACCACACGATGAGTTGTCTTAAACAATGGGAATTTATTGGCTCGTAGTTTTGAGGATAAGACCGAAATCAAGGCCATAGCAAAGTGATGCTTTCTCCTCATTTCTCTTCTCAGTGCTAGTTGCTTTTGTTCCATAGTTGGTCTTTGGCTTGCATCTCTGCTTCCTTTCCATTCACTTTCAGGTTCCATTGACTTCTGAATCTGGCTTCTCTTTATGGATTTCTTTAACTATGTCTGAATTTCTTCTGCTTATAAAGGGCCCCAGTAGTCCTGCTCGAGGACTATTATTCATTTGGTCCTCATTTCAACTAAAATAACATCTTCAAGAGATCCTAGTTTCAATGGGTTCATACCCACAGGAAAGCAGATTAAGATTAGGAACATATCTAAATCCAACTGTATAATTCATTATACCTCACTGACCTACAAAAACAGGAAAATTTAATAGTCCTGTATCTATTTAAGAGATTTAATTTATAGATGTAACTTTTCACTAAGAAGACTTTAGCCCAGCTGGTTTCATTGTTGAATTATGTATTTTAGTTTGTTAAGCTGCCAGAATGCAATATACCAGAAATAGAGTGGCTTTTAAAAGGGGGAATTTATTAAGTTGCAAGTTTACAGTTCTAAGGCTCTGAAAATGTCCAAATTAAGGCAAGGAAACCTAACAAGAGGCTACCTTCACTCAAGAAAGGCTGATGCCTTTTGAAACACCTCTGTCGGGTGGGAAGGCACATGACTGGTGTCTGCTGGGGTCCTTTGCTTCGGCGCACCTCTCTCAACTGGGAAGGCACATGGCAATACCTGCTAGCTTTCTCTACCAGCTTCTTCGGTGGCTTCCCCAGGGGAGTTTACTTTCATCTTCAAAGGTCTCTGGTGGTGTGAGCTCTGTCAGCACTAAAACTTCTTCCAGGATGTTTCCTTCTTAAAGGGCTATAGTAAGCAACCCTACCTTGAATGGGTAGAAACACACCTCCATAGAAACCACCTAATCAAGAGGTAGCAACCAAAATGTGATCCCCGTCATACAGCATACAGCAAAAAAAAAGTACCTGCAATTGGGTGGCTCACATCTCCATGGAAAATTTAAAAAGATTCCATCCAGCAATGTTGAATGAGAATTAAAGAACATGGGGTGCATAATAATCTCAAACCAGCATAAATATTAAAAGAATAAATAATAATAATCCTATACAAGCTTACTGAAAAATATGGTAGGAGCACTTTTAAGGTTAGTATTGCCCTGATACAAAAACCAAACAAA
Source organism: Tamandua tetradactyla (assembly GCF_023851605.1). Lineage (NCBI taxonomy): Eukaryota > Metazoa > Chordata > Mammalia > Pilosa > Myrmecophagidae > Tamandua > Tamandua tetradactyla. Next base: position 83,987,202 of record NC_135338.1, on the reverse strand, counting down.
GACATAACTAGAAAAGAAGACTGCAGACCAATATCTATCATGATAATAGGAAATTTTTTTTTCTTGAAAAAATTTAAGAAAATATTATCAAATCCAGTTATCAGTATATAAAACATATAATGTGTCATGGCCAAGTGGTGTTTATCCCAGGAATTCGTTTAATATCAAAAATAAGTATGGTGACTAATTTATGATATTAGTAGCATAAAGGGTATTTATTAAATAATTATTTCAATAGATACAGAAACTGTGTGTGACAAAATTAATTTTTTTTAAGTTGCATAGTAAATAGGTACTGTATATTGTATGATAGATTCTCAGCAAACCAAAAGTTGAAGGTAACTTCCAAAACCTGAGAGGACATTTACGATAAACTACAGCTTATATCGTACTCAGTGGGGAATGATTGAATGCTTTTTCTTTAAGATCAGGACCAAGACAATGATGTATGCTTTTGCCACTTTTATTCAATATTCTGTTGGAAATTCTAGCTATTGGATTAAGGGGAGAACAATAAAAGCCATATAGATGGGAAAGTAAGAGTTAAAACAGTCCTTATTTGCAGAGAGCCTAACTGTATATGCAGGAAATCAGAAATCTACAAAAGTGTTTATTAGAAAAGTACAAAGTGCATTGGGTCAGCATACAAAAATCTGTTTAATTTTTCTATACCAGCAATAAGTAACTGGAAAATGAAAATTTTAAAACAGCTAATTGCAATAGCAACAGAAATTAAAATCTAAGAATAAGCTAAATGAAAGATATATAAGACATGAACACTGAAACCTACAAAATACTGATGAAATTAAAGAAGATCTAAATAAATAGAGAAGCGTTCCATGTTGGAAAAATCATCCACTGGAAAAGAGTTAGTCTTTTCAACGAATGTTCTGGAACAACTAGATACCTATATAGAATATAATGAAGCGTGACCTTACCCCACACCAGACACAAAAATTAACAATGGACCATTTACACATTTAAATTGCAAAACTTCAAGAAGACATAGAAAATGGTTGTGCTATTGTGTCGGGCAAAAGTTTCTTAAATAGAACTGAAAAATCACAAACCATAAAAGAACAAAATGCTAATGGATTTCATCAGAATTGAAACCTTTGCTCATCAAAAGACAATGTAAAAAACAAAAAGGCAAGCTAGAAACTAGGAGAATATATTTGCAAAGCACATCCGACAAAGGGCTTTTATCTAGAATGTTTAAAAAATTCTTACAATGCAATAATGAGACAAACAATCCATTAAAAATGGGTAGATGTTTTGAGCAGACTCTTAACACAAGTAGGTATATGAATAAGTTTGTTACCCATCATCTGAGAAGTGAAAGTTAAAGCCACAATAAGCTACTATACAGTCACTAGAATGGGTAAAATTAGAATTACTGATGATGCCAAGTATTGGTGAAAATGTGAAACAGCTGAAACTCTCATATATTGCTGGTGGAAGTGTAAAATGTAGCTACTTAGGAAAACATTTTGGCAGTTTCTTCTAAATTGTGGGGTCTTAGCATATGATCCAGAAGTTCACTCCTAGGTATTTCCCCAAGTGAAATGAAAACATATCCACACATGGATTTGTACATGAATGTTCATAGTAGCATTATTCATAATAGCTTCAAACTGTCAATAACCCAAATGTCCATCCACCAATGAATGGGTAAAACGTTGTGTATCCATATTAGAAAGCACTGTTCAAAACACAGGAATGAACTGTTGATATACGCAACAACATAGATGAATTCTGAAAACACTTAAGTCTGCCTACCAGAAGAATTTATGTGAAATTCAAGGAAAGGCAAACTTTAGTGACAGAAATTGAGTCAATGGATAACTGGGCCCTAGGGTAAGGGTAGAGAATTCACTGTTAAGAAAATGTTCTGGAGTTGGGGGGCCACGATGGCGGCTTAGTAAGGTGCGCGCCTTTTAGTTCATCCTCCAGAGCAACTACTAAATAACCAGAAACAGTACAGAACAGCTCCCGGAGCCACGACAGAGACCGAACACACAGCGTACCCCAGTCTGGACCAGCTGGACCGGCTGCAAGTCTCCGGAACAGTGAGTTCCCTGAGCCGCACACAGTTCCCCAAGCTGTGGTGGCTGGCGCCCCTCCCCAACAGGGGGCTTCCCGGACCGGCTGCGAGTCTCCGGAACAGTGAGTTCCCCAAGCAGCGGTGGCCGGCGCCCCTCCCCCACAGGCGGCTTCCCAGAGGGAAAGGAAAGAGTCTCCAACAGTAGCAGGGACTGAGTCCAACCAAACACCAATAGTGGCATTAATAAACAAATTCTGACTACTAAAAATAGGCCCCCAGCTCAGGCGAAACTGATCAAGGCGGAAGTCGCCTATTGGGCTAACTGAAAAAGAGGAAAGGAGACGAAACAGAGCCTTCTGCGGCTGTTTCTATGGAAGATTGGTTGCCTCTGGACTCAGCGCCGGAATTACACAGGCTGCAACTGCCCCAAACGCAGAAACAGGCTGCTTTCAGGGCTGTCTCCCACCTGAACCTTCCCCATGGTGGGGGTGAAATGCAACTCAGGTGGAATCCATCTCTCAAGGAATTCAGATCCCAGGGCTTCGCAATTTGAAGCCATTAAAACCAGCCTACAACCTTTCCTCTGTCTCCACCACGTCCTCAGCAGGGAGAGCCTTCCAAAATTGAAGGAGCCACAACATCTTTTGCTGGTGGGACCCACAGACAGACAAGCGCCACATACTGGGCAGGATAAGAAAAACAGAGCCCAGAGACTTCACAGGAAAGTCTTTCAACCTGCTGGGTCTCACACTCAGGGAAAACTGACGCAGGTGATTCCTTCCCCCCAAAAGGAGGCCAGCTTAGTTTGGGAAAACCCGGCTGGAGTCTGTAATACCTATGTAGACCCTCCTAAGGGTAGGGAGGGAAAAGTCGCCTTAAAAGCAGGACAAGAAACAAGAAAATAAGAACTGAAAATTTACCCTTTGTTAAACAAAACTTAAGCTAGAAGCCCAGAAAAGGCTGAACTGAAGGTCAATGAACAGATAGACAACAAACTCATCTAGCAAGAAAACCCTAGGTAAGATAAGTGAAAGCAATCTCCAGAATAAACTAATTAAGGTAATTAAATGTCCAGACGCCAGCAAAAAATAACAAATCACACCAGGAAAATTGAAGATATGGCCCAGTCAAAGGAACAAACCAGTAGTTCAAATGAGATACAGGAGCTGAGACAACTAATTCTGAATATACGAACAGAAATGGAAAACCTCTTCAAAAACCAAATCGGTAAATTGAGGGAGGACATGAAGAAGGCAAGGAATGAACAAAAAGGAGAAATGGAAAGTCTGAAAAAAACAAATCACAGAACTTATGGGAATGAAAGATACAGTAGAAGAGATGAAAAAAAACAATGGAAACCTACAATGGTAGATTTCAAGAGACAGAGGTTAGAATCAGTGAACTGGAGGATGGAACGTCTGAAATCCAAAAAGAAACAGAAACTATAGGGAAAAGAATGGAAAAATTTGAGCAGGGGCTCAGGGAATTGAATGATAATATGAAGTGCACAAATATACGTGTTGTGGGTGTCCCAGAAGGAGAAGAGAAGGGAAAAGGAGGAGAAAAACTAATGGAAGAACTTATCACTGAAAATTTCCCAACTCTTATGAAAGACCTAAAATTACAGATCCAAGAAGTGTAGCGCACCCAAAGAGAATAGATCCAAATAGGCGTTCTCCAAGACACTTACTAGTTAGAATGTCAGAGGTCAAAGAGAAAGAGAGGATCTTGAAAGCAGCGAGAGAGAAGCAATCCATCACATACAAGGGAAACCCAATAAGACTATGTGTAAATTTCTCAGCAGAAACCATGGAAGCTAGAAGACAGTGGGATGACATATTTAAGTTACTGAAAGAGAAAAACTGCCAACCAAGACTCCTATATCCAGCAAAATTGTCCTTCAAAAATGAGGGAGAAATTAAAACATTCTCAGACAAACAGTCACTGAGAGAATTTGTGACCAAGAGACCAGCTCTGCAAGAAATACTAAAGGGAGCACTAGAGACAGATACGAAAAGACAGAAGAGAGAGGTGTGGAGAAGAGTGTAGAAAGAAGGAAAATTAGATATGATATATAAAATACAAAAGACAAAATGGTAGAGGAAAGTATTACCCAAACAGTAATAACACTAAATGTTAATGGACTGAATTCCCCAATCAAAAGACATAGACTGGCAGAATGGATTAAAAAACAGGATCCTTCTATATGCTGTCTACAGGAAACACATCTTAGACCCAAAGATAAACATAGGTTGAAAGTGAAAAGTTGGAAAAAGATATTTCATGCAAATAACAACCAGAAAAGAGCAGGAGTAGCTATACTAATATCCAACAAGTTAGACTTCAAATGTAAAACAGTTAAAAGAGACAAAGAAGGACACTATCTACTAATAAAAGGAACAATTAAACAAGAAGACATAACAATCATAAATATTTATGCACCGAACCAGAATGCTCCAAAATACGTGAGGAATACACTGTAAACACTGAAAAGGGAAATAGACACATCTACCATAATAGTTGGAGACTTCAATTCCCCACTCTCATCAATGGACAGAATATCTAGACAGAGGATCGAGATGAAGAAACAATTTGAATATTACAATAAATGAGCTAGACTTAACAGACTTTTATAGGACATTACATCCCACAACAGCAGGATACACCTTTTTCTCAAGTGCTCATGGATCATTCTCAAAGATAGACCATATGCTGGATCACAAAGCAAGTCTCAACAAATTTAAAAAGATTGAAATCATACACAACACTTTCTCAGATCATAACGGAATGAAGTTGGAAATCAATAATAGGCCGAGTGCCAGAAAATTCACAAATACATGGAGGCTCAACAACACACTCTTAAACAACCAGTGGGTCAAGGAAGAAATTACAAGAGAAATTAGTAAATATTTCGAGGCGAATGAAAATGAAAACACAACATATCAAAACCTATGGGACGCAGCAAAGACAGTGCTAAGAGGGAAATTTATTGCCTTAAATGCCTATATCAAAAAAGAAGAAAGGGCAAAAATTCGGGAATTAACTGTCCACTTGGAAGAACTGGAGAAAGAACAGCAAACTAACCCCAGAGCAAGCAAAAGGAAAGAAATAACAAAGATTAGAGCAGAAATAAATGAAATTGAGAACATGAAAACAATAGAGAAATATCAATAAGACCAGAAGTTGGTTCTATGAGAAAATCAACAAGATTGATGGGCACTTAGCAAGATTGACAAAATGAAGAAGAGAGAGGACGCAAATAAATAAGATCAGAAATGGAAGAGGAGACGTAATCACTGACCTCACAGAAATAAAGGAGGTAATAACAGGATACTATGAACAACTTTATGCTAATAAATGCAACAAATGTAGATGAAATGGACAAGTTCCTAGAAAGGCATGAACAACCCACTTTGACTCAAGAAGAAATAGACGACCTCAACAAACCAATCACAAGTAAAGAAATTGAATCAGTCATTCAAAAGCTTCCCAAAAAGAAAAGTCCAGGACCAGACGGCTTCACATGTGAATTCTACCAAACATTCCAGAAAGAATTAGTACCAACCGTGCTCAAACTCTTCAAAAAATTGAAGTGGAGGGAAAGCTACCTAATTCATTCTGTGAAGCCAACATCACCCTCATACCAAAACCAGGCAAAGATATTACAAAAAAAGAAAACTACAGACCAATCTCTCTAATGAATATAGATGCAAAAATCCTCAACAAAATTCTAGCAAATCGAAACCAGCAACACATTAAAAGAATTATACAACATGACCAAGTAGGATTCATCCCAGGTATGCAAGGATGGTTCAACATAAGAAAATCAATTAATGTAATACACCATATCAATAAATCAAAGCAGAAAAATCACATGATCATCTCAATTGATGCAGAGAAGGCATTTGACAAGATTCAACAACCTTTCCTGTTGAAAACACTTCAAAGGTTAGGAATACAAGGGAACTTCCTTAAAATGATAAAGGGAATATATGAAAAACCCACAGCTAATATCATCCTCAATGGGGAAAAATTGAAAACTTCCCCCCTAAGATCAGCAACAAGACAAGGATGTCCACTATCACCACTGTTATTCAACATCATGTTGGAAGTTCTAGCCAGAGCAATTAGACAAGAAAAAGAAATACAAGGCATCAAAATTGGAAAGGAAGAAGTAAAACTATCACTGTTTGCAGACGATATGATATTTACTATACGTCGAAAACCCGGAAAAATCCACAACAAAACTACTAGAGCTAATAAATGAGTACAGCGAAGTAGCGGGCTACAAGATCAACATTCAGAAATCTGTAGTGTTTCTATACACTAGCAATGAACAAGCTGAGGGGGAAATCAAGAAACGAATTCGATTTACAATTGCAACTAAAAGAATAAAATACTTAGGAATAAATTTAAGTAAAGAGACAAAAGACCTATACAAAGAAAACTACAAGAAACTGTTAAAAGAAATCACAGAAGACCTAAATAGATGGAAGGGCATACCATGTTCATGGATTGGAAGACTTAAATATAGTTAAGATGTCAATTCTACCTAAATTGATTTACAGATTCAATGCAATACCAATCAAAATCCCAACAACTTATTTTTCAGAAATAGAAAAACCAATAAGCAAATTTATCTGGAAGGGCAGGGTGCCCCGAATTGCTAAAAGTATCTTGAGGAAAAAAAACGAAGCTGGAGGTCTCACGCTGCCTGACTTTAAGGCATATTATGAAGCCACAGTAGTCAAAACAGCATGGTACTGGCATAAAGTTAAATATATTGACCAATGGAATTGAATAGAGTGCTCTGATATAGACCCTCTCATCTATGGACATTTGATCTTTGATAAGGCAGTCAAGCCAACTCACCTGGGACAGAACAGTCTCTTCAATAAATGGTGCCGAGAGAACTGGATATCCATATGCAAAAGAATGAAAGAGGACCCGTATCTCACACCCTATACAAAAGTTAACTCAAAATGGATCAAAGATCTAAACATTAGGTCTAAGACCATAAAACAGTTAGAGGAAAATATAGGGAGATATCTTATGAATCTTATAATTGGAGGCGGTTTTATGGACCTAATACCTAAAGCAAGAGCACTGAAGAAAGAAAGAAAGAAATGGGAGCTCCTCAAAATTAAACACTTTTGTGCATCAAAGAACTTCATCAAGAAAGTAAAAAGACAGCCTACACAATGGGAGACAATATTTGGAAACTACATATCAGATAAAGGTCTAGTATCCAGAATTTATAAAGAGATTGTTCAACTCAACAACAAAAAGACAGCCAATTCAATTACAAAATGGGAAAAAGACTTGAACAGACACTTCTCAGAAGAGGAAATACAAATGGCCAAAAGGCACATGAAGAGATGCTCAATGTCCCTGTTCATTAGAGAAATGCAAATCAAAACCACAATGAGATATCGTCTCATACCCACCAGAATGGCCATTATCAACAAAACAGAAAATGACAAGTGCTGGAGAGGATGTGGAGAAAGAGGCACACTTATCCACTGTTGGTGGGAATGTCAAAGGGTGCAACCACTGTGGAAGGCAGTTTGGCGGTTCCTCAAAAAGCTGAATATAGAATTGCCATATGACCCAGCAATACCATTGCTAGGTATCTACTCAGAGGACTTAAGGGCAAAGACACAAACGGACATTTGCACACCAATGTTTATAGCAGTGTTATTTACAATTACAAAGAGATGGAAACAGCCAAAATGTCCATCAACAGACGAGTGGCTAAACAAACTGTGGTATATACATACAATGGAATATTATGCAGCTCTAAGACAGAATAAACTTATGAAGTATGTAATAACATGGATGGACCTAGAGAACATTTAGCTAAGTGTCCTTAGTCAAAAACTAAAGGACAAATACTGTATGGTCTCACTAATACGAACCGACATTAGTGAATAAACTGGGAATATGTCATTGGTAGCAGAGACCATCAGGAGATAGAAATAGGGTAAGGTAGTGGGTAATTGGAGCTGAAGTGATACGGACTGTGCAACAGGACTGGATACAAAAACTCAGAAATGGACAGCACAATACCTAATTGTAATGTAATTTTGTTAAAACATTAAATGAAGCTGCATGTGAGAATGATAGAGGGGGGAGGGCTGGGGACGTAAATGTAATCAGAAAGAAAGATGACAAAGATCGAGATGGTATAATCTAGGAATGCCTAGAGTGTATAATAATAGTGAAATGTACAATGTACAAATTTTAAAAATGTTTTTGCATGAGGAAGAACAAAGGATTGTCATTATTGCAGGGTGCTGAAAATAGATGATATGTAATGCTTTAAAATGTCACATTATGTGTGAGACTAAAGCAAAAAATGTTTATTTATTACAAAATTTAGATTTTGACTAGAGCATTTCCTTAATGTAGATAGTTTGATTGAATGTCATAAGTACTTGGAATCTCAGGTAGCACATGAGTTTTTGTTGGTTTGTCCAGAGTGATCCCCCGATGAATCCCAGAATGATTTGATCAGTGACTGGAAAAGTATTTCCAAGCCCCCTTCGGGGAATGGTGAGAGTGGGGAGAAATTCAACCTCCCCAAGTTGAATTCTTGATATTCTCACAAGCAGTGTGGACAACCAAAGCTATAGGCAGAGCCCCCAGTCTTGGGGTTTGTTCACATGAAACTTCAACCCACAAAAGATAGGCCAAGTCTACTTAAAATTTAGGCCTAAGAGTCACCCCCAAGAGAGCCTCTTTTGTTGCTCAGATGTGGCCTCTCTCTCCAGCCAATATGATGAGCATTCTCACCACCCTCCCAGGGGTGTGGACCTTCCTGGCAGCATGGGACAAAGATCCTGAAATGAGCTAAGACTCAGCATAAAAGGACTGAGAAAAACCCTAGAATGAGCTGAGAATTAACATTAAGAGACTGAGAGAGCCTTCTCGACCAAAAGGGGGAAGAGTAAAATGAGGCAAAGTGTCAATGGCTGAGAGATTACAAACAGTCGAGAGATTATCCTGGAGGTTATTCTTACGCATTAAGTAGATATCACCTTGTTGTTCAAGATGTAGTGGAGAGGCTGGAGGGAATTGCCTGAAAATGTAGTACTGTGTTCCAGTCCCATGTTTCCCGATGATGATTGAACAATGATATAGCTTTCACAATGAGACTCTGTGAATGTGAAAACCTTATGTCTGATGCTCCTTTTAGCTACTATATCAACAGAAGAGTAGAACATATGGAATAAAAATAACAAGGGGAACAGATGTTAAAATAAATTCAGTTTGAAATAGTGGTAGGTGAAGGCAAGGGGTAAGGGGTATGGTACGTATATATATTTTTTCTCTCTATTATCGTTTTATTTCTTTTTCTGTTGTCTTTTATTTCTTTTTCTAAATCGATGCAAAATGTACTAAGAAATGATGAATATGCAACTATGTGATGATATTAAGAATTACTGATTGTATATGTAGAATGGAATGATTTCTAAATGTTTTGTTAGTTAATTTTTTTTTAATTAATAAAAAGAAAATGTTCTGTATCATGGTAGCAGTGGTAGTTACCCCTATATAAAGTTGTCAAAGATTATCAACCATAACACTTAAAGATTATACTGAATTCTGCTATACCTCAGTAAAGCTGTTGGAAAAAATAAAACATATCCATAGAGTATATTTCATTGGTTTTATATACATTTTCAAATTTTTCAATAGTTTTTAATAGGCTTGTTGAAATTATGCTACAAATTGTTTAAAACAGGGTGTGCTGAGGTGGGCCTTAGGGGGGCAATGCTTGCTAAGCGGACAAAGGAATGGGGTTGGTGGGGCTTTTCAGAAGAGAAATTTGAGCAAACATGGATGAGCTGAGTTAAGTTCAGTCAATCAAAGAGGTCTTGGTGTCTTGCACGTTTCTTACTTAACTTATATCTAGGTATTTTGTAGTTTCTTTTATTTAAAATGGGGCATTTTTCTTGTCTTATTGCATTGTCTTAATTATTCTTGGATTAATTTTTGCTTGCATCTTCATTTGAGTTGTATCTTCATTTTTTATCAATTTGTTGAGATCAGTAACTACACATTCTATGCATTGTAATTCTACAACTCTTCATTCTGTGCTATGTCCCTAGCATTTGCTCAGTGAATGCATTTTTAATGTTTTTTGCTAAGACCAATTTAAGCTGTTGCTGTGTTTCACAAGCTGTGTTTTGCCTAGCTTTAGAACCTAAGTAAGACCTAAAGTGGAAAACCAGAGATGCAAGTGCAATCTCATGTAACATGATTTTCATTTCACTGTCAAATAGACAGGAATATAAAATGCAAATAGGGATGTTAGCTGACAACTTTAATAACACCCCTCGTGGATCAAAAACTGGGGGAAATGAAAGGAAGGTTTTCTTGAATTTCACTAACAGATTAAGAGGCAGTGTCTGGAAACAATGGATTGGTCAGATACCCGTTAGAAATGGTCTTCTTGGCAGGATTTACTGTTTCATTAGAATAGGAGGGACTCTTAGATTTCAGGTCTGCCTTCACTTAATCTGCTTTAGATAAAGGAAATATCTGAAACAGACTTGACTGACTTGAAGGCAGAGCATCATCTATCATAGTGGAACCATTAGTAGCTCATATTCCTGACTTACCAGAAGATGGCAGCAAAGTGCTTATTAAAACGTTCTTTTCTTAATTTTTTTTTTAAGTTGCATAGAAAATAGGTACTGTATATTTTTCTTTAGTTATGATTACGGCCGATCTGATAACCTTATTTTCTTTAAATGGATAAAACCCTTTTACCATTAGGTACTGTCAATTTATAGTAAACATTTTTAGTAATTCACTGGTGTTGCTTACATTAAGTATTTTTATAGATTTTATAGATTTTGTTAGCAACTACTTCTTAACTGAAATTTTTATTCATTATAAGTATCATTAATACTTTACATATAAATTTCTGCCTCATAGATTTTTCTAAGAAAATCTGCCATCATATGTTCTAGAATTAAATAACTTTATTAGACAACACATGTTTAATCACATAACTTTAAAGATTTTTTTTTAATTGCATGATTTTTCTTTTTTCATGAACAAACCAAAACATAAGCATATCTTTTTTAGGAAGAAAACATTTTAATCTAGGTGGTTAGGTCCAAGGAATTTATCTTCTGCATCAAATTGCTGTTTTCTGGAAGTGACCTAGATGACTTAAGGACGTGAGTCTTACCCCTGGCCCATCTGTGTCCAGGAAATGCTGGTGGAATGAGACAATTTATGGGCGACTTACGGAAAAAATTGAGGGGCAAATGACAAAAATCTGTCACTTGAGGAGTCACAGCAGATAAATTATTGCAGTTTCTTTTTCCTTCTCTTATTTTCCAGAATTCAGTCAATTTAGGAGAGGTTTTTGAAACTATTTTAGAAAACTATATCCATTGATGTTTCTTCCAGTTTTTCATATTGCTGCTTAATTCCTATAAATTCCATTGTTCTTGTAAAACTATAATTCAGAATAGTCTTTTATCTTATGAAAACATGCTTTATCAGCATCACGACATATATCTTACATGCTTTGGAATTTTTGCAGACCACAAAAATATCTTTCTTTCCCCCTAATACACTCTAAAAGGAAACAGTCTGCCAGACCACAGTACATCCGTAATTTAGAGCAGCCTATGTTGTTACACATGCTTCTCTTTAAGACCAGGGAACAGCACAAGAGAAAATAAAAAGTTCACAGCAAGAGGAATATGAAACAGTACAGAGATGAGGAGATCGACTAGACCAAACAGTTGGTTAACTTAGCAAAGAGAGGATGGGGCTATCAGAAGTATATTCTGTATGTATCTTTTAAACACTTTGTAAGTCATTCTCACTCTGTCAACTCAGACTCAAAAACCTTCTAAACGCAGAATATTTCCCATTAGAACTAGGCTTCAAATCAGCTGAAGAAAGAAATATTTCCTGTTCATTATTTGATTATTTCATGTTTTATGAATTAATCATAAATTGGCTAAAATATGCAGTGCCATGGTGAATGCTGTTGTGTTGTCATAGAGTCTTCTAATGTTCTCATTTTGGTTTTAACTCTAGCTGATCCCACAGTTAAGGACTTAATTGGAGGCTTCACTGCTCTTCATTACGCAGCCATGCACGGCCGGGCCCGGATTGCTCGTTTGATGTTAGAGTCTGACTACAGGAGTGACATCATCAATGCAAAAAGCAATGATGGCTGGACTCCCCTCCATGTGGCAGCCCACTATGGCAGGGACTCATTTGTCCGACTCCTGCTCGAGTTCAAGGCTGAGGTCGACCCACTCAGTGATAAAGGTACAACACCACTTCAGCTAGCCATTATCCGAGAGCGGTCAAGCTGTGTGAAAATTCTCCTGGATCACAATGCCAATATTGATATTCAGAACGGTTTCCTGTTACGATATGCTGTGATCAAAAGCAATCACTCTTACTGCCGAATGTTCCTTCAGAGAGGAGCAGATACAAACTTGGGTCGCTTGGAAGATGGACAGACTCCTTTACACTTGTCTGCCCTTAGGGATGATGTGCTTTGTGCACGAATGTTATATAATTATGGAGCGGACATGAACACGAGGAACTATGAAGGACAGACCCCATTGGCTGTTTCAATAAGTATTTCTGGAAGTAGTCGACCGTGTTTGGATTTCTTGCAAGAAGTAACAAGTATGTAATACAATTATTACTTTTTTTTTTAATGTTCATCTTCTGAGTAGCTAAGGGTGTTTTTATAACTTAAAATGACTGTACATTATTCATTCATATAAGCCCTGCTTGGTAAGTAATTAATGCCTTATTCATCCAAAATAAAAAGATTTCATAAAAAATGAATTGTTAATAAAAATGGTAGCAGCCGACAGTAAAGGTGAGTGAAGAAATGGAGAAAAGGACAGAGAGAGAAGAATTTTTAAATGAGTAAAGTTTTGTATGTGCACAATGCACTTCCCCCTGGTCATAAGGTTGATTAAGCTATTACATTTTTCATGGCTTTCCTGTTTCATTATGATATGATGATGTGAACCCATATGAACTAAAACAGCAGTGTAATTTATTTATATATCCTAGTAATAGAGATTAAGGAGTCTAGAAATTGTCATAAAAAAGATTGCTATCAGTGGGAAGTTTGCTGCTGCAGTTCCAGTCCATACAGCTTCATTGTATCTAACCTATTTATGTGAGAGTGCTTTTTTTTACTTTAAAGTCTGGAAGCCTCTGAGGTCACATGACAGAGGTGTTTTTGTGATGGGTTGATTAGTTGGTATGGATGCAAGCAGCACTCTTGTCAGTCTAGCAATAAGGATGTGTCCAGATCCAGAGCTTAACATCACACATGAAGCTGAAGTCTGTAAAACCAAAAATTTGAATTGCTATCTGCTATACTTTTTAATGATTCCTTTTTCCGCACCTGACTTGTAACATTTGATCCTTATTATGAAAGAAAAAATATTGTTCTGGATACAAAGTACTGAGGTACAGGGGGTTTAATTGACCTGGTTAAAATAATCCACTCTATCCTTGGGAATTTAATTATGGAGTAAAAATTTCCTTTCCGAAAAATGAAATAGAATTTGAATTTTGTGTATTCATAAGAGGGCAAAGGTAAAATTATCGCTACTGAATGTTTTAGACTTAAAACTTAAAAAGAATTGATGATCAGGGCCCAACTCAAGGCAGTCCATAGAGTCTTCTGTGATGGTGGAAGTGGCCTCTCCCTGCACTATCCAATGAGGCGTCCACTAGCCCCATGTGCCATTTTGAGCACTTGATAGTGGGTAGTATGACTGAGGAATTAGATTTTGAGCTTTATTTCATTGTAATTTCTTTACATGTAGACAATAAATTGTTCAATATGGCTGATGGCACCATATTGAACAGCACAGGTTTGTCTGCCTTGTGTGCAGCATTTTGGAGTGTTTGATAGGTGGTCCCTTGTAGAAACCTTTTGTATCCACAGAGGTAGCCAAGGGCAGGAGGAAGTTATGTAAGTGAGGCCATAGCCTCTGGGTCCTCACCTGCTCACCCTGACTCTTCAGAACCACATTTTAGGAAAAGGCTAGAATGAAACTTCACGTGCTGATTTTCCAAGCACAATTCCTAGTGGTCTTCATTTACAGCACTGATAGGGATGTTGGTGTTGTGAAAGTTAAAATTACTCTTGTAATTTTAAAAGTTAAAAATCCTAATGACTTAGGATTCTGTCATGAAATATGTATACTATAAAGTATCTTCTTAATAAATTCTCCATGTCTTGTTCTTGTTTTAACTTCTGCACTGGAGATTCTTGATTCAGTTAATATGGCTGCTTTCAGAAAGGCATATTACCTACTCATGCCTTAGCCCCTTTTGATAACATTTTGCTTAAGTAGCTAGCATCTATTGTGGACTAGAGGTAGACTGCCTGAGTTGGAACACGTACCAGCTATGACCTTAAGCAGGTTCCCTAACGGTTCTGAGCTTCAGTGTCTGCATCTTAAAGTTAGGATGGTAACAGTTTCTTATCGGCTTGTTTGATGATTAAATAAGTTTACTATAGAGTACTTAGAACAGTGCCTGGCACATTTTTAGTGCTGTATAGATAGTCTTTAAAATAAAATGTTTCACTGAAAAAATGAGGGTAGATGAATGTAGGAGCTGGCTTGTGCCTAACAGAGTAAATCTTCTCAGCTCTACTTTCCCTGAGCCTATTTTCAATCCTGCAGATTATCCTGCAGTCTGCAGTCTGGGACAGTCTGGAGACAGGCAGCCAGTTGAATTGAGTTGCCACTGAGCAGGGAAACCCAGTAGGCAGCTTCCCCTTTATCCCTAAGCCCTGGGATAAACTAATGTGAGTTCAACCACATTAGTGGAGGGTGGGGTTAGGGGTATGGGGAGCAAGAATGTTAAGTTAAAGAAACCAAACTCACTTGTTCCCTTAAACCTAGGGGCAGATAGAACAATGGACAGGGCCAGCCTCCTTGTTTGTGTTTCCGTTCTCTCTATACATAGAGCAGAACCTTGCACCTAGCAGGGCCTGTGTGTAAGTATTGGTCAGCTGATGGGCTATGTACGGACTGTAGGCAAACATGGGATGCTTCTCAGAAGTGAAGGACTGTCTGTCTAAAGGCCAAAATCGTTCTTTGTTTTCAAGTACCTCACTTCGCCATCATTCGTTACTTCTTAACTCTGTACTGTTGTTTCCTGCTCAAAGCAAAGTGAGTGTTTCTGCTTCACCTGTTGCATTATTTGGCTCTAATATTTTCTTCTCCCTTAGTGAATAATTATATGCTAAAAGAATAATTATGTGCTCTTTGGAGCTCTCCATGAAACTGTCTTGAAAATCAGTGGAAGAAGAAGGCCTGATAGTTCAGGGAGCCACAAAGTCAAATCTGTAAGCTCCTTCCAAACTCTGTCACACCGAGCACCTGAACTCCAGGCATTGAGCTGTTGGTTTATAATGTAAGAGCTCAGGCTCTGAAATATAAGGACAGCAGCAGAGCTTCCACTTTGGTGGTCTTACGCAGGACCATTTGCTGTTCGTTGCAGCATTTTGACTAGAAGCATATTGTTTAAATTGGAAGAGATCAAGAAAATCATAATCCCAGAATTTAAAAACTGCTAAGACTTAGAAAAATTACCATAAAAATTCTGAAAATAGGAATTTCAGGGGAAGCAGAGCTGATAACACGCTGCATAAAAACATACCAGATCAAAAGTCTTGGTAACAAAGTAGTATCTGTTGGTGCTTTGTTGATCATGAGCGGTGGGAGAAGCCACAAACACCTACTGGTCACCTACAGCTGTTCAGCATTCAGACTTCCAGAAACCTCTGCCTTCTAGAATGCTTGACCCCAGTGTTGCCTCCACAGAAGCAAGTGAAGTGAAGGAACAGCTTCTTAGTGCCCAGGAACAATAAACACAACTAAGAAAAGCCACTGATCATACCTGACTAATGAGGAAGGATCACTTTGCAGAAGGGAAGATGCTTCCTGATGGGTTGGCCAGCCTTTGTTTTTGTTTTACTTATAAGCAAAAATCAGAATGGAGCCAGTAAACTAAAAGGAGAGCAGAGAAGACCAGATTGGCAGGTCGGAGGTAGACAGGTGGTGCAGAATGCCACAGGCAGTCTGATGGAGGCATCCTGAGGGCTGACACTCCCCGGGTCAGAAGTTCAGCAGCTCCTTGCACCAGAGCTGCCTTGAGGCTGAGGCCAGCAGTTTTCTTACTTGCAGGACTCCGAAAGTGAGCACCTCCTTAACCCAGACCCAATTCCGGCCCTGCCTTGCCCTGTATACCCATTGTGAAGGCAGCATCATGGAAATATGAATCTAAACTGGGTTATTTCACATTTTGGTGGGACTGTGCATACTACCCCCCAACCCTTACCCCACACACAGCTAACTAAGTAGAATAACGTGTTTTTCCTTAAACCCCACAGTGAAGTTGAGAGTGTCCTGGAAACTGTCATATAGAATGGCTCAAAATCCTCTAGTGAAGGTCAAGAGCAAGGAATGTCTGCCTAATTCAAAAGAGAAAATTAATATTTAAGCACAAGAAAACGTTGTGAAAGAGGTACACTATTATAACTTCATGAAAGAATTTTTAGAGCTAAAAACTTAACCTGAAGATTTGGTTAGATAGTAATATAACTCACCTGAAATAGTCGGATTGTAATTTAATGATTCTTTTTCATTGTCTCCCCACAATGGAAACTCCCTTATTCAATCAATGTGTGAACCAAATTAAATCTCCAAATATGAAATCTCTTTTAAGAAAGAGAAATTCCATGAGAAAGCTGAACCATCAGGCAGTAATTAGCAAGAACTTTGAATCTTATTCAAATAAAAAAAGCTGAGGGATTTTAATGATCTGTGTACCTGGCATTTTGTTTAAAGAAAAGTTTTAAAGAATTTACCGCTTTGGTGAAAAGTCTGTCCCTGAATGCACAAGCACAAATTACGGTAAGGTAAGAAGTCTCTTCACCCTACCACTTCTGCAGGTACAGGGGAAGAATTAAAAAGAGCTGGTACTTGTAGTTCTTTGTGTAAATGGTTTGGAAATCAGAGGAAAATTTTAGATGACACAAGTCAAGTCAAGTTGAAATAATAAATGAGATTGTTTTTGCTAGAGGATGCCACTGGAAAGAAGACAGCTTCCATGTTTGATTGGTAACTTAATTTGTAGTAAAGGTGCCATGTTTTATACTGCTTACTGAGGAAATCCTTTAATTATAAGGCTTTACCGTTTATGTAGAAGAGGGAAATGTTTGCAAAGCAAAGTGGAATCAAAAACTTGTTTAAGCAAACAGGGTCAAAAGCTGTTGGAGGGTCAGTTTGTTATCCACTCCTCCCTTCAGATGCTGAGGCATCTACATCTGTACTCACTGTGTGGAAACTTGACCTCTAGGGAGCTACTGTTTCATTAAGGCATTAGATAGCCAAGACTTTACTATTGCCATTTAATATTTTCATTAGTTTTAACATAGTAATGATCGTTATTTTAAGTTCCCTGTCTGATAATTTTAACATCTGTGTCATACCTGATCTAGTTCTGATGCTTGCTTTGTCTCTCAGACAATTTTTTCTTGCCTTTTAGCCTGCCTTGTGATTTGTTGTTGTTGTTGAAAGCCAGATATGATGTATTGGATAATAGGAACTGAGGTAAACAGGTTTTTTAAAACCTCACTTTTAAAAAAGTGAGGTTTTATGATACTCTGGCTAGGAGCAATGTTTGTTGCAAGTACCAGAGGCTTCCAATTCCTCTAATATCCTTGTCTTTGACTTCCTTCTTGACTTTGGGCTTCCCTAACTATTGCTACTCCGAGAGTCTGCATCTTGCAGCTCTTTCAGCTGTAATCCTCTGTTAACAGGAGCCCAGTTGATGTGTGCTCAGGTACGTGTGTGGGCAAAGTGTCCCATAACCATGTGTTAAATCTCAGGCTGTTAGTGAGCATGTGTCCCTGGATTGTAACCTTCACATGCGTTTCTTAACGTGATGAGACAGGAAGGCTAGAGTCAGATATGACCTCCTGCCAGGTGGGATAAGACTGGTACATAAGTCCAAGTCTTTCTCTTGGACAGTGGGCCTTTGTGATGAAGAAGGTGTTTTTCATAATGGTTACCACCCCCCACCCCTTGAGCTATGAGAGGATCTTTCCTGCCTCTCTACTGTGGGAACATGGGTGGGGTTTCTGGAGGTAAAAATCTTGAATATGTGGTAACCCCACTATGACTGAGGCTCTCACTCTCAGGTTACTCCATGCACAGCCTCCAGCAATTTGTCACAATGATCATTTAAGTGTCTCTACCATTTATGGCTCCAGCTGTGGCTGCAACTCTCTAAATCCATCTTTCTCTCCTGATTTTGGAGTAGCAGTTTGCCCTGCCACCTTGGTTTTTTGATGGGTATAAGAGAAGTCATTGATTTTTCAGTGTTTTTTTTCTTTTAGTAAGGAATGGGGTGATAACTTCCAAGCTCTGTATGTGTTGAAGCTGAAACCAGAAATCTTTTCATTAGTTTTTAATTTTTACTTAAAATCTGAAAAATATATCCTATCCTTATTCTATTGAGCTGAGCAGTGTTTTGCTCCCTGGTACTTAAGAGGTATGTATCTTCCATCTGAAAGATGTCTCAGCTGGGCCTATATAAGAGGTGCTATTAGAGCAGAATGGGGTGGTGGAGGGAGCAGCCAGTGAGCATTAGACCAAGTATGTGATTTGCTTTATAAACTTAGGCAAGCTGATTCCCCCCCCCCCCAAAAAGTCTCAATTTTCTCCCCTGGAAAATTGGGCCATAGCCTCCAAGGTCCCTTTCCTTTTAATTTTTCTTGCCAGAAAAGCATTCATAAAGGGGATGATTTCCTGCTGTTTGTGATTTTTCTAAGTTCATGTAGAACAGTAGTTTTCAAAGTGTGGACTCCTGGGGGGTCTTTAAGACAGTTTAGGTACCCCTGAAGACAAAACTAATTTCATGCTAATTCTACGATGCCATTTGCCTTTTCCACCTTGTTGGATTGTACTGTTTAAGACCTGTAAAGATCAGTGTACTGACGGTGTAGGTAGGAGCAGTGGTGAGTAAAGCTTCCTGGTGCCTTGGTATGAATCAAACATCAAACCATTGGCACGGAACAGTGCAAGTAGTCATCGTGTTCTTCAGCACCAGGCATTCTCAGTAAAAAGTATTCCAGTGCCATTTAAGAATGTCTTTGATGAAGCGGAGAGAATTAATTTAACTCTTACTCCTTTGAGTATGTACTTGCTTTTTTTTTTTCTTTTGTATGGGCAGGCTCTAGTTGTTGAACCTGGGTCTCTGGCTTGGCAGGCAAGAATTCTGCCACTGAGCCACCGTTGCACCACCCGAGTTACATACCTTTTTATTATTTTGTGTGATGGAAATGGAAAGTGTTTTTACTGGATACTGAAGTGCCTTGATTGAATTGAGGAAAGTTGTTTTTGTAATTTTTCAAGCTGAACTGGCAACTTTTTTCATGAAACTTTACTTTTTACTTGACAGATTGATTGATCACCAAACTATTGCTGTATTGTTTTGGGTATTATTTGGCAGACATTTTCTTGGAATGAATGAACTTGTTACTTTAAGAAAAATGATAACCAGTTTTTGTGTTCAGTCATGCAATTGGAACTTACATGTAAAAAATTAAAACCTTGAAAAACTTGTATTTGCTACCATAAGACTTACAGTAGCCTAGCATCTAAAGGTTTTCTTTCTGAAGGACATAAAATGATGTTTTTAATACCATATGATGAGAGAGGTAAACGTTTGTAAAATCTGAATAATACAGTGACCCAATGTATTTCAAAGGATTAATGCATAATGTTACACAATCACACATAGGTAAAAAAAAAAAATCCACTTGAAGTATAAGATAGACCAATAGATTTTAATGTAAAAGAGTACAGAAAATTAATTGATTTGATTTCAAATTCCACATTGCAACTACCTTTTTAGAAACCACTACTTGTCAAATGTTGGTGGAGTATCAAAGAAGACCCACATTCTCTGAAAAAGGCTCTTCAAATATTCTTTCCTTTTCCAGCTACATATCTCAGTGCGGCTGGATTTTCTTGAGGTACTTTAGTCAGGACAACATATTGTGACAAATGAAGTGCAGAAGATAGACTCTAACTATCTTTTGTGGAGCTAGTTATTAAAAAGGTGTGCAAACATAGAAAAGTGTCACGCTTAAGAAATATTTTTTTGTCTTGGAAAACAAGTTTGTTTTTTCCATAAAAATTTTTAATTTTAACTGATAATTTATTACTGTTATTCTAAATGAATCAATAAATATTTTTGAAATTCCTCAATTTTAATTTCTAAATTCAGTAAATGTAGATAGGTATAACTATAAAAACAAAAAACACTTTGGGATCCTGCAATTTTTAGAGTACATAGGGGTCCTAAAATGAAAAAGTTGAGATGTACTGATGTACAATTTCTACATTTAGATTTTTGAGGGCACTCTCTCAACCTAATATTTTAGAATTTGATGAAACTCTTAACATATTTCTATTGTTTGCAGTTACAGCCTGTGGATAAAAATGAAATGTTTTAAATTACACTTGTCGTATGCTCCAATGTAGTTACTACTTAGGATCTGTAGAGATCAGTAATTCCTGAATTGTGTCTATAAAATTATGGTTCCACCAGATACTGTGGGTTTCTTTCTGTTTGGAAAGCTAGTGTCCTGCATCCTAGATCCCAGGTTTAGAGATTCACAGTACCCAGTAACATAGCAAAGCCTTCAAGAAACCCCAGAATAAGTAATCCATTGAACTAATATAAAGAGCTTTCTTTTACTCGTTAGATTTACACAGCCTCTTTCTTCTAGCAAACTCTGGTATAGGTTATCCTTAAGGCAGAGAATGTGCTAGTTGGGTTTGTGTTTAATATCTGAAGGCGTTTGAGTTGATGAAGTAATTTGCGTTTCTAGCAGACACTTCAAATTCTTGAAACAATCACTGTGCTTCATTGGTGTGTAGAAAGTAGGGATATTTGGTGTTTCGAGTTGTATGTTTTAAGGAATTAAGTGGCTCATATTTCTAAAAGAAAAAGGGAAATGTGACCAGACTTTGTATAAAGGTTTGTGTGAGACAATCTGTCAAGTACATAATGCTAGTTGCTTTCTAGAATATCAGTCGCAGGTGTTTAAAAATACAATTTCATAAATACTTCAGTAACTTGAAATATCTTTTTGTTTAAATTGCAGTGGTACTTAAGTGCTGTGTTTTAGCTGCCAAAGTAAAATTTGAAAACTAGTTTTGAAATTTTTTTTAATGAAAGAAAATAATAAAAATCATGACACCTCTTTTCTAATTTTTATATTTTGTGTGCTGTGTAGTAGGGTTCATATTTCATTCTTTTCCATGTGAATATCCTGTTATTGCAGCTCCATTTGTGGAGTGTTTTTTTTTTCCCTTGGAGTGCATGGGCTAAGGATGGAACCCTGGTCTCTGACCTGGCAAACAAACATTGTACCACTGAACTACCCATGCACCCCTGTGACACCTCTTTTTAATTTTAGGACAGTGAACTTTAGGCTGTTGTTTTCTCAGCCAAATCCACATGCGCTACCTCAAGTTCTCTTAACTCCTGCATGTCTTTCAGATTATTCTTTGATTTTTGTAGGATGATTAATCAGAACAGTGTTACATAATATAACTCCTTGGGGAGAGAATTTGGTAAAGAGTTAAATCAGAGGAATCTTTTATTTTAGAATACCGTGATTTTTATTTTGTCCTACAAAGTAAAGTTTATCTAACATTTCATAGTAAATCCCTGTGAAGGGAATTCTGAGCAAAGGAATAAAATGTGTTTAGGGTGTAGGATTTTAAAATGGGTAACTGAGATGAAGAAAGAGGTATTGGGAGGCCATTCCATATGTTGACCTAAAATGTAGAAGGCTCTGGAAGAAACAATAGTCAGATTGTTTAAGCAATCTAGAGGTAGCTGTCTTTTTCTCTTTGTTTCTTACACCCTCTTTCCATCCCCAGTCTTTACCCACTCTAACTCAAAGAACAAACAAGCCTGAACCTTGTTCTGCCTTTATTTTGTTCCCTTTGATTATTTCCAAATGTTTTGTCTTTCTGTCTACCTCTGTGAATCCTGACATTTTTGTCTAAATAATTTCAGCCTGTCATAAACACAGTAGTGATAATATTAAAGATGGTTTAGAATACTTAGTTTTCTAAATTATACTGCTGACCCTTGTTTTGGTTATACTAGACCAGGCCCTTCAAAAGCTGTTTTATACCTGCCTAATTATGAATAATGTGCTTCTTTGCAAAATGGAGAGACTATTAACCCTTTGAACTATTGTGTAATTTCATTGAAGTTCACTAGTATGTATACCTTGCAGTTTTCCTGCATCCTCCCAGATGTTTATCATTCCTTTTGTGAGGTGTTCCCTCTATTACAATCCCATGGTCAAGGCAGTTGTTTTGTTTAGCAGTGTAGGGATTAATTTTTTTACGCTGCCTACGACTACAAAAAAAAGAAGGAAAAAAAGTCAATTGTGATGATAAAAAAATATATAAGCCCTCTAGCTTCCTATATTCTGGAGTAGCTAGAAGGAAAGATATGAGAGGATCATATGGTAGCCCATGAGTTTTTAAAACTTTTTTTATTGTATAGTGTAACATATATACAAAGCAAAGAAATAAAAAGCAGCAATTTTCAAAGCACTCTTCAACTAGTTGTTACAGGACAGATCCCAGAGTTTGTCATGGGCTACCATACAATCCTCTCAGATTTTTCCTTCTAGTTGTTCCAGAATATAAGAGGCTAGAAGACTTAAATATTTTTTTATTATCACAATCAACTTATTTTCCTTCCTTTTTTTATGAACAATAACATATATACAAGAAAGCTATAAATTTCAAAGCACAGCATCACAATTAGTTGTAGAACATATTTCAGAAGTTGACATGGGTTACATTCCACTAGTTCAGGTTTTTATTTCTAGCTGTTCTAAAATACTGGAGACTAAAAGATATCAATTTAATGATTCAACATTCATGTTTATTTGTTAAATCCTATCTTCTCTGTATAACTCCACCATACCCTTTGATCTTTCCATCCCTCTCTTTAGGGGTGTTTGGGCTGTGGCCATTCTAAATTTTTCATATTGAAAGAGTCTGTCACTAATATGGAGATTGGTAGATGGGACTATCTGATGTTCTGGAGAGACTGGGCTAGGTTTCAGAACTTATCTGGACCAGGTAGCCATCTGAAGGTTGCCATCTGAAACTTTTCTGGAAAGTTACTCTAGTACATGGAACCCTTGTGGAATCTTAAATATTGCCCTAGGTGTTCTTTAGGATTGGCTGGAGTGGTCCTGGTTGGAGGTTGGCAGGTTATGATAGGTAGCAAGGTCTAACTGAAGTTTGCATAAGAACAACCTCCAAGAGTAGCCTCTTGACTCTATTTGAACTCTCTTTGCCACTGATACTATATTAGTTACATTTCTTTACCCCGTTTTAGTCAGGATGAAATTGTTGATCCCACAGTGCCAGGTCTGGATTCATCCCTGGGAGTCTTCTCCCATGTCACCAGGGAAACTTTCACCCCTGGATGTCATGTCCCACGTTGAGGGGATCGGTAAATAGGCTTTGAGTGTTGTGTTGACAAAAAAAATAAGTACTCCTATTTCATTCTGTTCCTAAAATGGCATTCTTGAAAAAATATCTCATAGACATTAGCATCAGTAGTTCTTCTTACTCTTTATTGTTACTTAGCCTGCTTTTCTCTCAACAATGCAAATAATACAGCAAGGCAAGGAAATACCTGTATGTGTGTAGAGTATCAGAATACTGACAACACTCTCTTCATTACTCCGTGTCTTTTTATACAGGTAACAATCATTACATCTTGGCCTGATTCAGTCATGTAGTGAGTGGTTTCAAAAATGTGATTTCTGTTAATTTGCCCAGGACTGTTTCCCAGTAACATTTTAAGAATTGCTCCCTACTGTTAAGCTGTGGCCTTGGGCAGCTAAGTCAGTTTCTGTGAGCCTCAGTTTCTTCTCTTGTCCTGTCCTCCCTACCATCCTTCTGGTCTGAATTAGGAAAGTGCCTTGTTGCATCAGCCATACCACCTTTGGTGTCACCTTCCTGTAGAAGTTTATGTCAGGGAGTAACTGTTAGTCATCTTCCTTTCTGTACTTTGATTTTCTTGCTGGGAGAGAGGATTGCACATGCAGAGCATTTTGAATTGTATTTTGTGAAATGAAATGAAAGTTTCTACAAAAGCTTTGATGAAGTTTTTTGCCTCATAGATAGTGGTTTAATTTGTCTATTATCCTGTCAACCCTGTTTCTGCCCTACAGTATGGTCAGAAACTTGAGGCTTCTAGCAGGCTCTCCTACTGCCCTCTCTAGGACCTTTAATAATTGATCTTTTTTTTGTATTTGTTTCTTCATCTTTTAAAAAAAAGGTAAAGATTAAAGACTGACCCACCTCTGAAGCCTGTTGTCAGATTAGCTAATTAATAATTTGGAAATCATAGAGTGCTAGTAACAGTAAATTTTTCTTATTGTCTTAACACCAGGAAGATGGAGACTTTATTTTCCAAGAAGAGACCCTCTACCTTTCTGGGAAAGAGAAGTGAGCATTATCTTTACAAGGGCTTAAAAATTAATTTTTAAAAATTTATTTGCCAAATACTGATATACCTCTTAACTCTGTGCTAGGCCCTATTTTAAATACTTAACAGAAGCAACTTCCTTGATACTTACAGAACCTATAAGGGTAGATATTATCATTATCCTCCATTCACAGATGAGGAAACTGAGACAGGAGTGGCATGGCCAAGATTACACAAATGCAAATAAGTGGTGGAACCAGGATTGAAACCCAAGCAGCGTAGCTCCGAAATTTATACCTTTAACCACTATGATATGCCTTTCATGAGATAATTCTGCAGCTAGAATTATGCACTGTCAGGAAATCTTTAAAAGCTAGATTTTCCTAAAATACTAAAGGACTGCCACAAAACACTGTTTAAAGAGAAGGAAAATCAATAACAAATCGTGTAAAACTTTCTAGTAGTATTTAGGCCTATAAAGCACATTTTTCCTTAGGAAAGGCTCATGCAGAAATAAGTAGCTTCTGAGGGTAGTAGTATTTCTGCAGCTGCTTCCTACGAAATAAAGTTGTATCAGTTTGATTTCATTAACAATTTTTTTCCATATTTAATCACTTTGTACCTTATTATTTATCTCAAATTATTTCTGAAACAGGCAGTTGGCTTTTCAAAATCTGGGTTGGGATTTTTTTTTCAAGATAGAATGCTTCTTTCATCTTTGGTTTTAGTTTAATAGAGCATTAAGGTTAAGTACTCTTTTAAAATATCTTTCCCAACAGTAAAAAAATGAGTCAGTATTAATTTTTTCTCTCCTAAGAGTTTCTGCATGCATTCTATGTTTGCTAGAGTAAGATTTCCCCAGTGTTGGTCTGTAATCTTTTTTCCCCTTTTATTTGGATGCAACTTAGAATGAATAAATGATTGAACTATCTCTAACATGGCCAAAAACCACCTGAGGTAGTAACCATGACATAACACTAGAAAAAACTCTTTTGTTAATACATTCTGAGAAAGTAATCTTGAGGAGAAATATATGATGTTTAACAAGAACATCTTTAGAAATTTTTGATGTTATCTACCTCCTTGAAGATAATACCTGATCCATTCATTCTTTCATCCTCAAAGAAATCACAAGACATGAATTAACAATTGATTCTGAAATAGTACTTCTTACCTAGAAAAGAATTAAATGGATATTGAATTTTCAAGTCGTGAAACAAAATTTTTACTTACTTCAACCAGGCAATCTATGAACAGTTCGGTCCTTAACTGATTAAAAACAAAAGCACACAAACAGAAAAAGGTTTGTCATTACTTTATTTACCAGTGAGGATTTGGTAGTTAAATATTTCAGAATGTTTTAAGCAACCATAACTTTAAATTCATTATTTTAAGAGGCTGAATCATAGTCCCAATTAGAATTCATTCCAGGTTTAATATATTCTTGTTCTCTGATGCTACGTAAGAAACCACCCTAAAAGTTAATGACTTAAAACAATGACAACCATTATTTTGCTTGCTAGTCTACAATTTGAGTAGAAATAAATGGGGACAGCTCATCTATGTCCATGTGCTGTTGGCTAGGATAACTCATCTGGAGGCAAAAGAATCCACTTTCAAGGTGGTTAACTCATGTGGCTGGCTTGTTGGTGCTGGCTGTTAGCTTGCAGCTCACTGGGTCTGTGTACCATGCCTTGGTTCCTTTCCACATGGGTCTTTCCATGGGCTACTTGGTCGTCTTCATGACTTGGTGGAGTGGCTGTTTCTCAGTTTTGAGTGTCCCAAGAAAGCCATATAGGACCTGTATCAACTATTATGATCTAATCTTGTAAGTCATAGAGCATCACTTTTTTGCCACAACTGCCCAGATTCAGGAGAAGGAAATAGTAGATTCTACCTCTCAGTAAGGGAAATGTCAAGCACATTGTAACACAAGTATATGGGATGGGAGATGTTGTGGCCATTTTGGAAAGTACGAGCTGCCACAGTCCACCCTCTGACCATAATAACTCTTTCATGTGCAAAATTCACTGATCCCCTCACCCAAGTTTCACAACAATATGGCATCAGCTCAAATTCACTCTCATCATTTAAATGTTAATACTGATGTGGATGAGGTTTCTTGGGTGGAATTCTATAAAAACAGCTCCTTCAGTACCACTCCTCTCGATCTGAAGAGCAGTGAACCAAACAGGCAACTTTTCTGTCTTCCACCCACACAGTATACAATGGCAGGACAGCATAGTGTAACCACAGTAGCCCTTTTCGTTTAAATGGGGGGAATATGGGACGCTCACGGCAGGGCTGGTCCACAGCAGTTCTGAAAGCCAGCTGGGTAAATGTGGCCAGTTTCTTATTTATGGGATCTCTGTCCTGGAAATTGTTTTCTGTAGTTCTTTTTGAGTCTGCAAATATCACCTATATTTGTACCCATATTTGCAGTGAGTAGTTTTCTCAGCCTGCTTCCTGCCCGTAGACCTATGGGAATCCAAAAGCTTCTTTTCATTTTGTGCTGTCTTGGTTCCTTTTCATCTAAGGTCCATGTATGGATCCTTGCCCATACCCCTGTAGGTAATAGATATTTCCAAGAAGGGTACTATTCTGTTGCAATTCTGTTAAAAGACCATATCCCAGAATTGTGAAAGGATCAAATGAGACATCCCATGGAGAAAATTGGGGTGAAACTTCCTTTTAGTTAACGTATTTCCAATCCTTTGTGTATAGAGTCATTAGATAGATACATCCCAGTGAAACAAATAATTCTTTTCAGACCTAAAATCCCGCCTTAAGTTTTATGCTTTGTAGCTTTGTAACATTTTCTTTTTTCTGTCTTTTTAGGGCAGCCCAGAAACTTGCAGGACCTGTGCCGAATTAAAATTCGACAGTGTATAGGCCTTCAAAACTTAAAGCTACTCGATGAACTACCAATTGCCAAGGTCATGAAAGACTACTTAAAACACAAATTTGATGATATCTGATATCCACAGAACTGTGAGCAAGATTAGGAGTTATATTCCAGAAACTTAAAAGGCTTTTTGCCTTGCACAAAGTATATCCTATGCAATTTCTGATTTGCTGTGAAGTCAGAAAGCAGGTATACACTTTTAGGTTTTATTTTGTTTGTTGGTTTGGTTTTCATTGTAGGGGAGGGATTTTTATATATATAAACACACCACATGCTTGAAGGTCTTAATTTGGTTTCTTGGTCCAAGTTTAAGAGGTCCAAGCTTTCTATACGTTAACCGCATTTAGAAAAGTTGTTTTTCTAAAATGAAGCAGTTAGGTTTGGAGTGGAGAATTTACCCTTTCCAAATTGTTTATGGTTTCACTGGCATGCACTATATTATAAGCCAGCAGAGCACTTGTTAAAGTACTGTTTGGAGGCACAGTGTCACCCAGGGGGTCCTGGGTTGTGCTGGAAAATGCCCTAAGAAAATTTAAAAGTAATGCTGTCACCTTGTTCATTTTTAATGAGTACAAATTGGCTGATTCAAACTGTTCTTTTCCTAATTAATGTAGCTTATGGATGACATGAATCCAATACCTCTGCTTTCCTGTTGGCGTGCTCTTGTTTTTAACTTATTTTTTTTAACAACTATAGTACACTACCCAGAGACTCTGTCTCTCAGCCTCTGTCCCTAGTTGAATTGTGCTTTTAAAAAACATTGTTGGGAAGGAAAATAACTTTATTAAGCCAGTGTATTCTGTTTTTAAAACAGTGCCTCGGGTGCAATATGCTTTCTGGTATTATTTTATCCATTGTTTTCCTCGATGTTTATCATTCCACAATCAGCTTTAGCATGCCCATGAGAACAGGAACTGCCACTTTAATTTTCATTGCAGAACCATGGTATGTCAGTTGCAATTTCCATTTTGAGCTTTGTCTTTTACTTCACTTTGAACAGAAAATTTTATATCCTGGTGGTAAAATATTCCCTAAAATGAGCCCACAGTGCTGTTCAACCATTTGGCTTTAATGACTAAACAATTTGGGGTGGTTTCATGATGTTTTTTTTTTCCCTCCTGCTTAAAAATTTTTTTTTCTAAACGATAAAATTTCTGATGGGTGCACATTTGTAAGCTTGGTTAGATCCTAATATTGCTAATTCAACATTTCCTATTTATTTTAAGGTTGTACACAGTGAAGCTCTTCAAGAGAGTTATTTTATTTTCTGGGTTCATTGGGTATGTTTGCAGTTTAAACACAAATATGAGAAAGTATAACACCAGAAAAGGTTCCAGAGACATCAGGGGGATCTAAGATGATACCCTTGGAAATGTTTCCCTGTGCTTGATTTGGCATTGTGTTAATTCAAAAGAACCTTTTCAAATGTCCAGTAATATTCTTAGTGTCTGGGGAGACTTCAAAATATTTGCACACTAGTAATAAATTTGTCATTGGACATTTACAAGCTAAGCTGAAGGCCTTCTCTTTACTTCTCTGAATTTTTGGTTTCAAGTCATTGATAGAAAACTGAGAAGCATAACCTTGATGAGAATTAGGAGTCTGTTCTGGCTTCGTGTTTCTTCAAAGCCAGCAGCGAGGTGGCTTTAGCATTGGAGTATCTCATCTGCTCGTGCCTTGGCAGGGTTTCTAAAGAATGGGCAGCTTTGGAGAAAGAGTGGTCCAGGAGGTGCCTGGCATGGTACATAAACTCTCTTCCAGTCAGCCAGTCAGAGTCTGGGCATTTTTGAAACCATCCTGAAACTGCAGCTTGAGTCTAATGGAATGGGTGGTGTGTCCTTTTCCCAGTAAAATATGTTTCCAAAAAGTTATCACGCAAGAGAGTCCCTTGTGAAGATAATAAGAGCTGAACTATGTTCTCGTTATAAACTAATTCCCAGGCCAGGGCTAAGACCCATGAGTGCCATCAGGGGCATAACATGGCTGAAAATGAATTGAGTGTTTCTTCTTCCTAAAATCCCAGGTCCAAGGAATTGACAGGAGGGTCTAGGGGTGGAGGTGAAGGGCCACCTGCATTCTGAGTAGTAATGTTGGTGTTCCATTATTAGCACAGGGTTCATTCCCCTCAAAGGTGTGTATTAATTTATTCAGTTGGTTTGAAATGATTTTCTTTTCCCAACCATTCAAAAGTTTCTGATAAGTTAGCCACTGAGTTTGAGTCATGGAATTCCAAGTAAAAAGGTCAGATTAAGGTAAATTATTTGTTCTGTATCGCTGCTGTGACTTCAGAAAAAAAATTATGAGAACTCGTCCTGGAATTGAAATTTCTATTAAATGAAGAAATGTATAATTCCATTATTTATTGTTTGAGGTTTGATTTGTCTGGAAACTTAAAAGAAATGCTTTATTTATGTTGTTAATACTATCCCAGTCACATCATATTTCACAGTATCTAAAATATCTCTAAGTTGATAATTGGTGGATTACAGTGCTGATCGAACAGACTTGTATTTGAACTTGATTGACAGAGAAGCATTCTGTGGTCACATAATGAGTAGAAGGGACAGATATTTTCAGAAAATCAACTGATTGGATTTTCCAGAATTTTGACTAAAATGTTCAAAATTTGTCAAATTTGTCACTGATCCTTCTATATTTCTTTTGAAATTTATTATTTAAACCTATTACTAAACCTTTATAAAAGTATATTTGGCAAGTACACCAAAGAAACCAGCTCATAAAAGATAATGATCACTAATGAACTGCAAACCTCATCTTTTGAAACAGAGTTGTTTTGTAAATATTTCTGTTTATAAATGTACAGCAGAGTAAGAGTGTTTTTTAGATTATTTAATTCCCATATTTCTAAACTATTTACTACAGAATAATCCATGCTTGTTAGTTTGGAAGATTCAACTGTTTTGTTTTTTAACTCATTATCAGTCATCCTTGGAACAGCATTTCCACTAGAGAATTCAGTGTTCTGGCAGTAGCAAGAGTACACAGCTGCAGTGTGAGGGAGACTAGCGTGATTTGTCAGCTGCACACCCTAAGAGACAAGAATGTGTAGTTTAATTACCATAGTGGACCATACAAAATTGAGATTCTAACTTTCCTGCAAAATTGCTCATTAGCCCAGAATGTGATTGCGATGAGGACGTTTGCCCACAAATTTAGCTTTCATGTAACTCTTAGTGTGTTATCATAACGTATTTTGTTCTTCCTTTGTAATGTATGTTTTGCTTTGGGTCAATTTGAATTAAAAAAAACTTTAAATCTGGTTTAAAACATAATGGAATGGTGTTTATTTCTAGTTTGCCTTAACCTTTTAAATCTTTACAGCTACTTGGTGAAAGAGAACAAAAAGTCTATCCTTTATTCATTAGCATTAAGCCATTGGGAGTTGTGTGAGAAAGTAATGCAGAGAACATCACCACTTTCAGTAGTCATCAGAGAAACCAATTCTGATCCACCAATTTTTTTTTTTGAGGCATTCTGCAAATACCAATCAACAAAAGACCATTTGCACACTTGAGACAACTCAGTGTTGATCCAGCCTTGAGTCTTTTGTACAGTCTTTCACATCCTGCCTCATGCATTCCACACCTTGACTGAGGAGGGGGTTTGAATCACAGAGTTTCTTAACACAGAAGAGTTAATGTAGTCAGATTACTTGGAAGTAGTTTATTAGTCTGCAGGAGAAAGAACAAAATAACTTTGAATTCATACTTCCTTTATATAACATAAACACAGTTTGCTTTGGGAGAGACTTCAAAATAATGTGAATGATGGCAAGTTAAGAGAAAGGGAAGACAGACCAACACCCCATGCAGAAATCCTACATTTGGGAATTTTAACCTTGTGACGGACTTGTCTCCAGTTTGGCACAAATGAAGGCCTAGTATGGGACATTTGAAACTATTTCTAATGATCAGCGGGGAGTTCCAATTTGAAAAAGAGCGATATTGCTTGGAAGTCTTGAGGTCATTCCTTTTCCAACATGATTTAAGTAGTGTATTGCTCTTTCAGCTGAAAGACAGTTTATAAAACTGGTTTACTAGCTATTGACAAAGCAGATTAGTTACTTGATAAAAAAAAAGATTTCCATAGCTCATGTTACTCAGCATCAAGGATGAAAGAAAACAGACTTGTATCATCTGTTCACTATGTAATTGTATGTCTTTGTAAAGAGTGAGGAGTGAAGTTCTACAAATCTTGATGTTAAAATTTTTATTAGCTAAATACCAGTAAAGATTTTAAATATACCAGATTCTGAGATGTACGCCTGGGTTGCTGTAGACTCTTCAGAACCAAAGATGATTTTCTTTATTCTATCATTAGCTAGTCTTTCATTCCCCATTGAGTCTCTTGGATAATGAAAACAAAGGGTCAGCTAGCATATGCCATTCTTGGGTTCATGTCTTTCCCTATACATTGGTAAATAGTGTTCAGTGTTTTGTCATACATGTCTTGGAAGATCTTGGTGGGTGCATTTTATTTTCCGGAAGAACTCTATGGTTCTTAACAGTTAACATTCTCCATCACACTTGAAAAGACTGAGGCAATTTGCTTATGGTCCTGTGCGAGGCCATCAATGTGGAAATAAAACCTGAGCTGCTGGCCCTGTTGCTGCAATATTTGGCCTCTTGTCCTGAAGGGGGATACCTTACATATAAAAATATACAGGGTTCTTAGTTTGTCCTTCACCTATGCCTAGAGTACCTTGAGTACTTATACTGAGTTTTTAGATCCTTATCTTAGATCAATTGTGAATACCATAAGCTATTGGTCATTTCCAAGACACATTAAATTAAAGAAAATTATTTTTCTTCCATTGCAGATATGGCCTATTTTAAAGAAATCATGTGAAAGTTCATAAATATACTTTAAATTAAATCTTGGCTTGTTCCAGTATTTTAGAAATTTCACTTCGAACCCTTTTTTATCCTTCCAAAATATACTTTTAATTAGGAAATTGTTTTGAATTAATGTTTATTTTATATCACATTAAGTAGACATGAAGTGATTTGCTTTTCTGTGAAATAATATTTTATGAATCAGTAAAGGGATGGCTGAATTTGGGCAATGGGATTCAGTTGAAGTTAAGAAATTAGATTTTGTGATAAGTAGACTGACCTTTTGTAACTCACAAAGGGGTAATCCAGCTGCAGATATTTCCTATTTTATCTGGCAAATGGAGTTATATTGTTCTTGCTGCTCCGTCTTGGACTAGCATTGCATTTCTTCCTGTCTGATGATATTTGGTCAGCACACTACTCAGTTTTCTTTTTCTTTACCGGGAAAAAAGAACACTCTTAGGGAATGAACTTACTGTACATGACCATTTCAGATTTCTCTAGAGATTTTCTAAATCTTCTCTTTCTTAATTCAGGTCATTTAACCCTTTTGTCAAATACAAGCTCTGCCTCACCAAGTCACTTTAGTGTTCCTGAATTGAGTTCCCGAGTTGTTTGCTTTTCTTTGCCCTATCTGGAGGAAGATATAACTCAGTATCATTTTGAAAGAATGTCTAGTAAATTAGCATGGCCACATCCATTTCCCACCTAGAATAGCACCATAGAGAAACAAATTGCATTTCTTCCTTGTTTACCACCAATTTGCTACAAGTCCACAAGACTGTGAGCTCCTTGAGGACAGACTGGGTCTTACTTGCCCAATTCTCAAACAGTATTTGCCAAAAGAATCCATTTTCCACATCTTTGGTTCCATATGGCAGTAGGTTGCCAGCTTATGACTTTTTTCCTTCAAATCTCCAAGGAACCCAGGCGCCAAGTGGATGACATCATGAACATTTTCTAGTTTCACATCTCAGGTAAGTATTGTCTTAACGTCTGTGAGCTTTGCCCTTTGCCATTCCTTCTGTCCCTTCCCCTCGTCATTCTCACCCCCTGCTCCCATCATAGTCACTGGGATGGTAGATCCTTGATCACCTGGTTCATTGGCACTGGGATGGCACCTTCCAAAGCAGTGTCCCTTAAACTCTGGTTGCAAGGAAGTTTATCAGTCAGAATTCTTCCTCCCTGAGTTCCCATAAACTCAGCTTCTAAAGAGAATGGTTAGTCTGGCTTGAGACAAGGGACACTCCTTTGGATGTCTAGCCAACGCTTCCCCTGGCTCATTAGTGTGTCCTGTGTGTGACTGCTGTGCCTCCACAGAGATCTCCCCAGTTCTCGGGGCAGCTGGATAGGGCCTGAAGCACATGGAGCTCCTGGTATATCACCACGCCAAGGGATCTTTCCCACATGCCACACAAATGTTAACCACTTTTATGTGCTAGGAAAGCACTGGCATGGTATGTCCTAATTTTCTATTATCTGTGTCCTCTCCAAACACTTTTTTAGCCTTTTCTATTCTCCATAGTTTCTCCTAGTTAAAGACCATGCCCAGCACAATGCCTTTCATATAGTGGGTGCTCAGTAAGTATTGTTCAAATGAATTAATATAGTCCAGACCCTCCCTTTTACAGGTGGGGAAGCCAAGCAATTGAGAATTGAAGAATTTAGCAACTGTGGCTCTGTTTTTTGTTATTGGTAGTGTAGGATCTAGAAGAAACTGGGCCTCCTCAAGCACTTGCTATTCTCCAGGCATCTCTGGCTTATGTGGCTCTGCTCTTCCATGCTTTAAGCATCTAACATGGAACAGAAATCAGCCCACTGGTAACAGCAATAATGAATCAGATACACTTTGGCCAGAGTTGGCAAGACACAGGATTTCATGTATAGTATATGTCCTGGACTTGGAGCCCACAGACCCACAAATCTGCCTGTAATTTCTTTCTTTCTAGCTTAGCCTCCACCATTCCTGTTTGAATAATACGACTGAAAGGAAACAGTTTGGATTCCTGGAACTCCCTTAGGAACTGCACATGTCCTTGGCTAGCCTTATAAATGTGGCAATATGAATTCGTATCACATAGGGTTTTGGTTTTACAATGTATTTGTTTACAAGATGAATTAAATAACCAAAATATATGGGTCTGTACAGAGATGCCGGTGGCATTCATACTTAGCTTTGTTTTTCTTTCAGCTCTAATTACAGGCAGCTAAAAGACTGATATACCACCATTCTTTGATCATTTTGTTTGACCCCTCACACCTATAGTAAGTGCTTACATTGAGCGTTCACGAGGGTTGGGAGAGAGTGGGAAGAAAAACTTTTGTCTCAGAAATAAATTTGCATTACGATAAATACTCTTATATTTAACAGCAGCTGCTTATGTACACATTAAAACTGGTATTTATCTGGTGGCTTCTGAAGTTTATTCAAGTGGTTAAACTAATTTATCAGTTCATTAGACCTTTGGGTCATAATCTGGCAAGTAAAATTTAATACCATCCATTGAAATGTGGCTGGCCAAGTGTCGTTGCTGGCTTAGGGTTAAATTGTTAAAGTATACCTTAATTTAGCAGCCCTGAAGACTTAAGTCATCGATGTTCTATCCCAGAAGTTACCGCTGGTCCACATCTACTATCTGTAGAGCATTCTGAGGTCCTGTGTTTAAAATCGCACTGGACATATTCTAACAGGTGGTTATTTTCTCTTCCAGCTTCCTCTGAAACCCCACACACAGTAGATTTGAAAGTAGAGTTCTTTGTTTCCACCCCCACCTCGGCCTGGCATGAGGCATCCTGGTTTAGGGCCTGTCACCTGCTGAGGTCATACCAGTGGGGGAGAAGTGACAGTCCCTTGCCTTGTAACTGTCCTTGATGGGAGAGCCAGCCCTGAAAGGGAGAGGTTGAGGGCTGGACACATGGCCATGGTCTGATAATAAACTCCAAAGGGGGGACCTGGAGCCTAGGAGTGAGGCTGGGACTGACTTGGGAACAGCAGCATCCTTACCTCAGAGCCCTTCAGAGAACTGGGGACAGTGCCTCTCCTGGAGCCAGGAGAGTGTTGCCACTGTCCTGCACCCCCTGTGGGCCTGGAGAGAAGCACCTTTGCAGCCGCTTATTCAGGATGCTCAGCTTTATTCTCCATTCCTACTAAATCAGGCTGGTCCTGCAGGGTATACATGACAAATGAGTGTCCTCACTCACTCCCCATGCCCTGCAATATTTGGTTTTCAGTTAATATTGAACTAGAACCTTAGATGGAAAGGAATGAGGGTCTGATAAAGATGTTGGGGAGGAAACTAGGGCTCTGTCCCTCCCCAAGGAAGAGGCACCTTGCTTGTGGGCGCCTCTCCAGAGAAGCCAGGGAGGATTGTGTGTAACCAGGAGCACCTGGGTGATTTTAGCAACATGGAATCATCATGTCTAGAATGGGATAGAAAGCAATGTAAGGCAGTTGAGGGGTTTGATGCTAAGGCTTGAGTATTAGCTGATAGTTGTGTAACAGATTGAGAGGATCCCTTCCTGGTCCTCACTCAGCCTTCTCCAAGGTTATATAGGGCTGCCTATCGGGACAGCTTCTCAAAGGCATCCCTAATCTAGTCATGAGAAAGCGTTTCCCTCGGCCCTGTCGGCATCCTTTGGTAAGTCATAGGTAAAACGGAGTGCCTCTTTCTGATGGGAAAGCTGGTTTGCATGACTGCCCCCACCTGCCATGCTTTAAAAGCCTCCTGAAGGCAGGAATCTGCTTTGTGCTTTGGGACCCAACAGGCTAGGACAAGGCCTGCATGGAGTCACTTCACTGGCTTGACAGATGTTTGGCAAGTGAGGGAGTGGGCGTGACGCTGCCCACAGCCCTGGAACCAGGGAGGAAAACCGGAGCAGAGAGTACCTGCTCTGTTCAGCTATTTTGCGTTTGCCCTTATTTATTTCTCACCACCACCAAGGAGATTGATGACTGTTATCATTTTTATAGATGAAGAAGCCAAAGTGGAGCCTGCTTCCCCACTCCAGTTCTGCCTGTCAAACTCCCCGCCCTACCCTACCCCACGCTGTCAGTGACTTCTCACCAGGGAAGCCTTCCACCAGCCTTGGAGCTGGAATTACTCACCCTTCCCTGGGTTCCCACAGACTTCCCTTATTACCTCTGTTAGGACACCTATCACCCACCCTCGTGTTCTTCGCGTGTTCCTCAGGGCTCTTAATTTGGAACCTGTGAACCACTCTTGGTTACGTGCAGAATTTTGTATGTGTGCACTCCTGACTTCTGGAAATGGGATCCATAGCATCATCGAGTTGTCAAAGGGGTCAGCAATCCCAATGACGTTAGGAAACCACATGGGACATGACGCATTCCATAGTCACTGAACATCCACCTGCTCTGCAGAGCCCAGGGCCGGACAGCGGGACACGAACGCGCGCTTGATCTTCTGCGTGTGAGACCTCAAACCAGGCACACAACCTCCTGCCTCCTGCACCTGCCAGGGCTCCCCCAAAGGTCCTGTCTCGGAGTT
The DNA here is from genome assembly GCF_023851605.1 of Tamandua tetradactyla. NCBI lineage: Eukaryota > Metazoa > Chordata > Mammalia > Pilosa > Myrmecophagidae > Tamandua > Tamandua tetradactyla. The sequence continues at coordinate 83,950,302 of NC_135338.1, read as the reverse complement.
TGTTCCCTTGTTCCCCTCTCTCTCCCCCCACTTTTCTCTTCATTTCTTAAACATGTCTGCACAGGTCATTAATGTCTGTCTTAGAGAGCAGAAGCAGTTTTTAAATGATTAGAGATGTTAAGCTGGAAGGGACCCCGATATCCTGCTGCCGCATTTTAATAGAAGATGTTAGAGGGGCTTACACATGCTTCCAGCTGTGACGGAGCGAGGCCAGCTCTTGGCCTCTTAGTTTCCGGTCCACTGTTTTCCTTTGCCCGGCTTCCTGCAGGCTCCCACGCTATAGCACCCCGCCTCCTTCCTTTGGCAGAAAGTTGCTTAGCTGCTTCATTTGACCGTGATAAAAGGGCTTCCAAGAAAGGCTCTTAGAGCTTCCATGGGAAACAGTAGCAATGTTGCATATCCAAGAGTATGGGCTGGGATGTTACTGCCTGTGAGTATCTCACCTGCCCGGAGCATTCTTGGGAGAGCCACTGTGAATGGAGAACAGGCTGGGAAAGCCAGCAGCTGAGTTCACAGCTCTCCATTGCCTCATCATTGGGCCAGGCTGGCTCCCCAAGGTGTTTAACTCCCCCTTGCCTTCTCTTCTGGACACCTTTGTGCATAAAGATAAAAGGGCTCGTATATAGGCTCCAGTGCAGAACATCTAAACCCTATATTATACAAGGATCCTGACAATTCCTTTGAAAATTCTGCAGAAGCACTTACTCATGAAGCCTATAATTAACTCTGGCTGGCTTCGTGGAAATGCTTGATGTTTAGGAAGTTATTAGGCAGTTTTAAAAAAAGCTAACCTCCTGAGATTAACTGATACCATTACTTCCTACTCCATTTAATAATTTTTTTAAATTATAAAGTGCTTTAATCACCTTATGTCCTAATGGACAGTAATAAAGTGTCTGCTTAGTAGAAGATCATCTTTGCACGACATTTAGGTCGAGATAGTCTTCAGGTCAGAGTCTGTCCCATGAAAACAAAATTTAAAATGTCCTGGGAAGAGTCCTTTTCTCCTAGCACAAACGTACCCCAGTTTAATTCTGCACAGGGAGATTCCTCCTATGACTTTTACAGACTTCAAACCTATCTTCTCTACTGAGCATGTTCACAAAATCTTGGAGAAGTTTGGAAATGATCCAGTTGAGGACTGCTTGCTCTTTTGATAATATCTTTATCAAATGCTTGTGATGAGGCCAGAATAGTGGCTGCATTCAGAAGGAGACAACGTGGAGCAAAGATAGTAGATCAGGGATAGTGGGGAGTGGAAAAGTTGGTATGGGGAAACTGAATTGTGCAGGTATTAGGGGTGGGGTCCTCATCCAGCCAAGGACATCCACTTCCAAGTTCAAAATGCACACGATTCCTGGAGTGCAGAATTATGATGCTATGATACATTAGGGCAGTGGGGCTCAAACTGTAAGCATTAGAAGCCCCTGGAAGGCTTGTTAAAACAAATTGCCGGGTCCCAACGATATAGTTTCTGTTACAGTTAAGTCTGGGATGGGGCCTGAGAATTTGCATTTCTAACAAGTGCCCAGGTGATACTGACACTGATAGTCCAGGGACCCCACTTGGAAAACCACTAGGCTAGGATATTTGGGCTCTCCCATGGCAAAAATAAAGGAAAGACAGACGGTGAGGGAGCAAGGAAGGAAGGAAGGGCAAAAGAAGGAGATAGGGAAAGAAAAATTAAGCAGTGGCTATGAGATGTTGAAACCTCCTACCTACCAGTTGACCTTTAATTGTGAATAAAAGAAATTCAGTGACTCTCAGTACTCAGATGTAAAAATGAGTCTCCTTATTTTATGGGCCAGCATGCTCTTATTTTTGGGGCCAGCCTTGACTGGTCCTGTAGGTGTTTTGGTAACAAAGACAACAAATCTCTCTTGCCACATTACAAGCTGACTCTATGTCTAAGCCTTCGTGTCTCCAATTATCTTTTGCAACTACTTAATTTAAGTGGGGTACAGGAAAAACCAGTAGCCTGCAGTTCTATTATCCAGCACTTATTGTTTTCCAGCCTAATTTAGCAGCTTGTAAATAGTATGACTGCTAAACATTAATAATGACAAACCAACACCTTGAGTTCCCTCAGGAGGGGAGAGACAAGGACAATGGCTGTCTCAGCCAGTATGTGCCTTGACCCTGCCCTGGAGGCAGGCTGCCAACAGCATGTCCCTAAGATGGAAAGAGGAGTTGGCATTGCCCCAAGTCTGATGGCAGATAGAAGACACCTTGCCAGATAGACAAAGGATTTGCAGCTGGATGCAGCCTGAGCTCCTTAGGCTAAATGGAACCACAGCACCCACCAGTCCTTTGCCAGCTGCCTGGGATTCCTGGGGGCTAAGCTGGTGTCACCTTGCTAGAAGTGAGTGCCCTAGATGCTGTGACTGCTGGTGAGGGAGCCACTTTGAGTACCCCTGATCAGTGGAGTGATCTCTGGATGAAAACTGCCTGCTAATTCACAGAGCCAGTTCTTATCTGTAAAGTAGAAGAACAGGTAACTTGGAGGAAAGGGAATGTCCAAAGTTTCTCCTTGAAGTTCAGAATGCTCCCACACATATCCCCGCCAACTCCAAGACCTGTACCGAGTCATGTGTAGTATTCGTAAGACTCCAGTCTAAAGGGAAAGGTGGCTAGGGGTGGGGCAAGCAGGTTGGGACATGTGAGGGCAGGGACAGTAATAGTATTCCCAAAAATCTTGGGGGAACTTCCCAGAGGAAAATCCAGCCGACCCCTTGCACCAAAGCCTCGTAAGGTATCTCTCTGGGCTGGTAGCTGTGGTCTGCCTGTCCCATCCCCTCATTTCGTAGCCTTCTCCAAACAACCACATGCCCTTCCGTGACATCAGGCAAAGAAGGGACCAGAAATTGTTCATCAGGAAAAGAAGGGACCAGAAATTGTTCATCAGGAAAAGGTGCTCAGTAAAATGTTTAGGATCTTTGTTTTAGATTTCAACAGAGATGGCCCCATTCTCCAACCCCTGTGCTCGCTCCCTTGCCTAATTGAATACTTTCCTAAAGGGAACATGTGACCAAATTCCTAGTCTAGTGATCCAGGATCACAACCAATTCCTGTCTTGCTGTAATATCAATTGTATTTGTTTGGAGTTGGAAGGGTCAAGGTAACTGACAAAACAGTTGTCTGGGTCATGAGTAGATGGGTGTTTGTGCCATTACTCTCTGTGCCTTTATTTTGATATTCTTCCCAAGAAGAAAAAGAGAAATTGTCTTCTGGATCCCAGCACATCGCAAACATCCAATCATTACTTGGAAGTTTTATTCTCATTGATGTTAGTTGAGGAAACTGACTCATCAGTTCATCAGTTAGCTTGGTTATTAATGCAGAGAGATTTCTTTCTTTCACTCGATGAAACTGAATTCAGTGCACCCCAGGTATCCCTAGTGTAATCAGAGAGGGGCAGAGTCAAGGACCCGCCGTCCAAATGCTCAGACCCATGATACAATGGGAAAACGATAAGCACTACAGAAAATTTCCAGAGGAATGGCTACTGCAGACCACTCCTTATTTGGGCTCCCAACATCCAGCCCCATTTTCTTTCTGATTAGCTTGCTAAACCCAAAACGGATGAGTGGCTTGAATATCACAAGGCCTGGGGTTAAAAATCTGGCTTTGCCACTCACTGGCGGTGTGATTCCAGGCTCATCATTTGCTGAGGGTTAGAGGAGACAAGCTAAGGGCTCCTCAATCCTTAGTACTGTATGATTCTAATGTTACCATAAGCCAGGAGGGGTACCCAGAGCAAAAGAGCAAGCTGCACCCCTAATTGCAGTTGCCTGTTTATATTTTCCCCTCCCTGCCCCACCCGTCCTATTACTGCAGCTTATTAGAAGGGGCTATAATCCATGCTCCTGGGCCTTGGCCGCTTGGGTGGAGAGTTTAGAACCAGAAAACTCACTTTGTACAAGTGCAGCGGCTGTGATAAATAAGCTTAAGTCTCCGTAATCACTTTTTCACTTTTACCAATTATGCGAGGCTGCTTTGCAGACAGAAGTTAAAACCAAGGAGGAATGTTAAAGAAGCCTCATTTTCCTTGTCTAATTAAATTAAATACTTGAAAGGTGATTCACATGTTGGTTCTCATCACCCGCCCCTCCATTAGTCAACTGAAAATTACAGGGTCTTTTAGGAGCTCAAGGCACGTGATTCACCCTTCATTAGGGGCATTGGTGATTTACCACTCGCAGGGTAGGGAGCCCTCACCCAGGTTCTCCTCTGCCAGCATCCCACCCATGGCTTTTTGTGCATGGCTGTCCATGGTGTGGCTCCTGGAAAGACCTTCTGGAAGAATTTAGGCCATGCTCGTTCTCTTCTAATACTTCCACAAAGATCCATGTGAGATGCCTTTGTTTTCAGGTTTCTAAGATTCCCAATGGGAAGCAGGTCTCATAAGGGTAAGAAACAAAAAGGAAAGCTAGCCTCATCCTTTCTTTTGATTGTAAACCATCAACAGACTTCACCTGCACTGTAAGTTTGTCTCTTATTTTTCTCCATGGGGAAGATGTGGATGAGTTAGACTCTAGCGGATCCTGGCACATGATTTCGGTGGTACCCCCAGGATGCTGCAATTTAAAATGCAGGACATCTCTTTGCTTTTTTCTCTGATTTTGCACTTTCTGCCTTTGCTTCTGAAATACACCTGTCCAGTTGAAACTGTAATGCCCTCTGCACGTGTATTTCCTTGGACAGGAGAGGCCCCAGCTGGTGGCATCACGTGTGACTTGCTTTGCTTGGACTTTGGAAGCCTCATCTCCTGTAAAGTGATCTTGTCTTGGGTAATCTCACGAATGAATCAAATTTTCCACCAATACTCACACACCATTTCCAGGTCAGCCCTGGTGATACACATAGCCGTTTTTGTGCATCTTCCGAAAAGTCCCTTTTACTTCAAAATAGAGACCCTTAAACATAAGGGTAAACCATAAACACGTACTAGCATACCTCGTTTTATTGCACTTCGCAGAGATGGTTGGTTTTTGCAACCCTCTGTTGGACCATTTTTCCAACAGCATGTGCTCAATTCGTGTCTCTGTGTCACATTTTAATTAAGATATATACATCGTGTTTTTAGACATAATGCTATTGCACACTTAGTACCCCTACTCCATTCCCCACCCCCAGTCACATGACTGCTCACGCTCTCATTCCCGTCTCTGCCCAGAGCCAACCTTCTAGGAGAACTCGCCCCTGCTCCTGGCCCCTCAGCCAGAATATCAGATTCCCTGTTCCCAAGTCCCTTAGCACACTGCTTCTTTTTCTTCATAGTATTGGACTTTATAAGAACCTGTCTCTATCTCTATCTGGAACATAATAGACCCTCAGTAAATATTTGTGTAATGAATGAATAAGCCAATAAACCCGAACACCATTCTGTAACGAGCGTGCTCATTTTGCTTCAGTGTCCAGAGGGCCAAAACCTCTCACACAGCAGCTTGTCTCCATTATTCGCGCAACTAAGTTAACAGGAAACTGGGAGGTATTTGATTTTACCTGAGTTTCGAGCTCTCATTGGCCCATGCATGTCTTTCATTTTATTTATTCATTTATGAATAACATGTTACACCCATGAAGGCTTCACACTACCCAAAACCAGAATACTGACAACAACTTTCATTTCCACCAGAGCTCCTCAGCCTGCCTCTCCCCTGAGAAGTTAGTTGGATTTTACCCTGCTCTTGTTTTCCTTAGCTTTGGAGTTTTAGGGTTTTACATATGCACATGCTGGCAATTAATGCTACAGTATGCTTTTCAGAAGGCCAAGTAGAATGCATGGTTTCGAATGAGAATGAATTTTTCATCTGAAATTTTTCATTTAAAAAATATTTTTTCTTTTCCTTGTTTTTATTGTTTTTGTTTTCTCCATCTTTAGTTTTCTTTTGTTGTTTTTTTTTCCTTTCCCTGGCTTTTTAATATGAAAATTTTCAAGCAGAAAAGTTTAAAGGATTGTATATGGAACACCCCTGTACTCTCCATCTAGATGGACAATTGTTAAGATATTACCATATTTGCTTTGTCTCTAAAGTGTACATATATACATACATATATATCTTTTTTTTTGGTTTAGTAAATATGCCCATTTATTAAGTGCATTTATGCCATACAAAACAAGATATACAGGAGCCTGCAAGACATTGAGAAGTTAAACATTGTCCAAGGTGACCCAATAGCAACTTCCATTTATAATTACAACAAAACAGACAGATGAGACAGAAGGAAAGCTGTTGGGTTCAAAGGTCACCCTACTGCTTTTTCTGATCTATGAGTAGAAGCCAGGAATCCCTGATTTTTTCTCTTTGACCCAAGCAATTCCATTTCCAGAGGATGAATGTGGAGATTTGGAAAGTAAACCACATCTCCCTCTGATATAGATCTTCAATGTCAACTAAACACTAAAGATTTCACTTTGGTCATCACCTTTATACATGAAGGCATTAGACCTCTTTCATGGAGATTCTCTAACATATAACAAGGGTTTCTGAAACAAGGCTTCTGCCCTCTTCACAATTCACCTTCAAAGTGCACTTGATGATGCCAAACAAGGCGTCAACTCCATCTGAATGTTTTTGTGTATTGAACAGGCCCATGAGGTTTGTCCACTGTGTGGATCTGCAGGGACCTAAACAGAGTTGAGCTAAGGCTAAAGGCCTTCCCACACTCACTTCATCCGTGGGGTTTCTCCCCGGTGTGAATTCTCTGATGCTCAATCCAAGTTGAACTCTGACCAAAGGCTTTACCATATTCACTTGGCTCATGGTTTCTCTCTTCATGAATTCTCAGGCGATCAGTAAGATAAAGTATACTTGAAGGCCCTCCCACCTTCTTTACATTAGTAGGGTTTTACTCCACTGTGAGTTTTCTGATGCTGAATAAGGTGAGAGTTCTGACTAAACGCCTTCCCACATTCAATACATTCATAGGGTCTCTCTCCGGTGTGAATTCTGTAATGCTTAATAAGGAGTGAACTCCTACTAAAAGATTTCCCACACTCATTACAATTATAAGGAGTCTCCCCTGTATGGACCCTTTGATGTTCAATAAGGTGTGACTTCCGGCTATAAGTTTTCCCACAATCAGTGCACTCGTATGGTCTCTCTCTGGTGTGAACCCGCTGATGTTCTATTAGATTAGAGCTCTGGCTAAAGGCTTTCCCACACTCACTAGATTCATAGGGTTTCTCCCTTGTGTGGATTCTCTGATGGCGAATAAGACTTGAGTTCCGACCAAAAGCTTTTCCGCATTCGTTACATATATAAGGCATCTCTCCTGTGTGAGTGATCTGATGTTGAATAAGGTGTGAGCTGCGACGGAAGGTTTTCCCACACTCGCTACATTCGTAGGGCTTCTCTTCAGTGTGTATTCTTTGATGCTGAATAAGGTTTGAACTATGGCCAAAGGCTTTTCCACATTCGTGACACTTGTAAGGTTTCTCTTGCAGGTGAATTCTTTCGCGCTGAATAAGGTATGAGTTCCGCCTGAACAGCTTTCCACATATGTTACACATTTGAGATTTCTCCTTAATAAGAATCTGTGGTTGTTGGATAAAGTTTGAGATATTACTGAAGTTTTTTCCATATTCATAAGATTCCTCTCTATTAAGGAGTCCTTCATGTTTCTTTTGTTCACAATTGCCTCCTTCACGTATTTGTATTCCTACTTCAAGAGCTTTCTGATTTATAATTAATTGATCCCTAGTTCAGGTGTCACCATCCTTGCTCTCTCGAGGCTCCGCTTTTGGGGATGGACACACGGACTCAGGGGACATCTGCTCAGGCAACTTCTCCATTGTCTGGGTCCTTGGTCTCAAGGCCAAGATCTTGTCTAAAAATTCTTCAGGACAGGACTCGAGGGACCAGCAGTCACTCCCCGCGGGCTCTCGGGGGGCCGCTGGGGCGCGGGGTCGAGGCTCCCCCTCCGGGCTGCGGGCAGGGCATCCTGATCGGTGTCTGCCCTTCTCCAAGGAGCCATGAGGGAAGAGGGCACAGGGCTCTCCACTCGCCTCGTCGCCTGAAGTCTAATTTGGAGGTTCCCCCCAGCCCCCGCCGAGCCCTGGGCTCCCCAGCCGTGTGCCCCCGCGCCCTTATATCTATTTTTTAATCCTGTACCAGTTAAAAGTTACAGACATCATGACACTTAACCCCTAAGTACTTCATCCAGCCTACAGCCAAGAATAAGGACATTTTCTGATATAGCCCCATGCCAAGTATCATTCCTAAGAAAATAATGCTGATTCTGTAATCTAATCTAATATCCAGGCCTGATTAAAATTTCCCTAATGGTTACAAGAATGTCTGTTATAACAGCTTTTCCCCCCCTCTACTAGTACTATGAACCTCAGGAAGAGAGAGACACACAGCCAGCACTCAATAATTTATGTTGTTGAATGGAGCCCCAGAGGAATGGTCCGCTGAGGCTCTAGAAAGAGGGGTTATTGGAGGCCGGCCAGCCTTAGAGTGCAGGGCAGTAAGAGAAGGCAGAGGTCTTCTGAGTTCTGGTGGGAAAGGGCTGTGCCACTCAGGATGCCTGGCCATCAGGACACATGGCCAGGGACTGGAGTTGAGGTAGCTCAGACATACAGAGATGTAGAAGAGACTGAAGAATAAAGAACTAATGGAGGCCAAGACATTGAACATCAAGACCACTTATCTCAATATGATGTGATCTGTAATATCTGTGAGGCAGCTCTGGTCCCCTGGCCCTGGGACTGTGGTCCCCAAATTTCATGTCCCTAAGCATCACCCAAGGTACTTGTTAGAAAGGCAATTTCCCAGGCCCTACCCAAAGACTCTGATTGAGAGGGGCCCAAGGGCCTGCATCTTAAAAGCTGCTCTGGGGATCCCATGCTGAGATTCTTTTCCTTGGGATAAGCTTAAATCTAATCCCCAGTTAGCAAGCAGGTGACTTAGCAAATTTGGGTAGCAGTTATTCTGTCAATGTCCAGGGCATCACAGGGACGTTGGGACTGTGGTTTGGAGATGATAGAGCACTGGGGTCTTCATCCTTTTCCCACGGGGAACTTGGGCTGAACATCTGAGAAGGCTTTCATCTGTCAGCTGGGCCCCTCCTCACTCCACTTTCCATTACCAGCAGAGATATTAGGAGAGGGAATCTGATGCGAGGAAGGATGTGGCTTGGCCAAAACTGAGAAGGTTGTCCCTGATACTGATGCTCATAGTCTCTTGTCACATCCCATGGCTAAGAAACATCCTGCTAATCAGCTGGATTTTTGTAGCTTTTATTTGTGTGTGTGTGTGTGTGTGTGTGTGTTTTGTTTTTGTTTTTGTTTATTTTTTCTTTATTTTTGTAGCTCTTATTGATGAGATTTTTAGAGGGGTAGGAGTTCTGAATACCAGCCTCCAAAGTCTATTCACTGATCTCAAGAATGCAAAAACTCTTTTTTTTTTTTTTTGGCTTTTAACTGAAAGTCTGCTAGAAAAAAGGTCAAAAAATTATTATATACAAAACAGTTATTTGAGTGTGGATTCTGGACTGTGGTGAAAGCAACCTGGCTTTTGGGGTTTTATCTGCACTTCCTCAATATCAGGTACATGAGGCCACTGATGAAGGTGAAGGCAAAAGGGCCACCCATGCAGGGACGAAGGAGTAGCCGTTATCTGCCTTCCCAGGTCTGGGAGCACAAGACCCAGACGATGCAGTGAAGCTCTTCCCTGCGGTCTGTGTAAATGAAGCCGTGACCAAGATGCACAGGTGTGACAGGAGCCGGACGAGGGAGGTCAGCACAAACCTCTCCCCTTGCTTGAGGTGGAAAAGCTGGAGCACGAAGATCAGAAAGGTGACGCAGCGGAGGGTGGAGGCAGGGATCACGGAGGCCCGCGTGGCATACAACGTGGAGTAATTTTTTGCTCAAATCAGCCTTAACATGTCAGCTCTTAACAGTAGGGCTGGCCAGGGCATGAGGGTTCAGGATTCCATGCAGAGAGAGTTTGAATGGAGAAAGGAGGGGGGTTGGGGTATAACAACTTTGAGGTTATGTTTTTAACCAGGATCTCATCTAGATTTACACATTGCATTTGGTTGTGTCCCTTTGGTCTAGTTTGGCCTGGAAAAATACCCCCTACCTTTGTTTTTTCTTTAAGAAAAAAAGAAGAACAAGAAGAAATCTGACAAGATTGAGAAGTCTCTAACAGCTGTCATGGAAAATGTCCCAAATTCTGGATTGGTGCAACTGTTTATTCCTGGGGCCCTTCAGCCTGTTCCTCTCCCTTTGGTATTTCCTGGAAGCTGGAAGCCTTGTCTGACAGCAAGGCTGGATGCAGAGTAGACATTCTTGGCAAGCATGTTTCATAGATGAGCCTGTGTACTAGAATAAATGTTCAGAGTTCCATGTCTAAAGGCAATTGAAAGTAGACAGTTCCCAGGCTTCGCAGAATGATTACTAATCTACTGGAGAATTAAATAGGCAAGAATCATTTCTGCCCTAGGAAAGTCCTAATGAGGAAAACATCTGGCCACTTAGCAGAAGCTGGGAAATGCTTGCAGGCCTTCCAGGAACTAACTGGTGTTTGCGATGTGCAGCCCTTTACCACGCTTTCATTTTCCTCCCCTATATGTTTACTTCTATTGAGGGGAGGTGAGACGTGCGGGCAGGATGTCCTGGCTGGATATGTTTGTTTTTGTTTGAATGTAGGATTTTGTTCCTCATTTCTTTATACCATGGTGGGATTTTTTTTCCCTCTCTCTCTCTAATCCCATATTTCATCTTGCAGGCCAACAACCGAATAACAAAGTAAATATAGACGGGGCTCTAGTTAGTTGGTCCCACAGAAGTTGGGGCTAAAAAAGACTCACTTGAAAATTCCTTTCCTTAGATTTTAATTTCTGTGACTCAGACTTGGCTTTAAATACACACACACACACACACACACACACACACACACACACACACACAACCCTCGCAGACATGTGGGTGGGAAAGCGGTGGGCTGAGGGTCACTTTGTCTCCTCTGTGTTCCATCTCACCTACGGGACCATTACTAGATGCCATTTCAAAATTGTTTCCTTCCTGTAATAAGATGCTCACGTATGAGAGAAAATGGCCTTTCCTGATATTGTGAATTATTAGGGCTGGGGTGTGCAGTTCCCCGAGCTGTGTGTGAGGGCCTCGAGCCCACCTCTGAGGAAGGGGTAAAGGGCCTGACTGCCGGCGCCCACTCCACCCTGGACCTTCCCCTCAGGCCGGCCTTTCCTTGTGTGGACTGGACGATCTGTCTGGGGCCCTGCCAGCTGGAATGGCCTGAAACTGTGATTAGCAAATGCTATTTGCAAGACCTGTGCGTGGGTGCATGCACCAGCCCCCGACATATACATGCTTACATGTCATTTAGACCTCCGCAATGACTCTGTGAGGCAGGGACTACATGACCCCCAGGGTAGAGGAAACAGAGGCAGGGACAGGAGAAGTGCTTGTCCAGAGTCACTTGTCAAGGAGGTGGTGGAGGTGGAACACCCGCGCACATCTGTCTGTCTCTAGCCACTCTCACGGATCTCCTCCTCCACACAGCGCTACATGGAGCTGAAGGATCTCTTGGCGATTTGACAGCAGCATCTTTAAACCATTCCCCCAGAGCCAGGGGATGTGCTCCAAGGCACAGACCACGCTAAGTTTGACATTGGCACATTTGCTGTGATTTGTTTCGTCCATTCAGGCCAGGGCTGCTGAGGCTTCTGGTTGACTCTCCGGCATTGCATGCTTTGCTGCAAGCTGTTTGGTGAGCTCACAGCAAGAGGTGCTCAGCTTCCAAAACTTAAAGTAAGCAACGCTAACCCATCCCAAACCTGTGGTATGCTGACTTGGAAAACTTCCCAGTGAATACAGCACAGCGTTTCAATTTTCCGGATGTACCCCTGTCCAAATTAGCTGTCTGTTTTATTAAAATTCTATTAATTGTGTCACCATCATCTAATAACAACCACTAGAGCTAAGATAGCCTCAGCCACAGGCAGGCAGAGATCTGACGATCTGATGTGAGCATTTGGGGAGGGCTGCCCTCCTGGGGGCTGTTTACAGCATTAGTGCAAAGGACACATGTCCAAGGGCAGAAACAGACACCCTGAGAGCCAGGAGCCTCTCGTGGACACTGCTCCACTCTTCCAGGGCTTCAAGCCTTCTCATGAGAGACTCAGCCAAGTCTGTTGGCACAACAGAGATTTATGGGCCCTTCCTTGGGGAGGGCCACGCCCCAGCTTTTGTCCCGTGTATCTGGAGAGCAGCAGAAACCCTGGTTGCTTCCCTGCTAGATAAACTGAGTCCTAGATAAGAACAACCTTTTGGGGACAGAGCTACACATTTGGCCACTCTCTTAGTTTCCTCGGGCTGCTATAGCAAAGTACCACAAGCTGGGTGGCTTAAAGCAACAGAAATGTCTTCCCTCACAGTTCTGGAGGCCAGAAGTCTGAAATTAAGGTGTTGGCAGCACCACGCTCCCTCTGAAGACTCTAGGGGAAGACCCTTCCTTGCCTCTTCCTGACTTCCAGTGTTTGCTGGAAGTCCTTGGCATTCTTAGGTTGCAGTCGCACGAGGCCCTCCAATCTCTGCCTTCGTTGTCAATGGCCTTCTCTCCCGTGTGTCACTGTCTCTGTGTCCCCTCTTCTTACAAGGATACCAGTTGTAATGGATTAGCGGCCCAGTCTACTCCAGTATGACCTCATCTTCATTGAACGGATTCCATCTGCAATGACCCTATTACCAAATAAAGACACGTTCTGAGGTCCTGGGAGGATAGAACTTCAGCTTATTTTTTTGAGGGACACAATTCAATCCTCAACAGTGACCATACTTCTGAACCCTACATCAGGGTCTCTTGAAGCATTTTTAATCCTGTGTGGAAGTTGGGGAGGCAGGTGAGAAAGGACATTGTCCAGCTGAAATACTGAATTTCTGGGAATTTTAACGGCGTATGAGGACTGCAGTTTAGAACATTTGGAACTGTGACTTTCCTGGGGAATTGAGGTCACAGAAGTCTAGTCTGGTCAAGCTCCACACCCTGTGTCTTTGGACACAACTCTAGATGGGAAGGGTGAGAGCCTACCTTCCAAATTTGCACATCACCCTGATACTAAGTGCAGGCTGTGGAAAAGCCATAAAGTCCTATGTTACTTTGGGGAGAGAAGAGGATAACCTGGAGAGAGTTAGAATGTTTCAGCTGTTGCTGAGGGTGGTGGGCTCTGCTCCCTGGCTACCTGTATTACCTGTATTATTCTCCAGAGGAACAGAATCAACAAGAGAGAGGATAGATAGACAGACAGATAAAGAGATTTATTGTAGGAATTGTCTCATGCAACCATACGGATTAGCAAATCCGAATTTTGTAGGGCAGGCTGCAAGCTGGAAACTCCAGTAAAGGTGGAGTTTAATTCTCCAGAAGCAGGCTGGCTGAAGAAGAGGCAGAATTTCTGCACACTGATTTGTGAAATCTTCAGTTCTGCTTTTAGAGAGCCAACTGATTGAATGAGGAGCCTCCCCTCATTGCTGAGGGCAATCTTTGTTGATGGTAGATGCAATTAGCCGTAGACACAATTGACTAACTAATGATGTCAGTCCATCTACAAAATACAGTCATAGTAATAATCAGGCCAGTCTTTCTTGACCAAACAAGTAGACAGCATAAACTAACCAAATTGACACATGAAATTAACCATCATGCTACCTAACCCATACCATTTGAATACGATGTTCATGGTTCTCCCTAGAGCCCAGGAATGGACTCCTCACTGAAGGCTCATACCTGCAAGTAAAAGGCCCATTTTCCATACTGGAAAGAGAACCACCGGCAAGATTTCCTAAAAGTTGTCAGATTCTGCCCTACCCCATCCTCTTCTCCTATGGGGGAGAGGACTGGGGAGGGAGAGAGTAAATGCTGGTGCTGACAGCTTTGTGGGGAGGGGCAACCTTCATGCTCTCTCCCCACCCCATCCAAGGAGGGAGGTGGGCTTTACAGACTCCTGCTCAAGCCTGGGGGTGCCCAAGAGAGAGGGGCTTGGCACCTCTGCCCAGCTGGCCTCTTGCTGAGCTACAAGACAGTGAGCCCACGTGGGATGATAAGGAGTTTGGGTAATACCCAACCTTGAGGTTGGAAGCTGTTCCTGTCTGAGATTTGGGTGAGGACTTGAGGAATCACAGCATCCTGGGAAAAGGTGGGAAAAGATCTTTGCATCAGAAGAGACCCAGGCCAAACCAGGGAAAGGTCCAACCACTTCCCTGTCCATCTGCATTGCCCACAGCTTCCAAGAGAGGGAGAGGTGGGGTGGAGATAGCAGACCAGTCCCGGGCCCCCTGCCACTAGCAGCTGAGAGGTTTGTGTTTCATGCTGAATGGGACCATCTGAATATCTGGGAGTCACCAGAAAGTGGCAGGCCCTGCCAAGGGGGTTGCTAAAGGGGCCACTTTCCAGCATATCTTTGGGGCAGAGAATGAAAGAAAACTATTTCATGAGATTCTCCCCAACCAGCAGCTCCTCTTTAACACAGAAGGAGTGTGTATGTGTGTGTGTGTGTGTGTGTGTGTGTGTGTGTGTGTGTGTGTTGTGTGTACGAATTCTGCTTGGCAGTTTCTACTAAGAAGAACTTTAAAAGAAGCCAGTTCACATCTTGGGTTAAAGCCCCTTGGATATGTGCCCTGGTGCTCTTGGTAATCTCTTTGAAACGTGGAGTCACGTGAACCTGGTGCCATCAAGTGTGTCGTCTCCTCTCCTTGCCACGTCCAGACAGACCGTGTGAAATGTAGTACCTGGGGGTGGGGGTCTCCCCAGTTCCCGTCAGATAACAGCCAACTACCTATGCAAATTGTGGCCTGCCAAAACGCTCTTCTCCACGCTGGCATGCTACCCTTATTTGCACCAGCCTCTATTTTGTTGAGGTCATTTCTCCCCCCTTCAAAACCCATACTCAAGGGTGGATGCAAAAGGCACCCCCTAAAATATTTGTGACCCTCATTCCTGTAACCATCCAGACGTGCCTCAATTTTTTTTCTTTTAAAAGGAATTACCCCATAGGGCTTGGAATTTGTTTGTCAGTGGTTATTTGTGCACATCTGCAAAAAGGGGAGACCAGCCGGAGACAGCGGTACTTAAACACACATACACACACAAGGGCCTTATGTTTTTCAGTAAGCCACAGTCATTGCAGCATGATCCCTTGGGCCCTTGAATTCCCGAATATTCTAGAGCTAAGGCTCCAGGTTGTAATGGCAGTAAGAGCTTTTAGGGAGGGAAGATCACAGCCTTCGATGTACACAAGGACTGGAAGAGGCGTCTGATTTCAGAAACTTTAAAATGCGGGTACAGTGCACCCAGGGAAATGTGGTACGTGGGTGCTGAGCCTCCCACCTATGTCCCAAGTGGAAGATGGAGCAGTGCGGCTCGTTTAGGTTTGGGAGACAGCAGGGATGGTCGAGGGGGCCATTGAGACGGATTTTATGCCAGAAAGGCAGCTCTATGGGGGGGGGGGGGCTCCGATGCGTACAGTGGCCCCAAATACTTCCCTTTAGAAAGAACTGGGGTTATATCTTTCATCTCTATGCCCCTACTCTCTCTGCAATCCCTTTTCTAGACTCTGTTTGTTTTGTTTTGTTTTTGTTTTTGTTTTGTATGCTGTATGGTGGGGTCACATTTCATTCTTTTTCGGTGTGAATACCCCGTTATTGTAGCACCATTTGTTGATTTCTGTTTGTTTGTCTGTTTGTTTTTGTTGGTTTCTTTTGTTTGTTTGTTTTGGAAAGTGCAGAGGCCCGGAATCGAACCCGGGTCTCCCACATGGCAGGCGAGAATTCTACCACTAAACTGCCCTCACACCCACTGTTTGTTCATTTTTAAGGTAGGCTTTGAGGTTTGTTTTTTCTGGTTTGGAATGAACAAAAATGTTGAGGGGATGAAACAAAGGGACACTATCGTCCCTCCAAAGTGGTGCTGTGTGTGGCTTGCTCTAACTACCCCCCTGCCCTCCCCACACCGGCCACACCTCCGTCCCTGGGGTGGCCCTGAGCTCATGTTATTTGTTCTCCATCTGAGGAGCTGACCCCTCTGTCTTCCGTGTTCTACACAGACAGTGCTTCACATTACAACGTTTCTGAGCAGGATGTGGCTTAAAATCACTGACATCTTAGAATCCACGGAACACCATACTGGACCATCATGCGCTCACACCAGGTTTTGCGAATGACGTTACCTGTGAATGTTCACCCTCCTTGGGGGCTGTGGGCCCCGCATGGTCTGTTCTCTGCTTACCCTCCAGCGCAGCATCCTCTCCCATTTCAGGGTCTGCTCCTGCTGTTGCTGCAACCTGGGGATGGCCTGGGTGCCACCTGGCTCCCCATCCCACTTGCAGACTTCTCTCTTCCCCTTGCCAAATCCTGGGCACACTTCAGGTCTCACTGGAGAAATTACCCACCCTCCAGGGGGCCTTCTTTCACCCCTCTCCCTGGCTTAATTCTTTTCTTCCTGTATCTTTGCATTTGCTGGTTGTGGGACTCTACTTCCCTCAGGGTGTCACTTTCAGGAAGTGGGGCCCTGGGTCTCTAGTTCGCCCAGCACCGAAGCCTTCCCAAGATTTTCTTAAAATGATGAATGAACATCATGCCCATTGTGCCATAGCATTAGGGGAAGAATATAGTTATAATATTGCCTTGTCACTTGTAATAATGTGTAAAAATAGTTTGCACGAATGAAAAAAATGTTAGTCATAGGGAAAAACTAGTTGTGTGTGTGTGTGTGTATCGGGGGTTGGGGTGGTATATGGGAACTCTGTACTTCCTGTGTGGTTTTCTGTAAACCTGCAACTGCTGTAATTAAAAAAAATGCCCTGTAGGCAAGTCCTAAGAGAGTAATCCATTATCTAGAAGCCCTCACAGGCCGTGATCTGATTGGGGACAGAGTAGAAAAGACAAGGCCAGGGAGTGGGATGGTGTCATGGGGTGCAAAAACCCATCCCCTTTCCTTCCACCTACCCGGCCTCTTACAAGATGTGCACTCCCCAGGGACCATCTTCCCAGCCTCCTTCACCAACCATGTGGCATAACCTCCCAGCATGTCTTCTCTGTGCCATTCAATACCTGCCCATCTTAAGCAGAACTGCAAATTGAGAAACTCAAGGAGCAACGACCCAGCCTCTCCTAGGGGGGCATAGAGAGTGGTTTGAAGTATATTTGGGGTGTAGATTCCTACCCCTGGCTGGGGGATTCAGGCATGTGCTCTCTTCCAAGGGGTGACCCGGTGCCTTCTGGGTGGGGAGCAGGCCAGAAGCCGTGGGACAGCTCCAGTAATGGGTCTCCTTGCTCGGAGGCGAGTCCCTGAAAAAGGAGGCCTTTCGGTTCCATTTGGTGTTGGGTAATGAAGCAGTTAGTGACTGGATGTCCCCCGAGAGCTCTGCCTCTGTCAAAACCTTCTGAAATCTAAAATGGTTTTGCACTATCAACAAGTCGAGAGTGCTGAAAACACGCATTAGCATTTGGTTGCCAAGCATGAGAGGACATTTTAATGAAGGGCTGGGCCTATAATTTTAGAGGCAGCTGGTATTTCCAGGCTAAGTGCTGCACTAGCCTTGACCTCCAAATCCGAACTGCCTCATTTCTTCGCAAGATGTTTTATCGTGGATCCTAACAAAATCTTTTCGAAATGTCAAAGTCACTGGGGGAGCATCCGGGCAGGCAAGGGTGGGTTTTTGGTGGACCCTGCCATGGTGGAGACTTTACACATGGGTCTCAAAGCCTGTAAGGGGTTCTGGGGACCGAGTCGTCCTGGTGACCCCTTCTTTTCCCTGCTCCCACCACGCACAGCAGCACTTGACCTGTAATTTCTTCTTGCCCCTGTTTCAGGCATGAACTGCCCTCTTTCCCTCTGGTGTCCTGGCTGGGGCATGGGTGTCTGTGAAGCCACTGGGGTTCTAATGTCAGTGCCTCCCTCTATAGAGAAGAAAGAACAGAAAGGGATTCCCATGTTTTAAAAATGCTCATGATTTTGCCATGTGGCTCTGGGAGAGAATCTGGGCTCATTGTTCCAGAAACACGACAGTGAGCCCTGCTATCAGAAGGCGGCTTCTCATGTTTTATTTGGAGATCTGAAAGCAGGCCCAGGCCAGTCCTCCTGGAAAGAGCTGCCTTGATGAAACATTTCTTTAGGGCAAGAGAGGAGGCAACTACTTTATTTCTCCCCTTACTCCTGAGTCCTGATCCTCCTGAGAAGAAGGGGGTGATAACAGGCAACTTAAGCCTCCCAAGTCCACACTTATATACACAAAATGGTGATTTCCCTAATAAACTCTGGGTCTAAACAAAGTGAATCAGTCTTTCCCAAGCTGAGCTCCTCTTGGCTGCCATTCAGAAGCCTGCAATACTTAGGGAAGGGTAGAGGGCCAACCTAACCCTATGGTATCCCACCCCAATTTAAACGAGAGGCTCTGAATTACTTTTTAGTGTGACCAGAAACATCAAAGGGACTTTGGTTTCTTGACTCTGTTTCCCAGAGGGCTCCACTTTCTAGAGAAGCAAAGTGGAGCTCAGGGAAAGCAAGCAGCCCTGATTTCAATGCAGGCCAGAGCCTCGGACCAGACGACAGATAACAGAGGCCTGGGTTTCAGCAGATACTCTTGTTGAGTGCAGGACATGAGATATGCTTCCCCGGGACGCCCCAACTGGACTGCCCAGGTGCTGGAAGAGATGTGGAGGAGAGAGGCAGTAAAAGGGAAAGGCCAGGCCTCAGAGGACAGGAGAGTTGGAGCAGGTCCAGGAAAAGAGCCATTGTGTTCCACTTTGTCAGACAGCTGGCTGGAGAGGAGCTGTGGGGTTTCCAGAGTGAAGCCCTGAACCACATCCGCATAAATAAAAGACTAGCCGGGGGGGCTGATTCTGCACCAAAGATGGGAGGCAGCCACACACCCTGGAGGAGCTGTTTTAAATGAGCTTTCTGGAACAGCTCCCTTCCTGTCTCCAGGGGAGAGCTAGGTGTGGAATGAAGGGTGGAGGTGGGAGGCCTGGGCTTCCCACAGGCACCTCTGCCTACCACCTGCAGGCCCCTCCTGAGGCTCCTGCCATGGTGGGCCTGGGATGGCCTTCCTTATTGGTCACTAGCCAACTCCAACCCCTGGCCCAGACCTCTCACCTCTCTGAAATGCTGGGAGGCCTGGTGAGCTCACCATTAACCAAGAATGGCACAGCTGGAAGTGACCCTGCCAGGTGTGGCTTGTTGTCTTGAGTTTGTAGAAGTTTTACCCTCTTCGCTTCTCTGGGTGTTTTTCAGCCAGGCAGCTAAAGCTTTGTGTCTGAATCTCTTCCTTGGAAAGGAGGGCAGAAGGAAAGTAGCCTTTCCTGAACTTTCTCTATGTGTCGGGTGCTTTAGGCATCTTATCCTGGACAGCCTCATGGTTTCTGTCGGTCTGCCAGGGCTGCTATGACAAATACCACACACTGGTTGCTCAGCAACAAAAATTTATTGTCTCACAGCTTTAGAGGCTCGAAGTCTCACATCAAGGCATTGGCAAATTCATGCTTTCTCTCCAAAATCTGTAGTGTTCTGGGGCTGGCTCTCTGCCATCCTTGGGGTTCCTTGGCTTGCATCTCTCCCTCCATCACGTGGCCACTTCTTTCTCTCTGTGCCTGGTTTTCCCACTTCTGCTGCCTTCTGGCCTCTTCCTGGGGCCTTCCGTCACTGAGTGGGTCTGAATTTCTTCTGCTCGTAAAGGACTCCAGCAACATGGATGAAGGCCCACCCTGCTTCATTTGAGCCACACCTAAGCAGGAACTTGGATGATCCTATGCACAAAGGAACCCACACTTAAGCTCTACAAAGGCTCGTATTTGCAAACGGGTTTATATGCACAAGAGCACGGATTAAGATGAAGCACAATGTCTTTTGATCGGGTATGTGATTCAATCTGCCATAGGTCCCCTGTGGGCAAACATCATTATTCTATTTAACAGGCAGGAGAACAGAGGTAGAAACAAGGTAAGGAACCTGCCCTGTCAAGGTGAAGAATTGTACCTCAGAGAACTGACCCCAATATCACCTCACTTTGCCCCTCCCAGGGAGTGGCCCGAGTCCTCTGACAGCACCTCGGACAGCACCCATTGGGTAGAGAGAGAAACTTATTGGGGATAACCCTGTAGAGAAAGGAGAAGTCATCTTAGAAAAATATTTGGATGTTCCATACCGCCATAACCTCTGGCTCTCAGATGGTGGGTTTCAACTCTTGTGGGGCAATTAGACCTCACCAAACCTTTGTGGGAGGGGAGCAGCAGTGGGATGGGTGGCCACTTCCAGAGAACACTCTGATGGGAACAGAGTAGCTCCAGATGGGAGGGGGCCCAACAAGGCCATAGGGGGAAACTAAGGTTAACATCAGCTGCTGTAACAAATGAAAAACCCCGCCCCACAACACCATAGATCTTTATGTCTCCCTAGTGGAGCAGTCTGAGGGAGGTATTCTTGGTCAACAAGTACCTTTGTCCCGTATGTTATATCAGGAACCTGGGTCTTTCCATCTTGCACATATGTTGTCCCCCAGGCCCTTGGCTTGCTCTGTCTATAGCTAGTGAATGGAAGGAAGGGTAGGGGGCAGTTCCACTGGCTTTGTAAGAACAGAAGGGATATTCAGCATGTCTGAACTAGTCCCTGGCTTCACCTGGATGCAGGGCAGTTGGTTCAGTTAGTTCCTGGAGAGAGTTGTCTCCGAACAACCACCCCATACTTGAACAGGAAGCACACAATTTTTTTTTAGTGCAGGCAGCTGTCTTTGCCACAGCAGGGTCAAAGCAGGAGGGTAGCAGTGACTTCAGGAGAAGATTGCTTCCTGAGGACCACTCACTAGAGAAGACAGGGGCAGGAGAGCCCTCCAGGGTCCTGGTCAGGGTGGGTTCTAAGGGTACAGACACTGGATGAGAGGGTAGGACCCTACGCCTGAGGCACATGTAGGCTTCTTTCCATGACAGCCTTCTGAAGCCCCCAAGGAGCAGGTGTAGAGCAGGGCCCCTGGGTGGGGAATAATGAAAAGGAAGTGAAATGGGGACTAGGGAGAATGGACGGTTATAGTGGAGTCAAATTTGGAGCTTCAGAGGGTCCCTGGCAGTAGCACCATGAACTACCTGACCCATCCACCACTTACCTCTCCCTTGAAGACAGTTGGCCCATGGGCTACGCAGTTCTGGATGAGAAAATGGGTGGCTCTGGGGTCCACACAGCTGGTGTCAGCTATAGCTTCTCTAGGTTCTTCTCTGACTGGTGGCTTGGAAATGGTCACCCACAAATCCACCAAGAAGAAGGAAGGAATACCCAACAGGTGAAGTTGTTTTGGGATTTGAATTGTGGACTATAGAAACTTTGGAAATCTGGACAGGTAATTTGGATTTTAACCTTTTATCATGCTTTACAGATGACTAATATTTGATTTTCTAGTGCCTAGGATCAACCTGTCTCCTGCCTACTGGTTTTTTGGATATTCAATAGGCAGATTTTAGATGTTACAAAATAAAAACCATCTAAAACCCAAGTAGGAGGTGATTAAGTATGAGTAAGACTAGATGAGGGGCAGTGGAGGGGACTTTTTCTGAAAACAAAAGGAAATAGATTTATAGGAAGTAGGATTTGCTTAATGCCACAGATAACTCTTAGATAACTGTCCTTGAAAAGAAAATTAATGTTCAAGTTCACTGAAAGCCAACAAGAATAAATTGTAACTTTTTGCCCTTCTACATACCCACACAGAGACACAGCCAAAAATGATACACGTAAAGCCAAAAACTTGAGTGGGAGACAAACTTAATAATGATAATTAAATGGGTAAATGTGCTCTGCCAAAAGTTTAGCAATATTGTAATCAACTGAGAGTTTCTCGGTGATACTCAATGTGAAACCTCTTCCTTCTTGAAATTCAATTCAAGCAGCAAGCAAAAGAAAAGTATTTGCGGCTTCTGGCTTTATTCTGAAAGTTTCCAGATAGAATAAAAGGGTAATGGAAAGGAAGAACAAGACAGAATACAAAGGAAACTTCTGCTGGGCCAAAGGCTTCAAAATGGTCTGCCAAAGAACTCCTTACAGGAAGCAGTAGTCAAAGAGGTTACATCACTCCACCCAGGATGACAAGAGCAAAGGAGCAAATTACAGGAAGAGTGGGTGATGCAGCCTCTTTGTGCTGATATGAAGTGAAGATGGTAGCCCTATTACTGATAAAATGTCCTGCTTTTCCTCTCTAGCCAGCATGCCTGATGAGAAGGAGCTGTCAGGTCTGTTACTCTGCCAAGACTCGGGGAACTCAACCAGGTCTAAAGAGCAGATATCCTATTAGTGGCAGGGGATGGAGTAGCAGTGGGGTGATAGAGACTGTCAGAAATAACAATGAGCCTCTGGATGGGCAAGGGGCACAGGGCCTGTGGTAGTTAGATTCAGTTGTCCATTTGGCCAGGTGAAGGTGCCTAGTTCTATTGCTGTGGACATGAGCCAATGGTACGTGAAGCTCATCTGTTGCTGATTACATCTGCAGTCGGCTAGGAGGCGTGCCTGCTGCAATGAATGATGTTTGAGTTAATTGGCTGGTGCTTAAATGAGAGAGCTCAACGTAGCACAGCCCAAGAAGCTCAGCCCAGGCCTTTGGAGATACAGAAAGAAATCACCCCCGGGAAAGTTGTTGGAACCCAAAGGCCTGGAGAGAAGGCCAGCAGAGACCATCCTGTGCCTTCCCACGTAAGAAAGAACCTCAGTGGAAAGTTAGCTGCCTTTCCTCTGAAGAACTAACAAAATAAATCCCCTATTATTAAAAGCCAATCCCTCTCTGGTGTGTTGTATTCAGGCAGCTAGCAAACTAGAATACGACCCTTTTATTATGAACTATGCCCCCCACGTAAATCCAGCAATACCTGAACCAGGTGTAATGGGGAGGAGGCAGCCAATTCAATGAGCAGAAGCTTCAGTCCAAGCCCTCTGGGCTGAAGACCGCAGGGACTTAGCTCACCCCTGTGGGCAAAGGCTGGTTTGTAAAGGTGAAGACCCCTAGGAACCTGTTCTGCTGATAAGCCCAGAGTGTGAAGACTGGGCTACTTGGGCTTGAGCCCCAGCAAGCCTTGATCTCTCACCCTAGCTGTGGGTGAGGTGTTGGGATGGGAGCTCTCTGCCCAGGGAACATGTCTAAAACCACAGAACTCCAAAACTAACACCAGCCTCCCTTCACACTCTTCACTGCCTCCCTGCCCTTTCTATTCCTTCCCAGTAAGCCACAGGAAGAAGGAATTGTGTACCACTTGCCTCCCTGGTCCCCATGTAGGGTGGGACCCTGTTCAGGGATACTAGCACCAGAGCAGGTTTGGGGCAATGTAGATATATGTCTTGCATGCCCAGGGACACTGGTGGCATCCAGCCTCAACGTTAGCCCACCGGTGGCCAGTATCTCAACACATCAAAAACCTCAGGAAAGGGGATGCTGCTGATGTACTTTCCATAGGAGTAGGTGGGACACTCCAGAGTCTTCCAAGGCCTCCGGCCACTCCAGAACTCCAGAAGTAGGGTTACTTCAGAAGTAGGATTACTTTTCTGTAATCCTACTTCACTCTGTGATTTGGGACAAAGGCACTGAGTATGACAGACCAAAGCTGTAACGTTGGCCCTTGCCTTCCTAGAGATGTGACCTTGGGCAAATCACTTTATCTGAAACTCAGACTCCTCGGACAAATGTTGCATGGAGGATAACTCGTGAGTTGCGGGGATCTAATGCTCCACTTTTTTACATGGGAGGGATCCTTTTCCCACCTCCTAAGGCAGGGTCATAGGGCTCCTTCTGATTTAAAGTGCTATGTGGGGAGGTGAGAAGTATCACTTTGGGGCCATATCGTTGAATGGTTTGTTTTGTTATGTCTTCTCCACAATTCACTTTAGGAAATGCTCTGGAATAAAGCATTGGAATAAATAAAGTTCTGGAATAAAGTTCAGGTGTGTAGACCTGAGCCTAGATGAAACCAACCAACCACTGGGATTGCCTGTAAACACATGGCAGGTACACACACACACACACACACACGCACACACACACACACCAGCTCCAAAATGGGACCTAAAGGGGACAGTCCCTGATTTGAGTACTGCTAGGTGGTCCTGGCTGGTCAAACGTCTCAGTATTTTCAAATGGCCACAAGCCCCTGGGGAAAATGGCCCTGTTCAGGTGGGATGGATGGCTCCAAATAACTAATAGGCATGGTGAATTTCCCAGGGCAAAACTAGGGGGCCACTAAGTCATCCTTCTCAAGTGAGTAGAATATTTCCATAAGTTCCCAGAGAGAGATTGACCTCTGACACCGACACGCTCAGGAAATGGACCTGAACCCACTCTTAGTTCACAGGTCATGAATAGAGCTTTAACATGGAGGTTCCAAAGTAGGTTTTATATGTTGCTTTGAGTGTCCTTTCAAATTCAGTGTAAATTGTGTGCCAACAGGAATTTTTGGTGGAGAGTATAAATAGCTTTATCAGATTCTCAAAGGAATCTCTGACCTCTCCTCCAAATTTTAAGAACAAGTAGATCAAGAGGTTAATGCATTTTAGGGAAGAAAGATTTTTTTGTCAACTGAGCAAATAAACTGAGCAAAGATATTCTTTGCCAATTATTGCATAGATAGGCTATATGAAGCCAATTCTAGTCACTTGATTAATATTATCATTACTTTCCTTGCAATCCTTGGACCAAAAGCCTCCCTTGTCACCACTTTTTCTAGCCAAGAAGTTCTTTCTTCCAAGTGCCTGGAGGTGCCTCTCAAATTTTGGAGGGTGGCCATTGCCTTTGAGAGCACACTTACCCTTTCCAGGCATCCAAAGGGCCATAAAGGAGTAGCTTATCACCATGTCCCTTTGTCTTTCCCACTTTGTTCTGTGGATTATTACAGATTTTCATATTTTATTTTGTTTTCTCTTTCATTTCTAAACAAGATTTTAAGTCTCTGATTTTGTCAAGATGCAGGGTGTGAATACGTTGTTAGATCTTACGTATATTATTTTACCAGAATGTTCAAAGAAGACCTGGGATACTCAAGAATCTGTTAATAAAACTGCCTCATTCACTGAGGATTAACAAGAAAAACTTTTCCATTTGCCTCATTGTGGGAAATCCAAATCGCATGTATTTGTGATCCGTCTTGGAAAATAAAGACAGCTCCACAGATGGTCTTCAAGCCACCATCCTAAGGTCCTCCCCCTCACTGGCAGCAGGAGGTGTACTGTTTTAGTTTGCAGTGGTTGTTACTGCTGCTGTTTAATTGCATTTTATCTTTTTTTCTAACTTTTTATTTTGAAATAACTTCAAACTCAAGAGAAAGTTGCAAAATAATGCATAAACAATACGTAGAACTCCAATAAACTTCCTTATCCAGATTACAGATTTACCAACTTTTAGCATTTTGTGACATTTATTATGTCATTCTAATCTATCTATCTATTTATCTAATCTATCCATAATCATCATCATTTATCTATCTATCATCTTCTATTATTTAAGCATTTCAGAGTGGGTTATAGACATCATGCTCCTCTAACATTTAATGCTTCCAGGTATGTCTCCTGAGAACAAAGATGCTAACCATGTAACCACCTTATGTAGCTACCAAGTTCAAGAAATTTAACATTGATATAAAGTATACAATCCATAGTCCAGTTTTTTTCAATTTTCCCAATAATATCTTTTTTCTGGGTTAAAAGATTAAAAACATTTTTCAGTAACATATATGCAACCTAAAATTTCCCCCTCTAGCCATATTGAGAAATTTAATTCAGTGATGTTAATTATTTACTACCAAAATTTGTCCATCACCCCCAAAAGAAATTCTGTACCAGTTAAGCTTTAATTCCCAATTCCCTACTACTTCCCAGCCCCTAGGAAACTGGGTTCTGTTTCCTGACTCTATGAATTTTCTTATTCTAATGTTTTCATATTAATGAGATCATACAATATCTATCCTTTTGTTTCTGGCTTATTTCACTCAACATAATGTCTTCAAAGTTCATCTGTGTTTCACATGGATCAGAACACCACCCCTTTTTATGACTGCATAATATTCCAGTGTATTATGTATCACATATTGTTTATTCATTCATCAACTGATGAAAACTTGGTTGCATCTATCTTTTGGCAATTGTGGATAATGCCAGTATGGACATCAGTATGCAAATACTTGTTTGAGTCCCTGTTTTCAATTCTTTTGTCTATATGCCCAATAGTGGGATTGCCAGGTCATAGAGTAATTCTATACTTAACTTTTTGAGGAACTGCCAAACTGTTTTTCATAGTGGCTACGTCATTTTACATTTCCACCAACAATAAATGAGTGTTCCTGTTTCTCCACATCCTCTCCAAGATTATTATTTTTAAAAAAAATAACAATGATTCTAGGGGTTTTGATTTGCATTTCTCTAATAGCTAATAATATTGAGCATCTTCTCATGTGCTTTGTATATGTTCTTTGGAGAAATGTCCATTCAGGTCTTTTGTTCATTTTTTCATTGGTTTGTTTGTCTTTTTGTTGTTGAGATGTAGGATTTTTAAAAATGAATTCTGAATATTAAACCCTTATCAGATACGTGGTTTCCAAATATTTTCTCCCATTCTGTAGGTTGTCTTTTCATTTTCATGATGCACAGAAGTTTTTAATTTTAATGAAGACTCATTTATCTATTTTTTTCTTTTGTTACTCATGCTTTTGGTGTAAAGTTTAGGTTAAGTACGTACTTGATATATTTGTTTAATTGTAATTTCTCCCTTTCTCATTACAGGAGAATCTTACCCCTTCCCCCCCCCCCCCCCCCCCAAAATATAGTGAGCTTTTAACTAAGTACCCGTTGGTTAAGGTTTTTTGCTATGGTACAACTTCAGAGTTGAAGAGACCAGAAGCATAAGGGCAAGAAGTTCCCAGCCTGACAGGAGCGCGCTTGCCTACATTGGCTGGAGAAGGGTTTGACTGTAGACATACATTCTTCCACATTGAAGCTGGGACTTCTCCAACTTCTAAGGAGGGAAGCTGTTTGTCCTTGTCCAGGGAGTCTCCTCCAGCCTTTGTGCTTTGGACTGTTTTTCCCAGGAGTATAAATGATCACAGTTCTCAGTTCACATAGTTTCTGAGACCCTGTATTGAGAGGTGTGTCAACATCTTACACAATCATGCCTCTTACCAATTCCTCTCTAGCTTCCTGGCTCAGGGAAGCAGTAGCTACCTTTTCTCTGAGCACAGAAACTAGAGTTGTCCCTTGTCATTTCTCACCTTAATCTTCTGACTGAACATCAGGTGCTGCCCAATGGAGTCTGGGAACCAAAGACATTCGGCTTCTCTATTCTGGTCTTTGGGTCCTGGGCACCCACCTGACCCACCCAGCTCAAAACCCTGATGAGCTTGCCCTGCCCCAGGGCATGAGCAGAGTCAGTGGAAATACAAAGAAGGGGAGATTAGCAGAGGACAGGAGTCAGGAACAGAGCTCAGAATCAAGGTCCAGGCTCAAGAACATGAACGTGGGTGGATGGAGGCCTGTCAAGTAGATCTAGGGTGATGAATGAGCAGCTGCTAGGCATCTTCAAGGTGCCTTCAAGGATGATGGGGTTGAGATGGGGAGGGTAAGTCTTCAGTCGAAAATGTCAGCAGCTAAATAAACCACCACCAACATGGTCATTCTAACTACCTATGGATCCTGTGGGTAGAAGTCCATTGAAGGTTTAACTGGATTATCATGGTCACACAAGTAGACATATTATAGCTCACCATAAACGTTATAGCCCAATATTCTTATGGAACATACAAGGAAATGGACTCAGAGAAACTGTGTGAGGTGTCCAGAAACCCCTAGCCACATTGTGGCACAGCCAGACCTCTTCACTCCTGTCCAACTCTCTCTCTCTGCCACACGAGACCGTTCAGTATGCTCCATCAGCACATGGTCCCAACCTGATTACAGTTACTTCCTTATATCCAAAGCACAGCTGATTCAATGACTTGTGCCTGGACTATTTTCTTGAGGAGTTTTGGAATATGCTTTATGGATTTTCTTAGATTTTTGGAGTATTGCTAACCTTATCTAATCATTCTCATCTGTTAGTCATCCCTTATGAGAAGTTTCATCAACTATCATTTTTTTAGAGTCACTGAGAGAGTCACATCCCCATCTTCATCAGAATTCCCTTAGTGCCTGCTCATAGCAGATTCAAAGATCCTGGGCATCAGATCCAGACCAGCAAATTTGGACAGCCCCTGAGTATTTGTGACACACACACTGTTTGATAAATACTGGTCTCTGACTCCATCTTGACCAAACCATGAAAGACCAGAGAACAAAGCCAAGTCAGAAAGACTCCAAGTTAGCTGTGTTTTTTTATTATTATTTTTATTGCTAAAACAACATACAAACATTCCATACATGGTATACAATCAATGGCTTACAATATCATCACACAGTTGTGTATTCATCACCATGATCATTCTTTTGGACATTTGCATCACTCCAGAAAAAGAAATAAAGAAGAAAAAAACTCATACACACTATGCCCTTCACCCCACCCTCTCATTGGCTACTAGTATTTCCATTTACCCAATTTATTTTCACCTTTGTTCTCCTTATTATTTTTTATCCATATTTTTTACTCATCTGTCCATACCCTAGCTAAAAGGAGCATCAGACACAATGTTCTCACAATCACACAGTCACATTGTAAAAGCCATATCATTTTCAAGAAACAAGGCTATGGAACACAGCCCTACAGTTTCAGGTGTTTCTTAGCTGTGGTTTTAGTAGTCTTGGACCAGACCAAGGCAAAACGTGACTAGCGAAGGGGGAAGGGACAGGGCAGTGATGTTTCATTTCAGAGGGGCAGTGTCTCAGCCCACTTCTGTGTATGCATGTATATAAGAGACATACCCTTGGTGAGATTTATGGCATCCTTGTTTTACCTCTTATCTTCTTCAGTGTGTGCACTACCCCAAGGCTTCTTTAAGCATCTGCTTCCTCTCTCCTCTCCACATCCTTGAGCATTCAGGATTGAGAGAGTGTTGCCTCTGAGGGACCTTCTTACTTTGTCATTTCTCAATAGCTCATGCACTAATACACTTTATGGGCTGAGTGGAAACAACTATCTGCTGACATGGTCTCTGTCTAGAAGGATGGAAATTAGTGCATTGCCTTCAAGGACAATCTTAGGGGTGAACATACAATCTGCAGTGTGTATAGAATAAGCACCCAGTTTTCGAAAGAATAAAAAAATGTTACCTAGCATTAATTGCATTCCCACCCCATTCTAGGCAGTGCTAGGCACTTTACCCTATGGCATCAAATTTAATCCTCACAGAATCCTCTAAGTTAAGTGCTGTTATCGTCCTTACTTGAAAGATGAAGAAATTATTTAGCAGGCGTAAGAGGCACTCCCCAGGGCACATAGGTAACAGCGCCAAATGAGACGCAAGCCTGACTCTGGATGACTCCAGTGCCCGTGTCCTTCACATGTCCTTGTCAGCCTCCTGGTGACAGATCATAATGGCTTTGAGGGTTCAGGGCAAGTGATGGTTTTCAGGTGGATGTCCAAGCAAGTCAGATCTTTAAAATGGGTAAAACTCAGATAAGCAGAGAGAAAAAGAGGGGAATTTCAGGTGGGATGGAACAGCAGGAATAGACACTTAACTGGTTTGATGAATGGAGAGTGAACAAGTTTCACCATAATCAAACAGCGTTTCTCAACAGGGGAACCCCTGGTATTGGGTTGGATCATTTTTCCGTGTGTGGGACTGTCTGGGACATTGGAGGGCAATTCACATACCTGGATGCTGCTCACTAAATTCCAGTAGCTACCCCCATCATTGTGACAACCCAACTGCTTCCACGCATTTCCAAGCACCCTCTAGGGTACCCCTGGTTGAGAACCACCAGAACAAATGAATATTGGAAATCAGGTTGGGCCTGTTACTGGGATCAGACTAAGGAAAGGCCTTGAAAACCAGACAAACAAGATAGGCCTTGATCCTGAGGCTGATGGGAAGTCATGAAAGTATTATGGACAATGAAGAGTGTGTAGGGGCAGTGAGGGGAGGAGGGGATGGAGTAGAGGAGATACTTTAGAAGAGGAAAACCCAGACTCAAATGAGAGAAGACTCACAAAGTAGCTGAGAACAGCTTTGAGTCACCTACTGCCTGTTCTACTGTGCTCAGTCTTGAATTCACATGAAAAAGAAGCCAGCACTGCAAGTAGAGGTGATACCAAAACAGAAGCATAGAAAAACTCTTTAATCAATCTCCAGAGGAATCTGAGGCTCAAGGCATGATGGGAAACCAAGACTATATAATAAAGAGACATATTACTGTGATAATATCAAGGAAGGAAGGAGGGAAGAAAGAAAAAAAGGAGAAAGGGAATGAAAGAAGAAGAGAAGAAAAGAAAGAGGGAGAGAAAGAAGGAAGGACAGAGGGATGAAATAATGGAAGAAGTAAATGAGAGAGGGAAGGGAAGAAGGAGATAAGTAGGTAGAGAAAGAAGGAGGGAAGGAAGTAAAACTAGAAGAAAGATGACCAGGAGGCTTGCCAATTATTATTACTCTTATTTTTCAGTCGAGTTTATTTAAACTGTCTCTGAAACTGCAGCCTTTTATCTAAGAGGTCATCAAATTTTTTCTTGTAAATTTCTGCCTAGGATGAATTTACAAAAAAGGAATATGCTGTACAAGCTGTGGGCTGAGACATCAGGGAACACACATCCACACTAACAGGCCCTCAGAAGCCACAACCCTTGAGCTATGAGCTCATCAGACAGAGAAAAGCAAAGGCTCTGTGGGGTAAAGAAAGCCCTCAGGGATCCATGTGGGAGATGCCAGGGGGCAGAAGTCTCAGGAGATGGCTATATCCATGTGTCCAGATGGGGACAGCTCTGGAGGTAACTCTGGAGGACAGAAAACTGAGACTTAGATCCTTGGTTGTCCTTTGAGACTACTGGGCATCCCTCTGTGGCCTGGAAAAGATGCTGCAATTGCTTGTGTTGCAGTTATCAGACAGCTTCAAGAATGATGTGTAGTTTTGTTTATAAGGAAAATTGCCAAGCCCCTGAGAAACTTCCCAGAACAATAACTGTAACTCATGACAAGACACAGTATGTGAAGTTTTTCTGGCGCCTTGACTTGGGTTGTTGATGTAGAACCTTGTGGGATTTTCTTTTTCGCCCTCTGAGAAAGTTATGTTTTTCACCAATAATTCTGATTTTTAAAAATGAAATTAATGTCCCTTTTGGGAAGATTCAAAGGAATTCTAACCTGAGATCAGTGTTTCTAAAGAAATTCCTCCACTCCGTTTCAGCTAAGTCGTCATTTTCTATCCACAGTGAGCCCTGATTTTGTAACGTGTTATTGCATTGACACTGATTTTCAATCCAGGGTAGATGATGTGATCCTTGTTTAATTGTTAAATTAAATCTTCATTTTCCAAAGTCCTACCAACTCTCACAACTATATTACAACAGAGCAAATTTCTCTGTTTATTTAGTGAGGAGCACTTCCTAGGAACATATTCCAAAACTTTTATCATTTCTGAAAATTTTTTGACCATTATGTCTTCAAATATTGACTTTGTCCCATTGTTCCTCTCCTCTCCTTTGAACTCTGATTAGATGCATGTATGGTCTTCTCACTCCATCTTCCATATGTCTCAAGTTCTCGTCCATATTTTCCATTTTGGGGTGTCTATATTCTTCACTCTAGATGATTTCTAGTGATCTAGATTCCAGTTCCCAAATTCTTTCTTCAGCTTTTTCTAAACTTTTGTTAAACCTGTTTACTGAGTTTTAAATTTTGATTATTCTATTTTTTTTTATCTAGAAGTTCTGTTTGGTTTTATTTTGATTTGCTATGTCACTTTTTATTGTTTCCTATTCTCTGCATATATATTTTTTAAATACTACAAAATTTTTAATGAGCAAATTCATCTTAGCAAATATGAAACTTCTGCAGATATTTTAAGCTATATATTTTAACATCATATAACATAATATAGCCATTTTATAATCTGTGTCTGATGAACCTAATATCTGACATTTTTGCAGGTCTGTTTCTGCTGCCCATTGTTCCTACTGGAGCTCACTCTTGGTGACTTGTTTCCTTACACGCTTGTTATTTTTTTTATCATATGCTGCTCATTGTCTTTGAAAAATTGTGGAATGACGTTTCTTCCTTCAGGATTTACATTTGTTTCTGCCAGTTGCATACTGTCACTAGCAGTCAGAGACCATTTTAAACTAAATTCACACTGGAGATTTTTGGGGGACCATTCTAGAAATGTGAATTTGGAATGAAAACCCAAGAAGGCCAACTTATTGGAAATTCTTGGACAATTTTTCCTCTTCTCTGCTCAGTGCCTCCACAATGTTCATTAAGTTCCCTGACTTGGATGAGGGAGAAGAATCACTTCTGGATTACCTTTTTCCTGAGGGCATTGTTTTTTGGCTCATAGCTTATTGTGGGGAAACTGTTTTAGTATATTCTTCACCTTTGACTTTGCCCTCTCACCAAGATGGGACCAACTAAAGTTTGCCTGAATTGGCAAATGCCTTTGAAGCAAAAACAGCTGCAGTATTCCTTTTCTCTTTCTGGGACCCCTCTTTACTTTAGGTGAATTCTTTACATAAGCTGACCATTAAGTGACCATTTTTGACTATTTTGACTGGCAAAATGGTAAACTGAATGCATCTAATCATTCTAAAATACTTCTTCTATTTTATCAGGCATTATTAGCTATTTTTAACAGGACAGTTGGCCCAAATAATCTACATTCTATCTGCTGGAATGAATAAAGCAGAAAAGAGAGAGACAATGAAAAAAGGAAACAAGTGATCTAGCCCAGTTGAGAAGTAAAGGCTGATGTGAACAGATGCCCATGATTACAGCAACTATTGGGTTTCACGGCAACCAGTCCAGTTTGGAGTAAGATAGAGAACCAAGGGAAAGAGATCTCCAAGAACAAAAAAAGTGAAAGATTATCTGGTGTTTTTAAATATATGGAGAAGAGAATGTATCCAGAGGAAGGATAACAAACTGAGCAAAACAAAACCATGACAATATACAGGCATACATATGTAAAACAAAAAAACCCAACACTGAGGCCATTGTTAATTCCAAAGAAAAGGTATACAGCAAAGGAAAGCTGGTTATTGTCATTTGTGTACGACTCAGCTATAAATAATGATTATATAGTGATTATG
Source organism: Tamandua tetradactyla (assembly GCF_023851605.1). NCBI lineage: Eukaryota > Metazoa > Chordata > Mammalia > Pilosa > Myrmecophagidae > Tamandua > Tamandua tetradactyla. The sequence goes on along the minus strand of NC_135338.1, from coordinate 83,917,104 downwards.
TGGATATGAAAATTATTTATTGGGAAAAAAATCATATTAGAAGAATGGAGTCAGTCTTCATATATAGCAAATATGTGTGTGGGTAGAAGGGGTGTAAGAGAATTAAACTCTAATTTTCCATTGTAGGAAGTCAGTAGAAAATATCTAAAACTAAAAGAGGAAGGAATACCAGTATAACATGAGAGTTAGAAATGTGAAAATGTCAGAAGAAACAGCTACATGAGAAATTGCTAAAAATGGCTGCATCTGGGGATTCTAAATCAGAAATGAATGTGGCAAGGTACTGCTGTCTTAAATTATAATTCTTATAGTATTATCTACCCCTTTAAACTATGTATTTTTTTTAATGAGCAAGCACTGGAAATCGAACCTAGGTATCTGGCATGGCAGGTGAGAATTCTGTCACTGAGCCACCATTGTACCACCCTAAACTATGCATTTTTATTACTAAGATAAACATAAAAATTAAATTTAAAATGTAACTATTAGAAATAAAGGCAAAATTATCTTTATATACAGTTGTCGTGATTGATTGCATATCTTGAAAACCCAAAAGACAGATTAGAATATTAGTATTCATGAGAAAATTTAGTGAGATGACTGAATACAAGGTAAATATATGAAAAAAATAGTCTTTCAATGTATCAAAAAAAATTAGAAATGAAAATGGGGAGATTCCACTCTTGTTACTGATAAAATTGTAAAATTTCATAGGAATAAATCCAGCAAAAAGGAGATAGCACCTATTGAAGAAAATGATACAGCTTTATTAAAGGTATTAAAATAACTGTGGGAGAGACATACTATGTTCCTATATATAAAAACAAAGGTGTTATAAAAACAAAAATAAAATACAATTCCAAATGGAATTTCAATGGTATATCTTGAAACTGAACAAAAGAGAATATAATAAAATAACCGTCTGAGAATAGCCAAAGAGTATTTTGTAAAACAATGGTGTGTATGGAATAATTTAGCTCATCAGTATTAAAACTTACTCTAAAATTGCTTTAACAAAATAGTATGATATGGCATAAAAATAATCACATAAATCAATGAAACAAAATAAAGTTCAAGAATATTCTTTTCTTTATCTTCCTTGGTTTGTTTCACTTACTGTAATAGGCTGTATTACTTCATGTTTTCAAAAATCTAATAAGGATAATTAAATAAAAATCCAATGGAGTATTTTTATGTATATGCATTTTTAATGGTTCTTTAGAAAGCAATGGGATTTTTGTCAGATGACTTTCTCTTTTACTGCATGTGTTCTTCTTAAAATTCAAAACACTTTTTGCCAAGTATCCAATAACACAGACACATATTGAGAAAAATGTGTAAGTCTCTCTTCAAGACCAAACTCCAGTTCCCTCCCAAGAGGCAATTTAGGGTGTATCCTATTATTCCTCAAACTTTTAACTTTTAAAAACATAAACTTTTTAAAATGTCAAATTCAACGAAAGTAAAGATTATTAAAAGTCAAAATTCTTCATTCCTGATGCCACCTCCCCCACCATCCCTACCACCTCCTATTTCTTTTTTTTTTTTTTTTTTTTTTTTTTGCCAGAGACTGATTCTGGCTCTTTGCTTTACTTATACATTTTTTTTTCTCACATAAATAAGTCATAATAAATGCATTGTTTTGAGGCTCTGTGTCTTTTATTTGAGAATATATCTTCAGTATCTGCTGGAGAAGGGCAATAAAAATGATTTCCTCACTTGTCTTCATGGAAGCTTTTCCTTTCACCTCCATTCTTTTACAAAACGTGGAGTCACGGATACTACTTATAAATCTTTGCATTCTTTTGCTGCTTTAAGATTCATTTATCAATTCAGTGATTCACAAGTGGAGATAGGGTGGATACGCCTTCATGGGAGACATATCAAGGTACCTCAGGGGCTTTAAAATGTATTGGGAAAAATTTTATACATACCTAGAATATGTAGGAGGTGATGTAAGCAATAAGGAATGACGTCATGAATCTTCGCATACCCACCACCCAGCTTGAGGGGGACCGTGTCCTGTAAGGCCCTCTTCCCGTGTTCCTGATGTCATTTTTCCTCCCCTCCTCCACCGTGTCTTGAATTGTTTATCATTCTCCTACTTCTCATTATCACTTTATCACATATGTACATACAGGGGCAATTTTTCAAAGCAGCACACACAGGCACACAGATTTTCTCACAGTCCTTCCCTTCCATCCTTTCCAGTGAGAATCTTGCCCATAATGAGCCACTGTTACTGCAGGAGCATGTAGGTACCCCAAGGTTTGGGAGCTTGAAAACAGTTAAACCTTTATCGCCAGTCCCAGAATTTATCCTGTATTATTTAGCATTCTCCAGGGAACACAACCGACAAGATATACATATATATGTAAATTTTTATTGAAAAATATCCACACACATGGAGTCCAACCTTAGTATGCAATCAGTGGCTCACAATATCATCACATAGTTGTGTACTCTTCACCATGATCATTTTAAAAACATTTGCATTACTCCAGAAAAAGAAATATATATGTATATATATATATATATTTTTTTTTTTTCATAGGCAGGCACCAGGAATCCAACCTGGGCCTCCAACATGGCAGGCAAGAACTCTGCCTACTGAGCCACCATGGCCCATCAGAAAAAAAAAAAAGAAAAAGAAAAAGAAAAAAGAAAAACTCATACATCCCATACCCCTTATCCCTTCCTCTCATTGATCATTACTGTTTCAATCTACCCATTTTTTTTACCCCTTATCCCCCCATTATTTATTGTTTATTGTCCTTATTTTTTATTACTCACCTGTCTATACCCTAAAGAAAAGGCGCATCAGACACAAGGTTTTCACAATCACACAGTCACATTGTAGAAGCTACACAGTTATACAGTCTTCTTCAAGAATCAAGGCTACTGGAACACAGTTCAACAGTTTCAGGTACTTCCCTCTAGCCACTCCAATATACCATAAACTAAAAAGGGATATCTATACACTATATAAGAATAACCTCCAGGATAACCTCTTGACTCTGTTTGAAATCTCTCAGTCACTGGCACTTTATTTTGTTTCATTTCTTTCTTCCCCTTTTGATCAAGAAGGCTTTCTCAATCCTATGATGCTAGGTACCAGCTCATCCCAGGAGTCAGGTCCCATGTTGTCAGGGAGATTTATACCCCTGGGAGTCATGTCCCATGTAGGGGGGAGGGCAGTTGAATTCACCTGTCAAGTTGGCATAGAGAGAGAGGCCACATCTGAGTAACAAAAGAAGCTCTCTGGTGGTGACTTTTGGGCGAATTATCAGTAGGCTTAGCTTCTCTTTTGCAGGAATAAGCTTCATAGGAGTGAGCCCCAAGATTGAGGGCTCAGCCTATTGAACTGGTTGTTCCCCTATGTGAATATTAAGAGATTTATTATAAGGATTGGTTCATGTGACTGTGAGGATTAGCAAGTCTGAACTCCATACAGCAGGCCACAATTTGAGAACTCCAATGAAGGTTTCGATGAATTCCCCAAGAGAAGCTGACTGGCTGAAGTACAGATGGAAATTCTTCCTTGTGACTGCTAAAATCTTCAGTTCTCCTTTTAAGGCCTTCAACTGATTGGATGAGAATTCTCTCATTGCTGAAGGCAATTTCTTTTGTTGATTGTAGATATAATCAACCATAGATGCAATCAAATGGTGATCTCAATCCATACAATATCCTTACATTAACAATCAGGCCAAGGATTGCTTGACCAAATAACTTGACACCATAACCTAGTCAAGTTGACACATGAACTTAACTATCACAATTACTAAAGTACTTGGGTCTATTTCTAGGGTTTTAAGTTCTATTTCATCAATGTGTTTATTTCTCCACCAGTATGTTGCTTTCTTAATGATTGTAGCTATAAAATGGGCTTGACTATAACATCCAGTAGTGAACTTTTCTTCTTTGTCAAAATTTTCTTGTTATTGTAAGTTTTTCTTTCTTTAGGAAGAACTTTACACTAACATTTTTAAGTCTTTCAAAAAAGCCTTCTTGAAATTTTGATTGGGAAATTAATTTGGGAAGAGTTTTTGTCTTTAAAGTATTGGATCATCTCAAACCCCCATTTCTTCATTTGTTCACATTGTATTTTATTTCCCAGTAGAGTTTTGTAGTATTCTCAAACATGCCCTTCTTTTTTCCTGGTAAGTTTGTTCCTATGTGTATTTTAATTTTTGATAGCGTGTGTGGTAAAGAAATCTTCTTTTCCATTTTATTTCCTACAAAAGGATGCTATTGATTGCCCTGTAATTGTTTTTTAAGCCGATCAGAGGTGTACATTTTTAAATGATCAGACAGAACTTTCTAGTTTATGGAATAGGTGAGGCTCAAATAAGAGTAAGTAAAAGCTCTTTTAAATAGCAAAGTAATGTGCGAGTGTTAGTTCTTCTTCTTATTGTTTTAAATTGATCCTAAAGTCTTGGGCCAGTTGTATTAGTCAGGAAAGGCTGTACCACCCTGCAACAATAAATTAGCTGTATAATAAAAAAAGTTTATTCCTTGGTCATTTAAGATCCATAATTCTTTTCTACCTTGTGACTCAGGGATCCAGGCTTCCTCCGTTTTGTCCCAGGTTACTGTGAAATGGGGAGAGAGGGATGGAGGAGACCCACAAACTCTTAGAGAAATAAAACCCACCGCTGGAGCTCATAGTCCATTTCCTGGAATTAATCATGTGGCCAATCTGATAACAAAGGAGGCCGGGGAATGCAGGGGGCACCCCGGCTCAGGTGAGTACTGCTCTACCATAGTAGTACAGTTGAGGTGAATAGACTCACATGTGAGGTCAGCTGCCTTCACTGCCTTAGGAAGTTTCAGCCACAGAGGACCAGCCTTGCAGCTGCCACCCATGTGTGGGAAAGTGTGCTGAACCCAAACAAGTTCCCAGTATCATGGCCTATTTCCTGAACTTCTTATTTATGCCCTTTTGAACTGTCTGACTCAAGGCTTCTGTGTGTAGACTCGGCTGGATCACTCAATTCTTTGGCTTCGTCATCACATCGAATTCATCATGGGGTAATGGGTGGTTTCTGAGGAAGCATCTTTCTCAGGTCCTGTCGAGAGTCCAGGCTAGGAAAGGCCTTTGGGGAGAGCAAAGCAAGCCAGTTTCAGGACTCAGCTCTTTGGGCTGCAAGTAGTAGAAACCCATTCAAATGTGCCTTCTCTCTTCTCTCACATCCCACATCCCAGCTGCCAGGAAATCCTGTTGATTCTTCTTGAAGGATAGAATCTCTTTGCTTCATATCACCTTCTACTCACCTTTGTGGGAGCCAGTACCAATTCTCACCTGAATCATTTAAGAGCATCCCAACGAGTGTCCCTCTTTGTAGTCCCCTAATCTCGTCTAGACAATATGGCCAGAGTGCTCATTTTGAAAGCTTAAGTCAAGTGGTGACGTTCTGTCCACTTCTGCAGTGGCTGCCTTTGGCCTCTCTGGCCTCCTTCTGCCCTCTGCCCACTCTGCTCCAGCCTCTTGGCCTCTTTGCTTTTCCTCCCAGGCTCGCTCCCACTTGAGGGTTTTGCATGTGCACCTAAAGCACTCTTCCCTCAGCTGTCTGCATGGCTTGCTCCCTATCTCCTGGAAGTCTGTTTGAATCTCATCTTCTCAATGAGGATTCCCCTGACCACCCTGTTTAATATGGCAATTTATCATGGCCACAATTACCTTATCCTATTTCACTCTTTTCCCTCAGGACACTTAGAACTTTGCAACCAACCATTTAATTTACTTAATTGACTCCATTTATTATTCATCATCCATTTCCCCCTGCTCAAACATCAACTCCATGGAAGCAGGGATCTTTGTTTATATTGTTCTCTGTTGTACCCCAGGCATCTAGAATGATGTCTAGGATTAATAGGTACTTAATAAGTACATTTAAAAATAATTGAATGAACAAAATCAGATCAAGTAAAATGATTTTTTAAAAGACATAAGACTATGGGGGCTCACAGAAACCCAAGAAGAGACACCCCCAAACAGCTGGGTTTTGTGGGAACTAGGCCAGGAAATGAGTTAATACTGGAAGTGGCTACCCTCTTTGTTTCTCTGTTGGAAGTGGGAGGTGTCCCATTTTCTCAGTGCTCTTTCTGCCCTTTCTGCTCAGTGCCCTGGGCCGCTCTAACTGCCACAAACCCTTAGTTCAAGCGGATGAGGAGTGTTCGGTGCCAAGATTCTGAGACATGGGCTTCTGCAACCTGGGCATCTTTTATCTCAGTTCCCAAGGCAAAGGTAAGGATCCATCTTGGGGGTCCTTCCTCCAAGTCCCCGTGCACTTTGTATTTATTTTCATCCCAGTGATTACCAGCTTGCCTTGTTCCTGTTTGCATATCCACCCTCCCAGATACTGAAAAATCTTTTATAGAGACTCATCTTGTGGACCCTGCATGATTAAGGTCCAGCATGGTAATGGAATACAGTAAGCACTCAATCTATACTTGCTGCATTAATGAATGAATGGATGACTCCGAGCAGGGTGAGATGGAGCCCATGGCATGGTGCAACTGGAGTTGAGTTGAATAGGGACAAAGATGCAGGAATCTTGGCCGGTCCTTCTGCTGGCCAGCCTGGGTGGCCCGGGGCCATTACTGCATTGGCAGAGGAGTTGTGGTCCCCACAAAAGACACATCTAAGTCTTAGACACTGTTCCTGCTAACATAACTTCTTTTGGAAATAGGCTGTTTGAAGACGTGATCTGTTAAGATGAAGCCAAACTGACTCAGTGTGCACCTTAATCCAATACAATGGTGTCCTTATACGGAGAGGAAATTTGGATCCAGAGAGATGCAACCAAGTGATGGAGGCAGAGCTGAGTTATGCCACAAGCCAAAGAACATCACAAATTGCCAGCCACCGCCAGAACCCTGCTGACTTCAGAGAGAGCATGGCTGTGCCACCCCCTTGATTTTGGACATGTAGCCTCCATAACTATAAGACTATAAATTCCTGTAGACTTTGTTACAGCAGCCTTGGCAAAGTAAAACAAGGTCTTCACTAGAGATGGAGAAGGAGGGCTCCCTGCCTGCTTTGGGGTTGGGCAGTCACCCTTCATTCAAAAGCAACCTCCCTGGGCCAAGGAGGACCCAAGGGATGCATAGGGAAAGCACCACACTGGCTATCAAGCTTGGGCCTGCCACAGGATGCTCAGGAACCTTCTGTGCCCCAAACCCAGACGGACCCCTGCCCTTGCTCAACTAGTCCCAGAGATTCCCCAGATCTGTGGACAGGCGCTCACTCTGTACAACACAAGTGGGACATCTAAGGGTGCTGGAAACTTTCAGAGGCAAGACAAGAGATTTTTTTTTTCATTAATCAACTGAGAGGGCAGCTTGTTCTATCATGGGAAAGCTGTCTGCATTCACTGTGCTCCATGCCAGACCCTGTACACACATGGCGCCTAATATTCCTGTTTTACCGATGAGGAAACCAAAACACCAGGCCACAAGCCTCATGAAAGGCGGATCCAGGCTTATCTAATTCCAATACCTATGCTTTTATTATTATTTTTTTTAACACAATTGTTGTGGGGTCTGGCAAGATGGAGTTCTGTAGAGCAGTTTGGCTGGCTGGAAATTTTGTTAAGAGTGATGGATGTTGAAATCTTTTTTTTTTTCCCCTAAAGTCCGTCACCAATCCCAAGTGTCAACCTGAGTTAATGGATGATGCCCTATTCTGCCTGGGGGAGGTGGATGAGAGATGGGATGATTCACTGCTATTGCCTGATGACCATCTCTGCTCCCCAACATTGGCTGTAAAACTGCACTACTCTTATTCAGGTTTGCAGGCTCTGCTGCCCTGGCAGGGCTGGGTGTGAACCTGTATATGTGACCGTGGATGGTTCTCTATTAATGCTTTCTTTTTATGGCTATTAACATGTTGAGTGCTTTTTTTTTTTTTCATTTTAAATGTAAACTTTCAAATACAGCAGAAAAGTTGAATTATACAATAAACACTCATGTACTCATGATCTAAATTCTACAATAAATTTTTTTTTCCAAACACACACTTCCCCTATGCTGTCAAAAAACTTTTTACACAGTCAGAAATACACCCCTGAGTAAACAACTTCTTTCTTGCATTAATTCAAGAAACACCAATGGAGCCCTTATGTGGACCAGGGACTTTTTAGGCTGTGAGGATGCAGCAGAGAACACGATGGATGTGTCCCTGCCCTTTCACAGTTGACTTTCTGGCAGGGGAAACAGGACATCCAATACAATTACAGACTTAATTCTAACCGCCATGAGTTTAGGAATGGGAAGCCCATGGTGCGACAAGAATGCATAGATACGGGGGTACGACGGTGGCTCAGTGTCAGAGTTCTCGCCTGCCATGCTGGAGACCCAGGTTCAATTCCCAGTGCCTGCCCATGCAAAAAAAAAGAATGCATAGATAGATGGGTCAGAGAAAGGCATCTGGGAAGAGTGATGTCTGAACTGAGTGCCGATGGCATTAAGAGGTAAGATGTGGAATGCAGGAGTCAGGGTAAGTGCTGCAGAGAGCGGGGAGGGATGGGAAAGCATTCCACTGCATGAGGCAGTGATGGACACACAGCTGGAGGGGGGCAGCTTGAAACAGCACTGGCGAGGGTGTAGGACCACCCTATGGAGCACCCATGTAATCTGTAATGGAGGGATTGGTGGGCTTAAGAAAGGCGGATGGTTTGTCTTCAGAGATTTCTCTGTTTCTTCAGGAGAATGGAAGGGGGTCAGGGATGGGTAAGATTGAGTGAGGGGGACCCTGCAGGGAGGTATTGCAACAATCCAAGGAAGAGAGCACTGTGGTTTGGACTTGTGTGGCAGCAGTGGAGGGAAGGAGAAACAGATAGATTGCAGACATAGTTAAGGGAACTAACTGTTGGCAGAGATGTAGAGGTGAGGGAAAGGGAGACATCAAGAATGGTGCCCAGGTTTGGGACTCGCAAAGAGGGATGGACGGTGGTGCTGAGGGAAGATGAGGTCTGAAGGGGAGGCAAGAGTTAATTCTTTGGGCCCATTGAGTTTGAGACACCGAGGGAGACATCCAAGTGTATCTGTCAAGTGAGTAGTCAGTGAAATCAGACCATAAGCTCAGAGGACATATGTGAGGAGGGACGTCTCAGTGAGGGAGTCATCAGAAGGTGGGTCGCTGCCAAAGCTGCAGGAGCAGCCTCAAGGGCCCAAGGAAAGTCTGAGGGAGAGAGTTCAGAGCAAGAAAAGGAGAAGACCCAGGGCCATATCTGAAAGAAGGCCAGCTCTGACTGGACAGGCTAGACCAGCAAGGGAGACTAGGACAAAGAGGGCCAGAGTGGGGAGGAGAACCACAGAGGGGGACTGAGACAGGACAGTGTTTATGGTGACCAGGTCACGTTCCCCTGGTTATGTTTGGTAGGAAGGGACAGCTGTGTCTCCTGAGTGCCAGCACTACAGGGCACTCCAGAGCATAAGATCCAGAGGTCCAGCACAGTTCTTGCTGGAAGGAATGCAAGCCCTGCTCCCTCTGAACCTGGATGAGTCTGCAGGCCTTGCTTGGTTTATCATGGGCCTTAGGGATTTGTTTTCTGCTTTGGCAAAGTTGCTCATCAGCAGCCAGTTGGCAAGAAGGGCTGTGTGTATGGTTGAGAAATGGCAGGCCCTGCATCTCTGCTCCTTTAGCTGACTCTAAGGGAAGGGTTGGCATGTGAGGCAGGAGGCAGGTTTGGCACAAGAGCACATGGCAGTTCAGCAGATGGGCACACATTCAGATGAAACAGAATCCCTTCCTCCTTAGCCCTCAGGCTGCATGGACTTCAACATGGTATTAGTAGCTTCTGTCATCTTGCATGGTTGGACAAATATCTTGACAAGTCCAATGGAACCCAAGGTCAGAGCCCACTATGGTCTTTAAGCTTTGATGAATTAAGTGCAAAATCTCACTGTAGCCCTGGGGGCCATCATTAGGAGGAAGGCTAAGGGCACAAAGTTCCTGGTGAGTCAGGTAAGAAATCAGCCAGCAAGTGTGCAGACTGTTCCATGACTATTTGTGCCATTTTCAGTGAGGTTTTGCTTATTGAGGTCCAAATCCATTTCAACCTAAAACAGTTGTGATCAGTTCTAACTTCCACGGACAATGTCCAGGCTTTAGGAGGGCCACAGGTCTGGAAAAGCCCTAGCCATCAGGCAGCCTTGAGACTGGGTTTGGAGTTTACTGCATCCTACAAGGCTGGCAAAAGGAGAGAAGTTCCAGGGTGTCCATGGGGGAGGTTGCATATCCAGGCTGCTGGCAGCTCCATCCTGGGCTTCTACCATGGAAAGGACATTCCCCAGATAGAAGGATGCACAGACTTGTCCCCTCTCCTTCCTCCCTGAGATGCACTTTCCACTGACAGCTTTCATGACGGAGCCGCTGGGTTGGTGAAGGGAAGGAGAAGTGGTTTCTTGGTAGTTGTGTCAAAAACAAAAACAGTTCTGGTAATGGATAGTGATGCGGGCAGCATGACATGGTGAATGTGATTAATCCCACTGAATGGCACACTTGGGGGTGGTGAAAATGAGCAAATTCATATTGTGTCTATGTTTCCATAGTTTTTTTAAAAAGAGCAACTAAAGAGACAAGGACAATTAAATGCAAAAGTGATCCTGAACTGGATCTGATAAAGGAACAGAAAAGGTCCAAAAGGATGTTATTTGAACATATGAAAAAAACTGGAATATAGACTCTAAGCTTTATATCAATATTAAAGTTCTTGAACTTAATTGTACTTAAGGTTGTTACCTAAGTGACTATCCTTGTTCTTAGAAAATGTTGCATAGAAGTGTTTGTTCAAGGAACATAATAGATGCAACATAAGTTCAAATGTTCAGAAAATAGATAAATACATGATAGATGGATAGACAGACAGATAGATAGATAGATAGATAATGGATGCATGGATTGATAGACAATGGATTAACAGATATATGGATGTATAGTTAGATGGATAAATGGATAGATGGACAGATGGCAGATGGAGCATAGAAGGTAGATGATAGATGGATATAGATAGATGGTTGGAAAGATGGATGAATGGATAGATGGCAGAAAGATGACAGATGATAGAGAGAGATGAACCGGTAGTTGAATGGAGGGATGAAATGATATAGCAGCTATTGCAAAATGTTAAATGGGTGGATCTGAGTAAGTGGGGAGCAGTGGGGGTATGTTGGCGTTCTCTTTATGAGCTTTGTATCACTTTTGCAACTGTCCTTTAAGTTTGAAATTTTGAAGAAAAAGTGAAAGGAAAAAATAACAAAATGAAAATGACCCCCAAAGCCCTCAGCTTGCATTACTGGGGCTTCGCTGGCCCTTCTGACGCTGCGGGTGTAGATGGGGTTTGAGGTGGCCCGGGGCCTGGGCCAGTTGCCCTTAAGGAAACAAAGCAGCACTTTCCTGTCCCCTGACCCGGCCAGGTCCAGAAGCCCACAGCCAGGCAGGAGGACGGCTCTGCGGGCTCTGACGTCACTCACCACCCCCATGCCCCCCCGCCCCCTCCACCCCGGCCACGCTCAGGGCAGCTCCGGACTGTGCACAGTCCTGCTTATTGGGCCTGGGGCCTGGGGAACTGGGTGGGAACCTGGTCTCCCCACCAGGCCCAGCCTTGCTGCCTTCAAGAGACACATGGGAAAAGCAGGCATGAGCGTGGCTGTGCAGGCCTGGGACTTCTGGAATGGTCTCCTACGTGAACCAAGTCCTGACTCTCACTAGCAAATGGAAGGGGGATGACCTTGTAACTGAGGACAGGCCCTTTTTTGCTTAGTTCCTGTTAGACTTTTCCAACTCTGACCTTAATGTAACTTTTTAAGGGAAATAAAGATGAAAAACATTAGAACCCGGATTCCTGCCTAAATAGATTTCCTACCACTTCACAGCATGGGTAGCATTCTCCGGTGTCTGCATTTTCACTCCTGTTTCAGCAGATTCTTTGGTCAGTCAGACCCTGGGTGTTCTTGGCTGGGTCATTTTAGGGTTCTTGGCCCCTCTTGCCTCCAGTGGGAAGCCCCCACGGGCTGGTGAAAGGACAGAGATCTTGCCGTTGGATGGACCTGGGTTCCAGCGCGGACAGCCATGGACAGCTGTGAGCCTGGGCAGGCAGCCTCCCACCTCCATTCATCCATCCTGAATGGGGGATGATAATACCTAACTCATCAGCCGGGTGCTGATTCATTAAATGCTTCGTGTGAGGACAGCCCCGTGGCTCCCAGCTTCCAGAGCACTTAACAATTGCTGGTTCCTAGCCTGGAAGACACTTGGAAGCTGTGTGCAGACTGGAACTCCCTCCGAAAGATTATTCATCACTTAATACCTCCCTGTTGGAAAACTGCTCCTACAATGGTCCTTTATCACTCTCTCCCCCAACCCTGCCAGCCAGGTCTATTTATAACCCCGGAGGATTCCTCAGGGGTGACTCATCTGCGACACTGCTGTCCTCAGGAAATCTGGTTCTCAGGCCACCTGTCTCACCTCCTGGCAGCATCTTGCCCAAGCTACCCCAGACAGGGCATGGTGGGTCAAGTTCTCAGCCAGCCCAGCACAGGGGTGTCCCTTGGGGAGGCAGACAGTTCAGGGGTCCTGATGGAGGGCCCAGGTCAGAGTCTGGACCACCATTTAGAAGGACACATGAGCCCAAGCCACATGGTGACAGTTCAGGGGCCGGTCAAGGTGACTGACTTCTTTTTTTTTTTTTTAAATTTATTTATTAATTAAAAAAATAAAAAAACAAAATAAAACAACATACATAATCAGTAATTCACAACATCATCACTTAGTTGCATATTCATCATTTCTTAGAATATTTGCATTAATTCAGAAAAAGAAATAAAATGAACACAAGAAAGAAAAAAAAAAGATTATACCTACCATACCCCTTACCCCTGGCTTTCATTGATCACTAGCATTTCAAACTAAATTTATTTTAGCATTTGTTCCGCCTATTATTTATTTTTATTCCATATGTTCTACTCCTTTATTGACAAGGTAGATAAAAGGAGCATCAGACACAAGGTTTTCACAATCACACAGTCACATTGTGACAGCTGTATCATTATTCAATCATCCTCAAGAAATATGGCTACTGGAACACAACTCTACATTTTCAGGCAGTTCCCTCCAGCCTCTCCCTTACATCTCGAATAGCAAGATGATATCTACTTGATGTATAAGAATAACCTCCAAGATAACCTCTCAACTCTGTTTGGAATCTCTCAGCCATTGACACTTTGTCTCATTTCCCTCTTCCCCCTTTTGGTCGAGAGGGTTTTCTCAATCCCTTGATGCTAAATCTCAGTTCATTCTAGGTTTTTCTCAATCCCTTGATGCTGAGTCTCTGTTCATTCCAAGATCTCTGTCCCACGTTGCCAGGAAGGTCCACACCCCTGGGAGTCATGTCCCACGTAGAGAGGGGTAGGGTGGTAAGACTGCTCGTTGTGTTGGCTGAAGAGAGGGGCCGCATCTGAGCAACTAAAGAGGCTCTCTTGGGGGTGACTCTTAGGCCTAAATTTTAAGTAGACTTGACCTATCCTTTGAGGGGTTAAGTTTCATATGAACAAACCCCAAGACTGGGGGCTCTGCCTATAGCTTTGGTTGTCCACACTGCTTGTGAGAATATCAAGAATTCAACTTGGGGTAGTTGAATTTCTCCCCATTCTCACCACTCCCCGAAGGGGGCTTTTCAGATACTTTTCCACTCACTGATCGAATCACTCTGGGATTCATCGGGGCATCACTCTGGACAAACCAGGAAAATCTCATGTCCTACCTGAGATTCCAAGTACTTATGGCATTCAATCAAACTATCTACATAAGTTATATTGGGAAATGCACTAGTCAAAATATAAATTTTGTAATAAACATTTTTTGCTTTAGTCTCACACAGAAGGTGACATTTTAAAATATTAATTACCATCTATTTTCAGGACCCTGCAATAATGACATTCCTTTGTTCTTCCTCATGCAAAAACATTTTTAAAATTGTACCTTGTACATTTCACTATTATTATACCCTCTAGGCATTCCTAGATTATACCATCTCAATCTTTAACATCTATCTTTCTTTCTGATTTCATATGTCCCCAGCCCTCCTCCCTCTATCATTCTCACATGCAGCTTCATTCAGTGTTTTAACATAATTATATTATAGTTAGGTAGTATTGTGCTGTCCATTTCTGAGTTTTTTTATCCAGTCCTGTTGCACAGTCTGTATCCCTTCAGCTCCAATTACCCAATATCTTACCCTATTTCTATCTCCTGATGGTCTCTGTTACGAACAAAATATTCCAAATTTATTCACTAATGTCAGTTCATATCAATGAGACCATACAGTATTTGTCAAGGCGACTGACTTCTGAAGTCAGTCAAGACAAATGACTTCTGAAGGACTTTACTGGCTCCCAGGTCTCCCTGGGAATGCAATGGGGCACCAGGATGGGTTCAGAGAGAGCAGTTTGGGGCCAGGTCCACCATCCCAACCCTTCCAGGAGCATGTGTGGGGAAACTGGGGTCTTAGGTGGCCCCCGCCCACCCTCCAGCAGAGGACAATGTCCCTTCCAGGTTGGGCAGGGAAAGCCCCTCTCCCCAATCAACGAGCAGGAACTGGCGCCAGGATGGTGGCAGAGAGGAGGGGTCTGCGGGCGCCTCAGGGCTGAGCAGCCCCTCGCAGCCCCTTGGTCAGACACAGGGCAGGGTTTTTGGTTTGGAGATGGTGTCTGGAGTCCTCCCCCTTCCTCTCTCACCTCCTCGCAATCACCTCCAGCTTTCGATGGGCCTTAGCAATTTTCCTCCTTTCTGCCCCAAAAGCACGCTAGAAAAGGCAGAAGTAAAGCCCTTGTCCAGGAATGAAGCTGGTAGTTGGAGTTTTGAAAAGATGTCTCATCTTTCCTGGGCAATACTTGGCTTTCCCTGCCAAAGGCAGCAGGTCTGAACCAGGGAGAAGATTCTCTGGTATCACCTGCCGTCAAGGGACTATTGCAGGGGTGGGGGTGGGGGGTCCACCTTAAACCATCCCTCCCAGTGCCTGCCGCCAGCCAGAATCTTCCTCTTCACTGCCCTCCTGCTACTCTTTAAAGAGGGTGCTTTTACATTTAAACATTAAGGTGAGTTTGAATTAACTTCACCTCAAAAATTTCAGACACCCCTTTAGAGAACTTGCTGCAAAAAAGTCAATCTAGAAATGACCACCCTAAGAGCAGTGTCTCAGACACTCCCTTCCCCAGAGGCTGTGCCAGCTGGAATGGCAGACACGCATGCTTTGTCTCACCAGGAAAGTGTGGAAGAAAGGACACTGGTATTTTAGGCACATATTCAGCATTTTTGATTCTTCCAACATCTCTGCAATGAGGTATAACAGCAATAGCTGGCAACAACTAAGAGCTTACTATTTGCTGAACTCTGACTGAGGCACTTTCCATGGTTTCATATCCTCCATTCTCCTATAGTGCCATGGCAGTTATCCCTACCATACGGGCGAGGAAATGGAGGCACAGAGAAGTTATGGGACATGCCCTCCGTGGCATAGCCTGTCCATGGCTGCAATTGAACTTCAGCCACTCTAGCTCCAAGTCTAAGCTCCTTGTCACTTCACATCATGCTCACTGTTATGGATTGAAAGGACAAAGTCATGTTCAAGATCTAATCCTTGGTTCTGTGAGTGTAAACTTATTTGTAAATAGGATCTTTGAGGAAGATATTATTTAAGATGAGGCCAAATTGAATTAGGGTGGGCCTTACTTCAATAACATAGGTATCCTTATAAGAAGAGAAAGAGACAGAGAGAAAGAAAGAGATAGTCATGTGATGGAGGCAGAGATCGCGTTACACCACCATGAGCCAAGGGGTACCGTGGATGGCTGGCCACCCACTGCAGACCAGTGGAGAGGCAGAGAATAGATTCTTCCCTTTAAGAGGGAGCGTGACCCTACTGACACCTTGACTTCAGACTTCAATCCTGCAGAACCATGAGACAATAGATTTCTGTTCTTTAAGCTACCAAATCTAAGGTACTTTGTTACAGCTACTCTAGCAAACTAAAACACTTGCTAAATGGCCAAGCTTCCTACCACGTCCCGTGGCTTTTTGGACCTGAGAAGGAGGACAGTCCTTCTGATGTGCTCCCAATGTCTGCTGGGGAGGTGATGTGTTCCACCTCAGAAATATCAGGTTCGTGATGCAAGAAAGCAAGCTAGGGGACAGAGGTGCAAGAGAAAGGAAAGGATTTATTGGAGAGGGGCTCCTATGTCTAGCCTGCCCCTTGCCCCAGCCCTGATTCCTCAGGTTCATGACACTGTGCTGACCCCAGGTTCTCTGCATTTTTTTCCCAGAGACAACCAGAAGCACCCACTATCTGATGCCAACAGATGGGCTAGGAGAAGCAGGGGGAAGGTGGCCTCCACACCCATAGCCCCCATGTCAAAAGAAGGCACGAGAAACCACAGGATTTCCCTTGTGAAGTTCCAGCCAAATGATGCTTCAGTCTCCCTCTTCCCACCCAAAGCCCTCTCAATCCTTTGCTGTCAGTGAAATCTCTTGTTTAAAAATGTCTATCTCCCTTCTAGCCCAGGAGACACAAAGTTTGGCTCTCTCTTGCTTCCTGGCACAGGGTCTGGCAATCAATAAATATTTGTTGAAAGAATTAATGAAACTTGGAGTGCTTACTGGACAGAGGCCATCAACCTCCAGTTGGAGGTCCATCTGTTTGACCTTCTGACTTCAAAAAGGGCCCTGGGTCAACCCTTCTGAGGAGACCCAATGACCCCTGATGCTGAATCTATGGTTTCTCAGTGGCCCATGGCAGTGCTGGTCTGGCAGGATGCCACAAGCTCTGGGAGCTTAAGGACATAGAGCCAGAGAGTTGCTTTCCCACCAACATCTTGGCAGCACACTGTCAGACTGCTGGCCAGGCTGTTGTCTCCTCTGGACTGGCTCTTATCCTCCTCACTCATTTTTCCAGCCATTTGGACTCCAAGCTCGGAAGTGGCTATCCACGTGGGATAGGGGTCACTGGAGAGAGAATGAGAATTGCCTGCAAGAAAGTAGCGGTCTAGATTTGCTATTCACGGTGGTCTGTAGACCCTCCTCCATCTGCATTTGTAATTGGTCTGAGGGCGCTCAAACATAGACATTGGAAGTAAGAGCTTAGAAATGTTCAGAGCAGTTTGATATTGCCACATCATCCCAACAAGTGGTCCCTGGAGGCATCTTCTTGGAGACCCAGGGCATAGAGCAGTTAAAGCTGGCCCTTCAGAGATGATGTAAGATGCACTGGATGAGAAGAGGTAACCCCACAAATTCCTTCCCCTTGAAGGTTTCTCCAAGGTTCACATCTCCTTTCAAATAAAGAACTCCCTTCAAGTGTGCGTGGAGGCCATAAGCTCCAAATCTAGTGCCACTGCTTACCAGCCATGTGGCCTTGGACAATTCCATAGTACCTCAGTTTACCCATCTGTTTGCTGGGTTGTGGGGAGATAGAATTAGCCTTGGCAAATGATAAACATTTACAAGTGTCTGTTTTTGTTACTGTTGAGCATGTAAAATTTCTGTCATAAACACTCGGAGCCACAAAAGGAGAATGAGATACTGCCATCATTTTGTTCTTTGGGAAATAAGACGAAAGCACACTGTGTCCAAAGAGATGGGACCCAGCAGGGATGGAAGCAATTGTCAGAGGATTGATGTTAGGTCATATGGAACAACTCCTTGAGAAGGGGAAAGCAACATTGGAAGATGGGTCATGCGATA
Organism: Tamandua tetradactyla; assembly: GCF_023851605.1. Lineage (NCBI taxonomy): Eukaryota > Metazoa > Chordata > Mammalia > Pilosa > Myrmecophagidae > Tamandua > Tamandua tetradactyla. Next base: position 83,899,361 of record NC_135338.1, on the reverse strand, counting down.
AATCAAGTGGGGAATGTACAAAGAAAGCATAGAAAGTAGAATAAATATGACTTTTGGAGGTGACTAAAAGGAAATTGGCCTCCTTGGAACAGTGGTTATGTATAAGAGGAGTCTTGAGATGTGATATCAGAAGGGACCCAGTTATGGAATTATAAATGTCAGGACCCAATACCCTAGGTGACAGGGCATTTGTCTTATTGGGAGGTGGGCACCATTGTGATTTAGATGAGTCATTAGCAGATGGATAAGTGCCTAGCACAGAATAAAATGAATGAATGAATGCAAAAATTTGAGCTTTTCAGGTTATGAGTAAAATAATCCCAACTCAAACTGGCATAAATAAAAGGAAAGCTGGAGGATGGATTTATTGGCTCCTGTAACTAGAAAGTGCAGACATAGCTTTCAGCATAGCTGGATCCAGGTGCTCTCATCTGTTGCCTTGGCTTTCCTCATTTGGCTTCATTTAGGTAGGCTTCTCACACATAGTATCTATCCTCCAGTAGCTCTGGCTTGTTTCTTCTTCTCGGCATCCCTGACAGCTGGAGAGCTTCATTTCTCCAGTAACCCCAAAGCCCTGGGATTTGGTCTAAAGGGTCTGGCTGGGGTCATGTTCCCAAGGAAATGGAATAGGTAGACAGACTCCACCTGGATTACTTGTCCATTGTCATGGAGGTGGGGGGGTAGGGCACCTTAAGCTGAGCCTTACAAACTTAGAATGGAGAGGAGATGAGTTCCCCATAGGAAAATTGGATGTTGTCACCAGAGAAAGGTGGAGAGATGCTCAGCAGGTAAGAGTATCAGATATGTATTGCAGAGAGGTACTGAAGGCTTGGACCAGGGTGGAGCTCGTGTGGCCCCTTCCTGGGCCACCAGCATGAATGGCTTGCTTTACCTCTCTACCTCTCCCATCAGAGGAAGACTGGACGGGGTCGGCAAGCTTGAAATGGGTCTGACACAGGCTATTGTGGAATCAGCATTGAGAAGGTCCTCCCAGCAGCAGGCGTGTGTGGACACTCAGTTCTGAGAGAGGGGTTGCGGAAGTCTAGAGAAAAAATATTGTTTGTTTGGTTTTTGTTTTGCTCTTCCTGGTGGTAATAGGGAATTCACAGATCTGTTTTCGTTTTTTTGGTTTTTGCGGGGGGGGGGGGGGGTGCAAGGCCCAGGAATTGAACCCAGGTCCCCTGCAAAGAAGGCAAGTACTCTACCACTGAACCACCACAGCTCTGTTTTTATCATATTCTATTTGAGATGCCTCTTGGATACCCAAGCAGGGACTCCAAGTAGGTGTTTGTATATGGGGGTCAAGAATAAGGTCTACAGACATCCTCTTGGAGTTCTCAGCTTACAGAAGGTATTTAAAGCCATGAGATAGGACGTGATCACCCATGCAGAGGGGGTAGAAAAGAAGAAAGAGGCCAGGATCAAAGTACCTTGGTATTTAGGGATGGTTAAAAAAAAGTAGGATGCATGGAAGCAGGAAGAAAACTGAGTGAGAGGTCCTGGAAATTGAGAGAGGGGGCTGTTTAAATGAGGAAGGAAGGAACACATGAGCCCAAGGCTGATGGGAGAGGAGGTGTCCATTGGATTCATCAATGAGAAGACATCGCCGACCCTAACTGGGCAGTGCCAGTGTGCAAGAGGAAAATAGTCAGGCAGGAGACGATTGAAGTGGTGTGAACTTTGGAAGTGTGGAAATGGAGACCAAGAACATGGACAGCAATTTGGAGAAGTTCTGCTCTGAAGGAGAGAAATGGGACCAAAGAAAGAGGATAGAGGGGCTGAGTATCTAGGGAGTGGGTCTTTCCATGTTGGAAGATGCTAACATTTCCATGTTTATGTGCTGAGGGAAATGTTCCTGAAGTGAGGGGAAGGTGGAGATGAGAAAGAGGGTAAGTTCAGAGGAGTGGGTGCAGTGAGATGAGAGGGGTTGGCAAAGGTGGGGAGGAGGGAGGGTGAGAGTGGAACCCATCTTCTACTGCACACCAGGGAGCAACAGGGAGGATGGGCCATTCAGATGCACATTTCAACATGATGGTGGGCACTAGAGAGAAGTCTCCTCTGATGGCTTCTACTCATCATGTGTGAAACATGAGGTTTGCAATGGGTTGGCAAATGGCATGAGAATCTGAGTGAGCAGGAAAACCACCTCATGAAGGAACAAGGTGGGATACTGATCAGTGTTGAGAGCCTCCGAGGATTAAGGTGAAACCAGTTTGTCTGGTTGGGAGACTTTCTTGGCAGTGTTCAGCTACTTAGATGAATATGTGGAGAAGGCAGATGGTTGGTGTATTCAAGGTTGCCAGTTGGGCACAGTGCATAGGGGTGGACAGGGAGGTAATGATTTGTAGTGATGATGGAGAAGAATGAAGAGGACAGTAGTGAGAGAGTGCTGAAGTTAATGGAACGTAGGACTCAGTGGGAAGGTGAATTGCAGCAGGGGACACTGAGTGAGCTGGAAAGACAGGGTGTGGTGGGAGAAGCGGGCAGGCTGGAGAGTGTGACTTCATGCAAGGTGCAGTTATCAGAACTGATGAGGTGGGGTCATGGGAGGGATGGGTGAGATAGAGGAGGGTAGGAGGTCGCTGGTTGAGGGGAAGTCAGAACACAAGAGGCCATCAAGATGGATGGGTCCTCCACATGGGGACAGTAGGGATGGATGGCAAGCCAGGGAGTTGGTGCTCAATGAGGGCTGAAGGACAACAGCAGTACGGTGAGGGAGAGGATGGTATAAACCAAGAGCCAAAGGCATGAGCTGCAAGGTGCGGAGGGAAGAAAGAGAGTGGTGTGGGAGCAGGAGTAGGGAGCTCCCACCCTCCAACCCACCCACCTTTCCCTTACACCAGCTCTACTTCCACTCCCCCAAGAGACTACAGGGGACGTAGAGTACCCAGGAGACAACCAGGTTCCATTAGGGCAAGTTGTTACAGCAGGTTTCAGAGATCTAGAGGAGACAAGGGAGTTTCGAAGACACTGGGGAAGAATTCAGCGTGGGGAAGTAATTGAGAGTCAGGTCAGATAAAGGGATGACTGAGCAAATGAATGAATGAATGAATGAGCCTCAAATGAATGACTCCTTCAGCAATACCATATGAGTTAGCTAGAAAGAAGAAATATTCATGGTCTCACGCCATGCACATTCCTCACCACTGTTCCTTGTTGATAGTGCTGGTGGGGGTGGGGAGGTGGGTGGATGGAATGACATTTAGAATGTGTGGCCCGGGTGGTGTGACGCACTCTGGCAGTGTACGTTTCAGTTCTTGGTAATCCTGTTTTGCGTCTCATAGAATTTATTTCCTCAAGTCGTTTGTATCCTTATTTATATAAGTGACTAATCCTTTCATGGGTAGAGACCAGCTTATTGTCTCAGTTACATAGAGATACTGAGGTGAATTACTCATGCACATTTCAGAAGAGACAAGTCCCTACAGATCACTAAGACAATCTCAATATGTAAATAGCATTGTTCAGGTCCTCGCAATTATCTGAGTTTGGATTAGACGCCATCCATGGGTAATTCCAGGCCAGTTATGTCCCTTTACGCATGGCATGGTGCCAACTCCCAAGCCTCTCTGTCGATCCACATCTGTCTCCTCTTGGCAAGGATGAGGAAGGCAGCTGGGGAAAAGACAGGGGAAGAGGGGTTCAGGGTGGGGGCACTGCAGAAGGTGTCCTAAAGACCTAGAATTTAATCGAATATCTCTGGTCTGCATGTGTTGCAATTTGTTGGAAGAGAATTGTCCATTTGGAGGAAGGTGTCTCCTGAATTTACCTTGTGGGTATTTTTGCAATGCGCTTCTAAGAGCTAATTGGCTCTAATAAACCTTGCAGAAGAAAGGCCCTGCCTAAACAGAGGGGAATTATTTGCAGCCAAGAAACAAAGTAGCTGAAGCATTGACCCAGGAAGAGGGTGTGTTAGCAATGCTACCATCAAAACGACTCCCCATTCCTCAAATCCCCATACAACTGTGAGCATGGGCCAGAATGAGCTGGTAATTCAGACTTGAGGACTTTGAATACTCAAAGAGAAGTAAAATGAAATGTATGGAAACAGAGGTCCACGTGCACCATTTCACTCAAAATCAGCAAATATGCTGTTCAAATGACTCATGGCCACTACCAACTACTGGTTATGGGCGTTTTGAGTTGATTGCAAAGGAAGCGTTGAATCCTTGCTGCAAATTTCAAAAATATTTTGTGAAATCTACAGAAATTATTACTTTTCCTGCCTAGTTAAGTCAAGGTAAGTCATCCTACCTACCTATCCTACATGAGTGTCTACCCTGGGTAAAAAGAAAAGCAAATAAAAGCCTGGTGCGTTTTCCAGCTCTTCCTGCCTCCCTGCCCTTGGAGGCACCAGCCAGTGGACTCTCCATGCAGTGTATAAAGAAAGCCAACAAAACTGAGATGCCTATCCCCTCCAAAGTCCCCACCTCGTCCCTGGATTTGGTGACTGTACCAGGAATTTTGCCTTTAAATGAACGTGGCTTTTTAAAGTCGGCCTCCTTGAGAGATTACCTACTATTCTGGGGTATCGCCAAAGCATTCTCAAAACCAGTCCTTTAGAATTGGCTCCCAGAACCTTTTTCAAACAGAAAATCCTTAATGATTGCAAATTTGGGTCCTTCGAGTATGAACTTGGTTTATGAAAAAAAGGCATTAGTATTCAAAACAAAAGCTAGGTATTATTCTAAAACTGCATGGATCCTGAATTTTTTAGGTGGTTTATGGAACTGCCTCTAAAGACACTTGCAAATAAATAATTCTATTTCATCAATGAGTGAATTGGCGCAGTGAAAAAGAGCACAGTCAGAAACACTTAGAATCAAATTCCAGCTCTGGGAATTATTAACTGTGCGACTTCGGTCAAGTTATTTAACCTGTCTGAGCCGCATCAGTTTCCCTAAGGGAGAAATATTACCTCCTAAGGTTATTGTACTGCCTTTCTGCTCCATCTCCTCCTCTGAGCTCTTTCTGTGCAGGGACTTTGCTTCATTCTAAATAAACTCACTCCTCCGCTTCATATACCCAGTGGTGTGTCAATAAATGAACTCTTTGAAAACAAAAACAAATATACAACAAAAAGACTACTGAATTGTAGTCTTTGCTGATTTCTCATGGTGTGATTACTTCCACCATGGCTGATTTATGGTTACCAAAGATTTAATGGCAGGTCACCAATTTCCTAAATATTTGACAATTGGCTCTTGTGGATAGCAGGCGCTGTAGGCAGCACCTTGTTGCCCCTTCCCTTTTCCTCCTTCTTCTGTCACTCTTCTGAAAGTTCCGTGTAAGTTGCCTGCTAGAATTTTCATCTATGCCTCTGAATTTTATGCTTAACCAGCTGCCAGATACAGTTTTCTTTCTTACATCAGTTTTTGACCAGCTAGTGTGTTGGAATTCAGGGGTTTTGGTTACTGTCTCTCATCTTCCTGAATCTTCCTGAATCTTCCTGAATCTTTCACTTGCAAGAGTCTCCAAAGGAGACAGAGGCTCTTTGTTTTCTACAGGGATGTGCCAATCTGCAGTTGGATTTCCTCATTCTAACAGCGAAGGATATGTAAAATTCTCCCCTAGGGGAGTTCTCAGGCTCCCCTCCCTCCTTATGTATAATTGCTTTCTACTTCCAACAAACTCTGGATAAGCTATGGAAACCCACGGAATGGAGAAAAGAACAGGTAGCTCCTAGACCCCGTCACATGGCCATGTGACAACATGCACAGTAGAAGGAGAAAGTACCATCCACAGACATTCTAACTGGGTAAGGAGACTTTTCTTGCAGGGCCAGCCTTAAGCACTGAAAACAGCCACATGTTAGGGTATGAGGAGTCTGGAGAAGGACCCCTAGGCACCCAAAAGGATATGTGAACCAATGTCAAGCATCTGCTAGGTTTTGAAAGTTTTACATAGACTATTTCATTTAGGCCTCACCATGACCCTAAGGGGCTGGAATTATTATCCCCATTTTACAGGTGAGGTTGTATCATATACCCAGGTTTGACAATGGAAACAGCCACTCTCCTAAGTCCTGGGAGTGTAAATGAACATAATTCCTCAAAAAGGCAATTGTGCCATGTATCTCAAACTCTTAAAAATGAACATTCACAATTTCCCTTCAGGATATTAGTTAGAGTATGCTAACTTCTGACACAAACAACCTCCAGATCATAGTAATATAAAACAGAGGTTGGCAAACTGTCTGTAAAGGCCAGATAATAAATATTTGCAGCTTTGGGGGTTATACAGTTTCTGCTGCAGCTATTCAAATCTGCCGTTGTAGTGTCCAAGCAACCACAGACAGGACCTAAATGAATAAGTGTGGCTGTGCTCCCATAAAACTTTCTTTATGGGCCCTCAAATTTGAATTTCACACCATTTTTGGTGTGAAACTATTATTCTTTAAACCATTTTCTAAAAATGTAAAAACTATTTTCAGCTCACGGGCCATACAAAAACAGGTAGTGGGATGCATTTGGCCTGCAGTTGGGTTTGATGGCCCTGCCTGAAAGCGAGGAAAGTTTCCTTCTAACTCATGCCAGGGCCCAGCACCAGTGTTTCTGGTGGGAAGGCTCTCCTCCAAATGGCAACTCAAGGGTCCAGGATCCTTCCATCCTAAGACCCACCTTATCTCGTCCTCAGAATCTCCTCTGTTCAACTGGCCATTGGAAAGACTGGCAGGAAGGAGTGTGTAGAAGGATGGGTGGGCTTTGAAGGGGCACCATACTTTCCTCGTATGTGCCATTATGTAGAAGTCATGCACACAGCCTTGGAAACTCTATGGAGATGGGAAAATGGAGTCTAGCTGTGTGCCTGGGGCTGAGGATAGGGTGGGGTGGGGTGGGGGGTCAGCAGGGGAAGCTAAGAGGGGTTTGGGGAAAACAAAACAGTGTGTTCAGTAATAAAATGACGTGCAGGGTTCACAACTATTTCTATACTGCAGCATTACTTTAAAAGGTAGGAAGAGAGAACCAGCCTGGTTTGGCAGGGCTTTGCACCAGTGTTTGAGACCGAGAGTAAATCTCACATGCTGAGTCCTGGGCCCTGAGGGTCAGGGCTGCAGCCCAGGCGAGGGGGCTGTAGACCCTATAGAACTTTCTATCTTCTTCTCTCACAAGGTGGGGAAGTGACACAACATGCAGGCAGAGGCTGGGGCCAAGAGGGAGCTGAGCCCATCAACCCAGAGTACTTGAAGCTTTGGATTAAGGGGATTGGGATGCAGGAGATCTGCTAAGAAGGGCAGGCAAAGACCCCTTGGAAGCAGTCATGCCTGCTGCCTCACCCCTACCCCCAAGAGTCCATAAGCTCCTCCCTGAGGAGCTGTTGTGGGGTGATGCTAGGATCTGGCAGGAGGTAGCAGGAGGGGCCAGCCACGGTCTGGGGCTAATGGTGGGTACTTTTCTGTGGGCTGGTAAGTGCAAAAGGGGGGATGAAACACAACCCCTGCAAGACAGGCTCAGGCACCGAGGAAATGGCATAATAGCAGAGGGGCCAGGCCAGCCTAGAATGGAGCCGAAGTCTAGCTCTCTTAAAATAATGGAGGAAAAGTCTCTCCCACATGGGTCCATCTGGGGACATTGGCTGAGCACCAGGCCAAGCCTCCTCCCAGTCTCCTCCCAGCCTCATCTGGCTCCCAGGCCCAGGAAGACAGCAGGGCCAGGTGGTCTGGGTGCTCACTGAGCTTGGCAGGGCCCACCCACCCATGACACCATGTCACCAAGCATCTGGGTGACTGCGGTATCTCAGGTCCCAGCATCTGCCTGCCTCCATGCACAAGGCAGCTAGATGTGTGCTGGAGCTGCACTTGGGAGAGAGATTCCATCTCCCCAGGCCCACCGGAGACTTCCAGGAATGTGAGCGAGTGGAGGGTCAGGCTCACCCCATCAGAAACAGCTGCCACAGCAACCCAGGTATTACCAGGGAGATGCAGGAGTCTTAGGACCCCAGGACTCTACTTTCCCACCCGCCGCTGACTCACCACCCAGTCTCCAGGTATGCAGCTGAGTCTCCTGAGGTCTCAGTTTGCTTGTCTGTGAAGTAAGGCCAAGAGTGCCTGGCCTGGGAAACCTGCTCGGTCACCATGCATGGGTGCTGACATACGCATGCCCACCCAGGGCCTGAGTGCTGGCAGGACTGGGAGCTTCCTGTGAACCCCCAATTCCAGAACTTATCTGCTGCCTTCCCCACTGGAATGCTGGATGCATCCCAGCTTGTGGAGTAGCCCTGACATGCTTAGTACTCAGTGTTCACCAGCTCCATCTCACAGTCACGGTTTGCATGAACAAATATTCTCCCATTATAATTTAGTGCCCGCTCTATGTCAGGGACTATGTGGAAATTACACCTAATTTTTCTAAACACCGACGAGAGATCTGTTGTGATTCTCCTTTGAAGGGGCTCTTCTTCAAGGTCACACAGCTAGTAGGTCAGTCCCAATTCTCTGAAGCTACAAATCTGGTTGCTACCAGGTATGGTGGCAGGTACTGAATATCCCTAGTCAGATCCTCTGTCCTCCAGCATGCCCCAGGCCCAGGGTCAGATCCACCTGCAAACCAGCCCTCTCTGGAGCCAAAGGACGGCTCCTTCGCTTCTGTCTGACCCGACTTGACACAGAGTTCAAAGCCCTTCCCTGGCTCCGATGGACCTGCCTGAACAGCTCCCGATTACCCCCTTTATTTTTTTCACAACAGAGATGCCAAGGACTTGACTCACTGCTGGCTGCCCACACTCCACAGGGGCAGGAGCGAGAGGTCCGAGGGCTTTCCTGCTCTGAGCTGGGGAAAGACCAGGTGCCCTTCCAGAGTTTCCCAATACCCTGAGACATCGGAAGGGACAAGTATGGGTGTATTTAGGGAATTTTATTTTCAAATGACATTTAAATTCCAATGCCAGTGGGCATGGCATGCTGTCCTCCTGGGATCTGAAGGAGGTTGGGCAAGTGGCACCACTCCCATGCCTTGCTTTCCCCATTCATTCATAAAGGGAAAATCTATCTGAAGCATACGAGTAAGAAAGTGTCTGCCTGCATGAAAGGTTGAGTGAAAGGAGAAAAAGTGTTAAACGGTTCAAGCCTCCCTACTCTGGCCCTTCCCCAAGAGGCCTGTACAAGATTGGCAACTCCAGACTTTCTAGGATGTATGCCAAGGCTGGGCACATCTTTGTCACATGCCTTCAGCAGTTAATTAGCCATTCCAGGTCAGATACTATTGGAGATTGAATCCAAAGACATGTTCAACTCTTAATGCTTGTTCCTGTGGGTGTGAATTCATTTTAAATAGGACCTTTGAAGATGTTATTAAGTAAAGTGTGAACTCACTTGTAAATAGGATCTTTGAAGATCTTATTTAGATGAGGCCAAATTGAATCAGTCTGGGCCTTAATCCATAGGATCAGATTCCTTATTAGGAGAGAAAATAAAGACAGAGTCACAGTTGATTGAGCAGGAGGAGACACCAGAAGGAAAAGTCAAGTGACAGAGGCAGAGGAGCAAGCCAAGGAACCTCAAGGATTGCTGCAAGTCAGCACCAGAATGCTACAGACTCCAGGAGAAAGCATGGCCTGTTGAGATCTTGGTTTGGGACTTCTGGCTTCCAAAACTGTGTGTCAATAAATTCCTGTTGTTTAAGCCAGCCCATTCAGTGGCATTTCTCATAGCAGCCTTGGCAAACTAAGAGACCCAAAAAGCTGGACGTGAGTTCTCTGACCCCAGCCTGCTTTATCTGAGAGCCATACAGGGAGTTTTCCCTCAGCAGAAGTCATGCTACCATGCTTTCCTGATACCTGCTCAATGAAAGGCAGATTTGGAAACTCTGACAAATGAACATGTTGGCCAAGGGAACTCTCCCCCATGGGGTTGAGAGCTGAGAAAAGAAGTGCCCTCCAAGAAGTCTGTTTTTGTTGGCCATGTTGTTCCTAATGGGAGCAGGCCCTTCCCAGTCTGACTTCATGTCCTGGTATAGGAGATGAGATGGTGCCCCACATGAATGCTCTGGAAAGTTTCCTGTTCCTATTGTGCTCTTGGTCCCCACTAGGTAATGGTCTCCTCATGAAGTCTCAGGGGTTCCAAAAACTACGAACAAAAGGTGTGAGCTAAGAAACACAATGGATGTTACTGTCTGGGGCACACTGGGGTCCCCCTGCTTGGCCAGATGGAGGCCAACAGAGGAGGGTGGGTGTACATCCCAGTGGGCACAGGCTCCAGCACATCCTGCATGTTTGAGGGGCCAGCACGCAAAGGAATGTGATCGTTCATCCAAGCACTTGCATGGCATAACATTAAATTTCTCATTTACTCGTGCATTAGCTTTTCCCTGCCTGCCCTTCTAGAAAGTAAGGCCTATGAGGGAAGGGCCTTGTTTTGTTCTTGATCACCTGGAATAGGCAGAAAAATGACCACCCAAAGACATTCCTAATCTCTGGAAATTGTAAATGTTATAAGATAAAAATGGTCCTTGCATATGGGGTTGAGGATTGTGAAATGGAGGGTTATGTTAGATTATCCAAGTGGTCCCCAAATCTGATCACACGTTTCCTTATAGGAGAGAGGCACAGGAAGATTTTATACAAACAGGAGAAGGTCATGTGAAGACAGAGGCAGAGATTGAAGTGATGCAGTCACAAGCCAAAGAATGCTGGCAGCCACCAGAGCTGGAAGAGACAAGGAAGGATTTTCCTCTAGAGCCTCTGGAGGATGTGGCCCTGCTGACACCTTGATTTTGGCCCAATGTGACTAATTTTGGACTTCTGGTCTCCAGAACTGTAAGGGAATACATTTTCTGTTGTTTTAAGCTGCCAAGTCTGTGGTCATTTGTTATAGCAGTCACTGAAAACTAATACACCATCATATTTCCTGGCTTGGCCCAAAGCAGATATTCAATGTATATTTATTAAAATAAAGTGAATGTCCCCATCTTAGTTTTGCCTGAGCTGCTATTACAAATACCACATGTCTTAGTTTCCAGGCTGCTGTGACAAATACCATATGATGGGTTGGTAAAACAATGGAAATTTATTGGTTCATGGTTTCAGAGACTGAAAGGCTTGTTTTCTCCTGGGGTGGGTAGTGTTCTAGCTGGCTGGTAATCTTTGGGTTAATTGGCTTTTTTATCACATGGCAATGTCTTCTCCTTTCTCTTCTGGGTTCCTTTGACTTCAGGGTTCTCTAGGGCTTTGTCCTTGCTTCTGATTTTTTTCTGATTATAAAGGACTCCAATAATCTGGATTAAGACCCAACTCATTAAGTTGTGCCACAACTTAATTAAAAATAACATGTTCAAAATAACCTTTTTACAATGGATTCATACCCACAGAGACACAAATTAAGATTAAGAACATGTGTTCATTGGGGTACATAATTCAACCTACCACCATCTCTAGCCAAAGATGCGTCCCCAGGCCCTAGTTTGGGCCCAGCCAGGAGGTTTGGTGGGCTAGGAGTCCCTACCCCCACATTGGCTTCTCTGTCCTGGGCCTCCAGCTTCAGCCTGGTTCCAGGCAGTAACTTGCAAGGACATCTGCAAGGGACCTGTATCTGACCAAGCTCAAAAAAGGCCTCCCAGGGCCATGTGCCACTGAGACAAAGCTTCCAATACAAGCCCCAAACTATAAGAAGAGCCTGTGGGAAATTTCACACAAAATCAAGATTTCTAATTTCTGTTGAAAAGTCAGAAATCATGTTTAAATTCAATGCATTCCCATGTGGATCAGTGGGTTGGGCTTGGGCTCCCTTAGACGAGGCCTGGCTTGGCCCCAACCACCACGGCCTTAGTGATCTGAATCCTTCCCTTCTCCCTCCACCAATCTCCATCTGCATACCTGCCTGCCATATTTCAGATGGATGCTTTCATTCTCCTTGATGGCTCAAGTAAATACCATGCAATGGGTTGGCTCAAACAATGGCAAATTATTAGCTCACGGTTTTGAGGCTAAGATAAAGTCTGAGTCAAAGCATCATCAAGGCAATGCTTTCTTCCTGAAGACTGGCATTTTGGGGCTGGCTACCTCTGACCCTCGGTCCTGGGCTCCTTTGTCACATGGGAAGGCTCATGATGGCCTCTCCTGGCCTTTTCCTTTTCTTTGTTCTGTTGATCTTCAGATTCTTGTTTCCTCTGGCTTTCTTTCTGAATTTCACTCTGCATATGCAGGACTCCAGTAATAGGATTAAGACCCATCCTGATTGGATTGGGCCATACCTTTACTGAAATAGCTTCATCAAAAGGTCCTCTTTGCAATGGGTTCACATCCACAGGAATGGGTTTGGTTTAAGAACATGTTTTTGGGGGGTATGGACAGTTCCAAACCACCACAATGGATGATTAAGATTGTCTCACTCTTTCACAAAGTGCTAGACAATTTCAACCTCGAAGCTCCTCTTTCTCACTTGTGTGCCACCCATACCCTTCCTTTAAAAAGGCTCTAAAATGGCCCCTGCCAGGGGACTCCCTGAGAGGAGATTCTGTTTTTCCACAGCCTCAAGGAGAGCTGCCTTTGGGTGAAGGGGCTTCTCCAGCTCCTGGAAATCACCCAGGCATTTCCTTGGGGTCTTCACTCTCTTAGTCAACAGAATTTCTCAGAATGGTCCAGGATGCCATCCTACTTTCCTGGGAAGAGAGTTGGACACCACCAGCATCCTCATCTGCTATCACTGGTGACTTCTTGCCTGAGCCAGACAATGACTCCAACAGAAACCAAAAGCACTAATAAAGGAAAAGAAATGTAAATCAAACATTTGGGGAAACTCCCACTGTAGAGACTGCTCAGCTCCGATGGCAGAGGTGCAGACCTCAAGTTCTCTAAAATAGGGCCCCAGGGTTCAACTCCAGTGTGCACACCACTCACTGCCACTGCTTTTTAAAAACACAGATCCTGGAATGGGCATGACAGGTTCTGATTCAATCCCTCTTGGGAGTTGGGGGTGGGACCAAATAACTTCATTTACAGCAAGTAAATGCTGCACCAAATACCCTAGTGATTCATATCCAGGGAGTCAGAGGCCACACTGGCCAAACCCTAGAAACCAAGAGGCAAAGCCATCCCCTTCCAGGCACCGGCCTTCTGCTCAGCTGCAGTGACAGAGGGGACCTATTTGAAGAGGAAAGTCTTTCTGTGAGGTCCCCAAGAAGAGATCTGTGTCTACAGCTGGTGTGTACTGGGCTGTGTCAGCAAGTTTCTCCCAGGGCCAGAGAAAATGAAATTTGAAACATGAGTCAGGGCCTTCATGAGATTGGTAAAACTCCTTGAAGCCAAATTCTGGCTGTTTGTCCACTCTGTGACCCCTCTGAACCAGTGGTCTCCAGCACTGGGGTCTGGATTAAGAGAGAAGAGGAATATATGAAATTAGCAAGAGCTGAGTGACCATAGGCAAGCTGCTTAACCTCTCTGAACCTCAGTGTTTGTATTTATAAACTGGGAATGGTAACTTACCTCAAAAAGATTTTGCAAGTGTTAAATGAGAAAAGGAACATACATGCCCTGGTGATTAGCGAACATTAATGCAAGTTCTCACATTTGTTCCCAGTGTTTTAGCACTAAAGTTGGGGAATTATGTCTGAAACTTTCATCTCCATGCCCTTGTCTCCTGCAGTGTTTGAACATTGCTGAGCATGGTTCTTTCATTGGCCGATAACAGAAACCCATTAAATCTGGCAATAAATAGAAAGAGGTGTAAATAGGTGTGTTTATTATAAGGACACCAGAATCCAAAAGAATGTCTGGGCTCAGGCATGGGGAAGGCCCTGAGAACCCTGGCAGGACCCTTCCCCTTTCTTTCCCAGACCCCATCTCATTGCTTCCCTCTCCACATGGATCTCTGTGCAGACCTGTAGTCAGGTCCGTGGGAAAAGGTGACCATATGCAATTCCCTTGCTTACAGGTAGCAACAGTTAGTTTTGTGTGTTAACTTGGTTAGGTTATGGTGTCCATTTGTCTGGCCTCGTTGTTGCTACGGAGGTATTTCATAGATGGAATTTACATCTACAATCTGTTGATTTTAAGTAAAGGAGATGACCCTTGATAATGTGGGTGGGCCTCATCCATTCAGTTGAAGACCTTAAGAGCAAAGAACTGAGGGTTTTCAGAAAAGAAGAAATTCTGCCTAAAGACTACAAGATCAACTCCTAGCTGACTTTCCAGTCTGCTGGTCTACCCTTAGATTTTGAAATTGTCAGTCCCCACTATCCCAAGAACTAATTATTTGAAATAAATCTATTCATGTTTATGTGTGTGTGTGTGAGCACGTGTGTGTATATCCCTTATTGATTCTGTTTCTCTGGAGAACCCTGACTGATACACATATCTTCAGTTCAATGATACACATATCCTTAATTCAAATGACCAGCGTGGTCCATCAGGCAATTCCAGTTCCATCCCCCAAAGTCTGAACTTGGAGGTCTTCATCCACAGACCAACCAGCTGTGAGGAAGGGTCCCAGTTCAGCCCCAGCATGCTGTACCAGCCAGTGAGGTTGTCTCAGAAGAAGAGGGTAAGAGGCTATGGACACCAGTAAAGTTGTTTCTTAGTTGTTCGCCATGGATGCATAACAATTAGTTAGGGCCTTGTAACTTTTATGGCCTGTTTGAAAGTGTCTGGGGGTGGTGAAGCAAATTTAGCATTCATATTGCTTTTTCAAGAGAGGATAAACCTTGTCTGAGTCTTGCCTGTAGCTCCTATGTGGGAATACAAGAGGGCAATGCAGGAGAAAGGGTCACAGTGGCTTGGGAGGCTTGGGATGAGTTCTTGGGTGGAGTTCTGAGTGAGGGAGCTTGCCCTTAGAGGAATCTGGTATATTGGTAACCAGGCCTTGGCTAACTTAAGATATTTAGGTGGAATGACATTTGTACCTGAGGCTAAAGCCTGGTGCTACCAAGGCTTTATTTCTAGGAGAACTTGTCAAATGACTTCCTAAGAATAGGCTGACTGTAATTTTATTTTCATCCTTTCAAAAGTTTCCCACAGCCCAATGCCTCTGAATGCTAGGAGAATTTTAAGCTAGGTTCAGATCCAGAGGGTACTCCATTCCCAGCTCCTGTTGGGAGAAAGCTTGCTGCTTCCCATTTAATTAGACTCTTGGATCTTGTTCTTTTCATCTCCAGGATTGCTGGGACTGGCACCCCTCTACACCAAGAAAGGCAAGGGCATAGAGTTGCTATTATGCTGTAGAGAAAAGCCAAATGTTGGTTGCTTCTCTAAGGAGCACGGCCTTAGATAGAGTGTTTACAGACCAAAAGTTGGCACTGCAGAGGCATAAATACTTGGCACCAGCTCCTGCTTATTCCAGACCAACACATTCCATAGGAGGCAGGAAATTGCCATTCTGGGACAGTTTGCCTCTGCCAGCCAGGGAACTAGCGACAGGTTCCCCATCAAGAGGACATCTTATGGGAAGGTTGGTGTGGAATCCTTAGAGCCACAGGAATCCAGGTAGCACTTCCTTGCTCGGCTCACAAGGCCTCCTGTGCATACTCCTCTTGAACCTTTGCAAAACCCTGAGAGGAGGGTAAGTAGTCGCTGAGCTGACCAGGGCCAACACACTGCACAAACTAGGGGTACATTCACTTCGTAGTCTAAGTGAATGGCATCTCTAGAGTTGTGCAGTGCACTAACTGTGCAGCTGTATGTGCTGGCCCTATAGTCAACAAGTGACAGAGCCAGGTGGGACTCAAACTTAGGCCATTGGCCTCTAATTCCATCTTCTTTCCGTTGCTTTCTCTTATTTATCGTCAGCCCTTTTGTTGTGTGGGAAACCAGCTCATGTTTAATTGTGATGTTTTAAAACTGTACAATTGTCCTTGCCCACCCTAGCCCCCACATTTAGCCTCTTAAAATGACAAGAAAAGAACAATCACAGGTATAGTGTGTTTACTAAATCTACCCCATCAGTTCCTATTCATAGCACCCAATATTCCTCTGAAATCCCAGACAGACATGGCAGTGGCCAATGGAGTTCTCAGATTTTGAGGTTAGGTTCTCTGACCATTCGGTATTGCAACGGCACTTGTCCAGAACTGGTATCTCCCCACATTTGGGGAAACTTTAAATGAAAAAAGCTTTTTCCCCTTCGAGGGGAAAAAAGACACTCACCCCTCAAAACTCAGCAGATCTGGCTGGGAGGATTTTCCTATCCCATGTATTCAGGGTCAGGATTTTTGGTTTTTGTTTTTTGCTTTTATTGCAGTGGAGCAAGAAACCAAAACCAAACCTGAGTTACAAGAAACAAGACAGTGATGGCTATAAAGGGAGTGACCAGGAACAATTCCTTTAGCCCTGATGTATGTGCTTCACAGGGGGGAAAAACCCACAAATTACAACAGCTAGATTTACAAAACCCATTCACCCAAGGGTGGTGGAAGTCAGGAAGGGGAGGTAGAAGGGTAAATGGCACAGGGAGAAAAGCAAAATATTCTAATCAATCCAGACACAAGGGCTGGCCAACGCTAGAAAATAGCTGCAGAAAAAGCGCTGGTCCTTTCAGACTCACAGTGGTTTTAAAAATCCACATACTGGTGGCAGGAGAGTCTGGCTCACATGCAACCAGAGACAAAAATTCCAATTCCTCAGAGAAAAGAAGATCTGCAGGGGGCCCTTGGAGAGTGGGTCCTGCCCTCCCTGGGTAGGGGAAGTGAACAGGGAAAACGCATCTGCCACAGCCTCCTGCTAATCCCACCCACCCCTTGGCATGGCAGGAGATTCCGTGGCCTGCAGCAGGCATCAGCTTGGCGGGCAATGGATGTGGCGAACAGAACTCCTCTGCAGAGGTTGAGCTACTCAGGGCAGAGACTGCAGATAGACCGTCTTGTGGAACAGTTGGTTGCTTAAGATCACCAAGGATAAGAGGCACAACTGGAAAAGGTATGCATTGCCAGGGGGGTTTGCTTCATTGGTGAATAATGAATGAAAGAAAGAAGATAGAGGAGAGGCGGCCACGGGTAATGGATGAGGACCACATTGCTCTGAGAAAGGCCAGGGGTAAACTAAGTTCAAAGTAGTAAGGCTAGTTCCTTTCTAGATCTGACAACTGCTGGTGCATTTCAATTCCTTTATTGAACCTGCGATATTCAAAGCAGTAAAGAGAGTAGAGAAGGGCCATATACGAGAGGCTAACCAGCTGGCCAACGAGACTGATGGGAAAGAGGCCCCCAAACATCCCCTGGACATGGAAAATAGGCTGCAGCACAAGGTTGAAGAGCATGTCAACAATTATTTTGCTGACACTAGGGAATGGATGAGGCTTTCTGCCTGATGACACAAAAGCCAGATCAGCAATGTTCTGAAACCAAATGGCACTGACGACTTTGCTAAGCACACATTGACATAAGGAAGAATTTCAGCCACCACCAAACGTCTCCATGTAGTGATGGATCACAGTAATTTGTGCTGTTACTGACTGAAGCACAGGAATAAACACTTGATAAAACAAGAGGAGACTGAACCAGAACATTCCACCATTCCAAGCTCAGCACTGGAAAATTCTACCAACAATACGGGGTCCACTCTCCTGCTTCCGTTCTGGGCTCTGCACTGGGCCAAGCCACCACCCACTCCTGGCCGCCGCTGCTCCTGCCTCTGTCACTGGATTCGCGCACCCAGCTTTGAGACGGTGCAAGTGCCCCAGATGGAGTCTGTGACTCCCCTGCCAAGGTCCCAGAGGAAGGTTTTGACACTGTCAGCCATCTCATCACCACCCAAACTACCAACTGCGCAGAGGGAGAAGCACCCCCAAATCTCTCATGGTGAAGGAGCAGCTCCACCCCCACCCCGCATGGGCCCGCTTGGCTGCTGGGCGCCCGTCCCCATAGGGGCTGTCCCCAGCCACCTCCACAGCCCTTCTGACGTCCCTCATTGGATTCGAAAAGATGCCTCATGGCCAAACTCTCTAAAGTCACCTCTTCTGTAAAACAGAGCTAACATGTCTACTTCTTAGGATTGGGTGATGAGTAGATGACATAATGCAGAAGCCATGCCGGACCTGAGGGCCTCGGTCTTAGTGTGCACCGAGGGGGTGCAAGTGGCTGCGGCCACCATTACTGTTGCTGCCGTGATAATAATAGCCCTTGTGATTTTCATTATTATTATTATTATTATTATTATTATTATTATCTCTTCAATGCACATAAACACCCCTCCTCTTGGGACACTGGAGCCCAGGGAGCCTGGCACCATGCCTGCACAGGCTGCGTGCTTCCTTTGTCTTCCTCTTCCTTTCTTAGATGGGGATTGCTGGGTGCTACCTGAGGGTGTGAATGAGATGCTGAAGGAACAAGCTCACCCTTTCCTTGAGGTCAGCTGAGGGAGGAGGAGAACCTCGGGGACACATGAGCGAAATGGCGAACTTGCCCCAGACCCCTCCGCAGCCTTGTCCTCTTTCTGCTTCTTCTGAGCTCCTGGCAAGTCAGGAGCTTCTTGCTTCCCCCAGCATTTTATAAGGTGCTGGACGAGCCTCACTTCCTCCACTAAGCTGGACACGATGCTGTGCCCCTCCTTCCCTTCCTCTCCCCTTCCCACCCCTCTTTGCCTGGAGCAGGCCTGGTGCATGCAAAAAATGCCGGGAGGATACCCGCTCCCCACCGCCGCCGTACAGCGTGGCTGCACTTCTCTCCAGCAGGCACTTAGGGGTGTGTCTGCTCTGTGCCAAGTGCCCTGTCTGGGCTTGTAGGGGCTAAGGGGCCTGTCCCAGATCTGGGAAAAGTGTGTCTTCCATAGCAGAGAAAAATGAGCACCCCAAAAAACACACAAACCCAACAAATGTCAGCAACTCACGACTGCATGAGCCTCGTCCATGCAGGCCCAGGGCCATTAAAGGGGCTGGGGCCCGATGGTACAGACCAGGCTCCTCCCGCCTCCCCTCTCACACGCCTCTGTCCAGTTCGGACAGCTGCCAGGAAATGCCCAGAACACGAACACCAGCGCCATGAGGGGCCAGAGGCCCCCAGCGAGAGGCCGGCAGGCTCAGGCGGGTAACAACTGAGAGGGGGCTGGGGGACGGGGCTGGGTGGGTAGAGTGCCCGTGGGGCGGGAGGGGGGGTGCTGGGCTGTGGGAAATGGAAAGCTGGGGCCCCACCTCAGCGGCCCGCATGCCCTAATCAGTAGCCCCTGGAGGGCTTCTTAGAACTCAGACC
The DNA here is from genome assembly GCF_023851605.1 of Tamandua tetradactyla. Lineage (NCBI taxonomy): Eukaryota > Metazoa > Chordata > Mammalia > Pilosa > Myrmecophagidae > Tamandua > Tamandua tetradactyla. Next base: position 83,880,255 of record NC_135338.1, on the reverse strand, counting down.
GCGGGGACCCGCCTCCTGCGTTTCTGATACAGCAGATCTGGAAAACTTGCATTTCCAGCAAATGCTACAGGGGGCGCTCCATCCGCAGCCCCAGCCCCTGTGACCATGGGGAATAAAACCCGTTGTTGCCAGATCGCCCCATTTTCCAAGAAAAGCCAGAGTGTGAGTTTTAATGTAAGATGTCCCAATTTTTAGAATGTGCAACTAAATCTTTTTAAAATCCAAACCGTCTCGGGGGCTAAATAAAATATTCTTAGGTTGGAATAGACTCACAGACTCCCAATTGGTGATCCGGCTGGGTATGTGCATACAGGGTGGGGATCCCCAAGATAAGTGCCCTGAGAATCCACTATTGTCACAGGTCCCCCAGGCACTGGAATCCTCATTTGAACCTTTGCATCAGCCTCTTTGAGTTGCTGCTTAAAGAGGAAAAGAAGACAGTTTGGCCCGTCTTCCAAGCCTCTCTCACGGTGCTAAGAGAGGGGGGCGAAAAAGCCACCCATTTACAGAAGGATTATGGCAGACTGCTAAACCATGTATAATTCAATGGTGGTACGTCGTACCACGGGGAACCCAGGGCTGAGCTAAGCAAGGAGCCAAAAGGGACCAGTCAAGCGAGGGGCTCCAATGCCTCTGCAGTAACAGCAGCCCCAATAAAATGGCAGGCAGCTCAGCTTTCAGGCTCTAAGGAGCTGTGATGGTCTGAACACCAGTCCAAGAAAAGTCTCCTCCCAGGTTTAGAACTGCTGCACATTGCACCTTCCAACTCCACTTGCCTAAGGCAGTTCATTGGCAAGGCCATGCAGTGGCTTTCCCTGCCTGGGAGCTCCCTTCTCTTCAGCTCTTCCCCTACCAACTTCTTTTATTGTATGCTAGAACCAAAAAAATGGAGTTAATAGCTATGAATCTATTTAGGACTTTTAGGGTCTTTCAGAGTTTTTTGAGCCTTGATTTCTTTTGAGTGATGATTCTCTCCAAGGAAGAAAATACCCAAAATATAGTATTTGGGGGCCTCCTCCAGTTTCCCTCTACTCCGCGCCCCCCCCCCCCCCCACTCCATCCCTCACCCCTGCCCCCTGCCGAAGCCAGCTGGGTGCTGGGTCTTCTGACTGCCTGAGCCTGACAGATCAATTGTGCAGAAATCAGATCCATTTTATAGGCGAGCTTAATAAGAATTCCTTAGTTCTAGATTGTTGGTTTTTTGTATTGGTCTGTTTGATTTTAGCCTTAGGTTTCATACTGAAGCAGGTTAAGGTGGAGAACGAGAGGGAACCTTCCATTCTTCAAAATGTCTGTGAGCAAACCACAGTCTGGCTATGGCAACCTCACGCCACAGTTATCCGTTGCCCGGTGAATTCATGTTTCCCTCTGTTTCGGTGCCATCAAAAGGGATACAAGGACTTGAGAACAGCTTGATCCTGGACATTTTCTCACCCTGGTGCTATAGAGGTTTGTCTTTGGAGAGCAGGACCTCATGTTCCTAACAAAAGTTTCAGAGAGTTTGAGGGGTTTTGAGATTGATGAAAACATGGGCTCCTCCAAGTAAACCTGACAGAGGGAAAATCGGCCACCAGACCCCAGAGGACACATTTTGGCAAGTAAGACCAGAGGGCAGGAACTCGGTGATGCGTGGGGAGGGGACCTCCCAGGGCACTCGGGGAAGCCCAGACATCCTGGCTGGTCCTAGGGGGCTGTCTCACCAGAAGCTGGGAAGTCTTGGGGGAGGAGCCTCAACCAGACCCTTGAAAGTTGCACCCCTGGATCCACACTTGGGCTCTGGGTGCAACATTTTGATACCCACCATCCCCATCTTTCTGAAACGTTCACTCGTGACATAAGTACACCCAGGAGGCACACAGAGGCAGTCACATGGCAACCCAGGGACCACAGGGCTCCTCACTGGCTGCATGGCCTGGAGGTCTGGTTCCATGGTCACCCCTTAAGCAGAAGTGCCAAGGGAGGTACCATTACATCACTTTCCCTTGAATGGGGACCCAAGGTGACCCCCAAACATTTGCCAGAACGGCCCTCAGATGATGTCCAAGGGTACTCATCTAGTCGGTTTAGAGTCATGACGGCCACCCCTTGAGTCACCCCTGATGGCTTAAGACTTGCATCCATTCTTGGGTGCTCCCACCACATCCTGAACCTCCCCATAGAGCAGCCACCCATGGTTTGGTAACTTGCACCATGATGGTTTAATGCTCAGAGGCCCGTGTTTCATTTTTGTTCTGTTTTTCCTTCAGTGCCTGTTCCACCCATCTGTCCCTGGTTCCACTCTGTCTTGGTCTCCAATTCACCACATGGAAGGCATCAAATACCCTTGAGCACAAAAGAAATAAGTTTTTGCTTTTGAGTATCTTCTCATTCATAGAGAGAGAAGCATGCACAGGGGACGGGTCGGTTTGCTCACCCTCCAAGCTAGGTAAGTCTCCTGAGGGCTGGAGGGGGAAGGACGTCCCTAGGAGAGAGCAACAGTCTCCGATCCAGGCATGAGTTTCTGAGGAGGGAACGAGAAGGTGAAGGGCAGGGTCCTGCAAGTGTTGGGAGCTCTGAACACCGTGGGGACCCAGGTCTCCGCCTTGGATGAAGTTCGAAGTGGCTTAGGATGGGGAATAGCTGCGAGATTTAAAAAAAAGAAAAAAATAGCAGTTTGGACTTCTCCCACTGAGCTTCCACAGCCCCAGGAGGGCATCTGAGATCACTCGTGCACTGGCCTGTCTTAGTCATGATTATACCCTTAGCACAGTATCGGGCACTCTGTAGGCCTGAATAACTATTTGTGGAGGAGAGATATTGGGTGAATAAAAAATGTGCTTGTCCAAGGGTCTGGTCCCACAGAAAGCCAACCTCTGTGGTAGATGGTGGTGGCCAAGGGAGTCTGGGGGGAACCTTGTTTTCTCCAGAGGGCGCCCATCTTTCTGTCCACTGAACTCAAAGAAGGTGAAAAGTCTGCTTTTGAAGGACCATGGGGTGATCTCCTTTCTGTCTGTGCAGACACCTGTGGACAGCAATTCCCTAACCAAATGCTCCTTGAATGTCCCTCTACCTATGGGTTCATCCAAAGTGGTGTGTGGAAGTGCAGGGAGATGACAGCTGGTGACTCCTTGCCCCACACAAAGAAGCCCATTGCCCGGGTCTTTGAGTGTGTCTCATGGGAAGCTTCCTTGTTGCCTGATTTAGCGCAGCCTGGAGACCTCAGAAGGCACAGTTGCCAAGATGGGGAGATAGCAGAAGCCAAAGACAAAGCTCTCCTCTTCCAACTCACCAGATGTTGAGTCCTTCTGGTTTGCTCACTTCCCTAGGATGGGCTGTTTCCTAAGCAAGAGGCAAGAGCCTTATTTTTCCAGCCTTTTTCCTGGGAAGTTCTACTCACTGCAGGCAGAATATAGGAGAGAAAGAATCATAAGAGACTGCCAACCACAGCTTTTGCAAGCTCTTGTTCACTTCCCAAAACCATCTGGGAGAGAGGGTAAAAGTACCACAGCTGGAGGCAGCAAGGGGTGGTAGGAAAACCCAGAAGCTTGCAAAAGCCCAGACTTCTCTACCCAGCAGTGAGTCAAGCTGCATCTCCATGACCTCATCTGTGAAGTCGGGGCACTGTGCAAGCCACCTTCCATGGGACAGTGGGCTACACAATTATCCAAGGAAGATCTCTTGCCTCAGGGAGCCTACACTCCACTCGTGACATCTGGTTTCTTGAAGGAACACATGCAGTTCTGGTTAGCTGAGATTCCGCTGTCTTTTTTATGATCTGTTTGTTAGCTTTGACAAAATGTCTATTTAGCATTACTCTCTTTTAGGCATTTTATGTCTTCACATTTTAATGTCACATTGCTCAGCTAATTTTTTTTTTTAATCCTTACTGCATTCGAGGCATTTTGTTAAATGCTGGCAATACCAAGGCGAAAATGTGCAATCTTAGCCCTAGAGTAGCCATCCTCAAATCGTTTGCTTGCAGGATCTCTTTACTCTCTAATTCAATTTTCCAAGACCGGGAAAAGATTTAATGAGAAGAGTGATATCGCTATGCACTTTTGCATATGTAAAAGAAATTTCACTAATCTTTTTCTATGTGCATTTTAATAGAAGACAGCTGGATTCACATTTCTGCTTCTGCATTCAGTGTATTGTGATAAATCACATCATGTAGTCTTTGGAGAAAATGAGACTGAGAAAGGCAAATAACGTCTTAGCATTATTATGAAAATAGTTTTGACCTGTTAGGGACCACCAGGGGTCCCCAGCTGAAGCTTTGAGAACTGCTGGAGTAGAATAATGGTTACTAACATGGGAAAAATGTATGTCCCCTTAGGGGCCACTCAAGTGTGAGAAGAATTTCTGGCTGTCATAATATTTGGGAGAACCATTATCTGAGCCTAGAATGTAGCTCCATTTTATACATAAACACAAAGTAATTTTTGCATACTTTTAATATACATGACATTTTCTGGGAATGCAACTACTATATCAGTAGAGGGAAGAGTGAATGTTGTTTTGTTCAGTTCTTTACTATGAGTTGTTAATCCTTTTGGAAATCATGGGACCACAGTTTGTGATATTTAGATTTCCTACATAACACTCCTGGATCAGCCTGTACCAGAGTTCGTCACTGTTGACTCTATCAATCCATCCCATAGATGCACATACCATGTCCATAACTGTATATGTAGCTTGCATGTTGATTTTTTTTAATTAAGCTCTTTAGTTTGAGAAAATTTTAGATTAATGTGCAATTGTAAGAAATAATACAAAGAGATCCCATGTACCATTTACCCAGTTTCCCCAGTGATAACATTTTGCAAAACTATAGTACACTATCACAACCAGGGTATTGATATTGTTGGAATCAAGATACAGAACATTTCCATCTCCACAAGGATCCCTTGGGTGGCCCTTTAATAGCCACACCTGCTTCCTTCCTGGTCTCACTCCCTTCTTAACTTGTTCAACCACCAAACTGTTTTTCATTTCTATAATTTTGTCATTTCAAGAATGTTATAGGAATGCAATCATACAGGATGCTACCTTTTGGGATTGGCTTTTCTATTCAGCAGAATTCTCTGGCTGGTTATTGTATGGATCAGTGGTTTATTCCTTTTCATTGCTGAGTGGTACTCAAGGTATGGGTATAGCACAGTTTATTTTATTCATTCACCCACTGAGGGATAACTAGGTTGTTCAGTTTTTGGCTCTTATGAGTAAAGCTGCTATAAACACTCATGTGCAGGTTTTTGTGTAAACATAAGTTTTAATTTCTCTCTGATAAATGCCCATGAGTGCAATTGTTGGGTCCTATGTCAGATGCATGTTTAGGTTTTAAAGAAATAGTAAAACTGTTTTCTAGAATGGTGCTACCACCTTACATTCCTGCCAGTAATGCATGAGTGATACAGCTTCTTGGCATCCTCACCAGCTTTTGTTGTCACTATTTTTTAATTTTAGCCATTCTGATAAGTGTGTAGTGATAGCTCATTGTTATTTTGATTTGCATTTCCCTAATGGCTAATGATGTTGAACATCTTTTCATGTGCTTATTTGCCATGTGTATATCCTCTTGGGTGTAATGTTTGTTTATGTCTTTTGCCCATTTCAAAGGATTGTTTTTGCAAATGTTTTCTCCCAATCTGTAACTTGTCTTCTCATGCCTCTCCCATTGTTTTTCACAGAGCAAACTTTTTTTTATTTTGATGCAGTTCAATTTATTAATTTTCCCTTGTATAGAAGTGCTTTTGATGTCAAATATAAGAACTCTAGGCCTAACCCTAGACCCCTAAGATTTTCTCCAATGCTTTTTCTAGAAATTTTATAGGTTTACATCTCACGTGGAGATGATTTAAGTTATTTTTTTGTTATTTTTAATCTCACATGATTTAAGTTATTTTTTTGTATTAAGACACATTGTACTTTCCTTCCTTCCTTCCTTCCTTCCTTCCTTCCTTCCTTCCTTCCTTCCTTCCTTCCTTCCTTCCTTCCTTCCTTCCTTCCTTCCTTCCTTCCTTCCTTCCTTCCTTCCTTCCTTCCTTCCCTCCCTCCCTCTCTCCCTCCCTCCCTTTCTGTACCTCCTTTCCTCTTTCTCTCTTTCTCTCCCTGTCAATAGATAACCAATCGCTTTAGCACCATTTCTTTCCTTTTTTGTTTGTTTTTTTTCTTTTGTTTTTTTTCCCCACCATTTGTTTTAAAGGCTATCTTCATACCACTGAACTGCTTTCTACTTTTTGTCAAAAACCAGTTGGGCATATTTGTGTGGGTCTGTTTCTAGATTCTCTATTCTGTTCCATTCATCTATGCAGATATCTCTCTGACAGTGACGCACAGTCTTGATTACTGTAGCTCTATAATAACTCCTTAAGATGGATAAATTGATTCACCCCCACTTTCTCCTTTTTCAAAAATTTGTTTCAATTATCCCAATTTCTTTATTTTTCCTTATACTTTTTAGAATAATCTTGTCCATGTCTAAAAAAAAATCTTACAGGAGTTGCAATAACTCTTTGTGTCACTTTGGGAAGAATTGACATCTTTACTAAGTTGACCCTTTCAATACAGGAACAGGGTTTATAAATGGAGACATTTATTTAGATCGATTTGAATTTCATTCATCAGCATCATGTATTTTTCTGCATGTAAATCCTATACACGATTTGTAGATCACACCTTAATGTTTCATTTTTCTTTGAGAGATTCTAAGTGGTATTTTATTTTTAATTTCAGTGTCTGAATGTTCATAACTAGAATATAGAAATGTAATTGATTTTTGTGCATTTGTATGTATCCTGTAATTTTATCATGCTTAGTGCTATGGCTCTAACTTCCCTTGGGTATGAAACACTGCATAGATCTATTCAACACTAGCCATAGCTTAAGTTATACTTGCTCCAAAAAGATACTTGCTCCAAAAAGCTTGATACAGAAAATTATGGGTGACTTTGGGTTCATCTTTGGCCATAGTATGACACTTAATAGATGGGGGTAATGAATTTAAGTGTGTGTCCTGACTTTTGATAGAGAAATAATGGTTTTCGAATTGAAAGCTACACACAAAAATTATCCTCTCATTACTCCAGATAAGTTGTGTTATGGTTATTTGCCATTTTGCTCTCAAATTCATCTCCCATCTTACCTGGGACTTCAGGTACTTGGGTGTTTCATTTTCCCCCAGCTATATAATTTACACTTACATGTGAGCCATATAGATGCTACTTCTATTTTTTAAAGTCCTGACCATGAGGTTCTGGCATAGAGGAAGAAGGAGAGGTGGCCAGAAGGCTGAGTGCTTTCTGCAGGCTCTAACCAGTGTTCTCCATAGATGGGGAGTCTATGGCTTCGCATCAGGTACCTGGAGACTGCTGAGATGTTAAGCACAACAATGTTATTTTATTTGAGGTTAGATTTGTAAACATTTTGTTAGGAAAAAGTTTGACCATACAAACCAACAGAGAAGTATAGTGAATAATATAATGAACATCCATCACCAACCCTCAACAATCATCAGGTCATTGCCTATCTTGATTCATCTCCACCCTGAATAGCCTCCTTCTTCTCCCCAGCAGATCGTTTCAAAACAAATCCAAGATATTGTGTCTGTAAATCTATGAACACTTCAGCATGTTGAAGTGTTTAAAAGATAAGACTTTTAAAAGATAAGACTCTTTTAAAAATATGTAACTATGCTACTACAAACCTAAAAATATTCACAATAAATTCCCGATATTAACAGTGGTCACATGCCCTCAACTCTCTCATAATTCATCTTTACTGTTGACTTGTTTGAATCAGGGTCCAAATGAAATTCACACATTATATTGGTTGATGACTCTTAAGCCTCTTTTAATCTGCAAATTTCCCCTGCTCTTTAATTTATCTATTGAAGATTCAGGTCATTCATCCTGTGGAGCATCTTACATGTGGGATTTTGCTGATTGCATCCTCCTGGTGTATTTAACATGTTCTTCTGTCTATAGTGTTCCTCTTACATTTGTGTTTCTAGTGACTTGCTTATAAATGGGTTGGATTTGGAAGGCAAGAATACTTCACCGTGGTATTGTGTACTTCCATCAGGAGACACATACTATCTGGTTCACCGATGGTGTTGTGAACTTCCATCAGTAGACACAGGGTATCTGGTTCTTTATCTCTCTGTGTTATTAAGATTGACTAATGATTTGAGATATTACCAGATTGATCCATCAATTTAAAAGTTCCCCATCGGCTTATCACTTCATGGTTTTATCAGATATTGGTGATCATTAGAGGTTGCAGAATGGGAATATTCTAATCCTACCATTCCTTCTACATTTATTAGCTGGACTACTTCTCTAAAGCAAAATTTATTTTTATGAACAGCTTGATTATCCTGAGGTACAATTCATACAGGAAACGTTGGTTCTTTGTTTACCAATTTTCAGAATAATGAGTTAGCCTTCTATTAGCCCACGAATATGTTTTAGTTTGCTAGGCAGCTGAAAGCAGATACCAAAAAATGGTTGGCTTTAACAACGGAAATGTGTTAGCTTACAAGCTTATGGTTTTGAGGCCGTGAGAGTGCCCAAATCAAGGCATCATCAAGGTAATGCTTTCTTCCCAAAGACCGGCAGCCAGTAATCCTTGGTTCCTCTACCACATGGCAAGACATATGGCAGCATTCGCAGGTCTCTCCCTTCTCTTCTGGATTTCATTGCTTTCAGCTTCTTGCTTCCATGGATTTATATATATATATATATATATATTCATCCCATTTATAAAAGACTCCAGTAAGAGGATTAAGACCCACCCTTGGTTACACTTTAACTGAAGAAACTTCATCAAAAGTCCTACTTTCAATACGTCTACACCCACAGGAATGTATTAGCTTTAGGAACATGATTTTCTGGGGGTACATGCAGTTCCAAACCACCATAAGTGGTAACAATGAGCTTGGACTTTTTGCTTTGTTTGTTAGTTTGAGAATCATTACAAGCTCATGGCTTAAACATGTTTGATATGTTTCAATTCGTTGACGTTACTATTATTTTTGGTGCTCACATTTTACCATATTTGGCTAAAGGGAGCCTTCTCAGTTTGGTTCCTAAGTCCTGTCAACACAACAATAGTCATCTAAGATTACTTCATTGTCCTTAGGTTTGACAAGATGTTTCAAGTTCCTTTTGTACATTTCCTATACCAAGCCTGTATTCCACCATTTCTCCAAGGAGTCTTGTTCCTTAGTGGGAAATGGTGTTTAGAGACCAAAATCTGGGCATTAGGAGAGCTCATTGCTCCTGGGTTGGACATTGTTTCTATATCTTTGTTAGTAAACAGACCTAGGAAATACATTTTTTTTAAGAAAGCACATCATGAGTTTATGCTGATATTTTCCAATTAAATTTTTAGATTACAGAGATGTTATATGGTGCCTCTTTTCTTTTATACTTAAAACCTTGGTTCCTAAACATGAATACAATTATTTATTTGCTTCTTCCTAATACACATACACACACACACATTTATATAAGCTTTAGAATATAAAAATTACTTCTAACAATATGATTACTTACAGTTGATTTCCTTACAGTTATTTTTTTTATCCTTAGTGTAGAACTCACAAGAGATGCCCAATTGAATTACTGGGTTTTAAAATAATTTGTAGTTATACACCTCCACCAGCTCAATATGCATATTTATTTGTTTCAGTTTACTTTTCTATTTTTAGAATTTTTTTAATGTTCATATTTTATTTTATATATATGTAAAACATTTACATGGGTCTGAAATAAATCTACAAAACAAGGTATATTTAGATAAGTCTAGTTTTCATTTCTGTCTTTTCCATTCTGTCCCCTCACCTCCTGTAGGCAATTACACATATGTTTTAAAATCTATTCTTCAAGTGTTTTTCTTCACATAATATATTCTGGAGATCATATCTAGCAATGTATAGAGATATTCCTCTTCCTTTTTAACAGCTTCATTATACTACATTGAATGGAAATTCTATAGTTTATGCAATATTTTATACATTCCCCTATTGATGGGTGTGTGGGCTGTTTCTAGTCTTTCACTATGAAAAGCATTGTGCATATATTTTTTCATATTTTGTCAGTATATATTTAGGAAAGATTTCTAGAAGTGAGATTGCTGGCTTAAGTGCTTATGTAATTTTACTTTCTTTTCCAAATTTCTTTCCATAAGGTTGTACCAATTTTACTCCCACAAGCAATGAGTTTGTTGCCATACTTTTGGATTTTTGTCCAAATATTCAGTGTAGTTTTCATTTATGTTTATCTCATTATGAAGGAGGTTGGGCAATATACATGCATGTGATGGTCACTTGTATTTCTTTTCTGATTTGTTGATAGCTCTTGCCCGTATTTTTTAATGGGATGGTTGGCCTTTTCCTTCTCTATTTTGTTAGAATCTCTTTTTCATAGGCTTACTCCTGGAATTTTCACCTATCTCTGGATTTTCTATTCTTTTCTATCAGTCTGTCTATTCTTGTACCAATTCCATATGGGTTTTTCGCTTGCTTGTTTTGGCATGGGTATGCTCCAGGAATTGAACCTGGATCTCTGGCATGATAATCAACAATTTTGCCACTGAGCCACCATTGTACTGCCCTAAAGAAAAGATTTTTTAATTGTAATTTTTTTGTGTTTTTTTTTTCTGGCATGTGCAAGCTCCAGGAATCGAACCTGGGTCTCAGGCATTGCAGGTGAAATTTCTACCACTGGGCAACCTTTGCATAGCCCCCAACTCCATATTATATTAACATTAAAGATTCTACAATGTGTTTTAATATCTAGTGAGGCCAATTTCACCACATTGCTTCTTACAAGGTTTCTCAGGCTATTTCTGCTTATTTGTTCTTCAACTGAACTTTTAGATCAACTTGTCTAACTCCAGAAAACAAAACTGACAATGCTTATTGGGATCATGTTAAATTTATAAATTATTCTGGGATGAATTGACACCTTTTTGTTGCTTAATCTTCCTATCGAGAACATCATCTGTTCCTCCAGTTCTTCAAGTCTACTTTTGTGTCTTTGGCAAAATTTTAAGTTTCTATAGTTTTCTTTGAATAGGTTTTGACATTTCTTATTAAGTTTACACCATGGGTCTTTTTATTCTCCCTGTCATGAGTGAAATTTTCTCTTCCATTGTTTTTTCTGGTTAGCTTTTGTTTGTAGATCTGAAGGGTATTGCTCTTGTTTATTGACTTTAAAGTCTGATGCTTTATTAAATTTTCTTATTGTGTGTATTAGTTTTTCCATTGATTCATCTGAATTTTCCCAATGTGTGACCATAAAACATGTAAAAAGATATGGCCTTTTAAAATTCTCGTGTTTTCAAATTCTTCTGCTTCTGTTTCCCTTGTTTAATTGCTTTGGCTCATACCTCTAACACAACTTTGTACAGTGGTGATACTGGTTATCTTGTCTTGGTCCTGATTTCAGTGGGAAAGTATTTTTAGCATGAATGAATGCTGCATTTCTCTAATGCCTTTTCTGCATTTTTGGAGAAGACTACCTGATTTTGTCTTTAGCTCTATCAACATATTATTGGATTTCCTATATTGAACCATAATTCACTTGCATTCCTGGAATGAACATCATATGTATTGCTTTCAATATATATTATGGTCTCTTTTTTATCTGGATTTTTATTTAATGTTTTCACATCAGTATAAATGCATGAATTTGGTCTATAATTAATTATTTTTGGTAAAATCTTTGTCAGGTTTTCGAATCAATGACATTCTTGGATTCAAAAAGATTGGAAAGCTTTTCTTCTTTTTCTATGCTGTGGAATAACATAAGTAGCACTTGGATTATCTGATTTTTAAAGATTAACTAGAATTTCCCTGATAAACCATTTGGGCTTGATGCTTTTTTGGAGGCAGATGGAGGAAGGAAGGGGAGCTCTTCACTTTCTCTATTATTTCTATGATAATTGGTCTCTTAGACTTTCTGAAGAAAAGATTTCCTCCCTCTTTTATAGGGGCTACTTCCAATGGGTTATGAAATTTGGGAACCGAAGAAAGAAATGCAAATATTCTTGTAGCTCAGGAGCCATGGAAACTGGTTTTATTGGTATCAGACTTTGTTTTTAAGCCTTGAACACTTAGAAGGAAAAAATAATAATTTTTCTTCACAACTTGACTTTACCACTTCTTGGAATTATAATGTCATCAGTGAAATGTTATGAGACAGATAATGCCCTTCAATCCTCTCTCTCCTTGGGAGCAAAAATTTTGTATAAATAAACTAGTGTGTTCATATCACATAGGAGCCGGCGGCCCAAGCCCACTCACTATGCATTTCCAGGAATTAATTGTTCATTTAAAATAGACTATGATTTGGACTCTGTGCTTGGCATTTGTCAAGTTAGGGTCGTTTAATTTGGTAGGGGGTTTCTTATTTTGTGTGTAAAGAAACTTCATGGGGTTCTAAGTCCCACTTCTCTCTGCTTTACTCTTAAGAAATTGCAATCCTTCCTCTTTCTCTTCACTTACTTTTTCTCTGGCTAATATTTTCCACTAGAACTTTGGGGAAACTAAGCAGATGTACTTGGATTCTTTTATTCAAACTAATGACTTGTTTCTGGACAGAAAAATGTTACCATCAACAGGACATTTTTTTAAAATATTATACAGTGTTTGGTATGGGCCAGAAGTGTGGGATGGGGATTTAGTCTCCGAATTTGCCAAAATATTTATGCAGCAGGAATGCTGCTTACGTAAACCTGGAAGCACTCCTGATGGATTAGCCTTCCTCTTCCATCTCAGGTTTTTTTCATTAAGGCATTGATCTTCCTCTCATGGCATCACATTTAGAGGCTAACAGGACAAGGAAAAATTGTTTAGTGTACAAAATAACCTAACTCTTTGCAAAGCATCCACTTGGTTAAAGGAACCATAAGTAGTTCTAGAAAATAAAGGCTGAGAATTCTCATTAGGGTCTAATTCCTCATTTTCTAAAGCTCCCCAGAAGTGGCCAAACTCAGGTTTGGGAAAAAATTAAATAGGAAGAAATTGGAATAAACACACGAAACACTTTTTTTTTATTAAAAAAAAATACAACCTTTTTTATGGGGTCTGAAATTTCTAAGTAATAGAAAAGTGCAAAATGAGGGCAAATCATAAGTGTCATACATTAAGAAAACATACTATACATTAAACCTGTACTTGATAATTGTGAGGCTCTAACAAAAGTGTAGGATTAGAAGAATCCCTCACATGTATGAAAAAAAAATCCACGTTTATATACCCAATCAATAAAACTTGCATGGGCCAATGGGACATTCGGGGGTGAGAAATGAGACATGGTGGAAAGGCATGAGGCAGCCCTCCCAAACCTCCCTGCTTACTTCATCCTCTGCGATTCTTTTTATGCTGTCCTAGAAGTTAATCATGATCATAAACTTAAATTATTTTAAGCAGATGTGTGTCAGTGCTCTCTGATAAAAGCATGCCAGCACCTTATACCAGTTTGTACCAATGCCAACCCCTCCACAAAACAACAGTCTCTCAGCAGAAATGGTGATGACTCCAGAGGAGAATCATCCTGCAGCCTTTACCTGGGGCCCGCGGGTGACACTGGCAACTCCAAGGGGGAGATTTTTCATAGAAGACATCCTCATGCTGGGTCTTGAAGGATGAATAGGAGTTTTCTTCATGACTCTGAGAATTCCCACCTGAATGGTGGGGTCATAGTGTTTCACTGGACCTGGTCTCACAGGGAGGGCAGTGAGGTGGGGCCACAGTCCTGAGAGGTGTCTCTTGATTGTGTCCTTTTTGTGTCAATCTTTGGAAAAAAAGGTGGGCTCTTAGCTTGGAACTATCATGGTGAGAATAGACCCTACTCTCTCTTCCTTATTAATTTCTCTAACTAATATTTGTTGAGCAAATGCCAGCAGGGCTGCCACACACAGCTGAAAAGTTTGCATATATCCAAGGGGCATCATTCCTATTGTTGATATCGTAGATTTGCATGTTTATTGTGCCAACTATCTGGAGGATGCCAGTAAAGGGTCTCGACTAAGGGATGCCTGATTCCAAGTTGCACAAAGTTACCACACCGTGCACATTCATGCTGGGTGATGGGAATCCAGAGACGGGTGGGACACAGACGTCTTCTCACAGCTCTCAAAGGAGCTAAGAAGAAGAGGACCTTGTGGGGAGTGTTGGGGATCAAATCACGTCCCCCACAAAAGACAAGTCAAGCTTGAGCCACCACCCTACAGGAGTGAGCCCATTTTAAACAGGACCTTTGAAGATGGTATTCTCAGTGAAGGTGGGGACTCATTTGTGAATAGGTCTTCAAAGAACCTTCTTAGATGAAGTCATATTGAATTGGGGAAGCCTTAATCCATATGACCGGTGACCTTATAAAGAGAGGAAATTAGAATACTGCCAGCCAGAGGGAGAGACAGGAGGAAACCAAGGAGACAGAGTGCCATGTGATGGAGGCAGAGATGCAAGCCAAAGAACCCCAAGGATTGCAGTGAGCCATTGCACAAGGATACTACAAACTCTAGGAGAAAACATGGCCTGTTAAGCTCTTGATTTTGGACTTCTAGCCTCCAAAACTGTAAGACAATAAATGCCAGTCATTTAAACCACACTATTGGTGGTAGTCGCTCTGGGAAACCAAGAGAGTGGCCCTGAGAAGAAGGAAAGTGGGCCCTGGATTCTGGGATCATGAACCATAACCTGTATCCTAAAGCAAAGGAAACTCAAGCGTATTGTCTAGAGAGATAACATCCAGCATAAAAATAACAGGAGCCACAAACGCAGGCCACCTATGTCATTTCATACTTTCCAGTAGCCACTTTTTTTTTTAACTTTTTTTATTGTATAGTATAATATATATACAAAGCAAAGAAAGAAAAAAGCAATAATTTTCAAAGTATTCTTCAACAACTACTTACAGGACAGATCACAGAGTTTGTCATGGGCTACCACATGATCCTCTCATATTTTTCCTTCTAGCTGTTCCAGAATATAGGAGGCTAGAGGGCTTAAATACTTTTTTATCATCGCAATTTCTTCTCTTTTTGTGAACAATAACATATATACAAAAAAACTGTAAATTTCAAAGCACAGCACCACAATTAGTTGTAGAACATATTTCAGACTTTGACATGGGTTACAATTTCACAATTTTAGGTTTTTACTTCTAGCTACTCTAAAATACCGGAGATGAAAAGAGATATCAATTTAATGACAGCATTCATATTCATTTGTTAAGTCTTTCTTCTATGTATAATTCCACCATCACCTTTGATCTTTCCATGCCTCTCACTGGAGTTGTTTGGGCTGTGGCCATTCTAAATTTTTTATAATGGAAGGGTCTGTAACTAATTGGGGTGGGGAGATGGAACTATCTGATGTTCTAGAGAGGCTGGGCTAGGTTTCAGGACTTAGCTGGACCAGGAACCCATCTGTAGGTTGCAGGTTTCTGGAAAGTTATTCTAGGCCTGGAACCCTTGTGGAATCTCCTATATTGCCCTAGGTGTTCTTTAGGATTGGCTGGAATGGTCCTGGTTGGGGGTTGGCAGGTTATGATAAGTAGCAAGGTCTGCTTGAAGCTTGCATAAGAGCAACTTCTGGAGTAGCCTCTTGACTCTATTTGAACTCTCTCTGCCACTGATACTTTATTAGTTACACTTCTTTTCCCCCATTTTGTCAGGATGTAATTGTTGATCCCATGGTGCCAGGTCAGGATTCACTCCTGGGAGTCATCTCCCAAGTCACCAGGGAGACTTTCACCCCTGGATGTCATGTCTCACATAGGGGGGAAGGCAATGATTTCACTTGCAGACTTGGGCTTAGAGAGACTGAGGCCACATCTGAGCAACAACAGAGGTCCTTCAGAAGTAACTTTAGGCATGCCTATAGGTAATCTAAGCTTCTCCACTATCTACATAAGCTTCACAAGAGAAAGCCTCATGATCGAGGGCATGGCCTATTGATTTGGGTGTCCCTAAAGTTTGACACAGTATCAGGGGATTCCCTGATGGTTAGGGTTCCGTAGTCTTTCTCTCCTCCCTCATGGAACCACTTTTTAAAAAGTAAAAAGAAATAGGTGAAATTAATTTTCATAATGTAATTTTTTTAACTCAATAGATCCAAAATATTACCATTCAACATACAATCAATATAAAAAAAAGCATTCATGAGAGATTTATGTATATTTTCATGTATGAAGTCTTCGAAGCCTGGTGAATACTTCACATTTTCAGCCCATCTCAAGCTGGACCAGCCACATTTCAAAGGCTCAGTAGCCTCATGTGGACTTCATATCTTCAGGATCTGGCTTGTTATCATTTGAATCCCCTCTTGATGTCTCTAGTCTGAGATAGAGGCCTCCCTTCCTGGAACAGTCAAGTCTTGCCTTGGGTCTCCAAAGGCTCAGAAGGTGGGTGGGTGTTGGGAGTCCACAGGGGCATGAGTGGATGAGTGCTCCTGTCGCCTCTGCCCACCTTCCCCACCATTCTCCCAAGGCCAGTGAGAACTCAGCCCTTCCATGAGACACAGGCAAATAGAAATCATGGGCCCATGCTGCTCTTATTTGAGGAAGGAGCCATTACAAGCCATTTTGCAAGGAGCCACGTGAGTAAGCAACCTCAGACAGAGGGGAACCACAAAGCTGGGTGGCCTTCTGGAGAACACTAATGATGATGGTGAACATGGCTGCCGTGACCACATTCCAGGAGCAGAGTCCTGTGTTGAGCCCTGGGGAAGAGAGGGAAGGTTTGTGAACGTGAGAAATGATCAGAATTGTAATGGGTGACCCTGGGAGAAGAACTAGAGCAACTGTGTGTAGAAACTTTATCTGCACAATATTTTATGGTGGGTAAAATCAGACAATGGGCTGCCTCAGCAGGAGTGAGTTCCCCATTCTCTGAGGTATGTAAGTACATGCGTTGTGACGATTTGGCACAGACAGCATTGACTGCAGATTCAGTGAGTTTTTTGCATTTTTTTTTCATTTGTGTGAGTTTAGGCAGAGGCATGGGGGTGCTGACTTCATCAAGAGAGCAAGAAAAAGGACAAGGAAGGAAAACCAACTGACCTTGGAAATCTGCACGTGAATCTTTTTTGGATTTAATAAACAAAGGAAGAATCTATGTGATGAAAATTACAGAATGCTGATGAAAGAAATCAAAGGAGACCTAAATAAATGGAGGGGCATACCATGTTCATGGATTGGAAAATTCTTTTAGTGAAGATGCAAATTTTCCCAGAGTTGTTCTATAGGTTTAATAAAATTCCTGTCAAAATCTCAACAAAGATTTTTGTAGATGCAGACAAACTTATGCTAAAAATTTATATGGAAAGGGAAAGGCCCTAGAAAATAATCTTTGACAAAGAATTAAGTGGGAGGAATCAGTCTACCTGATATTAAGGACTACTATGGAGCCACAGAATTTGATCCAGTGTGATATCGGTGGAGGGGAAGACACATGGATCAATGGAGCAGAATAGAGGACCCAGAACTTAGTATTTCCTGATTTGTAAGTGTTTATCTATCTCTGGATGACTGACTCATGCACCCCAATTTAGACATGTTCTTGATCTTAATCTATGTCCCTGTAGGTGTGAGCCCATTGTAAATAGGACCCTTTGAAGATGTTATTTTTACTTACTGTGTGTCTGAACTGATAAGGAGCTGAGTCCTTATTTGGGGGTGTATTTCATCTCTCTCACTGAACTTGCAGCAAGAGGTAGTAGCTCTGGACCTCCTGGCTCAAGTCCTTCTGACTATCACCCCCAATTCCCAACTCATATCTGACTTGTGGCCAGGGCTTGGCAGATACTGAGATGCACCAAGCCATAGGGGCTTAGACATAGAGCTGCCAGGGCAGGTGGCCTGAGAACTCCTCTCATTTGGCACATCAGGAAATGCAGGTGCAGGCTGTTGAATTGCCCTGGCCAAGATGGGCACAGCCATGTTTTTATTTCCCTTTCCTGATCATAGCTCCCTGCTTTTCCTTGGGGCACTGGCCCACCCCTGCTATATACCATCATGAGGCTCTGTAACCCCACACTTGAGGCTTCATTACAGAGGAAAGGTGTGACTGAGGCTGAAGCAATCAGCGTATATCAGCTCAGGGATGATCACATAATCTGATTCAGGCCTATGAGAGGCAGCCTCAGGTCCTTTTTGCAGCCCATGATGCAGCCCTGGAGCTGCTGCAGGATTGTTCTATTGAAGAATCTACCTGAGAGTGAAGCCAAGCCAAGCCAAAAGAAAAAGACTGAGCTAGAGAGCAATAGCCCTTGGGTGGTATCATTGGAGAACCTGGATCCAGCTATGCCTGAAGTTACCCCTTGAGCTTTTTGACTTACATTAATTAATGTTTTTCCTTTTTGCTTAAGACAGTTTGAATTGTGCTTCTATTATTCAAATCCTTAAAATTCTGGCTAATCTATTACCCTGGGCTGGAGCGCCTTCCCTCTTTCTTCCTTGGCCAGTATAAAGATGGAGGATTCCTGAGATTACTTCCCAGCAGGGAGCCCCTTCACTCACCTGACTCCCAATCAGGCAGTTGTTGGTCAAGAGAATCTCCTTCTTTGCACTACCCCTGACCCCCCTGTTCTGAAGTTCTACCAACATTACCAGCCTCAAGCTGTATGTAAAACACATTGCCAGTTCCTTGGGCCTCTTGCTCACCCAGGCTCAGACCCTGAGGTTCTCTGAATCCCACATTGCAAGGGGCTTATAATGAGAAGGGGGGGACTCTGCAAGTACCACATCCCAAGTTGCAGCCCACTCTCTGGGTCCCCCCACTATCTCCCCAGGAGGCTCTCCAGCCCTCCAGGACTGACAAGCTGTGAACACCCATCTCTGAGGGCTGGAGAGGGTTGTTTTATTCCAGTGGCTTTTTCCAAGCTAGACAGGGCTGAAATGTGAGCTCCCCCTACTTCAACCACAAGCAGAAGTGCCAGGAGTCTGCACACATCCACAGCAGTGGAAAAGTCATGGGGGCTGGGAGAGGAGGTGGAAGGCACCACGGGCTTCCAGTGTAGGAAACACTTCCACCGGGGGGGGAGGGGGTGGTTTCTGCTACTTTCCTCAGTAACTGAGGCACTAGGAAAAGAATTCAATGTCTCTAAGCCACAGTCTCTATATCCATAAAGTGAACACACGAGCCTCCCCTCCATGGGATGCAGGAGATATTTGACACACACTAAGCGCTCAGTAAATTAATTTAACTATAGCCATGATCCTGCAAGGCAGGTGCCAGGCGACCGATTGCACAGAGCAGCAGGCTCAGAGCAGGTTCAGAGGGGGTGAGCCACATGTCCGAGGTGGCACAGCAGCTCAGGGCTGTGTGAGCAGCACCCAGGGGAGTTGGCAAAAATGGGAAAGCACCCTCCAAATACACAGCCATCAATTGTCGTAGAGGATGCTCTTGAGTAACGTTTGGTGCCTCTTTAGGAGTTCAGCGCCGAGGCTCTGACTGGCCCTCATCTGGGTGTGCTGGGGGAGGGGAGGCTCTAGGGGGACCTAGTCCCTAGTCAGGGACTCCCTTGAGGAGGGCCGAGAAGAGAAGGGCCGCCCCCATGGCTCACTGGCCAGTCTGGAAGCATGGAACGAGGCAGAGGGGGGTCTCCACTGCCCTTGGGGGCCCCAGGGTGGTTCTGAAAAATAACAAACTGTTCAACTCAGGTGAGAGTCAAGACTTTGAAAGGAGAGAAAGTCCAAGAGCCCCAGGACATGTGTTAGTGGGTGAAGTAATTAAGAAAACCTGCTGATCTCCCAGGGCGGCATAAATCATCCCAGAGCCACTGGGGCCTGTCTTGCCCAGCCGGCTGAGCCCCTAATTCTTCACAGCTGGACCTGAGAGATGGCTGGGTGGGGGAGGGGATGAAAGCGCCATGCAGGAAGGGGAAACGGGAGGAGGGAAGCAGGGCCAGGGAAGACGGGGTCAGAGAGGAGCTGGAAAGGGAGACAGGGGCAAAGCCCTGAGGGATACATAGAGAGAGCTGGGAGAGGCAGAGAGAAAGGGAGACAGACAGACAGAGACAGAGACATGTAGAGAGGCAGAAAAAGAGATAGAGAGAGAGATACAGGGAGAAAGAGAAAGCAACAGAGAGAAACAGAGGAAGGAAAAGGGAGATAAAGACAGTGAGAGACACAGGGGCGACACAGAGATGGAGAGACCAGGAGAGACATGTGATCAGCAAAGTAAGAGGATTTGGGGAATTAAGAGGGTCAAGTGAAGGTCTCAGTAGACCAGGGGACCTTGGCCTGGGGCCCTGTGAGCTCCGGGGGTTCCAGACAGGTGGGCCGATGGCTGGACAGGTACGGGGTGTAGGGGCAAGTTACAGGCACAGGCCTTGTTCCCCCTTCCCCTTCTCCCCCGCCTCAAAACAGCCTAACTGTGTTGACCTTGGGGACTGTCTTCTCTGAGCCTACGGCCACATTTGAGTGTTGCACAGCTGACCCTGCCCAGGAGGAGCCCGGGGTCAGACAGGTAGGAACCAGCAGATAAAGCTGCCTTCCATCCCACCCACCGCACCCCCACCCAGACCCCTCTGTCCTGCCCAGAAGGCCATGGGCTGGGGGGCCAGGCTGGGCAGGGCTGCTGCAGGCAGGCAGGAAGCCTCCGCTCCCCGAGGGCCCTCGGCAGCCTGGGCCAAGGGCTGCTCCTCCAGGGAGACCCTCAGCAATGCCCGTTTGAAAAGGACTTTAAAATCCTGAGTCCACAAGCCTAACCCAGCCTCAGGCTCAGGGAGGGAAGGAGAAGCCCAGCTCCTGCTCCACCAACATCCCCAAGGCAGGGCTTATTAGCCCATTTTGCAGATGAGGGAAACTGAGATTTGGAGAGGAAAAACTAACTTGCCCAAAGACTCACAGCTGGTGAGAGAAAGGAGCAAGGGACCAGAAAGAGGATGGATTCCTGCCCTCCTCCTTTCCATCCCTCCTGCACTCATGGAGGTTTCCCTGACTCATTGCTGAAGAATGAGAGCAGAGGGCAGAGGTGAAGCTTCCACGCAGTGCTATTCTCCTAGGGAGGCCGCAGCCACCCAGCACAAACCGGGCAGCGTTAAGCAACAGGCATTTATTCCCTTGCGGTTCTGGAAGCTGACAGAGAGCGGGATAAAGCGAGGTGTTGGCCGACCATGTGCCCTCTGAGCGGTCCTGTGCCCCCCTCCTGGCTCCCCTCCTTCAACCTCTGCCCCCGTTGTCACGTGGCCTTCTCCCCATTTCTCTCTGTGTCTCCTCTCCCCTTCTCACCAGGACACCCATCCCATTGGATTCAGGGCCCACCCTTCTCCAGTGTGACCTCATCTTAACTTGCCTAATTCCATCTGTAATGAGCCTTTTCCCAAATAAGGTCACATTATGAGGTCCTGGGGAGTAAGACTTCAGTTTATTTGGGGGAGTCCCAGCTCAGCCATTCAACACACATCCTTGGGAAACTAAGTGCCCAAGTCCTGGTGTCCCTCAGTGAGTGCCGGCTGCCCGGCTCCAAGCCTAGCCCTGGGCACCCTGGGGAGAAAGCCCCTTTGATAAGGTGACCTGTTCCTCCAAGTCACAGCAATCTGAGCGGGGCAGGATGAAGGGGCTCGCAGGACAGCAAGAAAGGAAGGAGCTCACTCTTGGAGTAGTGAGAGCTGTGACACGGCACGGCCCGTGCGAAGGGGATGGAGGGCAGGGCTGCTGTCCCATGCACAGACTGTCTCCTTGCCCACCTCACCTTTCCAGTTGGGAATGGGGCAGGTGTCCCTGTCTCCAGGCCAGTGGTGCTGGGAGCAACCCTGACCTAGGCTGACCCAGTATGTCCTCTCTTGGGAATCTGAAGGTGCAGAGAGGAGCTGGTCCTGTGGTGGTGGCCTTGTCAGAGAGTGGCGGCCTTGGTCTGAAGGTGTTGGGCTTGATCCCAGGGTGATGGCCTTGGTCTGATGATGGTAACCTTGGTCTGAAGGTGGTGGCCTTGGCCCAAGGGTGGTGGCCTTGGCACTTCATGGAGGATAGTCTGGCAGCCCCTTGCCTGTGTTGTACATCATGCTAAGTGTGGTGGGAAATCTGCTCTGCAGAGAATAGCAGGGAGATCAGAGCAGACTCATGGAGAAGCAGCTCCAGAAGAGGGGAGATGGCAATGGTAGGTAACCTGCCTTGGCCAGTGAGAGGCGGCTGGTGGCTCTTCCTTAGGCTCCTCCTGGCGCCCTTCCATGACTCTGTTCCCATGACTCCTGTACACGGGATTCTGTTTCTCACAAGCAGATCTTCTTGGATGGAGACTTGGGAGGAGGAGACGGCCCTGGGTGAGCAGTCCTTCCCCAGGCGAGGACATGGCCCAGGCTGAGGGAGCAGTAAAGACAAAAGAAAGGTCTGCTGGTTTCTAGAGATGAGGGTGAGGGTGGAGGATACCTGATTCAGACAGTGGGGGTCATGGAGCAGGGGTTATTATCCAGGAAGGAAGATGAGGTCAAATGGTGGCTTAGTGAGTTGGGGTAGGGCTTTGATGCCAGGTGTGGAGTGTGGATATGCCTGGGGCCAAGGGAGATATGGCAGGACCCTGGAATCCTGATGCCAGCATGGCATCGTCCCCTGTCATGCTGGCCATGTGAGAGGGAGACCCTAGCAACTCCCAGACCCTTGCAGTTGGGGATGACCCCTTTATGGCAGCAATCACTTCCCAGTAGGGAGAAAAGACAGCGTTAAGAGAAGGATGAGAATATCATCTGAGCAATCAACGGGGAACCCAAACATGAGCCACATGGTTTTTGAAACGTTTTGAACCTAAATGTTACAGTCTCATTGTACCCACACACAAAGTCCCATTTTCCCTCAAGGGACATACTAAGGAATTATGACAATAATCGGAGCCACCTTGGAAGAAGACAGCGGAGGGGAAATGGGCATGCATTGGGCCATTCCTGAACCTCCCGGCCTATGGAGGTGGGTTGAGTGTGCTCCTGGTTTTCACGCCAGCCCCAGGGAATGGCAGCAGGGGCCCGAGGGCTGAGGGCAGAGGGGTTGTCCTCCAAATCCCCAAAGGCTCATCTGGTCAGGGATGTCCACAGGACAGGCATGAGAGTACTTAGCTGGAGCCCTTCTCTCTCGGCCAAGGCCAGGTGCAGCTTCTCCAGAGCTTCTGTCCTTTGTGTCCAGAAAGGCCAAGCCATGGAGAGGCCACCCAAGGACCCTCTGTCTGTTTATGCATGCCTGAGAGCCAGAGATGCTGGGGCTGGACCCAGAGCCCTTTCCCTGCTCCCATCCAGGCCCAATCCCTACCTGCCCAGTCTGCCTCCCTTTCTGCACCTCCACCCTACCCAGAAGCCTGACGGTGGCTTGTGAGGGGATTTCAGCCCCTTTAGAACTTCTTCTGCTTTATTGTTATATTGCATTTTTTATGGCCCAGACAAGTCCAGCAGGAAAGCATTAGCTCAGCATTTCTGCACGGGCTGCACAGCCAAGCCGGTTACAGAACTGTCCTCCTGGGACGGCAGCTGCCCGCCCATGCGGCCGCCTCCGCAAGGCCTGCCCTCCCAGGGGCTGCCAAAGTGACCCGCCCAGTCCGGCCGAGTCCAGCTCTGTGCGTGGGGCCTCCCTGGCTGCTGGTGGGTGCCAGGCCCTGGCAGTCCCTGCGAGCAGTATCCTTGGAGGAATGCTAGGTCCCCAAGATCCCATCAAAATGGAGCGTGAGGAGCAATCGGCCAGTGGGGAGCCCACAGATGTGCATGAGCTCCAGCTCCAGCTGCTGGGCTCAGGCCTCCGCCTTCCTACCTCTAAAGTCAAGCTGATGACCATAGCAGCAGACATTTATACATAACACTGCCTCCATGCCAGCGTCTCGGTTTAAGCACTTAGGGTCTTTCTCACACTGGTACGGTGACTTGTGGACTAACAGCATCTCTATTTTAACAGAAGGGGAAACAGAGGTGCAGAGAGGGACACTCCAGGTTTTCCTGAGGATCCAGGCTTGGATGTGTCAAGCCTCCAGCAGGGTGCTGGGACCTAACAGAGGCCAGAGTTGGGGGTAGTTGGGGAGAGCCACCGTTATTTGCCCCATCATTCCAGCCCCACCCTGCACCTCCCACCCCCAGTCCTGCACTAGTGCTGACCAGAAAATGAAACAGACCAAACAGCTCAAACATTGGATGATGTCTTCCCAGCCCCATGGCCCCACTGCATCCTCTTCCCCACTCTGGTGGTCCTTCTAGAGGCCCTGGACCATGTCCATCCAGCTCTGTGGCCTCTCAGCCTTGCTTCTCTCTGGTTCACCTACTGTGATCAGAGGCTCGCCAGGACAGAGGCTCCCCTCCAAGTCCACTTGCGCTTTCCCATTCCTCTGGGAGGTCAACCCCTTTGATTTGCAGGCATCAGTTGAATGCTTGAGTTTTAGTGAAGTCACTTTCATTGAACTGCAATAATTTGGAATTTTCAAAAAGCATCAAAGTCAATAAAGGATAGATCTATTTTTCATCTACCCAGGACAGTAGCCCTATTTGAAACACTGCATTGATGGAGCAAGGTTCCCATCCGCTCACTGATGCTGCCCCCGCCTCCAAGGACTGATGGAAAAATCATTGCTTCTTTCCCCATTGGCTGAAAGTAATTGGACCAGAGATGGACATGGAGCACTAGCTGGACCAATCAGAGGCTTCCTCAGGATTTTCAACTTGGGACCAGAGAGACCTTCAGTTCTCCTCTGTTAGGAAAGTAGGGAGATACGTGTGGCCACTGCTGCCAGGGTCCCCGGGCTGTGCCCTGCGGAGGAGGCCTGTCTAAGAAAAAACAGGCTTCGGGGGGGATAGGAGAGTCCAGGTAGTGGTCAACGAGTCCTCGTGCCATCTTGTTGATATGGAAAAAAGAAACTCCTAACAAAAGGAGCATCCATAAAGTTAAAAATGGCACAGGAAAAGTGGATCTTCTTCAGTATTGCTTCATGGAAAAGTGATCATGAAGTAGATGAAATTATTGTGATGGAATTAACTCTAGAAAATAGTTTCTTCTCCAAAGTAATCAATATTGAAGCAATTTTAGCTAATAGCTTTATTTTCATAGGCACAGAATCAAAAAGCCCTCAGGGTTCAGACAGATTCAGGATGTTCTAAATTCAGTTAAATAAAACTATCTTCCTCCCTATCCATTACCACCGCACCCTCCTTCTGAGCACTTTAGCACATTTTTACAAACATTTAATATGCAAATAACACTTTCTCTTAATTATTTTTTTTGGAGGGTGCATGGGTCAGGAATCAAACCCATGTCTCCTGCATGGCAGGTGAGCATTCTACCACTGAACCACCCATGCACCCTACTTAACTATTTTTTAAAGCAATTCTTTATGTAAGACTTCAAGTTATATTGATCTTGAAAGCAATCAAATTGCAACTACTTTTCAAATGTTCTAGAATTCTAAATCCTCTCTTCATGCTTGCCTCCCCCAATTTGGCCAGCTTCCCGAGATTTCCTTATATGAAATTAGGTTAATAATATCTACACTATCACAACTACGCATGTCAATCCAGAACTTACATGAACAGGCATTTCATGCCCATATTGAGGACCCACCCTTCCAGGCCTGTGCCATGCCAGACTGAGGAACCAGCTTGGGTATACAGAGAGGGCACCCCAACCTAGCCCTCTGAGCATGATGCATTGGCACCTCTACTCATTCTGGCCAGAGGAGCGGGGAGGTTCAAGGTCAGGTTGTCATGTGTCAAGCTGGGTTGTCTAAAGTATCTGCTAGGCAAGGAGGGATGTGGGCTACTAATTCAGCAAACAGGCAGACTTCCAACCCCCCTCCCTGACCATCCCCACAAATGACTTTTAATAAGGGCCCACAGTGAGCTACCATGGCTTTTGTCCTGGGCTTAGTTCAAGAGAGAAAAGCTCATTCAGAGGGAAGCATGGGCATCACTAGCCCAAGTGGCAGAGCAGCTTATACAGCAGCCTGGACCTGTCATAGAGCCTCCTCTTGCTCTGGTCCCCATTCAAAACTAGCAGCTTTTCTTGTCACTTGGTAAATGGGCTGGAGTAACACACTCAAAATGAGGATTTGTCTCTGAAATTCAAGAGGCCAACTAGGTATTGTGCCTCTCTTTCAGTTGTGGGGGGGAGAAGGGAGGTAGAGGTATATGCAACAGCTTAACCTTCACTTTAGAAGAGATATCCCTATATGCCCCACACCACTGAATAACTAGATGTTCCACTGAGGTAGAAGGCCTCTGTATTTTTGTTGGATTTATCTCCTAACCTCTGACATGTAAATACCTTGCCAATAAGTCTAAAGTAGTTGCTATTTCTTGTTCCTTAGGTCCAATCAACATGATATCATAAATATAATGGACCAGTGTGATGTTTTGTGGGAGGGAGAAATGATCAAGATCCCTGAGGACAAGATTATGACATAGGGCTGGAGAGTTGATATACCTCTGATATAGGACAGTGAAGGTATACTGCTGGCCTTGCCAGCTGAAAGCAAACCATTTCTGTGGTCCTTACTATTAGCAATTCAGAAAAAAACATTTTCCAGGCACTAGGAGAGGCATTGATCTGCTCAAGTAATGATATCATCTCTGGTACAGAAGCTGCAACTGGATGACCATGTGATTTTCTTTTCCACCATTATCCTTCTATATCATTCTGTTTTCTGCACAGGTCAAATAGAAGAGTTGAATGGGGTATCTGGTGGGAATCACCATCCCTGCAGCCTCCAAGTCCATGATGGTGGCACTAATCTCTACAATTCCTCCAGGAATCTGGTATTGCCTTTGATTAACTATTTTTCTAGGTAAGGGGAGTTCTAGTGGCTTCTACTTGGCCTTTCCTACCATAATAGCCCTCACTCCATGAGTCAGGGAACCAATGTGGAGATTCTGCCAGTGATAGGTATGTGTATCACAATTATACATTCTGGAACTGGAGAAATAACTACAGAATGGGTCTTGGTACCCACTGGACACAGTGTGAGACTGACCTGAGCTAACACTTCATCTGTCACCTGACCTCCATTAGCCCCTACTCTGAATAGTGAACCACAGTGATATTTTGGGTCTCCCAGAATTAATGTAATTAATTAATTGCTGAGCCCATGTATTAGTTGGGGTTCTCTAGAGAAACAGACTCAACAGGAAACACTCACAAATATAAAATTTATAAAAGTGTCTCACGTGACCATGGGAACACAGAGTCCAAAATCCGCAGGGCAGGCTGTGAAGCTGACGATTCTTATGAAGAGTCTGGATGAGCTCCACAGGAGAGTCTCGCCAGCCAAAGCAAGAAGAAGAGACTGTCTTTTCTGAATCTTCCTTAAAAGACTTCCAGTGATTAGATTAAGCATCACTCATTGGAGAAGACACTCCCCTTGGCTGATTATAAATGGAATCAGCTGTGGATGTAGCTGGCATGATCATGATTTAATTCTATGAAATATCTTCATCGCAACAGACAGGCCAGCACTGGCCCAACCAGACAAACAGGTACCACCACCTGGCCAAGTTGACATATGAACCTGACCATGACAGTCCACACCCCATGTCAACTTGGCACCTATACATATCACCTTAAATTATACCTAATTTCTAAATAAAAAGCAATAAAACACATTTTTTCTTTCAACTAACAATACTCAACTGTCCTGCATATAACTGGAAACACATTAAATCTCTCCAGAATAGGGTTCAAGTCCTTGGGTAGCAGTCATTCTTAAACTTTATATCTTGCAACTTAAATAGTATAACATGAACAAAACAGCATTACAGTCCTTGTTTCTGAAACTGATCACGTGTCGTAGTTCATATTTATCACTACCTTCTTCCACTACCCATTCCATGTCTTTATCCTCAGTAAGCACTTCAGCTGGCGTGGTTCTTTGCCTGGTGGGGTGACCCAAACCCTCATTCCTGAAGTTTCAGAGCCATTGGTAGTCCTGCCTGGATTGGGTTGTTGCAGTTTTCCATTGATTTTAATCACAGGACATGGTAGTACTAAACGATGCCCTAGGGGATCCCCTATATTCCAAGAAAACGCTTCTTTACCTCCACTGTGTAGTTGCAGTCCTATTTCCCCCGATAGTCAGGGTCAATCACCCCAGCCAATAATGTAATCCCCTTCTTGGGTAGTTGATCCAGGGGCATGAATAGACCAAAGTGACCAGATGGCAGTCTTAGATTCCAGTTCAATGGAATCGTTGTTTCTCCTGGTGGAAGCACTCCCCTTTTTGGAACTAAAACCTGTAGACCAGCAGAGCTCAGGGTCGCAGGGATAGGAAGCAAAAATTTTCCTAGTGGATCACTAAGGGTAATAGTGAGTGGTACCAGTCCCATTCCCACCCCTTAGCTCCTGGACACATGGATCCTGGCTATGGGAGAAACAGCACCATACAGCGGACGCTGATTCAGAGCATATACAGCTTCCTGGAGAACATTATCTCAGCCCTTCAAGGTATTGCCACCTAGTTGGCATCATAATTGAGTTTTCAAAAGGCCATTCCACTGTTCTATCAATCCAGCTGCTTCTGGATGATGGGGAACATGGTAAGACCAGAGAATTCCATGAACATGTGCCTATTCCCACACTTCGTTAGCTGTGAAGTGTGTTCCTTGATCAGAAGCAATGCTGTGTGGAATACCATAACGATGGATAAGGCATTCTGTAAGTCCACGGATGGTAGTTTGGCAGAAGCATTGTGTGCAGGGAAAGCAAACCCATATCCAGAGTATGTGTCTATTCCAGTTAGAACAAATCACTGCCCCTTCCATGAAGGGAGTGGTCCAATGTAATCAACCTGTCACCATGTAGCTGGCTGGTCACCTCGGGGAATGGTGCCATATCAGGGGCTGAGTGTGGGTCTCTGATCCTGGCAGATTGAGCACTCAGCAGTAGCTGTAGCCAAGTCAGCCTTGGTGAGTGGAAATCTGTGTTGCTGAGCCCATGCATAACCTCCATCCCTATCACCATGACCACTTTGTTCATGAGCCCATTGGGCAATGACAGGAGTTGCTGGGAAAAGAGGCTGACTGGTATCCACAGAACGGGTCATCTTACCCACTTGATTATTAGAACCTTCCTCTGCTGAAACCACCCTCTGTTGTGCATTCACATGGGACACAAATATGTTCATGTTTTTAGCCCACTCAGAAAGGTCTATTCACATACTTCTTCCCCAGACCTCTTTGTCACCAATTTTCCAATTATGGTCTTTCCAAGTCCCTGACCATCCAGCCAAACCATTAGCAACAGCCCATGAGTCAGTATACAAACGCACCTCTGGCCAGTTCTCCTTCAAGCAAAATGAACAACCAGGAGCACTGCTCAAAGTTCTGCCCACTTGGAGGATTTCCCCTCACCACTGTCCTTCAAGTCCTTTACACCAGAAAGGAGTTGTAGTGCTGCAGCTGTCCACTTTCAGGTGGTACCTGCATATCGTGCTGAACCATCTGTAAACCAGGTCCAAGTTTTCTCTTCCTCAGTCAATTCACTGTAAGGAACTCCCCAAGAGGCCAAAGCACTGGTCTGGGAAAGAGAAGGTAATGTGGCAGGAGTGGAGACCATGGGCATTTGGGCCACTTCCTCACGTAACTTACTTGTGCCTTCAGGACCTGCTCTGGCCCTATCTTCTATATACCATTTCCATTTTATAATAGAATGCTGGTGCACATGCCCAACTCTATGGCTTGGTGGGTCAGGCAACACCCAGCTCATGATAGGCAACTCAGTTCTCATGGTAACTTGGTGGCCCTTGGTTAAGCATTCAGTCTCTACCAAGGCCCAGTAGTAGGCCAAAAGCTGTTTCTCAAAAGGAGAGTAGTTATCTGCAGCAGATGGTAAGGCTTTACTCCAAAATCCTAAGGGTCTGCATTGTGATTCTCCTATAGGGGCCTGTCCAAGCCTCCAAATAGCATCTCTATTTGCACTGACACTCCAGCACCATTAGATCTGCTGGATTATATGGCCCAAGTGGCAGAGCGGCTTAGCAGCTTTTCTGGTCACTCAATAAATGGGCCGGAGTAGCACACCCAAATGAGGAATATGTTGTTGCCAAAATCCAAACAGACAAATTAAACATTGTGTCTCTTTTTTGGTCACAGGAGGGGCCAGATGCAGCAACTTATCCTTCACCTTAGGAGGGATAGCTCAACATGCCCCACACCACTGGACACCTAGAAATTTCACTGAGGTGGAAGGCCCCTGCATTTTTGTTGGATTTATCTCCCATCCTCTTACTGGTAAATGCCTTACCAGTAAGTCTAGAGTAGTTGCTACTTTTTGCTCACTAGGTGCAATCAACATGATATCATCAATGTAATGGACCAGCATGATGTCCTGTGGGAGGGAGAAAGAATCAAGTTCCCTGCAGACAAGATTATGACATAGGGCTGGAGAGCTTATATACCCCTGAGGTAGGACAGTGAAAGTATATTGCTGACCTTGCCAGCTTAAAGCAAAGTGCTTCTGGTGGTCCTTACTAACAGCTATTGAGAAAAAAGCATTTGCCAGATCAAGAGCTGAATACCAGGTACCAGGGGATGCATTGATTTGCTCAAGCAATAATACCACATCTGGAACAGCAGCTGCAATTGGAGTTACCACCTGGTTGAGCTTACAATAATCCACTGTCATCCTCCAAGACCTATCTGTTTTCTGCACAGGCCAAATAGGAGAGTTGAATGGGGATGTGGTGGGAATCACCACCCCTGCTTCCTTCAAGTCCTTAAGGGTGGCAGTAATCTCTGCAATCCCTCCAGGAATCCGGTATTGCTTCTGATTTACTATTTTGCTCAGTAGGGGCAGTTCTAGTGGCTTCCACTTGGCCTTTCCCACCGTAATAGCCCTCTCTGCATGAGTTAGAGAGCCAATGTGGGGATTCTGCCAGTTGCTCAATATGTCTATTCCAATTATACATTCTGGAACTGGGGAAATAACTACAGAATTGGTCCAGGGGCCCACTGGACCCACTGTGAGACAGAACTGACAGAACTGAGCTAAAACTCCATTGATCACCTGGCCTCCATAAGCCCCCACTCTGATTGGTGGACCAGAGTGACCTTTTGGGTCCCCTGGAATTAATGTCACAGTATCTAATAATCCCCGAAGTATCTGATCATTTCCTTTTCCCCAGTGTACAGTTACCCTGGTAAAAGGCCATTGATCTCCTTGGGGAAGGCTTGGAGGAAGATTAACAGTATAAATTTGTGGCAGTGTAACAGAGTTCTTCCCCAAAGGGACCTGGCCTCCCCTTCATTCAAGGGGCTCGGGGTCTGTAAACAGTCTCAAGTCTGGAAATTGATTAAGGGGCCATGACTCTGTGTTTTAGTAATTCAGGTTAGACTTCTGTTCACTTGACCTAGAACTCTTTTGTTTTTACAGCTCAAACAAGAATTTAGTAGACTGCCCATCTATTGTATTTCTAGGTACCCCATGATTTACTAGGCAATGCCACAAATCTCTGCAAGTCATATAATTTTAACTCCTGCTTTGAGTTTGCTGTCTATTATAATAACCATGTCTACCCTGTCTTTGGCGATTAAGTGCTTCCACCTGGCTTCTGCCAACTCAGGATCCCATCATCCCCATTGTGTTTAAGGATTCTGGCTCAGTGACAACAGTTCCTACAGTAATATCTGACCTACAGATAATTGCAACTACAGAGCTCTTCAGGGATGATGGCTCTTGTCTCACAAATTTATTTCTCACTGTTCTGGTAAAAGGCGCATCTTCCGGACATTCCTGGGGTGTAAGAGCAGGCTTTGCCTGATAAATCCACTCTAACATTCCAATTTCTGTAAGCCTCTAGATCCCTTCATCTACATTATACCAGGGCAATTCTGGCATTTCAACCTCAGGTAATGTTGGCCACCTTTTGATCCATGTTTCAACCAACCATCCAAACTGTTAATACTTTTTCTAACCCCTTGAACTATAACATGGAATGCAGAATCTCTGCTTAGTGAGCCCACATCAATAAATTCAGCTTAATCCAGCCTTATATTCCTCCCACCATTATCCCACACCCTTAAAAGCCATTGCCACACATATTCCCCTAATTTCTATCTGTATAAATTGGAAAACTCACACGGTTCTTTCGGAGTATAACATACCTCCCCATGTAAGATACTTTGTACCTCACCTTTAGGGGACTGTTGGGACTTTAGTCTCGTTATAGGTCTGGAAGAAATGAAGGGTGGTGGGGGTGGGTCATAAAAAGAATTAGAAATATCTTCCAAGCCATTTGCTTCAGGACATTCATTTGCAGTTTCATCTGGTGAAACAGGATTAATCATTCTAGGGCTGATCCTTTCAGGAGGAGGTTGGGTGGCCAACTCCTCAAGGCAGGCTGGAGGTGGGGTGGCTATGTCCTCAGGGCAGACTATTACAGGGTTATCTAGAGAAGATTCAGCATGACCTAGGGTTTCAACCTCACCCCCGACATCATTATCAATCCATATGTCACCATCACATTTTTCAGGGTCCCACTACTTTCCAATCAATGCCCTCACTTTAATGGCAGACACCATGCAACATTGAGATTTCAGTTTACATTGTATTTAAGTTGATTTTCAGAGATCTCAAGTCTATGACTACAGGAAATAAGATTTTCCTTCAGGATACTCATAGAAACTTCTACATCTATCAGCGCCTAAGCGTCTCATTTGAATCCTTAAGCCCATCCCTTTCACTCTTTAATGTATCCAGTGTATCTATCAACAACTAACCAACATCTCTATACCTCTTATTTCCACAAAACTCCATAAAGGTGTCAAAAATATTATCCCCCAGAGACTGGCTTTGTACAAGCGAAGCATTAGGAGAATTGAATGGTGATATTTTTGACTATTCCTTTTGCCAACTCACTCCATGGATTGGGAGTGTCATTCTGATTATGGGAATCAGAGTCGTTAGTGCCACTGAATTCAGTCAGAGTAGAAAACCATTCATAAAAACCCATTTTTAAGATTCTGTTTCTTAAGAACCACTCCTGGTACCAAGTTGTATTTTCTAGGGTTCTCTAGAGAAACAGAATCAACAGGAAACCCTCACAAATACAAACTTTATAAAAGGGTTTCACATAACTGTGGGAACACAGAGTCCAAAATCTGCAGCATAGGGTGTTAAGTCAACAATTCCAGTGGAGGGCCTGGATGAACTCCACAGGAGAGTTTCACCAGCCAAAGCAGGAAGAAGAGCCTGTCTCTTCCAAAGAAGGCGTCCGGTGATTAGACTAAGCATCACTCATTGGAGAAGACACTCCCCTTGGCTGGGATTATACATGGAATCAGCTGTGGATGCAGCTGTCGTGATCATGATTTAATTCTATGACATGTCCTCATCACAACAAACAGGCCAGCACTTGCCCAACCAGACAAACAGGTACCACCACTTGGCCAAGTTGACACATTAACCTGACCATGGCAACCCATGTCTACTTATCCTCAAAATGCCTGGCCATGTTTTTTCCCTGGTGCACAGATACTCTGCTAAAGGCTGTAGATTTCTTTGGGGAAGGCTAGGAGGAAGATTAGCGGTATAAATATTTGGCAGTGTAGCAAAATTCTTCCCCAAGGGAACCTATTCTTCCCTTCACTCAAGGGTCTCTGGGTCTACAAACTGTCTCAAATCTGGGAATTTATTAATGGTCTAGGACTCTATTTTTGTAATTCAAGTTAGATTTTTATTCACTTGACCTAGAACTTTTCTCCTTATACAGATCAAGTAAGAATGTAGTAGAGTACACATCTATTTTATTTCTTGGTACCCCATGATCTACTAGCCAAAACTATTGATCTCTGTAATTCTATTCCAATTACTGCTTTGAGTCTACTGCCCATTGTGGCAGCCATGCCCACCTTGTCTTTGGCAATTAAGTGCTACCACTTGGCTCTTCCCTAGCCTGGATACAATCAATGACAGCAGTTCCCACAGTAATATCTGAGCAGCTATAGAGCGCTCCAGGGAGATGGAGTTAGTCTCAGAAATTTGTTCCTCACAGTCCTGATGAAAGGTATGTCCTCTGGACATTTCTGGAGTGGGTAAGCAGGTCTTACACAATAAATCCATTCTAACATTTTACTCTCTCTAAACCTTTGGATCCCTCATCTGCATTATATGAGGGCAATTCTGCCATTTTGACCTCAGGCAATGTAGGCCACCTCCTGTCCACGTTTCAGCCAAAGACCCAAACAAACTCTTAGAGCCCTTTCTAACCTCTCAAGATATAACACTGAATCCAGAACTCCTTAGTGGGCCTATATCAATAAGTTCAGCCTGATCAAATTTTGTATTCCTTCTACCATTTTCCCACAGCCTTAATGTCCATTCCCACATGTATCTCCCTGACTTCTGTCCATATAATTTGGAAAAATTATGAAGTTCTATTAGAATGTAACCCACCTCCTCATGTGTCACACTTTGTATCTCAGCTTTTGGGTCCTGTTGGATCTTCAGTCTAGTTATAGGTCTGGAAGAAAGGGAGGGTACTGTGGTTGGGTGAAAAGAAGAACTAGAAGTGTCTTGCAAACCAGCTACCCAGGACATTCCCTTACAGTTTTATTTGATGAAACAAGAATAATCTCTTCAGACAGAGATGTGAGGGTTGTTTGCTCAGGGGAGGTGTTTACAGGTTTATCAGGCATAGCAGGGTTAATCTATTCAGGTGAAGGTTGGATGATAGATTCCTTCCAGAAAACCAGATGTTGGAAATCTGATTCCCTGAGGCAAAGAAGTGAGGTTTATCTGGCAAAGACTTAGCAAAATCTAGGGTTTCAACGTCCCACCACCATCATTATCAACCCATATGTTCTCATTCCTATTTTCTGGGTCCCGTTCCTTTCCAATCAATCCTCTTACTTTAACAGAAGACACCCTGCAAGGTTGGAAATTTAGTTTACATTGTAATCTGCTACTCGCACAATGAAACTCTGGGTCTGTTTTTCATAAATCTCAAGTCTGTGGCTACAGTAAATAAGATTTTCTTTCAGGGCACACATAGGAACTTTCACATCCTTCATGTGGCACTTAAGTTGTGAATTTGAAGAGTTTGCTTGTCCCTTGCTTTCATAACTGTATCCAGCATATTTATGAAAAAAGCAGCCAACATCACTCTACCTTGCAACTCCACAAAACTCTGTTAAGATGTCAAAACACTCTTACCTAGAGCCTTCCTTCATATAAACACTTTAGTAGTCATATCCAGTGGTTTTTCACATATCTCTATTACCAACTCATGCCATGGACTATCAGTGTCATCTTGATTATTGGAAATAGAATCATTAGTGCCTTTGAATCTAATCAGATTAGAGAACCAATTCCAAAGACCTCATCACCAATTCAGAAACCTTATCCTTAAGATTTTGTTTCTTAAGAACCACTCCTGGTACTGCAGCTATATTAGTCAGGGTTCTTTAGGGAAACAGAACTGACAACAGATATGTGTTATTCTGAGATTTTTTAATAAGAATTGTCCCATGTGACTGCATGGATGGGCAAGTCCAAATTCTGTAGGGCAGGATGCAAGCTGGGAACTCTGATGAAGGTTTTCAATAAATTCCCCAGAAGATTGATGGCTCAAGTAGAGATGGAAACTCTCTTCCAACTACCGAAATCATTTCACCTTTTAAAGCCTTTAACTGATTGGATGAGACCTCTCTCACTATTGAAGGCAATCTCCTCAGTTGATTGTAGATGCAATCAACTATAGATGCTGTATTACTCTGCTAAATGCTGCCAGAATGCAATGTATCAGAAATGGAACAGCTTTTATAAAGGGAAATTATTAAGTTACACGTTTGCCATTCTAAGGCCATAAAAATGCCCAAACTAAGGCATCCAGAGAAAGATACATTGACGCAAGGAAGGTCGATGTCTGTCACATGAGGAGGCACGTGGCTCATGTCTCCTGGTCCTTGTACCTGGTTAAATTGCTTCCAGCTTCTGATGCCAGTGGTTTCCTCTCTAAGCATTGTGAGACTTTACTTAGCTCCTCCAGGACACAATTCTGGGTTCTTGCTTGCTTAGTATCTAATGGTGACATTAGCACATGGTGACATCTGCTGGACTTCATATCTCCAAACATCCATCCCTGGGAGTCTGCTCTCTCTCTGTCTGTACTACAAACATCTTCAAATGTCTGCATCTCTGTTGGTTCTGAGCTTTCTCCAAAATGTTTCCTCTTTTAACAGTAAACTAATCAAGACCAATCTGGAATGGCAGTTACATTTCCATCTAATCAAAAGGTTACACCCACAATTGGGTATGTCACATCCCCATGGAAGCAATCTAATAAAAGTTTCCACCCTAAACAGTAGGGTGGAACCCTACAAGATTGAATTAGGAAAGATAATTTGGCTTTTCTGGGGTGCAAAACAATTTTAAACCCACACAGATGCAATCAATTTACTGATTATTTAAGTGCACGAAATATCCTTAGTTTAACAATCAGGCCAGCGCCTGCTTGACCAGACAACTGGAAACATCACCTGGCCAAGTTAACATGTGAACTTCACTATCAGACCAGGCTTCCAGTAGCCATCTGATGAGATGTGGATCTCAAACACTGGAAGAGCCAGATAGATCTCAGATCAGAGATGGGCTTTAAGTCCTTCGGGCTTCAAGTCCTGCAGGCTCCTACTTGAGACCTGGGAACTAAGAAGCAGCCAAGGACCTCAAGTCAGTGAAATGGCCAAGCCACACTTCCAGCAAGGGCAAGAGGCTGTCCCTGGGGTGAGTTCCCTGTAGCACTGGGAGTGAGGACAGGGGAGCAGAGGCAGCTGCCCTTGGAGTGGGGAGGCCCTACTGAGACCTTATCAGCCACACCCCATTGTATGTTTACTCACCACGTATCCCATTAGACAGCCATGTCCTGACGCCAGCTCATTCCTGATCTCCAGAGACTGCTGTTAAAATTTTAGAAGATTTGTGAGCTGGTTGTAAAGCACAGCTATTATTAAACATTAAACCATAAACTTACAATTAAGCTTTATTAAAAGCAAAGGTAATAAATTCTTGAAATTCATCACTTCCTAATCATTTTACTATTAATGATACTCTTGAGTTTATGTCAATTTGCGATCTATCAGATGGAAATACTGTATAATGTGTGCTACTACACCTCTCTTCTCAACTCCATTACCTTAGTTTCCCAGCTGCTATGACAAATACCATACAATGGGTTGGTTTAAACAATGGGAATTTATTGATTCACAGTTTTGAGACAAGAAGTCCAGAATTGAAGCATCAGCAACATGACACTTTTCTCCCCAAAGTCTGTAAATTCTAGTACTGGCTGCTGGTGTTCCTTGGAGTTCTTTGGTGTGTATCCCTGCCTTGAATCACATAGTGAAGTTCTTTCCTTTCTCTTCTTGCTTCCATTGACTTCCAGCTTCTAGATCCTCCCTGTGGCTTTCTCTCTCTATGTCTGAATTCATTCTACTTATGAAGGACTCTAGTCATATGGATAACCCATCATCATCAATTGGGCCACACAGTAACTAAAATAACATCTTCAAGAGGTCCTATTGATAATGGATTCACAACCACAAGAATGCAGATTAAGATTTACAGTGTGTCTAAATTGGGGTACATGATTCAATCCAGGACAGTTAATGATGTCAAATTGGTAGCTTGAAATCAGCCAGACTGGTAATATTTACACCATAGAAATGGGAAAACCCTACAAATCAGGGAGTGCTAGTTGTTAAACATTTTTTTTTAATCCAGGGGCACTAGTTGTCAAACATTTAGTACGAGTATCTGTTTCACTCATCACATTGCCCCACATGTGAGAGGTCCCCAATATATAGCTCAAATATGTCAATATGTATTTAATAAACAAGGTAAAGCCCTGCCATTTTATGTCTCTCATGCTCCCCAAACTTTCTAGGACAGTTCTGATGAAATATTCTACCCTGAAGTCAGACTCCAGAACTCAGTTTATGTTTCAGAGCTGATGTCAACCTCACTAAAGCCACTTTGAGAAGAGAGGGTGATTTACAAACATTTTATTCACTCT
The DNA here is from genome assembly GCF_023851605.1 of Tamandua tetradactyla. Taxonomy (NCBI): domain Eukaryota; kingdom Metazoa; phylum Chordata; class Mammalia; order Pilosa; family Myrmecophagidae; genus Tamandua; species Tamandua tetradactyla. Next base: position 83,842,305 of record NC_135338.1, on the reverse strand, counting down.
CTACCCTCATTCCTATACTACCAGTTACTCCTTTCTACTTTAATTTCACATTTAATACCTGAAATTTAGGTCATCGGTATCCTACCTTATCTTCTTATTTGCAGACATCAAGATTTCATGCTAAAACTTTGAGAGGAAAGAACCATACAGTGAGTTCCAGGTTCATACTTGAAAAGACATACAATTACCACTACTACTAAAACCCTCAAACCTTAAAATGTACATTAAAATACACAATTTAGACCTCGATATCCAACTGACTCATAAACCACGCAGCTGGTGACCCCTCCTCGCTCTTGAGCTAATTACATTAAAAATACATATACTAGAAGATGGCTGGTCTCTCCAAGAAGCAAACCTTGCACACTTCCTCTCCCCAGGCTTAAGGCTCACTTAGCCGCATAAAGCATATAAAAACCCCATTTGGAGAACTACTCTTTTCCCATGTGCCTCTTCACTCAGTGTAATTTAAGAAATGTACAATTGATCTTTGGAAGTCAAAATTGGTGCAAAAAAGAAAGGTTGATATATGCAGTTGGGTTGAAGGATGAGCTGTCCAACCCAAAGGAAAGTCTGCAGCCTAAATAGCCATCAGGAATTGGTGGGGGGTGGTAATTAGAAAGAAGGATGTAAAAATGTTAACTATGCTTATCCCAAAGTGGTAAGATTTTGGATTTTTGGGGTTTTGTTTTTTAAATTTTCTCCCTTTGAGTTCTCCGAATTTTCCAAATGTTCTATGATGAACACATACAGTATTTCTTTTGTGATAAGGATGGGGCATATATTGGATCTGCTCATGAAAACACCCAAATGTCCCAGCACAGGGGCCTCTCAGAGGAGAGGGGAGACACCATCATGTCCCCCTTTAAAAAGCAAGCAAATGACGTTCATTTGTAAATCAACCCTATGTTACTTGCTTAACCATGAGGGCACTAAGGGAAAAGCAAAATGGCAATCCAGATACGAGTCTTTATAAAAATGGCATTTTTGACTTCTGGAGAAGATGGGGGCTTAGTAAGACGCGCGAGTCTTAGTTCCTCCTCCAGAACAGCTACTAGGGAAGGAGAAACAATACAGAACAGCTCCTGGAGCCACGACAGAGACCAAGAAGACAGCGCACCCCATTCTGGAACGGCTGGCTGGCTGGGAGAACCCGCTCTGGTGAGATCGCCAAGGGGCGTGGGCTTCCCCGGGCCGGGCCAGGGTGGCAGGCAGCTGGAGTCCCTCCCTCCCCCCTTCCCGGGCCGGCTGGGAGAATTGGACAGGCGGCCCCTCAAGCCGCGGCAGCTGGCGCCCCCCCCCTCAAGCGCAGCCCCCCGGACCAGCTGGGAGAATTGGATCGGAGATCCCCAAGCCATGGAGAACGGTGACCGGGGTCCCTTCCAAACACGTGGCTTCCCGGTCCGGCTGGGAACGGTGGATAGGCACTCCCCCAAGCCGCAGCGGCTGGCACCCCCCACCACGCTTGGTGCCCCGGGCCGGCTGGATAATTTGGACAGGTGCTCCCCCAAGCCGTGGAGGCCGGCGACCCTCCCCGCACGTGGATCCCCGGGCCGGCTGGGAGATTCGGATTGGCACTCCCCCAAGCCGCTTCGGCTGGCGACACCCCCCTACAGCAAGAGTTTTCCAAAGTTAAAGGAGCCACAGCATCTTTTACTGGTGGGACCCGCAGACAGATGAGTGCCACGAGCGCCACCTACTGGGCAGGATAAGAAAAACAGAGCCCAGAGATTTCACAGAAAAATCTTTCAACCTGCTGGGTCTCACACCCAGGGAAATCTGATTAAATGCCCAGATGCCAGCAGAAGATAACGGATCACGCTCAGAAAATTGAAAATATGGTGCAGTCAAAGGAACAAACCAATAGTTCAAATGAGATACAGGAGCTGAGACAACTAATGCTGAATATACGAACAGAAATGGAAAACCTCTTCAAAAACCAAATCGATAAATTGAGGGAGGACATGAAGAAGACATGGGCTGAACAAAAAGAAGAAATAGAAAAACTGAAAAAACAAATCACAGAACTTATGGGAGTGAAGGACAAAGTAGAAAAGCTGGAAAAAACAATGGATACCTACAATGGTAGATTTAAAGAGACAGAAGCTAGAATTAGTGATTTGGAGGATGGAACATCTGAATTCCAAAAAGAAACAGAAACTATCGGGAAAAGAATGGAAAAATTTGAGCAGGGGATCAGGGAACTGAATGACAATATGAAGCGCACAAATATACGTGTTGTGGGTGTCCCAGAAGGAGAAGAGAAGGGAAAAGGAGGAGAAAAACTAATGGAAGAAATTATCACTGAAAATTTCCCAACTCTTATGAAAGACCTAAAATTACAGATCCAAGAAGTGCAGCGCACCCCAAAGAGATTAGACCCAAATAGGCGTTCTCCAAGACACTTACTAGTTAGAATGTCAGAGGTCAAAGAGAAAGAGAGGATCTTGAAAGCAGCAAGAGAAAAACAATCCATCACATACAAGGGAAACCCAATAAGACTATGTGTAGATTTCTCAGCAGAAACCATGGAAGCTAGAAGACAGTGGGATGATATATTTAAGTTACTAAAAGAGAAAAACTGCCAGCCAAGACTCCTATATCCAGCAAAATTGTCCTTCAAAAATGAGGGAGAAATTAAAACATACTCAGACAAACAGTCACTGAGAGAATTTGTGACCAAGAGACCAGCTCTGCAAGAAATACTAAAGGAAGCACTAGAGTCAGATACAAAAAGACAGAAGAGAGAGGCATGGAGAAAAGTGTAGAAAGAAGGAAAGTCAGATATAATATATATAATACAAAAGGCAAAATGGTGGAGGAAAATATTATCCAAACAGTAATAACTCTAAATGTTAATGGACTGAATTCCCCAATCAAAAGACATAGACTGGCAGAATGGATTAAAAAACAGGATCCTTCTATATGCTGTCTACAGGAAACACATCTTAGACCCAAAGATAAATATAGGTTGAAAGTGAAAGGTTGGGAAAAGATATTTCATGCAAATAACAACCAGAAAAGAGCAGGAGTGGCTATACTAATATCCAACAAATTAGACTTCAAATGTAAAACAGTTAAAAGAGACAAAGAAGGACACTATCTACTAATAAAAGGAACAATTAAACAAGAAGACATAACAATCATAAATATTTATGCACTGAACCAGAATGCCCCAAAATACGTGAGGAATACACCACAAACACTGAAAAGGGAAATAGACACATACACCATAATAGTTGGAGACTTCAATTCACCACTCTCATCAATGGACAGAACATCTAGACAGAGGATCAATAAAGAAATAGAGAATCTGAATATTACTATAAATGAGCTAGACTTAACAGACATTTATAGGACATTACATCCCACAACAGCAGGATATACCTTTTTCTCAAGTGCTCATGGATCATTCTCAAAGATAGACCATATGCTGGGTCACAAAGCAAGTCCTAACAAATTTAAAAAGATTGAAATCATACACAACCCTTTCTCGGATCATAAAGGAATGAAGTTGGAAATCAATAATAGGCGGAGTGCCAGAAAATTCACAAATACGTGGAGGGTCAACAACACACTCTTAAACAACGAGTGGGTCAAAGAAGAAATTGCAAGAGAAATTAGTAAATACCTCGAGGCAAATGAAAATGAAAACACAACATATCAAAACCTATGGGACGCAGCAAAGGCAGTGCTAAGAGGGAAATTTATTGCCCTAAATGCCTATATCAGAAAAGAAGAAAAGGCAAAAATTCAGGAATTAACTGTCCACTTGGAAGAACTGGAGAAAGAACAGCAAACTAACCCCAAAGCAAGCAAAAGGAAAGAAATAACAAAGATTAGAGCAGAAATAAATGAAATTGAAAACATGAAAACAATAGAGAAAATTAATAAGACCAGAAGTTGGTTCTATGAGAAAATCAATAAGATTGATGGGCCCTTAGCAAGATTGACAAAAAGAAGAAGCGAGAGGATGCAAATAAATAAGATCAGAAATGGAAGAGGAGACATAACCACTGACCTCACAGAAATAAAGGAGGTAATAACAGGATACTATGAACAACTTTACGCTAATAGATACAACAATTTAGATGAAATGGACGGGTTCCTGGAAAGACATGAACAACCAACTTTGACTCAAGAAGACATAGATGACCTCAACAAACCAATCACAAGTAAAGAAATTGAATCAGTCATTCAAAAGCTTCCTAAAAAGAAAAGTCCAGGACCAGACGGCTTCACATGTGAATTCTATCAAACATTCCAGAAAGAATTAGTACCAACTCTCCTCAAACTCTTCAAAAAAATCGAAGTGGAGGGAAAGCTACCTAATTCATTCTATGAAGCCAACATCACCCTCATACCAAAACCAGGCAAAGATACTACAAAAAAAGAAAACTACAGACCAATCTCTCTAATGAATATAGATGCAAAAATCCTCAACAAAATTCTAGCAAATCGTATTCAACAACACATTAAAAGAATTATACATCATGACCAAGTAGGATTCATCCCAGGTATGCAAGGATGGTTCAACATAAGAAAATCAATTAATGTAATACACCATATCAACAAATCAAAGCAGAAAAATCACATGATCATCTCAATTGATGCAGAGAAGGCATTTGACAAGATTCAACATCCTTTCCTGTTGAAAACACTTCAAAAAATAGGAATACAAGGGAACTTCCTTAAAATGATAGAGGGAATATATGAAAAACCCATAGCTAATATCATCCTCAATGGGGAAAAATTGAAAACTTTCCCCCTAAGATCAGGAACAAGACAAGGATGTCCATTATCACCACTATTATTCAACATCGTGTTGCAGGTTCTAGCCAGAGCAATTAGACAAGAAAAAGAAACACAAGGCATCAAAATTGGAAAGGAAGAAGTAAAACTATCACTGTTTGCAGATGATATGATACTATACGTTGAAAACCCGGAAAAATCCACAACAAAACTACTAGAGCTAATAAACGAGTACAGCAAAGTAGCAGGTTACAAGATCAACATTCAAAAATCTGTAGCATTTCTATACACTAGTAATGAACAAGCAGAGGGGGAAATCAAGAAACGAATCCCATTTACAATTGCAACTAAAAGAATAAAATACACAGGAATAAATTTAACTAAAGAGACAAAAAACCTATACAAAGAAAACTACAAAAAAATGTTAAAAGAAATTACAGAAGACCTAAATAGATGGAAGGGCATACCGTGTTCATGGATTGGAAGACTAAATATAGTTAAGATGTCAATCCTACCTAAATTGATTTACAGATTCAATGCAATACCAATCAAAATCCCAACAACTTATTTTTCAGAAATGGAAAAACCAATAAGCAAATTTATCTGGAAGGGCAGGGTGCCCCGAATTGCTAAAAGTATCTTGAGAAAAAAAAAAAATGAAGCTGGAGGTCTCACGCTGCTGGACTTCAAGGCATATTATGAAGCCACAGTGGTCAAAACAGCATGATATTGGCATAAAGATAGATATATCGACCAATGGAATCGAATAGAGTGCTCAGATATAGACCCTCTCATCTATGGACATTTGATCTTTGATAAGACAGTCAAGCCAACTCACCTGGGACAGAACAGTCTCTTCAATAAATGATGCCTAGAGAACTGGATATCCATATGCAAAAGAATGAAAGAAGACCCGTATCTCACACCCTATACAAAAGTTAACTCAAAATGGATCAAGATATAAACATTAGGTCTAAGACCATAAAACAGTTAGAGGAAATTGTAGGGAGATATCTTATGAAACTTACAATTGGAGGCAGTTTTATGGACCTTAAACCTAAAGCAAGAGCACTGAAGAAATAAATAAATAAATGGAAGCTCCTCAAAATTAAACACTTTTGTGCATCAAAGAACTTCATCAAGAAAGTAGAAAGACAGCCTACACAATGGGAGACAATATTTGGAAATGACATATCAGATAAAGGTCTAGTATCCAGAGTTTATAAACAGATTGTTCAACTCAACAACAAAAAGACAGCCAACCCAATTACAAAATGGAAAAAAGACTTGAACAGACACCTATCAGAAGAGGAAATACAAATGGCCAAAAGGCACATGAAGAGATGCTCAATGTCCCTGGCCATTAGAGAAATGCAAATCAAAACCACAATGAGATATCATCTCACACCACCAGAATGGCCATTATCAACAAAACAGAAAATGACAAGTGCTGGAGAGGATGCGGAGAAAGAGGCACACTTATCCACTGTTGGTGGGAATGTCAAATGGTGTGACTACTGTGGAAGGCAGTTTGGCGGTTCCTCAAAAAACTGAATATAGAATTGCCATATGGCCCAGCAATACCATTGCTAGGTATCTACTCAAAGGACTTAAGGGCAAAGACACAAACGGACATTTGCACACCAATGTTTATAGCAGCGTTATTTACAATTGCAAAGAGATGGAAACAGCCAAAATGTCCATCAACAGACGAGTGGCTAAACAAACTGTGGTATATACATACGATGGAATATTATGCAGCTTTAAGACAGAATAAACTTATGAAGCATGTAATAACATGGATGGACCTAGAGAACATTATGCTGAGTGAGTCTAGCCAAAACCTAAAGGACAAATACCGTATGGTCCCACTGATGTGAACCGACATTCGAGAATAAACTTGGAATATGTCATTGGTAACAGAGTCCAGCAGGAGTTAGAAACAGGGTAAGATAATGGGTAATTGGAGCTGAAGGGATACAGACTGTGCAACAGGACTAGATACAAAAACTCAAAAATGGACAGCACAATAATACCTAATTGTAAAGTAATCATGTTAAAACACTGAATGAAGCTGCATCTGAGCTATAGGTTTTTTTTTGTTTGTCTGTTCGTTTGTTTGTTTGTGTCTTTTTTTTTTACTATTATTATTATTTTTATTTTTTTCTCTATATTAACATTCCATATCTTTTTCTGTTGTTTTGCTAGTTCTTTTCCTAAATTGATGCAAATGTACTAAGAAATGATGATCATGTATCTATGTGATGATGTTAAGAATTACTGATTGCATATGTAGAATGGAATGATTTCTAAATGTTGTGTTAATTTCTTTTTTCTTTAATTAATAAAAAAATGGCATTTTTAAAAACCTGAATTGACCTAATTTATTTTCAAAATAAGAGTCGGTACATGTTTTCAGCTTATCGTTATACAGAAGACATTTTATAAAGTAATGTGATAGACTTCCGTTTCAACCTCATATAAAACTTCACAGCACAGGAAAGTGTTTGCTGTTAAGTATGAAGGTAGCTAGAACCAGCCAGTCTTTTAAGTTTAGGGAAGACTATTTTTGCTATCCCCTCCTAAAAAAATAGTTGGCAGATTCCTTAACTACCGAGATTATAAAAATCACCTCGTATCCACTTTTTGCCCTTCAATACATTTTAATATCTATACTGCATCAATTAATGCTAGTAGAAAAAAGAATTCGTAATAAGAACCTAAAAACTTTTTAGGTAGCACAATGATTTAAAAGCAACTGGGAAAAGCTCCCTCAAAATATTTTTGCATGTGATTTTCTGTCCGTTGCCACAATAACAACTAAAAAGTTATTATACCCTAAAAACAAGCTAAAGGAAAATATTTCACTCTTCCTTTGAAAACACCATTTCTTTACTCTTAGAGAGGGAAAAACTTTAAATGTTAGGGGAAGTAGAAGAATGTTTCTTAAGTTAAAGGATCAACTTTATGTCAGTTGCACAAATATCTACTTTAGGAAAAAAAAGTCAATATGTTGACTCAAAAGATTCTAAAATACTTCATCATTACAAGAAAACTGTGATTTCAAGTTAAAAAAGAGTAATCTTAAAAAAGATCTAAATCTACCCATTAGCCTGTTCTGTTATGCTTTCACTAAATCCATAATTAGTAACGAGAAATTAGGCAATACGTCTTTTTCCAGCATTTGGTCAAATTAGCTAGCAAACCCTGAGCAAACCATGCAATCCTCCAAGTTTCAAGATCTTTGTCCTATCAGATGAGAGCACTAGACTAACCTCCCTCTCATACCCTTTTCAACCTACAAATTTATAGGGAATTGTCAATTTACATAATCCTTTTGAGAATGACGTGCTTCATCTCAATGTATTTTCCAGATCAATAAAAGTACCCCATTTAGAGGGTAAAGCTATATTTTTAACATTCATAATTTTACTTTACAATTTATTCCAAAGGTTTTTCCCCATCACCTTAGAAGACCATGAGATCTGACTACTACACCATCTCTAAACTTCATCCTCTCTCAGGCTTAGCAGTTGATGGGAGTGACCAGGAAACCTGGTTTGCTGGCTCTAATTCTTTGCAACTCTAGGCCAAACTCTTGAGTCTCAAAACAAGGATAAAACCACATGTCCTTGGGTGGACCACAGTGACTCAGCAGGTAGTGTTCTCGCCTGCCATGCCAGAGACCCGGGTTCAATTCCCAGTGTTTGCCCACGCAAAAAAAACCCCAAACAAACAAACAGTAAAAAAACACGCCGCTTGTCCTGTCTCTCATTGTTTTAATGATCAACAGAGTTATCATATTTCAAAGTTCTGTAAATACAAATGCAAAGGATTGTCGTGATAAACTCAAGTTCTCCTGATAACAAAGTCTGGATATTTCTATAAAGTAGTATGTTCTTTGTCAGTAGTTAGGGTTCTGATCTTTGATCTCACCTATTTTCCTATAGTCATTTTGTTCTAATTCTAATTTGCTGCTTTGTCTTTTAATTGTACTAGAACTGAGAATTAGTTTGTTTCTCTTAGAGCCTAGAAATCTAACCTTTAAATAGGTAGACACCAAAACCCAAAGAACTCTCTGTTGCATTAGCAAATATGGTATGACTATTCATGTTTAAATAATGGTATCCTAACTAAGCTAGGCATCAGACTCGCTGAGGAAGATTTTTTTAAACTGTAGTTCCTAGAGATTCTGATTCAGTATGTCTTGGAAAAACTGGAAAAACTCTTATTTCTCCAAAGCTCTCCCATGTAATTTCAATAATCGATTAGTTTGGTACTCATGACTTTGCTCTCCATTTCTTTCCTAGAATTTTAGTAGTACCTAGTTTGTTTTCCTATAAATGTTTCCCCTTGTATTAATCAAACACAATTAAGTAGATTGCCCATAACCCTGGTTTAGACCCACAGAAACCTGTTCATTACGTTCTTTTGCGAGAAAATTTTAAAATGATAAAACAATTTTGGAGCTAAGATGATGCATGTAGATGTTGACAAGAGGCAGCTTCTGTACTTATAAAACAATTCTTTTCTGCTTTACTTGTAGCTGGTTAGATACATGAAGACCATATTATTACAGTTGTCATGTGAAATTAAAGATGGTGGAACTCCTCCAAATAACAAAAAGATGGCTAAGCCAGCTGTTTTGGTTTGCTAAAGCTGCTGGAATGCAATATAGCAGAAACAGGTTGGCTTTTACAATGGGATTTATTAACTTACGATTTACAGCTCTCGGGCCATGAAAAAATGTCCAATGCAAGGCATCAGCAAGGTGATACCTGGACTCTGAAGAAAGGCTGCCAGCATCTGAGACACCTGTCATTGGGAAGGCACATGGCTCGCATCTGCTGGTCCTTTTCTCCTGGATTTCATTGCTTTCAGCTCTTGGCTTCAGTGGCTTCCTTTTTCAGTTTCTGTGGATGTGTCTTTGTCTCTCAGCTTCTCTGAGTTCTTATCCTCTCACAATATAAGGATTAAGAACCACCTTTAATGGGCTGAGTCACATGTCAATTGAAATAACCTAACCGAAAGGTCCCACCCACAATAGGTCTGCACTCACAGGAATGGATCAAAAGAACATGGCCTTTTCTGGGGTAGATAACAGCTCCAAACCACCATATCAGCTCATCAATATTATTAAGAAAATGTTTCTAGCAGAAATAAGTGAAAAGTATTTTTAAAAACCACACAACTTCCTAAAGAAACCCAAAGACTTCCACACTTCTGAAGTCAAACAAAAAGGAAAGCTGACCAAAATACAGTTGTTCAAGTATATGTTCAATGAACTGTAAAAATAAAAGTTTAATTCTTTAGGAGGTTTAACAGGCATAAACGGAGTTCATTTTCCATTTAATCTACCCAAATAGTTAATTGTGAAAATGACGTGAAATATTTGGCAAAATGTAGCTCTGAACACCTTCCCTCCCAAATTTAATACAAAAAAAACACAAAACACATTTTAGATTTTTGTGTGCTCAGGGTAAATAGCTGGGCACCATGGAACGTTGTCATGTCCTTTGGCTCTCTGCTCAGGACACACCCATTGCCAGCCTCATGGTTGGTGTTGTAAAGCTTCCACGAAGCTTTGTTGTATCCCAAGAATCTTTCTATTGATTCCATCAACAAAGCTTTAAAGTAGATAACCGTATCTGTCCCACAACACTTAGAGAGAATATAGCTTTAGATTTCTTTGGCCAGGGCCACTGCTTGTAATGTCTCAATATGAGGCCAGGGTGCAGAGGAGTACGTGTGGTTGAAGAGAATGCCACGCCTCCATGGTCGCTCATCTTTACAACCTACTCCTCACCATCTAGAGCGATGTAAACCTGAGCGGGAGGCAAGCCCCTTTGTTGGCAGCATGGTGTTCCAGAGTGGCTCTCGGGGCCTTCATTGAAAAGTTCAAACACCAGGTGATAGAGATAGAATGGGACATACACCACTTGAATTGGCTATCCTGGTGATTCTGCATTTAATTCTTCAAGTTCTAGTTCAGGAGAGTTAATGTAATACAAACCCCATAGATGACCAGCATTTTCATGGTCATTTTTAATAACGAACTACATCACAGTTTGGATTTATGTTTTCGATGAGAAAGACTTCCTTTGCCTTTTCCACCAAATAATAAATAATGTTGATTAACATTCTAATTGAAATGTGACTCATGTAGAAACAATCCAAAAAGTACTGAACATTCTGGCCAGAGCCTTCCTCATATTCAATCACACCCTGGGCCACGATGAGGATGATGTCATCACGTTGGTTTCCCATTCATTATCACAATATCTGTAAATTCATAAATAGCTTTAGCACCTTTAGCACTTTTGCTCTTAAAATCCAGAAGCTCCTGAAGACTCTGGATATACCAGCTTTGTACCAATGGAACTGATGGCATCTGAGAAGATTATCTGGAAGAGATAATGTCTTTCATTATATTTGCCAATCAAACAGGCAACTCTTGCTGTAGCAGTATAAATGAGGACTTTTCACAAGCATTCATGGATCAGTTGAGGCTGTGAGAATGTCCAAATCAAAGCATCATTAAAGCAATGCTTTCTTCCTTTAGTCTGGCTGCCAGCTATCCTTGGCTCCTCCGCCATGTGGCAAGGCACATGGCAGCATCTGCTGGTCTCTCCCTTCACTTCTGGGTTTTGTTGATTTCTGCTTCTTGCTGTGGCTTTCTCCAAAAATTGCACTTCGAATGGTAGTAAAATATTTGGGGGGGGAGGGGGTTGTGATGGTTCAACCAGAAATTGAACCCAGGTCCCCCACAATGCAGGCAAGCGTTATTTACACAACTCAAGCATTCCCACATTCATCCTCCACCAAGGGCGCCTGGCCCTTTATATCCACTGTGTACTGCTGGTTACCAATCTAATAGCTATTCTATTTTTCTTCATTGCTAACAGACTCTAATTTTGCTTAAGGTCTAGCAAAAATTACCCTCCACTCCTGAATCTCTTGCACTGGGTGACCATGGGAGCAGATCAGGAAGAGGAGACAAAACGAGGAACTCGGTCAGACCGCCACCTTCCGCCGTCTTTCCTGCCTCCTTCATATCTACAAAGTGGGTGATAGTCTCTTCAACCACACGTATTCCTCTGCACCCTGGCCTCATATTGAAACATTACAAGCAGTGCCCCTGAGGTGTTTACTTTTACACTGTCTCAGCTGCCCCATCCCAGAACTGGACCTGCCTCCACCTGATGTAACTATGTTTTTGTTTCCCAGAAGGTGAATTCTGCTTCCACCTCTGGCCAAAAGGAAATGTGCTCTTCTGGCTTGTAGCTTCTGGCCACTCAATTTCCAGCTCTGCTGAGACTGAGAGCCCCCTCATACAGAGAATTGATTAAGGATCCTCTAGCTGCTCAGCTTTGGCCTCTCTAAGTCTCCCAAGGTTGGGGATATGGGTCTCTGGGACCTATTCTATGCCTAGCGGAGATTCATTCATTGATTCATTTATTCTTTCAACGAATGCAGCGGGCAGTTGTTCCATGGTGAATAAGACAGAGAACATTCTTGCAGAGAAGCTAAGTAGTGCTCAAACAAACATAACAATTTCAGGTGACGACAATTCTGTGGTGGAAAATAAAACATGGTAGTGGGATGGGAGACGTCTTTAGTGGGATGGAAGAGGTTCTCTTAGCTAGGGTGGTCAGGCAAGACATCCAAGGAAGTGATACATGAGTGAGGACCTGATAAAAGTAAGTGCATAGGGGAAAGAAATCAGGCAGCAGAAACAAAATATTAAGACCCTTAAGAAGGGGTCAAATAATAACTGATACTTTGTGCAATGTGCCGGGCATGGTCTTTAGAGGTTTAACTATTGTACTTATTTAATCGTCACAGAAACCCTAAGAGTTAGGTGCTATTATTATCCTCATTTGATAAATGAAAGGCTAGGCCACTTGCTAAAGGCCACACTGAAAATCAGCAACCTCTCATTTTGAATTCCAAGGATCCAAATACTGGATTCAGAGGTAATAAGCATTCAATTGTTTCTTTATTTAATATCATGCAAGATATCTAGGCCCTTGAGGTTTAGGTAAGTCATATTATACTAGTGTCTTCTTTGGAACAGGTGATAGAATCAGTCCTGTGTTGCCATAATTCCGAATATCTGGATGACAGCTGGAAAAAAACATAAAACAATATAATTATTGAACCGTATCACATTCCTTAATTATATGGGATGGTTGGATGGGAAACAGGTTGGAAATTGTGAAAAGTCCTGATCCTAAAATACGTTGAAGATGCAGCTTTCTTTTCTTTTCTTTTTTAGGTTTTTTAAAGCAGCTTTATTGATGTATAACACACACCGCACAGTTCACTTGTGTAAAGTGTACAGTCAGTGCCTTTTACTATACTCACAGAGTTGGACATCCGTCACTACAATTATTTTTAGAACATTTTCCTTACCCCAAAAAGAGACTCTACACCCCTTAGCCATCACCCTCCACTCTCCCCCCACCCCCAACCCCTAGCCCAGAGCCACCCCTGGAGTCTCCATACATTTGTCTATTCTGGACAGTTCCTAGAACTAGGCTCATACAACATGTGGTCTTTTGTGGCTTCTTCCACCTACCATAATGTTTTCAAGTTTCATCCACATTGTAGCATGTATCAGAACTTCATTCCTTTTTACGGCTGAATACTATTTCATTGTATGGATGTACCACATTTTATTTATCCATCTTCAATTGATGGACATTTAGTTTTCACTTTTTGGCTATTATGATAATGCTGCTATGAACACTGGCTACAAGTTTCTGCATGGACAGTTTTCACTTCTTTTGGGTATATGCCAAGGAGTGGAATTGCTGCACTGGTAACTGTGTCTAGCCTTCTGAGGAGCTAGGACGCAGCTTTATTGTTTTCAAGGTTTACCCCCCAGCAGCTGTGCTCACCCCTTCAAGGAGCAACTGCAAGTCAGCTCCAGGAAAGGGGGAGGGGGTGATCATATGACAGAAAAGTCACTTCTCCAAAGGTCAATTGGCCTTCCCTGATCAGTTCCTTTACACTGAAACATCGTTCTCAGCAAATTGATGGACGAGGGATTCTAATTAATGACACTTTATTAGGAAAAAATATTCAGGGTGATTGGTGCCCATTTTGCTTCCTTTTAAAGTAGTAACCCTACACACACACACACACACACACACACACAAATACACCCTTTGCACACATATATATTCCCTACACACATGCACATCCTACACATCCTACACACACACGTACACCACACACATGCACACATACACACCCTATAACACACCACACATGTACACACCCTACATACACACCACACACATACACCCTACACACACCACACACCACACACATACACACATGCATACCCTAAACACACACATCACACATGTACACACACTCCACACAAACACACTACACAAGTACATACCCTATACACACACCACACACACATACATGCCCTACACACACACACCATACACACAACCTACAAACACAGACCATACACATACACCCTATGCACACACACCGCATGTGCATACTACACACATACAGACCGTGTACACACACCACACATACAGACCGTATGCCCACGATATGCACATATACACTACAGACACCATACACACACCACACCCATCACACACATGCAGTGCGCCTCTGGGAATCCAGGCCTTCCGGGTTAGCCGTGCGGTGGGCCTCCTTGAGCTAATCTCAATGAGAAGGGTGAGAATGGAAACAGGAATCAAGTAGCTTTGTTTCTACTCTTCAGGGTCCCCGGGAACCTGCTATTTGTCTGCCATCACCTGCAGCCGATGCTCCATGAAAACGGCCAGGACACGGGTGTCTTAGGAAACCCAGGGCATCTTCCCCGGCTGCGGCCACCAAGCTGCCAGTTCCCTGGTTCCAGGGCTCTCCAGAGCTGAGAAAGACCCAGAACAGACTAGACAGACTCCGCCATCCCCTCCCCCTCCCCAGGAACCGCTGGGAACACGTGTGTCCCTCCTGCCGGGACAGCGCTGAGGAAGTGGGCTGGGCTTGGCCAGGTGCTCGCTCTCTCCCGTGTCAGGGCTGTGTGGAGCTGACGGCCGACTTCCAGGTGGAAAGTGCAACATCCTGGAGTCTTAGGGGCCATCCAAACAGCCAGATGTTTGGCATCGACAGCCCCCAAATTTGGGTGATTGAAACTGACACGTTTTTTAATAGAGTGTAAGCACAGCTGTGCAGGCGAGGCCTGTCTGTATTTCCTCCTTCTCTCCCGGCATGAAGTGAACTTTGAGCTGTTATTCCAGGCAGCCTTTTGGCAGCTCATTCTTCCAGTCTTACACACAGAAGAATCTGAGTCCTCCCAACCCCATAGGAAGGAGAGACGCTGGGTGCCTGGCCTGGTTGCTTGAGGGTTGAAAAGGAGGGTGCAGATGAAAATAGCGCTCTGGGATTTGGGGAGGGGGTATCCTGGCCTGGATGGAGCTTCAACTGGGCAATCTTTGAAGTCACACTCCCTTTAGGCTTTCAGGATCCCAAAGAAAATTCAACAGACACCCTCCCCACTCCCCCACCCCCCCACCCCCCCACCCCCGGCCCAAGAGACATTGCCTTAGGCAGCCCCAGACGGGGCAGGAGACAAGGAGAAGGATGGGACTGAATGAGGACCCAAGGGAAAATCCTGCTCAGCATCTCTCCCCAGCCATTCTTCTCCCAGCCCCTCCAGCATCCCTGGGGTCCCCATCCCGAACCCACCACCTGCCATTTCCAGGACATCCTGGCCTCTGTGTCCCCTCCTGCCTGTGGCCTTTCCCAAGCTCCCTCACAGGGCAATCCCCAGCTTTTTCATAAGCCCACTGGACTGGTGACAACCTTCTGAGGTGCTGGCGATTATCCATCCGCTGGTGTGTGTCTCTGAGGACAGGGACAGTGTCCATTTGTCTTGATAGCACCAACCCCAGTGCAGAGCCCAGACGTTCAGGCAACAGTTGCTCAGTGAAAGTGTGATGAAATGAAATAGAATGGAGTGGAATGGAATGAAATATAATGAAATGAAATGGGAATCTGCTGAAGGGCAGAGATTAGACCTAAGTCAGGAAGTGGGGGGCAAACCAGTGGTTGTAATCCAGAAGCCTGTGGTAGATTGAATCACATCCCTCACAGAGGCATGTTCAAGTCCTAACCCAAGGTCTACTGGGTGGGAAACTTTCTGGAAATGGAACTTCGAAGGTCCTATTAAGAGAAGCCAAACAGAATCAGGGTGAGCCTTCATGTGGTATAACTGGAGCCCTTAGAAGCAAAGGAAATGTGGGCATGGGAGTACAAGCCACGGGAGGAGGCAGAAAGAGACAGGCGGAGGTGGAGACTGATCCCCAGCTGGTTACCACCAGAGTACTCCAGACTTCAGAGACACGACCTGCAGACGCCTTGATGCTGGATCTCTAGCCTACAGACTGTGAGCCAACCAGTTCCTGTCATTTAAGCCAACCAGTCTGCAGTATTTGGTTGAAGCAGCCCTAGCAAACAGAGACAGAGTCCTTAGCTCTCCATCCTCGGATGTGTTTAGAAATCAATGAAGTCATCAACTTTAAGCATCAGGAGATTGTATTTTAAAACCCAGATATTCAGTTACTAGTTTAAAATATATCATCAAATGATTGCAGCAAGAGGATGACCCTGAAGGGAAAGAATCCCCCAAAATCTTACTTGGGACTTGGCCAGGATTCTTTTTTTTTAATATTTTTTATTGTAAAATATAACATCTATACAAAAAAAGTAATAAATTTTAAAGTACATTTTAACAATTAGTTGTAGAGCAGATTTCAAAGTTTGGTATGGGTCACAATTCTACAATTTCAGGTTTTCCTTCTAGCTACTCCAAGATTGTAGAGTCTAATCAAACATATCAATATAATGACTCAGCAGTCATACTCATTGGTTAAATCTTAACTTCTCTGGTATAGTTTCTCTTACTCCTTTGATCCTTCTCCAAATCTTTAGGGATATTTAGGCTATGCCCATTCTAATTTTTTTCATGTTGAAAAGGGTTATCAACAATATGGGATAAGGGGATGGAACTGGCCAGTGTTCTTTAAGAGACTGGCACCTCTGGGTTTCAGGACTTATCTAGCCTAGAAACCATCTAAAGGTTTTAGGTTTTTGAAAAATAAACTTAGTGTGTGCATCTTTGTAGACTTTCAGATAGGGCCCTGGGTGCTCTTTGTAATGATGTTCATTGGATTTGGCAAACCATGGCAATTAGCAATATCTAGCTGAAGCTTACATAAGAGTAGCCTCCAGAAGAGCCTCTCAACTCTACTTGAACTCTCCTAGCCACTGATACCTTATTTTGTTAAATTTGTTGCCCCCCTTTTGGTAGGAAGGCAATGTTGATCCCATGGTGCCAGGGCCAGGCTCGTCCCTGGGAGTCATGCCCCATGTTGCCAGAAAGACTCATACCCCTGGACATCATGTCCCTCAGTGGGGGAGGATAATGATTTTACCTGCAGAGCTGGTCTCAGAGAGAGAGAGAGACGCCACATCTAAGCAACAAAAGAGGTTTCCTGGAAACAACTCTTAGTATTAACTATAGGTAGACTTAACTTCTTGGCTACAGAAATAAGTTACATAAGAGCAAGCCTCAGGATCAAGGACTTATTGGCCAGGATCTAAAATCCATACCCCAGGTCTGCTCTTTTGCTTCCTAAAACAAAAAGCAACCCCAGAGGGTAATTAGGCGTACTCCCCAGAGTCCCTGTGGGCCCGAATATTCAATGTTCCTAGCAGGAGGCAAACCTAGCCCTCAAGAGTTCTGCTTGGCATTGCAGTGATAATTATCCTGCTTCTCAGAAAACTGGGGCCGGCAGCCAGCTGCTGGACAGGTAGTGCCTCTCCCCACGGTGTGTGTGCTTTCTCTACAACCTTTCTTCCTTCCTCTCACTCCTTCAGTTCCCACTTCTTGCCCATTTTTGTTCATGTATATCCAGTGGTTGAAATTAACTTTCTTTAGTTTAAGAAACAGAAATAAAGCAAGAATCA
Source organism: Tamandua tetradactyla (assembly GCF_023851605.1). Lineage (NCBI taxonomy): Eukaryota > Metazoa > Chordata > Mammalia > Pilosa > Myrmecophagidae > Tamandua > Tamandua tetradactyla. The sequence goes on along the minus strand of NC_135338.1, from coordinate 83,824,545 downwards.
GGGACTGGAGCAGGGGGAGATGGGAGGGTGTGGGGGAGGGAAGTATTGCTGAGTGGTGCCAGGAAACTTTCAGGGGTTAGGGACATGTGCACTCTCTTGATAGCTGTGAAGGTTTCACAAGTGCCAATATATGTCAGTGGCCAGATTGCACACTTTTAACAGGCACAGTTTATTATATGTCTATTATACCTCAATGAAGCTGTTAGGAAAAGGAAAGCAAGAAGCACCACTTGATTTTAGTTAATAGGTGGCTTGCTTCAACATGGAACTATAAACCTAATTTAACCCAACTGATTCTCATTTGGACCATGTATTTGGTATTTGGAAGAGCAGGCATAAGGGCAGAGATGGGTTTAGAGACCCAGTGGCCACTTCTGGTGCTCTCATAAAACCCCACTTTTCCCTGTTGGTACTGACTTTCCCCCAATCCTCACACCCTCCTGGGGCTTTATTCCCCCTTCCACTCCTCCCCATTGAGAGCCTGGTGAGTTAGTAGCTCCCTCCCACCAGGAAATCCTGCATCCCAGAGGCCAAAAGGGTTGGAGGGGCAACATCTGACTTCACCTCCCTTTCTCCTCTTTGATGACCTCCTCTGCTCTCTGGGGGAGACAGACCAGCTTTGGCTCATGGACCATTACGGCCGCTCCGAAGCTGGTTCAAAAAGGGGCAAATGGGATGACAGAGATTTGGCATAGCTCTCAGGGTTCAGCTTTTGTTTTTGCTAATGCACAAGGCAACGACAGCATCTGCAAAGAAAACTGTCTAGAAAAATAACAATAAGCCGCTCTTACGCCAGCAACAAATGATTAACTTCACTGAGCAATCTTCCCTCCACCCCCTGTCCCGGCCCATCCCAGGCTTCTCCAAGGCACTGGACCAGCCTGGGGGCTTGGCCTGCCGGGCAGACCTTTCCACATTGGTTGCTGTGGCCAGCCTGGGGCCCATGGCTCCCCAACTCCCAGTGAACTCGGATTCTCCCAGAAAGCATTGGATTTTGTAAAATGGAATCTGGGAAGGGGAAGGAAGAGCGGAAAAGGAGGGATGAAAGGCCCACTGTGGCCATCCCAAGGGGCTCCCATGGCAGGTGAGGAAACCTGGTAGAAGGGGAGCAGGTGCTAGGTCTGCCAGGGCAGAAGACCAAAGGCCAGAGGGAGCTGATCTTGCTGAGGGCCCCTGACTTCAGGAAAATGGAAACAGCCCTGCTACCCATGCCCAAAAAAAGTCTGATGCACTTGGGGCATGGTTCCAGGCTGGCAATGATGCCCAAGGGGTCTGGGCTGCTGAGGGTTAGGCTGGGGAGAGGGGCTAGCATTCCAGTTAAAGAGTGAGAATGTGGGACCAGGGTACAGCCCTGGGCTTTTGGGGAGGAAAGGTTGAGGAGAGCAGGACCCATTGTCAGCTGGAGTTCAGAGGTTACCATCAGGGGCTTGTCTGCACTCCTGGCCAAACTGACGTCCTGCCCAACAGGCTGATTGCCCACCCTTGTTGCACTGGCCACTGCAAGGGCTCCAGGACCCCCTTACAGTGTTTAGGACACAGCAGTCATTCACAAAGGGGGGATCGTATTTCCCCCCATGTCCTCTTTGCCCAAATTCCCTCTGCCTCTGTCTGCTGGGAAGTCCTCCAAGCACATACAGATGGGTGCTCAACATTGCTGGCAGAATCAACAAATGAGTGTGGCATTGCAGCCAAGAGGGCAGAGGTATATGGGAACAGAAAAGAGTTCCCATTTCAAGGGGAAGTTGAAGGCAAAACTGTGAGTCCTGGAAAAGGGATCCCTCTCAGGCAACAGGCATGTTCACAGGCCTCTTGTTCTAGAACTTTCCCTGTGGCATCCCAGAGCATGTCCTGAAGGACAGCTGTCACAACAGGCCATTCCCTGTCCCCAGAAGTCTCCTAGGTCCCATGCATCTGCTGAGAGATGCCAACTCAGGACCATCGTTTTAATTTGTTAAATGCTACTGGAATGCAGTATACCAGAAATGGATTGGCTTTCATAAAAGGAATTTATTAAGTTATGAGTTTACAGTTCTAAGGCCATAAAACTAAGGCATCCAATGAAAGATACCTTGACCCAAGAAAGGCTGATGACTGTCATATGGGAAAGCACGTGACTGGCGTCTGCTGGTCCTTGTTCCTGGTTCCATGGCTTGTAGCTTCTGATACCAGTGGTTTCCTCTCTAAGTATCTGTGGATCTCAGCTGCACAGGGGCAAAATTCTGGGTTCTTGCTTGCTTAGCATCTCATAGGAAGGCACATGACAATGTCTGCTGGGCTCTGCATCTCCAAATGTCTGTGTCTATGTCGGTTCTGAAGCAACTCCAAAATGTTTTCCATTTTAAGGGCTCCAGTAAAATGATCATGACCCACCTTGAATGTGCAAAGTCACATCTCCATCTAATCAAAGGCCACAACCACAATTGGGTGTGTCACTTTTCCATGGAAACAACCTAATCAAGAGATCCCACCCTACAATATTGAATTGGGATTAACAGAACATGTCGGCCTCCTGCAAGATTAGATCAGGATAAAAAAACATGACTTTTCTGGGGTACATAACAGTTTCCATAGAGCAGAAGAAGGTACAAATAGCCCCAGAAAATCCAGCGAGCAAGGAAGAAACAAAGTATAACATGACACTCAGCCTGTGGTTTCTGAGCCCCTGTATGTGCAGGGTCCCTTTCTTTGTGCAGCAGAGATGGATCCCATGGCCCTCACCTCCCCCAGTGAGTTCACACTCTAGATGTGGGGTGGGGGCTTGGAGACAGACCCCAAATCATGCTTTAGAGTGAACTGCAGTTGCCCTTGCTAGAGACAACTTCCTCCAGTAATGATTAAGTGGCAATCACCTTCAGGATTTTATGTACTGTTGTGTAGGATGGGGGGATGTGCCAAAGGCTCCCAGTCTAGGGAGCAAATGACACCCAAACTGGTGCCTGAGAGCTGCACCCACGGGTGGGGGCAGGGTACCTCCTGTAACCCACTGAAGTCTCTGTCCATGTGCGAGGGGACTGATGAACCTGCCCTCCTGGCTGCCTGTGAGCAAAGGCAATGTCCCAGTACAGGGTCCCAAAGTTGCTACAGGTGACGCTCTAGGTGGCCCACCCCACCCTGTCTGCCCATCTTTTCTGTCCCACCGCCCTTCTCCTTCCTCCCTCCCTCCCTCTCTCCCTCCTCTCACAAGTCCCAGCCATGAGGGGTGCCATGGTTTGGCAGAACCTGCACGAGATGCAAATCTGGAGGTTCCCAGAAGGAAAAGCAGCTGAAGAAGTTTCAAGGTTGTTGGGGAACAGCCAAGGGAGGTCTCTGGAGGACCCACACACCTACACGAGTGTACAGAATGGCCCTGTAGATAAACACCAGGGAGGACATCTGTCTTTCTGATGAGTACAGGATAAGGACAGTGGCATGTCAAAAGGGCACAAGGCAGGAGAGAAAAAATTAGCAGCAACTAAGGCATCTTGAGGCTGTCCCACATGCCTGCCCCTGGCACACACACATCTCATTTACCTGTAGAACTGGGGACCACTGGCCTCATGCTACATAGAAGGGAACCAAGGCTCCAGACGTTGAGTCCACTTCCCCAAAACACACAGCTAGAAAGGGTAGTAAGGGGCAGGACCCAACTTTAGACCCTGGCCTGCCTGTCTTTCCCCTACCCCCAGACCTTAATATCAGTTAGCATGCACACCCACACCCACGCACACACACCTGTCTGGCTTCCTGCTCCTGTGGTGCAGGGGAACCTGGAGGCTGGGCAGGTTCCTTATTTTGGTCTCGGTTCTTATGTCCCCAGAGCAGCTGACTGCAAGCCCCCTGGGGTGGGGAGGGCAGCAGGTGTGGCCTGGGAAGGATCCCAGCCTGTGCTTTATCAGTTATGACAGCAGAGATGGCACACAATTTCTACACATAGTACAAAACCACAGAGGTGTTTCTGTTGGAAAGTCAGGTTGCCTGTCTCGGTTGCCAAATGAGGATTTAGCAATGGGGTAAAGAAAAACAGACGTGGCTGGTGTCCCAAGCAGCATATTCAAAGAAGAGAAGGGGTGGACCCAGGTCTCGTCTGCAGCAAGAGGGAGTTCCTGGGGCACTAGGTCACCCTTCCCAGTGAGTCCCTGCTCTGGCCACAATTCAGAAGAAAGAAATGCACTCAGCCTGGACCCCATGACCCAATGTGCTGTTTCTTTCAGTCGGGGGACGGGGGGGACCCAGGCATGGTTCTAGTTTGTAGCTGGAATTGAGACGCAAGCCCCATAGGCTCACCCCACTCACCCCACCTTTCCCTGGGAAAACACAGCCTCGGTTGTGGCAACAGGTCAGTAGGAGCTGCGTGACCTCAAGGAGGCCACTTCACCTCCTGGGGTCTAGAGAGGGGAGGTTGAGCCCGTATGGTCTGGAAGCTTCCTCTCCACCCAATGGAACATCCCCTGAGCAATCCCTGCAGCACAGGGGGAGGATGTGGACGGGAGGTTCCCAGGGAGCACCACAACATCTGCAGGCTGGGAGGACTGACAGCTGCATTGGGGGCTACATGAAATGAGTCTGCCCAATTCAACAGCGGTGTGGCAACCACACATGTGCATGACCTGCACTCACACACGCATGCACAGATATTCAGGAGCACACACATGCACACTCACACAGCCATAAATGTGCAGCACACCCATGTGCACTCACACTCACACACACACACAGAGATCCGTGAGCACACATGTCACACACACGTGCACAAACACACTCTCACACACCCCAGAAAATGTACCATTTTACAATCCCACCAGCCACGCACAAGAGTTCTAGTATCTCCACATCCCTGCCAACACTTTCTATTTTCTGTTGTTTGAATAATAGGTAGCTGAGTGGGCGTGAAGTGGTTCTTTGCCTCTTTTGTCGTGACTATTTTGTCTTGGATCAATTTAGCTCCTGTGTATGGTGCGCCTGCTGCGTGCTGGGCCCTGTAGCTTTGTGTATATATGATCTTATCAAATGTGTGCAACCGCTGCCCTTCAAGGCAAGTCCTATGATTCCCTCTGTTTACAGGAGAGGGATCCGAGGCGCAGGCCTCACCCAAGGCATCACCGCTGGGAAGCGGGAGAGGCAGGACTCACACCTGTGCCATCTGACACAGACCACTGCCGTGCACAGCAATGCTGCAGCAGGGAGGCAAGAGCACTGTGGAGGACTGGACCTGGCCCACAGCCTCTCACCCCACCACCGCTTGAGGGGCCGGCCCCCAGCACGACGTCCTGCAGCCCGCTGATTAGGTGGGCCCCTCCCTGGAGAGCTGAGGGCCCCCCAGAAGGCCCTGCACTTCCACCTGGCTTCTAGACTTCCCAGTTCCTGGGCCCCATGAACAAGTCCTACAGGTTTGTTATGCTAAGGGCACAGGAGTGCCAGTTTGGGCATTTCCGCTAGGCAATCGAAGCAGACTGGGAAGGATGTGCCTGCTTTTATTTTATTTTGTTTTTGTCATAATCATCCTCATTAGTAGTTCAATAGTTCTTAACCAGATATTAATCTTTTGTTTCATAACTGAAGTGATTGAGAGTAATTAATAATTGAAGCCTCATCATCAGTCTGTGCCTCCACTCAACTCTGCAGGGCATTTTCTCCCGCGTGGCGCCTGTGACAATTGGTCCCACGGTGGAACCCTTCCCGCGAAGGTGAGCAGGGGCGTTTTGTCTCTTGTTCGGCACGGACGGTGCAGCTTGTGTCCCGGGACCCAAAGCCTCCTCCCTGCCCCTCCTGACCTCACACGACAGCGGCAAGTTCCCACACACACGTGTCGCAGGCATAGCTCAGCAGGAGAGCCGCCTGTCCTCGCTGGAAGGTGCTCACGGTGAATGCGTCTCTCCTTTTCACAGATGGAGAAACTGAGGCCTAGAGAGATTGTGTGGCCAGCTTCCCATCACACGGAACCGGGAGGACAACCCAGGGGTTCCATCCCCACAGCCAGGGCTCTTCCGTGCTTTATTCTCCTGACCTGCAGCCCTCCTGCTGAGATTCCTTGGTGCATGTGGGTCACGGCTGAGAAGTCATCATTCCTCGGCTGGCACCTCCCCGAAAGGCCTTCTCCTCTCTCCTGCTTGCCCGGTCGTGCCTGCTTTTCTGACGAGTGGACCGAGTGCTTTGTTGGAACAGATGGCACGAGAGCAGGGGCAGGACCAGGTGATTCCAGAGTCAGGCCCAGCCCTCCTTGGCTGAACTCGGCCTCCCCATGTACCTGGCCTCAAGAGCATCAGCTGTGCCAAGGAGTGAATGACCCGTCGCAGCTGCCCCCCACCCCCACCCCAATGCCCATGGAGACGTGGGGTTTCTTTGAGAGGGAGAACGGGGACTCCAACCCATGGATGGCTCCGGAATGCCGTGGCATCTGCCATGCGGCCTTGAAACCTCAGCACTCAGGTTCAGATTTAGGGAGAATCTCTCACTTGCCCAGTGAGGCCTAGACGCTTTCACACGCTTTGTTCCACAAGGAAATGGTTGTCCACATTCTGCAGATGAGGAAATAAACCCAGAGGCAAAAGAGGGGAAGGGCGCGAGGAGAATGACCTCACCCACGTCTCTCCGGACCCGACGCCCCAGCAACTCACTCTGCCCCAGCCCTTGCATCGGGCCACCCGGGGTGTGGGTGAAGACCCAGATCCTGAGTGGGGACCACATGCCTCTGACAGAGGAGCCCACTGCACCTCTCCAACCCCCCACTCCCACCCCAGCCTCCCCAGCCCCTGGAGCCAGACTGCCTGGTGACATGAAGGTCCCTTAAGATCTCTGAGCTCCCATTTCCTCATCTGCCAAGCAGAGGTGGGCACAGCTATGCCCGAGTGCTGTGAGAAGTGGAGGCCAAGACCACAGCAGGCTGGACACAGTGCCCAGCTCATCTGTAGGCCTTCTAGAAGCCCTCCATCAGGTGGAGAGTTTTTTACAGCAAGGGCTTGCAGCCATATTCCCATTCACCTGAGGCTCCCTTTCTAAACTGGCCCCCACCCCTTGTTATCTGGTGGCGTCCCAGGCAACTAGCAACTTCCTTTGCTGCAGAATTAAATAGGTCACCTCCGATATCCTCTTCTACGTAATACCTTCATGGGTCCCCTTTTATGAATGAGCCACGTAGCTGCCCTTTGCAGTGGGTGAGGGCTGGGGACGTGGGGGGTTGTCCCATTGGCTCGCCTGGCACAGGAGGAGGATATGCAGTCTGGTTTTCCCAGGTTTGGAACCAGCTGAATTCGAAAAGCAGTTTTCCTACCTGGGGTGTGAGGAAGAGCAGAACCCACCCCGGAGTACCCTACACAGCGTCTCCACTGCTTGTTCCCCACCCTTCATATTCCTTGTGGAACAAAAAACTCAGGATTCCTCCGGATTTTGTCTTCAGAAAGGGCAAATTATATCATCCGCCCACCTCCCCACTCCTGCCCCACTGCAAGCCTACTTTCTCTGCACACACTCTGTCCTTCCAACCCTCCTGCATGCCGGATGGTCTCCCAGCTGGCAAAAAAAAAAAGGTTCTTTAGCTCATAAACAAAAGGCTTTGGTGTTGTCTGCGGGACAACTTCCTCTTCCGCTCATAAAATTCTTTGGTTGAGGCTCCTCTTGGCAAGGCCAGCTTCATCCACCTGCTGGGGGAATGCAGTCATATTGCTTATGTTCCATTCCAGGTATGTGGGAAGTCTAGAAACTCGTCCTGGGCCTCACCCCCTACCCCAGCACTCCTCCTGCCCAGGAGGGGACATTGTCACATAGTGTCAGTTTTGTTTCTGTAGGACAGGGAGAGACCCTTACTTGGCCGCTGCCCCCTCAGGTGCCAGGTGTGCATGCGCATCCCAGGTGCCAGGGAGCACTCTCCTCACAGCTCAGGGAGTGAGGATTCTAGCGTGAGTGTTTCCCTCCCCAAGGTCTGGGGCTCCTTATGTAAATGAATTGCTCAAATCCTGCCTCCCAAGCATAGGAAAGGGTCCTGGGAGAGACAGCGCCTGTAAGCGCTCCTTTCCCCAGGACAGCTGGGCCCTCTGCCCTTAGCTGAGCATGGTTAGTGGGCCAGGCCAGAAACTCCTCCCAGAGGAGCAAGGAAATGTCTGGAAGGAAGGCCAAGAAGAGGCAGCAAAATGGAATGAAGTTGGAATCATCCTTTATGATGTTTGGAGGTCGCTTCCCTCCCCAGTCCACTTCCCAGCACCCATCCCCCTTTCTCCATCATTCTGACACCAGAGACCCCTTCTACACTGTGCTGTTGGGAGGAGGCGGGTGCAGAGGGAACACAGGCTCAATGTCTTGCTTCAGAGTGCTATATGGGCTCTTGAAACACACCCAATGACAATATAGCCTGAAAGAACATCTGAGCTTTATTAAGTAATTAAAAACTTGGCTTCAGATCACCAGAGCCTAGGGGTCTTGAGAGCACCTTCTAGTCCAGGGACCAAAGAGTAGAGACGGGCCTGGGAGCGCTGGGCTGCTTCCTGCTGCCGCTGGCTAGCTTGAGAGCTGGGCAACACCAGGTGCAGTTGCCTTTCTCTTGGATGGGGAGGAGCAAGATACTCTGTCATGAAGCTGTCCCTCCAGTCCTCGCCTTCCAAACCAGCTTGCCTTCTTGCCATCAGCTTGAAGAGTCCTCTCTTGGTCATCTCATGACGTTTCCCGTGTTTATTGTGGTGCTCAGTGGAAAGAAGCAGGGCATTTGCCATATATACAGTCTTGTTCGGTTCAGAGGTCCTTCTGAATGCGCAAAGCCAAAGACCTCCCTTTTCCAAAAGCTATCTTTTTAACACATTTGTTGGAAATTCAGGTGTGAATTCAAGCAAGTACGAAGCTACAAATCAGATTTGCAATACACTTTGCTCATTGTTATTCCCTGGGATTGTGCTGGAAATTCATTCTCAGGCATTATGACGGCTCCCGTCCTTACTCCTGCCCCTGAGGGCGTTCAAATGCCCTGGGGTCTTGTGTGACACCAAAGTACTGGGAAGGCATTTGCAGCTTAGTAGTTAGTCCACAGAGCTCTGACATGCTCATTGCAGGAACTGCATGCTCACCCCAAACCCAGAAATTTGACTGATTATAAAATAAGCTTGCAGCATCAAAATCTTTGGTGAAGAAATAATGGTAAAAATTTCCTAAATAATTAGAAGGGAATATTATGAACAATATTTTGCCAACAAATTCAGCAACTTAGACAAAATAGACAAATCCTTTGAGAAACATAATTAGCCAAAATGAATACAAGATGAAACAAAAATCTGAATAGCCCTATAGCCATTAAATAAATTTAATTCTTCCAAATAAATAAATGTCCTAGTTCAAATAGTTATTCAGAAAATACGGAAGAGAAAACACTTTCCAACTCACTTTATGAGCCCAGCATAACTCTAGTACAAAGCCTGGCAAAGATATTACAAAAGAAAAGAGAAGAAAACTACAGTCCAATGTCCCTCACGAATATACATGCAAAAACATTTGACAAAATATTAGCAAATACTATCCTGCCATGTATAAAAAGGGAATTGTATCATGACCAAATAGAGTTTATTTCAGTTCTGCAGTGTTGGTTTAACATTAGGCCATCAATCAATTTAATTTTACATATTAACAGACCCACACACAAACAAAAACAGAAAAACCAATCATCCCAACAGATACAGAATAAACACTTCAGAAAATTTAAATCAATTCATGTTAAAACTCTCAGCTACCTAGCAGTAACATGGAACTTCCTAATTCTAATAAGGGTATCTGTGAAAAATCTTCAGCCAGCTTCATACTCAATGGTGAAAGAGTGAAGGCTTTTTCTCTACCATCAGGAAAAGTCAAGGAGGCATGCTCTCACCACTGTAATTCCGTGTTTTATTGGAGGCCCTAAACATTCCAATAAGACAAGAACAAGAAATCAGGCATAAAAATCCTGTAGATGACTTTATTGTTTACATAGACAGCCCTTAATGATCTAGAAACCAACTACTAGAAATGATTAGTATATTAACAAAGCTATAGGATACAAGGTTAACACACAAAAATCAGTTACAGCAAACAGCTGGAAATAATTTAAAATAGAATTCCATTTATAATATCATCAGAACACATAAAATACTTGGGAATAAGTTTAACCTAAGATGTGCAAAGTCTCTATAGTGTAAAATATAAAACATTGTTGAGAGGAACTTTAACAGACCTAAATAAATGGAGAGATATTCCATATTCATGGACTGGAATATGCTGTATTGTTAAGATTTTGATTCTCCCCGACTTTTTCTACAGATCTGACAAGAACATTACCAGAATTCCAGGAGGCTTTTATGGTAGATATTGACAAACTGGTTCTAAATTGTATGTGGAAATGTCATATAACTAGCTAGCCAAAGAAGTCTTGAAAAAAAGAACAAAGCTGAAGGGCAGCTACTATCTTATTCCAAGACTTGTTTCATGGTTATAGTTATCAAGATTACCTGGTATTTGCCTATGTATCTGCAAATAGGTTAATGGAACAGAATAGAGTCAAGAAAGAGACACATATATTTCCATTTGATTTCAGACAAAGGAGCTATACCAATACAATTTTCAACAAATAGTGCTGGGATAGCTGTATATTTATACAGGGGTAAAACAAACAAACTTGATCCCTATCTTATACCATACATAAAAATTAACTTGAAATGTTCAAAAACAATTCTTAGGGGAAAATATGATAGAATATCTTCATGGGTTGGTGGTAGGCACAGTTGTCTTAGAGAAATCCAGAAAGCAAGCGCAACAAAAGAAAAAACTGATAAATTAGACTTTATCAAAATTAAAATTTTCCGCTCATCAAGACACTGAGTGTAAAATAAATAGGCAAGACACAGAGTGGGAGAAAATTTTCACAACCCATGTGTCTGTCAAAAAAGCCCTGCTGCTCCTACAACTTAATAGTAAAAAGACAAACAATCTAACAAGAAAAAGCAAATATATACAAAAAAGCTAGGTTAAGAATTTTAATGTCAGAAAAAAATTATCTGAAGTAAAAATAAAAGTATTAAAAGAGCCAAAAAGGTGCATTTAATATCTATAAAATGAACACTACACCTATAGAAAAAAATAAATAAATCCATAATTATAGTACATGTCGACAAACCTCTCAAACACTGAAACACCAAACAGACAAAAAATATGACAGGGTGTAGATGACTGAATAATACAATTTGATGTAACTCTGCATTGAATAAATAAAAGACACATAGAATAGTTATGAAATTGACCACATATTTGGCCACAAAGAAAGTCCCAACAAATTCCAAATAGTCAACATCATACAGACTACATTCCCTCTTCATGATACAATAAAATAAGACATCAACAAAAATGTTACCTAAAAACATTCCGGGTTTGAAAACTAAATTATACTTTTAAATAATTCATGGATTAGAGAAGGAATCATAATGGAATTATAATTTTAACAGAATGACGATAAAACTATTGCATACCAAAAATGTGGAATACAGCCAAAATAATACTTAGAGGGAAAATTACAGTTTGAATATATTTAGTAGAAAATTTATAAAGACTGAAAAATGAGCTTGGAAAAAATAATAAAGGGGCAGCAAGTAATGAAATAAATGAAAATCAATGGTCAGGGATAATAGAAATGATTCATAAAACCAAAGATTATTTGAAAAGACTAATAAGATTGTAAAATTCTTTAAGGGCTAATCACTTGAAAGAGAAAAGTACAAGAAAATCTGGTAATTAAAAAGGGAAATAACTACAGAAAGAGAAGTGATTTTCTTAATCAAGATATTATAAATAACTGTGCTAACATTTTTGAGAAAGTGAATATATATAGACTATACACTGCAAAAATTGACTGAAGAAGTAATAGAAAATTTGAATAAATCAATAACAAGAAAATCAAGTGGTAATCTACAAAGTCTCCCTGACCAAAATATATTGCTAGGCTTAGATGTTCTTCTAGGTAAATATTAATCTAGTTGTCCAAGAACAGATAATTTCTATTTTAAAAATTATTCCAGAGAAGAGAAAAAAGTAGGGGTATTTAATTTATTTTTTAGAAAAACTGTATTATGCTTTTTATTAGAGAAGTTGTTGGTACAGAAAAGTCACGCACAACATATGGAGTTACCATAAACCTTTCTATTATTAATACCTTGGATTAGTTTAGTATATTTATTACAATTCATGAAAGAACATTTTTTGTAATTGTACTATAATTGTAGTCCATTGCTTACAATAGGGTTCGCTGTTTGTGTTGTACGGGCTTTGCTATTTTTTAAAGATTTTTATTCTTGTGACATAGAAACCACCTAAAATTTTCCCTTTTAACCACATCCCCATATATAATTCAGTGCTTATAGTACCTTTGCAATGTTGTGCTACCATCACCATCATCCAAAGTCAAAACTTCACAATCAACTCAAATTGAAACTGTACAAATCAAGCACTAGCTCCCTATTCCCCCCCAAACTGGCCCCTGTTAACTTATATTCTAGATTCTGATTCTATGAGGTTCTTATTCTAACTACTTCGTGTCAGTGAGTTCATACAATATTTGTCTTTCTGTGTCTGGCTTATTTCTTAGTATGATGTCTTCGAGGTTTATCCATGTGTCACGTGCATCAGCATTTCTTTTTAATGCATTTTAATGCTGAAAAAATTCCATTGTATGTATATACCACATTTTATTTTTCTATTCATCCATTGATGGACACTTGGGTTGCTTCTATCTTTTGGCAATTGTGAGTGATGTTACTCTGAACATCAGTGTGCCAATATCTGTTGAAGTCTCTGCTTTCAATTATTGAAATTGAAAGTGGGATTGCTGGGTTATATGGTTATTCGATACTTTCTGGCAAACTGCCAAACTGTCTTCCATAATGGCTGCATGATTTTACATTCCCAACTGCGATGAATGAGTGATCGACCCTATTTCTCCATGTTCTCTCCAACACTTGCAGTTTTTCATTTTCTTTTTTAATAGTAGCCCTTCTAGTAGATGTAAAATGGTATCACATTGTGGTTTTCACTTGCATTTCTCTAATAGCTAATGAGGTTGTGTTTTTTGGCCATTTGTAGATTCTCTCTGGAGAAATGTCTACTTAATTCTTTTGCCCATTATTTAATTGGGTTGTTTGTCTCTTTATTGCCAAATAATAAGATTTCTTTATTATTTGGAATAGTAAACACTTATCAGATATGTAGTTTCCAAATATTCTCTCTCATTGAGTAGGTTGTCTTTTCATTTTCATAATAAATTCTTTCATGCACCAGAGTTTTTCATTTTGAGGAGGTCTCATTTATCTATATTTTGTTTTGTTGCTTATGCTTTGCGTATAAAGTCTAAGAAACCATTGCCTAACACAAAATCCTGAAGATGCTTCACTACATTTTTTTCTAGGAGTTTTATAGTCCCGGTACTTATATTTAGATCCTTGATTTGAGTTAATTTTTGTGTATGGTGTGAAATAGGGATCTTCCTTCATTTCTTGCTTATGGATATCCAGTTCTTCCAACCTCATTTAATGAAAAGACTCTATTTTCCCCATTGAGTAGATCTGGCACCTTTGTTAAAAACCAATTGGTCAGGGTGGTACAACGGTGCCTCAGTGGCAGAATTCTCACCTGCCATGTCAGTGACCCAAGTTTGATTCCCAGTGCCTGTCCATACAAAACAAAAGACAAAAAACAAAAACAAAAACAAACAAACAAAACAATTGGTCGTAGATGTGGGAGTCTGTTTCTGAATCTCAATTCAATTCTATTGGTTGATATACCTATCCTTGTGTCAAGACCATGCTGTTTTGACCACCATAGCTTTGTAATAAGTTTTAAAGTCAGAAAGTGAGTCCTCCAATTTTGCTCTTGTTTTACCAGATGGTTTTGTCTGTTCATTGCCCTTTATCCTTCCAAATATTTTATTATTGGCTTTTCAATTTCTGAAAAGAAGGATGTTGAAAGTTTGATTGGGATCACATTGAATCTGTAAATTGCTTTGGGTAGTATTGATATTTTAATAATATTTAGTCTTCCAATTCATGTGCATGGAATGCCTTTCCATTTATGTAAGTCTTTTTTATTTCTTTTAGCAAAGTCTTGTAGTTTTTCATGCATAAACCCTTTATATCCATGGTTAAATTTATTCCTAGATATTTGATTCTTATAGTTACTATTGTAAATGGAATTTTTTTCTTGCCTGCCCCCTTCAGATTACCCTTTGCTAATGCATAGAAGCACTACTGATTTTTGAGTGTTAATCTTGTACCCCACCACTCTGCTGGATTGGTTAATAGCTTTGATAGCTCTGTTGTAGATTTCTCGGGACTTTCTCTATACAGGATCATGTCTTCTGCACATAGCAAGGTTTTCCTTCTTCCTTTCAATTTGGATGCTTCTTATTATTATTCTTGTCCAACTGCTTTGGCTAGAACTTCCAGTACAATGTTGAATAACAATGGTGACAGTGGGCATACTTGTTTTGTTCCAGATATTATACAACAGCTGTCAGTCTTTCATCATTGAGTATGATGTTAGCTGTAGGTTTTCATGTATGCCTTTTATCACGTTCAGCTAGTTTCCTTTTATTCCTATTTTTCTAGATGTTTTTATTAAGAGAGGATGCTGCATTTTGTCAAATGCTTTTTCTGCAGCAATTGAGAGGATCATTTGTTTTTCCCCTTCATTCTGTTAATATGGTGATTTACGTTAATTGATTTTCTTAGCTTGAACCACCCTTGCATAGCTGCAGTAAATTCCACATGCTATTGGATTCAAATTCCTAGTATTTTGTTGAGGGCATTTGCATCTATAGTCTTAATTACTCTGTATTTTCTTTTCTTGTTGTATCTTTGTCTGGCTTGGTACTAAGGATGATGCTGGCCTCATCGGATGAGTTAGATAGTGTTTCCTCCTCTTCATTGTTTTGGAAGAGTTGAACAGTATTCATATTAATTCTTATTGGAATGTTTGGTAGAATTCACCAGTGAAATCTCATGGTCCTGGGCTTTTCTTTGTTGGGAGTTTTTTCATAATTGATTCACTCTTTTTACTTGTAATTGGTCTACTGAGAACTTCTAATTTTAGAGTCAATGTAAATTGTATGTTCTAGGAATTTGTCCATTTCATCTAGTTGTGTGATGTGTTAGCATAAAGTTGTTCATAGTATCCTCTTATGATCCTTTTATTTCTGTGGGATCAGTAATGTCCCATTCTCATTTCTGATTTTATTTATTTGCATCCTCTATCTTTTTTCTTTGTCAGTCTACTTAAACATTTGTAAATTTTGTTGATCTTTTCAAAGAACCAACTTTTGATTTTGTTAATGTTCTGTATTGTTTTTTATTCCTTATTTCATTTATTTCTGCTCTAATCTTTATGTCTTTCCTTCTGCTTGCTTTGCATTTAATTTACTTTTTTGTCTATTTCCTCCAGGGGTGCAGCTAAGTATATTTTAGCTCTTTTTTTCTTTTCCAATCTAAGCATTTAGACTTACAAATTTCCCCCTCAGCACTGCCTTTGCTGCATCCCATAAGTTTTGATATGTTGTGTTCTCAATTTCATTCATCTGACATATTTCCTGATTTCCCTTGTGATTTGTTCTTTGCCACATCGATTGTTTATGTGTCTTATTTAACTTCCATATATTCGTGGATTTTCCAGTTCTCTGTCTGTTATTGATTTCTAGCTTCATTCCATTGTGGTTAGAGAAGATGATTTGTATAGTTTCAATCTTTTAAAATTATTGAGACTTGTTTTGTGACTCACAGGTAGTCTATCTTGGAGAATGATCCATGTGCACTTGAGAAGATGTGTATCCTGCTGCTTTGGGGTGCAATGTTCTGTATATGTCTGAAAAAGTCTAATTCATTTATCATATTGTTCAAGTTCTCTATGTCCTTATTTATATTCTGTCTAGATGATCTAACTATTGATGAGAGAGGTATATCGAAGTCTCCAGTTGCTATCATAGAGATGTCTATTTCTCCCTTCGTTTTGCCAATGTTTACACATGTATTTTGGAGCACCATGGTTAATGCATAAATCTTTATGATTGTTGTTTCTTCTTGGTGGATTGGCCGTTTTACTACTATATACTCTCCTTCTTAGTCTCTTGTCACAGCTTTTGACGTAGAGTCTGTTTTGCCTGATAACAGTATAGCTACCCCAGCCTCCTTTGATTACTATTTTCATGATATACTAGTTTGCTAGCTGCTGGAATGCAATATAGCAGAAATGGAATGGCTTTAAAAAAGAGGAATCTAATAAGTTGCTAGTTTACAGTTCTAAGGCCAAGAAAATGTCCCAATTAAAACAAGTCTATAGAAATGTCCAATATAAAACATCCAGGGAAAGAAGGCTGATAGAGTTCAGGGTTTCTCTCTCAAGTGGAAAGGCACATGGTGAACACAGCGTCATCTGCTAGCTTCCTCTCCAGGCCTCATGAAGCTTCCCCAAGGGTATTCTCCTCATCTCCAAAGGGCGCTGGCTGGTGGACTCTGTGGCTCTCTCATCCTTGTGGCTCTGCTCAGCTCTGCTATGGCTTTCTTGTTGTTCTCAAAAGGCATTCTCTCTCCAAAAGTGTCTCCACTTTTATAGGATCCCAGTAAAACTAATGAAGACTCATGTAGAATGTATGGAGACATGTCTCCATCTAATAAAATGTAATACCCACACTTGATTGAGTCAAATCTCTGTGGAGATAACCTAATTAAGTTTCCAACCTATAATACTGAATAGGGATTAGAAGAAACCATTGCTCCCACAAGACTGAATAGGATTAAAACATTGCTTTTTTAGGGTACGTGAATCCTTTCAAACCAGCACACATGAAATAGCCTTTTCCAACCTTTCACTTTCAACCTATTTGTGTCTTTGATTCTAAGGTAAACAACATATAGTGGGATCTTGTTTTTATATCCATTTTCTGCTAATCTGTGTCCTTTGATTGAGGAGTATAATCCATTAACATTCACTGTGATTATTGTAAAGGCAGTACTTACTTCAGCCATTTTGTCCTTTGGTTTTTGTACTATGTCATATCTTATTTTTTTGGTCTTTTTTCCTTTATTGCACCTCCTTTTCTGTGTAGTTGATCTTTTGTGATGTATCTGACTAATCCCTTTCTCATTTCTCTTTCTGTATATTTTTTTTAAATACTTTCTTTGTGGTTACCTTGGGGTTTGTATTACACAACCTACATACATAACCTTTTAATGTGAAAAGATACCAATTTAGTCAATAGTTTACATTTTCTGCTCCCCTTATTCTTCTGTTTCCCCTCCTTATGTTGTTTTTAATCTCACTTTACCTCTTGATATTTTTCATATCCATTATCAGGAACTATTTCTTTTACTTATTCAATTGCATTGTGGTTCTTATCAGAATTAAAGAGTAGAGTTATATAATGAGGATACAGTACTATTTGGTTTTGCATTTTCCCTTTTAGTTATGCTTATAGATAATCATCATTTCTTCACACGGCCCCAAGTCATTCTCTTGTCTTTTCTTTTCAACCTGTACAACTCCCTTAAGCAATTCTTAGAGGGAAGATATTTTATTAACAAACTCTCTCTGTTTCTGTTCATCTGTGACTATTTTAAACTCTCCCTCATTTTTTGAAGGACAGTTTTGTCCGATAAAGAATTTTTGGCTCAACATTTTCTCTTTCAGAGCATAAATATATGATAGCATTGCCTTCTCGCCTCCATGGTTTCTGATCAAATTGGTACTTGGTCTTATCGAATATCCCTTGTAGGTAACAAATTGCTTTTCTCTTACTGCTTTCAGAATTTTCCTTATCTTTGGTATTTAACACATAATTCTGATTAACGTGTCTCAGAGTAGGTCTATTTATGTTTATTCTGTTTGGAATAAATCGTGCTTCTTGAACATGTATATTTATGTCTTTCATGAGAGTTAGGAAATTTTTACCATTATTTCTTCAAATATTCTTTCTATCTCTTTTCTCTTCTCTTCTCCTTCTGGAATACACATGATGTATATTTTTGCATACTTCATGCTGTCAATCAAGTATCTTAAACGCTGCTCAATTTTTTCTGTTCTTTTCTCTATCTCTTCTCTGACTATATGATTTCAATTGTCATGTCTTCTTGTTTGCTGATTCTTTATTCTGCTATTTTGTGCCTCTAGTGCAGTTTTAATCTTTAATATTGTGACTTTCATCCCCATAATTTCTGTTCTGTTCTTTTTAAACTTCCTAATTCCTCTTTTTGCTCACACATTGTAATCTTAAAACTCTTAGCTCTATTTCCACCATTAGTTATTTATATCCATATTTTCCCTCACTTCCTTGAGTCAATTTAGGAGATTTGCTTGAACTTCTTTGATGAGCTGTCCCAAAGTCTGTGTCTCCTCTGGAGTTTTAATGTGCTCCCTTGATTGACCAATATCTGTTTCCTAATACGACTTGTGTTTCGTGCTGATGTCTAGGTATCTGATTATTTTAATGTTTTAACTCCAAAAGTCAGTCTATCCCTGTTGCCTAGGGCTTTATTGTAGATTGGCTATGTGTGAAAGCTCTTCTTTCATGGTTGGTCCAACTTATGGTGGGCCTTTGGAGTAGCTCGTTTAAATGTTCATATTTTCTCAGGTGTTCTGTACCTGAATGCAGTATCACTTTTAAGATTGTCTTTTTATGTGCAATTGTTTCTTCTCCTGGAGAAAGCTTCCTTTCCTCTTTTCTTTCTCTGGGAATTCTGATCTGCTCTGTTTGTTTTTGTACAGAATTTGCTCCCCATCTTCAATGACTTGTTTAACTTCTCTCCTCCACTCAGTATCCCCTTTTAACTACACTTTCTAGTGCCGAGACTGTTCTGCCTTATAGCAGTTCAGTTTCTCCTTTTTCTTTTCCATCAGGCCTTTCTGCCTCTGATTATCTTCCTGGTAGGGTATCTCACACAAGGGAATCAGATTGTAAAAGTCTGTTTATTCATTTAGGTGCTGCAGTAGTCAGAGGCTGTGCTGACTGTGTATGCCTCTTGCCAACAGTTCTGCCGTGATGTCTTATTTCCTGGGGGCCTTTTTGTGTATACATGTTTATCCATCTCTTGTGTTCCACCCTGGATCTCTGCAGAGCTGAACAGTGCCTGGGTTTGTGTGGATCAGTGCCCGTGGGTGTGTAACTTGCTGTGGGTGGCTTTATGGTCTGCATTCATAGCATGAGGTCCCTGGGCTATGCCCAGAGACTCTATATGACTCTTAAAGTATGTGAGACCAAGTGAGAGGAAGAGTTCCAGAACTGGCAGGTCCCAGTGGAAGATCTCACACCTTTTGTCATATTTTAACCTTTTTTGTCAATTCAGAATTCTTGGAGTCCTTCTCCATTCTCTGTTATCCTCCAGAAAGAAGTGTTTGTCCTTTTACAGGTGAAGTTTACATGGTGACTTATATCACCATATTACACCACCTATTTAGTATTCAATTTACTTTTGAGTCAAATAATCTTGGTTTTTAAAAAGTAACTGGACAGGATCTTCATCAAAGAGGAAAATTACAGCTAATCTCACTTAAGACCTAAATGTAAAAATTCTACAAGAAGTTTTAGCAATTCTGACCCGGTGATATATTTAAAAAGTAATTTTTATGACTATTTTAGCTTTATGCCAGTCACGTAAAGATAGTTTTTCCATCAGACAGTAATGTAGATGAAATTCATCACCTAAATATATTAAAGAAGAAAAGCCATTTCGACCTCTCGAAAGATACAGAAAAATCATTTAATAAAATTCAAATCCTATTCACAAGAAAATGTATAGTAGACAGACATAGAAGGAAATGTCTTGAAAATAATAACTGGAACTTATCAAAAACCTTCTGCAGACAACATATCTAATAGAGAAATAGCATGTTTAATAGTTCAAAGATGCTTGTTATCACCTCTATTGTTTTAATAGTTTACTGGATTTCCTAACCAATACAATAAGATAAGGATAAAAATGGGAATGGTAGACAAAATTATAACTAATATGATCATCTACATAAAAAATAGGAAAATCAGTGGATAAAAGAATTTGTAAAACAGTTCAGAGAGGTAGATAAATACAAAATCAAGTTGCAAAATTAAGTAATTCTTTAAATGTGCAATAAGGAGGAAAAATGTAATTTTTCAAATGTCGCATTGCAAAACTTGCACATACACACATATAATATCCAGAAATATAGCTAACAAAAATGTACATGTTTTATGTAGATAGTTACAAAACACTGAATGGCATAAAAGAGAAAACAGAGAAATAGATATTCACTGTCCATGCATAGAAAGGCTCAAGATTATAGAGATTTAGTCAATCCCTCCCAAATTAACTCATAAATTAAAAACAATTTCAATGATCATCCTTTCATTCTTTGATTCATTGTGGAAAATTGATTTTAAAATTCATATGAAACAGGGTGGTGCAATGGTGGCTCAATGGCAGAATGCTCGCCTGCCATGTTGGAGACCCAGGTTCAATTCCTGGAGTCTGCCCAGGTTAAAAAAAAAAAAAAATTCATGTGAAACAAAAGGGAATTGGAATAGCTAAATCTATTTCGAAAATTGTCATCAAAGAAAATCTCATCCTACCAAGCCTCAAGCCATTCTCCAAAGCTACTATCCCTGCTTGTCCCTTCAGATGCATGTAGTTCATGCATCAAACACAAGTAAATAGAGTGAAAAGATCTGAGGAGGTGACGGTCCTTCACACCCAAAGGGAGAACCAGCCACAACAGAAGGGTACTAGGGCCAGAATCAAGCAGGCTTGTGGGGGTGGTTAGGGGTTATGCGCTTAGGGGGTTTATGTTACCCAGTACAGCCAAAGAGAATGGATCCAAGAGTGATAAACCACAAAAGCAAGTGCTAGAATGAGTCCCAAGGATCAGAATTCTCAACAACCATTTTGGTTATATCTGAAGGGTGAACAGAAAGTGGGAAAGCAGGCAAGCCAAGCAGGAAGTAAGGAGGCTCTGGGCTTCAGTGGTCACCAAGATGTGAGCTGGGCTTCTGTCAGCCCTCTGGCCAGCCGGGAAGGCCTGGGTGGGCCCAGGTGGGAGTCACAGCCTTTCAGCAATGCGTACAGATGAAAAGCTATGACTTCTGGAGCAAAGGATAAAGGAGCTAGTGGCTGTCTGGGGCCCAGGAAGATAACTATAAAACCAGAGCAGCCATTAGGATTCAGTTAAGTAGGCTGTGTCAGCTGTGACTCCATGGAGGTGGGGGTGGGATGGGGTGTGAGTGTTGCTGAAATCCTCAGATGACGCCCTAAATCAAGATTCCTGGGCCCGCCAAGGACATAAATGCTGTCCACAAGGTGGAGGGTTTTCTGCTCTGTTCACAACTTTCAGCCGTTTTATCTGGGCTCTGATGACAGTTGAAAAATTCCAAAATAGGCTCACTCTGCAAAAGATCCCAGGCCTTTCGAGCAGGAATTGTTGGAGCAGAGAAAGTATGGGTGCACTTGAATGAGCTTCATTTTCTTTGACAAAAAACCCAGCAGCACCTTATTGCTTTTATAATTATCCTTGTAATTATCACTATCTGCAGATGTGAGAGGATCCTTCCAGAAAAGATCTGTACCTGTCAGGAGCACTGCCCATGTGTGTACGTGTGTGTGTGTATGTGTGTGTGTGTCATTGCAGGGCGTATGTTGGTGCATACCTGTCCACCCCTCCCTGGAACAAGCAGGGTCTCACAGCCTGGGGTCTAATAACCAGGGGCTGAGCCCTCTCTGCTTTCTGGTTTGTTGGGCCTTGCAAGCACCCCCACCTGGGTTGCTGAGGATCTAGGCATTGTTGGGGCCACTCAGCCGGAAACCCTGGGAGCATTATTCTGACAGTGCTCCAGGTGCCCCGAGCCGCTGTGCACCGAGATCAGATGCGGAACCTCTGCCCCACGACACACGATCCGGCAGGCTTGTTTTCAGCCAGACAATTGCCCACTGTCCCCGCCTGGTGGGCTGCTGGGCCGCCTGCCCTGGCCAGGCCTGGAGCAGCGGGTCCCGGAGTCCTCTTTCCCAGCATCACCATCTCCTGGGCCCCGCCGGGGAGGGCTGCCTGGGTCCCAGGAGACATCCCTGCGTGCCGGGCCCCAACGCCTTGGGCTCCTTCCCACCACACATCAAAGGACGCCACATTGGAAGCCACTTCCCCTTAGTCACAGGCAACAGCTAAACAGTCTCAGGTGTCCCCATATGTCCTGACTGCCTCTGTTTGTTTTTGTGTTTATCCCCACAAATAGGTTGCAGCATTTCCCATGACCCCTAAAAAAAAAGGCAGAGCAAGCAATGTCATTTATTTGACAACAACCAAATAGAAAACAAAAATTAAAAACAAAACGATGACAATTTGTCTTTGAAACTAATACCACAAATATCTACCAAGGATCAAAAAGCTAATCCCTGGCAAGTAGGGTTTGAGCTGAAATAAAAGATTTCTTTAAAGCCAGGCTAGCTGGATGGGGAGCAATGAGCCTTGCCCACCTGGCCTCCGTGGCACCGCCCTTTAATCACGGTGAGAGCTAGAGGCCGTTCTGTCTGCAGTTGGCAGCAGGAGATGGGATGGATTTCAGCAGACCAGGGGTTTCTCTGAATCAGATCAGAGGAGCACAGGACAGGAGAGTGGAATGGAGTGTTGGCTTTGGGATTAAAATATGCCATCCCAGCACAGTCAGACCATAAGACTCAAGCACCCACCGATCCAATGACCCTCATGGAGAATCCTGGGGTGCATGTGGGATCCTGGGTTTCCACAGTGGGGCTGCTCCCTGCTACACCCAACAGGCTC
The DNA here is from genome assembly GCF_023851605.1 of Tamandua tetradactyla. Lineage (NCBI taxonomy): Eukaryota > Metazoa > Chordata > Mammalia > Pilosa > Myrmecophagidae > Tamandua > Tamandua tetradactyla. Next base: position 83,801,796 of record NC_135338.1, on the reverse strand, counting down.
TGAAGCAGGACAGCACCCAGCCTCTCAGAGGCCCTGGCCGCTCTCTTTTTCTACGACAATGAAGACCGATGGATTTCATTTGGCAGTGCTCATCTTTGGGTCTCAGGAAGCCATTTGGGGCCATTTCTCCCTATACAGTGCTTAAGACTACCTGCTGCGGCCTTCCCTAGGCCGATTACACATGCACAAGGACTTGTGCACATGCAGCTCCCTGTAGCTCCAACAGTGAGTCCAGGGAACTTGTTTGTCCAGACTGGGTCACTGGGGCTGAAGGTGCCCTGGGGGTTACTGCAAGTTCCGGAGCTGAGAGGCTGCTTCCGCTGCGTGGGGTGCTTATTAAGGACATCTATTCAAGGTTCGGCTATTTGGAGGCAGTGGGTGCTGATGAATAAAAGCATTATACTTATTTATAGGGATGGTAAACCAACCTGGAAAGTATCAACCAGCTTTCCATCCTTAGGGACTAGGCTAATATGGGCTATCAGGCCGGAAGGCGTTGTTTTCTTTCAACTATTTAAACTCAAGTCCCACCAACCTGAAACGCTATGAGCAAATACAAGGGGGCCAGTTAAATGCAGAACTGTGGGCTGAAGTGAGTTTATTCCTCCCCCAGCCAGGGATCAGATGTTCACTTCACCATCCACGGGGGATGTGGTAAACAGCCACCAGGGCATTTCTTGCCCTTTTAATTGAATATCTTGAAGCAGATATTCTATGTCTAGGGAGACGTGGGTGACAACTCTGGGGTCTCTGGCCGATGGGGCTGAAAAAGTGGAGAAGGCCCCATAGGCCAGGCCTGGAGACAATAGTGCTAGAGCTAATCCATTAGGCTTCAAATCCCAACCTCACTCTTCTACCCAAGGCAGCACTTTCCTTAGTTGACTACCTTTTGGCATTTTGTGAAGACATTAAACATGTTGATGAGTTGTATGTGAATTTAGAAAGGTTCTTCTAAAGAAAGCTTTTCTCAGTCTGTTTTCTAAAGTACTTTCCAGAGATTGAAGCCTGAGGAAAGCTCCTTTCTTTTCCCCTCAGCCTCACCAGTTCCTGCCCTGGCTAACACACCTGATATCTGCTCACTTTGGGAAGCCCTGGAAAGCACATATCCCAACACTCATCTGGAAATAACTGGGAATGAGGCTCAGTAAAAGCACAGCTTTGCAATTTAGTTTTTGAAATACCATGTGAGTTGGAATCTTTTAGAAATAAACATACAAACACAAAGACCCATTCAGTAGGTGAGAGTCAAGGAGAGAGGCGACTCACTACTTTTTTTGGAATCACATCAACCAAAATGAGGACCTACAATTAGCCGATATAACAAAGGAAAGACAAAACATTAGCCAAATTAAATCATGACAGCATACAATATAACATGATTACCCAGAGACCTTTTACTTTTAGCAGATGAGCACATAGGCAGAAAATTAGCAACTATAGAGAACACCATCCATCAACAGGGCCTAAGTGAGATTTACAGAACAATCCATCAAACAACATATAGTACATTCATAGAGGTAGACCATATTCTAAGTTAAAAAAAATCATTAACTCAAAAGTATTGAAATTATTTGAACTATGTTTTCTGACCAAAACAGAATTAAACTAGCAATCAACAACAGAAGACCTGGAAAATTCCAAAGCATCTGGAAATCAAACAACACACCTGTACATAATCCATGGATCCAAAGGGACATCTCAAGGGAAATTGTAAAATATTTTGAAGTCAGTAAAAATGAAAATATAACATATCAAAGTTTGTGGGATGTGGCTAAAGTGGTACTTAGAGGAAAATGTATATCATCTGATACATATAGTATAAAATAAAGGGAGATCTCAGATGAGTAATTTAAGATCCTACCTTGTTATGGGTTGAATTGTGTTCCCCAAAAAGACATGTTCAAATCCTAACCACTGGTACTGTGAATATGCCTTTATTTGGAAATAGGGTCTTTGAAGATGTTATTAGTTAAGGAAGTCAGACCAGATTAGAATAGGCCCTTAATCCAATATGATGTTGTCCTTATAAGAAGTTTGGACACAGAGAGACAGAAGGGAGAACACCATGTGATGACTAAAGCAGAGAACTCCATGGATTGCTGCCAGCCACTCCCGGAAGTCAGGAGAGGGGCATGAACAGGTTCTTCCTTACAAATTTTTAAAAACTTTTTTATTGTAAAATATAACATACATAAAAGCAAAGAAAGAAAAAAAAACAATAATTTTCAATGTACACTTCAACCAATATTTACAGAATAGATCTCAGAGTTTGTCATGGGCTACCATTCCATCATCTCAGGTTTTTCTTTCTTAGCTGCTCCAAAACACTGGGGGCTAGAAGGAATATTAATATAGTGATTCAACAGCCATCTCATTTGTTAAATTCTATTTTCTCTGTAATACCTCCTCCTCCTTTAATCCTTCTCTCAATCTATAGGCAACGCCCATTCCGACTTTATCCACGCTAAGGGATGGGGGATGTAATTAGTTGATAATCCTGGTGAGGCTGGTCCCCTCTGGATTTATGGAACTATTAAACTTTCCCATCTTGGAAACCTTAGGTACTGTCTCAACCACTGGGGACTCCCAAGAAAATAGGCAAAGCCCTGGATTTTGAGGCTTGCCCTTACAAAAGTTATTTCTGTAGGGATGAAGCTATGGCTACTCATAATGAATTGCTGCCAAGAATGATTTTTGTTGCTCAGATGGGGCCTCTCTCTAAGCCCAACTCTGCAAGAAAAATCATTGCCCTCCCCCCTATCTGGTACAAGACATTCAAGGGTGAAAATCTCCCTGACAATGTGTGACTCCTGGGAATGGGTCTGGTCCTGACACCATAGGATCAACACCATAGGACCAAAAGGGGGTGTGGTAGTTAGATTCAGTTGTCAACTTGGCCAGGTGAAAGCACCTAGTTCTGTTGCTGTGGACATGAGCCAATGGTAGGTGAATCTCATCTGTTGCTAATTACATCTGCAGTTGGCTAGGAGGCATGTCTGCTGCAATGAGTGACGTTTAACTTAATTGGCTTGTGCTTAAATGAGAGAACGCAATGTAGCACAGTCTAGCAGCTTGGCATTCCTCATCTCAGTACTTGCAGCTCAGCCCAGGCCTTTGGAGATGGAGAAAGAAATCACCCCGGGGAAAGTTGCTGGAACCCAGGGGCCTGGAGAGACCAGCAGAGACCATCCTGTGCCTTCCACATAAGAAAGAACCTCAGTGGACAGTTAGCTGCCTTTCCTCTGAAGAACCAACAAAATAAATCCCCTTTTATTAAAAGCCAATCCGTCTCTGGTGTGTTGCATTCCAGCAGCTAGCAAACCAGAACAGGGGGAAAAGAAGTATAATAAAATAAGGCATCAGTGGCCAAGAGAGATTAAATGGAATAAAGAGGCTATTTTGGAGGCTGCTCTTATGCAAGCTTTAGTTAGACAGTGCTAATTGTCATGATTTGCTAAACCCCAATCAATGTCACTCCTGCTGACTCTTAAGAACACCTAAGGCTCCAAATGAGACTCTATAAAGGTTTCATGCACTAGGTTTGCCTTCCTGGGACATACAATTCCTGGAGGGTTCTTAGGCCAGATAAATCCCTTACAGAATTTTAAGGGGCGAACAGCCTTGCTGGCACCTTGATTTCAAATTACTAGCCTCTATAACTGTGACACAATAAATTTCTGTTGTTTTAAGCCACTCCATTTATTGTACTTTGTGACAGCAGTTCTAGGTAATTAAGGTACAACTTAAGACTCTAGAAAAAGATAAGCAAAATAAACCCAAAGCAAGTAGACAGGCCAAAATAATAAAGATAGGAGCAGAAATCAATACTGTTGAGAATAGAAAAACAACAGAGAAAATTAATGAAACCGAAATATGGCTCTTAGAAAAAATCAATCAAATTGATAAACTTCTATCCAGGTTGATCAAGAAAAAAATAGAAAAACCAAATTACTAACATCAGGAATAAAAGATAAGCTTTTAAAGACATTAAAAGGATAATAAAGGGATATAATGAACTACTCTATAAACATAAATGATACAAGAAATGGGCCAATTTCTTAAAAGCCACAATCAATCAACGAAGAAGAAATAGATAATTTCATTAAAGAAATTGATTTTGTAGCTAAAAGCCTTCAGAATAGGAAAACTGAATCTGTAGTTAAAATCTTCCAAAAAGGATAACTCCAAGTCCAGATGGTTTCACTGGTGAATTCTGTCAAATATTTAAGGGATAAATAACAGCAATTCTTCACAAATGCTTCTAGAAAACAGAAGAGAAGGGAGCACCTCCCAATTCATTTAAGGAAGCTAATTTACCCTCATACAAAAACCAGACAAAGACAAGTATGAGAAGATGAAACAGAAAACTACAGACCAGTATCCCCGTAAATGTAGATTCAAAATCCTCAATAAAATTCAAGCAGATTGAATTCAGCAATATATAAAAGAATATTTTAAAATGCATCAAGATTTATATACCTAATAATACAAATCTAAGTGTAGTTTACCCTGGGACTTAAGGCAATTCCAACATTAATTGAAAATTAATCAATGTAATTCACCACAATAACAGACTTAGCAAGAAAAACCATGTGGCGATATGAATAGATGAAGGAAAAGCATTGGACAGATTCAACAGAAAAATCTCAGCAAAAATAAGAACAGAAGGAAACTTCCTCACACTGATAGAGGGCCTATTCAAAACAATCTACAACTGACATAATTTCTAATGGCAAAAGACTGAATCCTTTCTCGCTAAGACCAGGAACTAGGAAAGGATGTCTGCCTTTACAACCTCTGTTCAGAATCATATTGGAAACCAAGAATATGCAATAAGGCAAGAAAAAGAAATAAAAGGCAAATATGAAAGAAGAAATAAAACTCTCTCTATTCACAGGTGACATGATTGTCTATGTAGAAAATCCCTAACAATCTACCAAAAAAGCTTCTAGAACAAGTAAGTGAGTTTAGCAAGGTCACAGCACACAAAGTAAAAATACAAAATCAATTGCATTTCTATTTAATAACAATGAATAACTGAAAACTGATATTTAAAAAAGCAATAACTGGGATGGTTAATTTTATGTGTCAACACACCTAAGATATGGTGCCCAGCTATTCATCCAAACACTAGTTTAGATGTGGCTGTGAAGGTGTATCATAGATGTGATTAACATCTAAAATCAGTTGACTTTAAATTAAAGAAATTACTCTCAATAATGTGGCAGATTTTAAAGAATCTGTTGAAGGCCTTAAGAGCAAATTTTGAGATTTCCCAGAGAAGAAAGAATTCTTCGTCAAGACTAGAGAAATTCTGCCTTAGTTTACAGCCTGTTGACCTGCCCTACAGATTTCAGATTTGCCAGCACTCCCTTAAAATAAATCTCTTAGTGTGTGTGTGTCTGTGTACATACACATGCACGTATCCCTTTTGGTTCTGTTTCTCTGAAGAGCACTGGCTGGTACAGTAACATCAGTAACATTTACAATAATCCCAAAGAAATAAATACACAAGCATAAATCTAACAAAACATGCGTAGGATCTGCATGTTGAAAAATACAAAACATCAATGAAAGAGACTAAAGGAGATCCAAACAAATAGAAAGACATGCCATGTCCATGGACTGGAAGACTTACTTAAGATGCCAATCTGTAATACCAAATTGATTTATAGATTCAACACATTCCCAAATGTGCCAGCTTGAATTTATGGACCCTAGAAGAGCCACGTCCCTTTATCCTCATTCAATATTGCTGGGTGAGAGCTTTTTGATTATCTCCATGGAGATGTGACCCACCCAACTGTGGGTGGTAACTTTTGATTAGATGCCTTCCATGGAGTTGTGACTCCACCCATCTCAGGTGGGTTTGATTAGTTTACTGAAATCCTTTAAAAGAGGAAGAATTTTGGAGAGAGTCCCTTTTAGAGCCATAAGAGAGCAATGAGAGTCACAGAGCCCACACCACCAGAGACCTTTGGAAATGAAGAAGGAATACATCTCTGGGGGAGCTTCATGAAACAAGAAGCCTGGAGAGAAAGCTAGCAGACATCACTGTGTTTGCCATATGCCTTTCCAGTTGAGAGAGAAACCCTGAACTTCATCAACCTTTCTTGAGTGAAGGTAACCTCTTGTTGGTGCCTTAATTTGGACATTTTTATAGACTTGCTTCAATTGGAACATTTTCCGGGCCTTAGAACTATAGACTAGCCACTTATAAATTCCCCTTTTTAAAAGCAGTTACATTTCTGGTATGTCACATTCCAGTAGCTAGCAAACTAGAATACCAAATAAAATCTCAGCAAAATTCTTTGTAAATATGGACAAGTTGATTGTAAAATGTATATGGAAAGTTTAAGGAGCTAGAATAGCCAAAACAGTTTTGAAAAAGAAAAGCAAAGTTCAAGGACTCACATTAACTGACTTTAAGACATAATGATAAAACTCCAGTAGTTAAGACAGAATAGTACTGGTAAAAGAACAGACATATACATCAATAGAATGAAATAGGAAATTCAGAAAATAGGCCCACACAAATATGTCAACTGAATTTTGACAAGGTTACAAAAAAAAAAAATGAACCCCTATCTATTACTCACAACATATTAAAAATTAACTCAAAATAGAACCAGAGGGGTGCAGGAGTAGTTCAATGGTAGAATTCTTGCCTGCCATGTGGGAGATCCAGGTTAAGCTATGAACAACTATATTCCAACAAACTATACAACTTAGATGAAATGGACAAATTCATAGAAAGACACAAACTACCCATACTGACTTGAGAAGAAATAGATCTCAACAAACCAATTACAAGTAAAGCAATTCAATCAGTCATGAAAAATCTTCCCACAAAGAAAAGCCCAGGACCAGATGGTTTCACAGGGGAATTTTAGCAAACATTCCAAGAAGAGCTTATACCAATCCTGCTCAAACTCTTCCAAAAATATTGAGGAAAAAGGAGCATTACCTAATTTATTTTATGAAGTTAGTATCACTCAAATACCAAAACCAGATAAAGACATTATGAGAAAGAAAAACTACAAGACCAATCTCTCTAATGAACATAGATGCAAAAATTCTGACAAAATACTAGCAAGTCGAATCCAATGACACATTAAAAGAATTATACTTCACGACCAAGTGGGGTTTAAACCAGGAATGCAAGGGTAGTTCAACACAAGAAAATCAATCAATGTAATGCGCACATTAACAAAGTGAAAGAGAAAAATCACATGATGATATCAATTGATACTGAAACAGAATTCAGCAAAATTCAGCATCCTTTCCTGATAAAAACACTTCAAAATGTAGGAATCAAAGGAAACTTCCTCAGTATCACAAAGGGCACATATGAAAAACCCATAACCAGCATCATACTCAATGGTGAAAGATTGAAAGCCTTCCCCCTAAGACCAGAAATGAGACAAGGATGCCCTTAGTCCCCACTCTTAGTCAACATTGCACTAGAGGTTCTATCTGGAGTGATTAGACAGGAGAAAGAAATAAAAGGCACCTAAACAGGAAAGGAAGAAATGAAACTTGCATTATTTGCAGATGGCATGATCCTATACTTTAAAATCCTGAGAAATCTATTTTAAAAAGCTGCATCGGTTAATAAAAAAAATTCAGCAAAGTGGCAGGATATAAGATTAATGTACAAAAAATCAGTAGTGTTTCTACATAAAAGTAATGACCTCTCTGAGGAGACAAATAAGGAAAAAAATCCATTAAAAATAGTGAACAAAATAATCAGGTATCTAGGAATAAGTCAAACTGGGATGGCAAGGACTTGTACGCAGAAAACTACAAAACATTGCTAAGCGAAATGAAAAATTACCTAAATAGATAGGAAGGCATTCCATGCTCATGGATAGGAAGGCTGAATGGTGTTAAATGTTGGTTCTACCCAAATTGCTCTACAGATTCAATACAATACCAATCAAAATCACAACAACCTATTTTGAAGACATGGAAAGGTTAGTTATCAAATTTATTTGGAAGGGAAAGAGACCCAGAACAGCTAAAGATATCCTAAAAAAGAAGAGCAAAGTAGAAGAACTAACACTTCCTGACTTTAAGCTCACCGTAAAGCCACAGCAGCCAAAACAGAATGCTACTGGCACAAAGATAGACATATTGATCAGTGGAATTAAATTGAGAGTGCAGAAATAGACCACCAGATCCATGGAAAATTGATCTTGGATAAATCCTCCAAATCCACTGAACTGGGATAGAATAGTCTTTCCAATAAATGGGCATGGCAGAATTGGAGATCAATAGGCAAAATGACGATAGAGTACCCCTACCTTATACCCTATACAAAAATTAATTCAAATAGATTAAAGACCTAAATGTAAAACCCAGTACCATAAAACTTCTGGAAGAAAATGCAGGGAAACATCTTCAACATCTAATAATAAGAGGTAGCTTCTTAAACTTTACAACTAAAGCACAAGCAGCAAAATAAAAAATAGATAAATGAGAACTCCTTAAGATCAAAAGCTTAAAGGACTTTGTCAAAAAGGTGAAGAAGAGGAAGACAATTCAATGGGAGGAAATATTTGGAAACCACATATTGGATAAATGCTTGATATCCTGTGTACATAAAGAAATTATACAGCTCAACAACAAAAGAACAAACAACCCATTTATAAAATGGGCAGAGGATTGAATAGACATTTTTCCAAAGAGCAAATATGAATGGGAAAAAGCCATGAAGAGATGTTCATTTTCATTAGCTATAAGGGAAATGCAAATCAAGACTACAATGAGATCTCACCTCATACCTGTAAGAATAGCTGCTATTAAACAGAAAACTACAAATGTTGGAGATATTGTGGAGAAATTGGAACATTTATTCATTGTTGGTGTGTATATATAATGGTGCCACTGTGGAGAACAGTTTGGAAGTTCCTCAGAAAACCAAATATCAAGTTGCCCTATGATCCAGCAATACCATCAGTCAGTATATACCCAGAAGAGCTGAAAGCAGTGTCACAAACAGACATTTGCACACCAATATTCACAACAGCACTATTCACAATTATCAAAAGATGAAAACAATCCAAGTGCTCATCAATAGACAAATGGATAAACAAAATATGGTGTATGTATATATATATGTATGAAGGAATATCATGGATGAACCCTGAAGACAATGCTGAGTAAAATAAGTCAGACACAAAAGGATAGATACTGTATGATTTTGCTATTATGATTCTGGTAAGGTAATTTCAGAGATTACACTGTAGAATATAGCAGACCTAGGGGTACACAAAAGCTAGAGATGGGGAAAAAACCGTCCAAAGAGGTTGAACTTTAATGCAAAGAAACAGATACAAGTGATGGTAAGTAATTAGTGGAGTTATAAATAACATTGCCATATTGAGGTCAATATGATTGAAAGGAGAGGTATAAAGCCTTGTATCCCACTGATCAAATTCACAATTATAAATAATTTCTTGTATAAACTATTTAAAGGTTTGATATTGGACAATGAGTCAATAGCAGAGGGGGAATCTAAAAATGCATGCTATGGCCGATAGTTAACAGGAAAACATCAACAGTGTCACAGCACTACCAGGGGCAATTCATTGGGGGATGGGGCAACAAGTGATAATGGGTAGTTTTGATTTGATATTTGGTAATGCTGTGTTTGTTGATTCTTTGTTGGTATGGACCAATGACAATTGTCTAAAGTTGAGAATGCTGCAGATTGTATGACTAAGGGAGGATACCATAAGGTATGGTTTGTTTATTTTAATGTTGGAGGGAGCCAAAGGGTACAATGACTGAGAAGTACAATGGTGAGCTATGACACATTTCCATAATGGGATATGGTGCAACTACAAAAAGTAAGGATGTCAAGGGGCATGCAACAAAGTAGATAAAGCTTGGGGAAAAGGTGTTGTACAAAATAAACCAGAAACAAAAGAATAAATGTGCTAAGGTCTTTTCAGAAAATACTTAAGAAAATGGGAGTCCAGATTAGAAGCTCTTATAGCACCCACACTTGGTCTGAAGTTGTATGTGTATTTCTACATTCTAAGACACTGAGCTAAATGTGTATTGGCTGGTATTTCCCTGGAACTTTGAGTAATTCTGTGACAACTAAAGGCCCAGAAATGGAGTGCAGCCCTGAAAGATAGCATAGGCACATGCAATAGCAGTTAAAGTAAATGAAAAAGAGATCAGGCCTCAATTAGAGATTAATAATGGAGCCAATCTTGCAGGGACTAAAGTAAGTAAAAATACAGGGTGAAAAATGATAGTGTATGTGCTCTAGACTCTCACCTACTGGATGAGACCAAAGGCAGGGAGGTTTATTATGTCTAGAACATAAATTTTCTGTAACACAATCTATCTAAACATGTCTGTCTGGGTAGCTCATTTAAACAACCCAAACTCCTGGAGTCCAGTCCGGGAACAAGGCCTTGTAATTCATAGAGCTTAATGTAATATCATCTCAGACTGTGATAGTTTGATAATTAAAAACTATTGGTAGAGTCCTTTGAGGGTCTGAAGGAAAAAATAAAGAACTATTAAACTTTCCCATCTTGGAAACCCCATGTACCCTCTCAACCACTGGGGATTTACAAGAAAACGGGCCAAGCCCTTGATTTTGAGCACTGCCTTTATGAAACTTATTTCTGTAGTGAAGAAGCTAAGACTACCTATAGCGAGGCCTAAGAGGTACTTCCAGGATACCTCTTTTGTTGCTCAGATGTGGCCTTTCTCTCTCTCTCTAAGCCCAACTCTGCAAGGAAAATCATTACCTTCCCCACTATATGGGACATGACATTCAGGGGTGAACGTCTTCCTGACAGCATGGAGCGTGGTTCCAGGGGATGAATCTGGCCCTGGCATTGTGGGATCGACAATGCCTTCCTGTCCTAAAAGGGGAAAAGAACTGTAATAAACAGTCAAGAGGTTATTCTGGAGGCTACTCTCATGCAAACTTCAGTTAGATAGTGCTAATTGCCATGGTTTGCTAAACTCCAACCAATATCACTCCTGTTAACTCTTTTGTTTTTCATTTATTTTTATTATGAAAAATATCATGTATACAAAAAAGCAGTAAATTTTAAAGCATACTACAACAATTAGTTACAGAACAGAGTTCAGAGTTTGGTATGGGTTATAGCTCCTTAATTTTAAGTTTTTCCTTCTAGTTGCTCTAGGACACTGGAGACTAAAATATCAATATAATGATTCCACAGTCATACTCATTTTTTAAATCCTATCTTCTTTGTTATTACTCCATCATCTCTTTTTTTCCCAATCTTTAAGGGTATTTGGGCTATGACCATTCTAACTTTTTCATTTGGAGGGGGCTAAGGATAGTATAGGACAGGGGGATAGAACTAGCTGATGTTCTGTAGAGGCTGGCTCCTCTGGATTTCAGCACTTATCTGGCCTAGAATCCTGCTTGGAGGTTGTAGATTCCTGGAAAGTAATCATAGCGCATGGAACTTGTGCTGGTTTGAAAGGATGTATGTCCCCTAGAAAAGCCGTGTTTTAATCAAAATCCCATTTTGTAAAGGTAGAATAATCCCTATTCAATACTGAATGTTTGAAACTGCAATTAGATCATCTTCCTGGAGATGTGATTTAATCAAGAGTTTGTCAAGCTGGATTAGGTGATGACATGTCTCCACTCATTTGGGTTGGTCTTGATAAGTTTCTGGAGTCCCACAAAAGAGGAAACATTTTGGAGAATGAGAGAGATTCAGAGAGAGCAGAGAATGCTGCAGCACTATGAAGCGGAGAATCCACTAGCCAGAGCTTTGGAGATGAATAAGGAAAATGCCTCCTGGGGAGCTTCAGGAAACAGGAAGCCAGGAGAGAAAGCTAGCAGATGATGCTGTGCTCGCCATGTGCCTTTCCAGCTGAGAGAGAAACCATGACTGTGTTCACAATTTGCCTTCTCACTTGAGAGAGAAACCCTGAACTTCATCGGCCTTTGTATCTTTCCCTGGATGCCTTTGAGTGGACATTTCTATAGACTTGCTTTAATTGGGACATTTTCTCAGCCTTAGAACTGTAAACTAGCAGTTTATTAAATTCCCCTTTTTAAAAGCCATTCCATTTCTGGTATATTGCATTCTGGCAGCTAGCAAACTAAAGCAGAACTCTTGTAGAATCGCAGATAAAACCCTAGGTGTTCCTTAGGGTTATCGGGAATGGTTTTGGTTGGGATTTGACAAACCATGATAAACGGCAATATCTAGCTCAAGCTTGCATAAGAGTAGTCTCCAAAGGAGCCTCTGAACTCTTCGTAACTCTTAAGAACACCTAGGGCTCAAATAGAGACTCTATAAAAAGTTCCACGCAGTAAGTCTGCTTTCCTGGAACCTATAATTTCCAAAGGGTTTCTAAGCCAGATAAATCCTGGAATCCAGAAGAACCAGCCTCTCCAAGATTATCAATTAATTATATTCCCCTATCCTTTAATGTCAACACCTCTTCTCAACAAAAAATAATTAGAATGGGCATTGCCTAATGATCCCTGAAGATTGGGAAAAGGATCAAATGGGAGAAGGATGAGTTATAATAGAGAAAATGGGATTTAGCAACCAAGCGTGACTGCTGAATCACTATATTGCTATTTCTTCTAGTCTCCAGCATTTTGGAGCAACTAAGAGGAAAAATCTGAGATGGTAGAATGGTAGCACATAACTAACTCAAGGATCTGTTCTGTAACTACCTGTTGAAGTATAATTTGAAAACTACTGCTTTTTCCTTTCTTTTCTTTGTATATATGTTATATGTCACTTAAAGCAGCATTATTTAGAAATGCCAAAAATAGTGGAAACCACCCAAAGGTTTTCCAGTGGATGAATTGACCAGCAGAGTGTTGTATGTCCACCCATTGAAATACTACTGAGCAATGGAAAGTAATAAATCATTGAAGCTCACAATAGCTTGGATGAATCTCAAAGGCATTATGATGGGTGAAAGAAGCCAGTCTCAAATGTTTCTATTTATAGGCCATTCTGGAAATGGCAAAACTATAGGGATGGAGAACAGATCACTGGTTTCCAGGAATTAAGGGTGGAGAGAGGGTTTGACTATAAAGGGGTGACACAGGAGAATTCTTTGGAATGGTAGAATTGTTCTGTATCCTGGTTGTGGTGGTTGTCACAAGAACCTACTCATGGACCTGTATGCCAAAAAAGTTAATTTTATTGCATGTAAATTAAAATGCTCTATATATGTGTGTGCAAATTAAAATGTACATATTAAATTATATGAGTGTATATATAATATTTTAATATATACTCACATAACATAGATATATGTAAAATCCCTAAAAGTCATTCTGTATTATTAAGCTTTTTACCAATAGGTTAGAAATTAAATATTTATATAAAATAGAATTACCATTTTACAATTCTGTTTTATTTTGTTTGTTTGTTTGTTTTTGTTTGTTTTTTTGGCATGGGCAGCCTCCAGGAATCAAACTCAGGTCTTTGGCTTGGCAGGAGAGAGAATTCTGCCACTGAGCCGCCGCTGCACTGCCCTACAATTCTTAATTGTACATGTTTATCAATGGATAGAGTCTGTAAAGTTTATAAATATTTTTGCGGGCATTTGATACCTAAAATCACGGTATAATTTGATGTGCACAGCATTTTGGATTGTTTAAAAAAATGGGAGCAGGGAAGAAATGTTAAAGCTTTTCTGTCTGCCTTAAATGATAGGTCAGGTTGAGCAGGAATCGCTCTGCTTTTGTGAACTGCCATTTGAGCCCCGATTGTTCATTTTTCTGGGCCACCAGCCTCAGGTCTGCTGTCCACAAGGATGACTTCTGGACTAAGGCCAGCACTCAGGCATGTAAAGCCTTCCCTGACATCATGAGGCTCAGGCTGGAGAACGAGGGAGGAAGGGGTCCTCCTGGAAACAGTACCTGCCTTAAAGGAGTTATTTGACCCATACTGTTCAGGATAAGAATTTTTACCTTTTGCAAGTGTTTTCACTGCAATGTGACATGTAGGCATTCAGTCAGAAATCCCGGCACGAACTTCAGAATGAGCCCATAACTTTGGAAATAGAAAGCTCCTGTCCTGTTCTTTTTGCAGCAGCACATCCCCTCTCCAATAGGACCCACAAAGAAATCCCTCCCCAAATTGCCTGTACCTTGAGGTCAAGTCCAGTTGTGTCCAGAGATGACATTCAGCCCTGGAGACTCCAGTGTTCTCACAGAGGCATCCATGTTCCTTACAAGTGGATAAGAATCTTATCTTCATTGAGCCTTCATCAACTAGTTCTAGATGACTTGCCAATGTTTTCCCTTGTCACCACCAATTTATTGGGTGATTTATAATTTGAGTATAGTGCCAGCTTCTTGTGAGGACTGATATGAAGGGCTCTGAAAAGGAGCTCTACTCCAAAATATCTCCTCTGTTGGGTTCCAAAAGTGTCCCAAGTGCCCACAGTATTTACCCTTTGGGTTAAAGTATTAAAATGCCAATGTTAACTGAGATGGACTGACCCATTAAGCCATCTCTGTTCAAGTGGAAGAGAACACTGGGAAACAGAACTGATAAAAGCTAACATCAAGAAAGAAAGCATATTGGGTTGAAGACTTTGGGGAGGTTCCAATGAAGAGGTAGCACCCCTGTATTGGATGTGAGGGGCAGGTGAGGGCACACCCCCCACTTCACCATTTTCACTATTGCTTTTATAAAGACAGACTTCCTCTCCCAAAGCCCAAAAGCTTGATTTTGCACAAAGAGAGTTAGGAAAAGTCGTGTGGTTCCTGCTTCCTGGCAACCAACCCTTCAACACAGACCACACAATGCCAGATAGAAATATTAGAAACAGACATCAATTAATAAACTGAGGGTTTACATTTTTACATTAATGAAAAGCAAATGGTCAGTGTGTTTTGTGGAGGAATGTGTGAGGAAAGAATTGTGGTGGGAAATCATCATCTCTTATCTAAACAATTAGGGGGAATTTCTTAGTGGGTATATATCTCAGGAACTGTAGAACTGGGAAGAAGAGTACTTGAGCGAGCTGACAAAGAGGGGGCATTCCAGCACAAAGATGGATTTGGAAAAAGGGTGGAACAGGAATGGTATGTGAAAAGATAGGGGTCTTGGTGCAAAGTGGATACAGGCAAGATGGGGGGCGGGGTAGAGGATAAAACTAGAAAAGGTTTCAGCCCAGGGTGAAATAGGCATCTGTCTTGTCCCTTTGATATCCACTTGGTTTGGAATGCCCATTTCAGATAGCCAGCTCCTCAAAGGGAATGTCTTCATGGCATTCTTCTTGGAACTGGCATTCCAGGCATCCTGGGCTGAGAAGTGGCCTAGTCCAGCAACAGTGGTGGGAAAATTCTTCTGGTTTGTGCCCAGAAACATCCAAACTCATACACATGGAGTTGGTCCATAAAAGCATCCCTCCTACACTAACACTGTTCAGTCCTGTGGGAACCTGTTCTGTCTTCTTTTCCTCACTCGGGCACATTATTCTTCTTTTCTTTCCAGTTTATCTTTGGGAGAAATTTTAAAGAATATATTATTATGGACATTTTCAAATATGTATACCAGTAGAGAGACTAGATGACCCCCATGTGCCAATCATCAGCTTCAACAATTAATATCATTTAAAATCTTGTTTCATCTACATCTCACTCTCTCCCCACACACAGTGGATTATTTCAGAGCAAATTCCAGCATATATATCCAAAAAGTTAAGAACTTAATATATATATATATATATATATATATGTAAGTATAATACCATGACCACATCTACATGTTTTAACGAAAGCCCTCAGCACTATCAAATATTTGGGCTTTCTCCTAATGTGAGCATTAGAGCAGGGGAAGCAAGAGCTCAGGCTCAGAGTTCCAGGATGAGGCTATTCCAGAAATCTGACAACCTTGCAGGAACTCACTGTTCCAACCTTGAAGCCCCTTTACTTTATCTACTCTTCTTACCTCCCAGCTCTGCTTTAGGTCTAGCCATAATAGAAAAAATCTGGCTGTGGATATCTCTGATCCCTTATTATCTGCCTGGGCTCAGACACATCTTGAGTTAAGATTTTGAGTAACAATTTCCTCATCAAAGAAATGTGAGGATAGAACAATCATGTGAGTAAGTCTCAATCATTGGGAACAACATTTGTCAAACACCTGTTTTAGAGTGGGAGCTCAGAATTATCCCCCTGACTCTCATTTTGAACTTGATGGCATCTCTGGATTGTTGACTTAACACCTGACTTCAGTTTGTCCTCTGCTTACCCAGGCCATGGCAATTTCACCACCTATCCATTTTTGTTTTGTTTTGTTTGTGTTTTCTTTTTTGATTCTTGTTTTTTGTTTTTCGTTTGTTTTTTTTTTTTCACCACCTATCCTTTTACTTTCAATTTTTCTACCTCATATATTTAAGTTTCTTGTAGACACCATATTTGGGTTATGAATTTTAATCCACCCTACCAATCTCTGTCTTTTAATTGATATACTTAGATCACTTACATTTAATGTACTGATTGGTATGTTAGAGCTTCAGTCTGCCAACATATTTGTTTTTTGTTTGTTCCTCTGTTTCTCTTTTTAGCCTCCTCTGAGTTACTCAAACATTTTATAGAATTCCATTATTATTTATAAGTAGTATCTTTAGTGTATCTCTTTGTATAGTGTGTGGGTTTTTTGTATGCTTTTGTGGTGGGGTCACGTTTCATTATTTTCCCATGGGAGTACCACATTATTGCAGCACCATTTGTTGAATTTTTGTTTCCTTGGTTTTGTTTTTGATTATTTTTTGCTTGTTTGTTTTTTTGGAAGTGCATGTATATATAGTGTTTTTATGCAATTTTATTGAGATATATTAATATACCCTGTAATCATTCAAAGTGTACAATCAGTAGTTCATAAAATTGTGCGTTCATCACCACAATCAGTTTTTGAACATTTTCATTACTCAAAAAAATACATATAAGAATAAAAACTAAAATGAAAGAATACCTAAAATATTTCATACCCCTTCTCCCCTTATTATTTATTTGTTTTTTGTCCTTACATTTTTACTCATCTGTCCATACACTAGTTAAAGGGAGTGATAGCCACAAGGTTTTCACAATCACCTGGTCACTCTGTAAAATATAATTATACAGTCATCTTCAAGAACCAAGGCTACCGTAATACAATTTAACAGTTTCAGGTATTTCCTTCTAGCTATTCTAATCCACTACAAACTAAAAAGGTATATCTATGAAATGCATAGGAATAACCTCCAGAATGATCTCTTAGCTATTTGAAATCTTTCAGCCACTGAGACTTTATTTTGTTTCATTTATATTTCCTTCTTGGTCAAGAAGTCTTTCTCAATCCCATGATGCCAAGGCCAGGCTCATCCCTGGAAGTCATGTCCCATGACATGTCAGGGAGATTTATACCTCTGGGAGTCAGGTCCCACATAGGGGAGGAAAGCAGATTGGCTTTGAGAGACAGACCACATTGGAGAAGCAAAAGAGGTTCTCTAGCAGTGACTTTTAGGCATAAATATAAGTAGACTTAGCTTCTTCTCTACAGGAATAAGTTTCATAATGGAAAGCCCCAAGATTGAAGCCTCAGCCTATTAAATTGGTAGTCCCCAATGCTTGCAAAAATATCAGGAATTACCCAGATGAGGAAGTTTAATATTTCCTTCTTTCTCCCCAGACCCTCAATTAAATTAAATATTAAATATTTTTTAATTCTCTACCCAAATTACTCTGGGATGTACTGCGTCATCACACTAACCTGTACAAACCAACAAAATTTCACTCACTATTCAAGGTTCCAAGTAATTATGGTGTTTGAATAAATTGACCTGTATAGTGTTTTTAATGGTTGCACTAGGCATTGAAATACACATCCTTATCATATTCTACCAGTATCAACATTTTTTTTTACTTTGAGTGAAATATAGACACCTTGACTCTACATAGATCCCTTTATACATCCTCCCTTATAACATAATTGCCTTAAAATATTTTCTCTGCATACATTGAACACCATATCAGATGATGTTATAACCTCCAGAATGATCTCTTAGCTATTTGAAATGTTTCAAATGTTATAATTTTTTGCCATCAATCCTCAAGCTTAATTTTAAAATTTCAAGAGGAGGTTAGTCTATTTTATTTGACCTTGTTTTTACCCTATTTCTTGATACTTCTTCCCTTTTAATGGTCCAACTTTCCTTCTATTACTATTTCCTTTCTGTTTGGAGAGCTTTCTTTAGTGATTCTTCTCTGGTAGATCTGCTGGTGTCAAATTCCATTATTTTTCTTTCATCTGAGAATGTCCTTATTTTCTTTTCATTCCTGAAAAATATTTTTACTGGATATAGAATTCTGGATTGACAGTTCTTTTCTTTCAGCTCTTGAAAAATATTGTGCCACTTGCTTCTAGACACCATGGTTTCTATTGAGAAATACACTGTAATTTGAATTGTTACTCCCCTATAGGTAATGTGTCATTTCTTTCTAAGAGCTTTTTCTTTGTTCTTAGCTTTCTGAAGTTTGATGATGACATATCTTGGAGTGGATATCTTTTGGTTTATCTTGTTTGGGGTTCACTCAGCTTCTTGAATCTATGGGTTTATACCTCTTTCCAAATATGAGAAGTTTTCAGCCATTATTTCTTGAAATAATTTTTAACTTTTCCTTCTGGGACTCTGATGACACAAATGTTAGCTCTTTTGTTGTAGTCTCATTGGTTCCTGACGCTCCACTTATTTTCTCCTCTATTTTCTCACTGTTTTTAGAATTGGGTAATTTCTATTTATTTGTCTTCAAGTTTGCAGATTCTTTCCCCTGTTATCTCTTTTTTGCTGTTAAACCCATACAGTGAGCTTTTATTTCAGTTATTGTATTTTCCAGTTCTATATTTTCCATTTAGTTCTTTTTTTATATAGCGTCTCTTTGTTGAGATTTACTATTTTTAAAATTTGTTTCAAGATTTTTGTAATTCCTCATTGGAGCATTTTTATGATGACTGCTTTAAAATCCCTGTCAGCAAATTCCAACATCTGAATCAACTCCATGTTGGTGTCTTTTCAAGTCATGACTTTCTTAGTTCTTGGTATAATGAATGATTTTTCATTGCATTCTGGACATTTGAGTATTATGAGACTTGGGGTCCTATTTAAATATTCTACTTTTGCAGACACTCACCCTGTTTAAGTTTAGCATATAAGGCAGGTCTACTTCATTTGTGTGCTTTGCAAAGGCCAATCTGAAAACTTAGGTAGTTGTATTAGCTAGGGTTCTCCAGAGAAACAGAATCAGCAGGAGATATCTGTAAATATAAAATTTATAAAAGTGTCTCATGTAGCGGCAGAGATGTAGAGTCCAAGGTCTGTAGAGCAGGCCACAACCTGGTAACTCTGATGAAGGTCCTCAATGAACTCTCAGGAGAGGCTGGCTGGCTGGAGCAGGAAGAGTGACTGTCTCTTCTGAATCCTCCTTAAAATCCTTCTGGTGATTAGAATAAGCACCATTCATTGCAGAAGACACTCCCCTTAGCTGATTACAAATACAGTCAGCTGTGGATGCCACCAACATAATCATGATTTAAGTCCATGAAATGTCCTCATAGCAACAGACAGGCAGCACTTGCCTGACCAGACAGCCAGATACCACCATGTGGCCAAGTTGATATATGAACCAAAATATGACAATAATATTCCACTCTGTGGTTCAGTTCTCAAGCTTTCTTTCAGGTTGATTCCACTCAGCTTCATATGTGGGTCACTTAGGGTTCTGTCAAGGACTTCATACACAGGTTTAAAGAAATCCTTTCTCCAGCTCCTTCTTCTCTGTAGCGTTTCCCTTGACTCTCTAGCTTGGAGGGAAAGAGTACTGCTTGTCACTTCTGGGCAAAGGATGGAAGTCGAGGCTTCCCACTCATCTCCACTGGTACTGTGGTGAATGAGGGAATGGAATATAGTGGGCGTTATCAGAGTGATTTCTGTTCTTCAGAAAGCCATTCTTCTGGTCCTTTGACTAAAGAGAGAAAGCTGTTCTTGGGGCTTTTAAAAATCTGTACCTATTGTATTGGCATTTCTTGGCTGCTCCAGTCCCCTGTTCTGGAATATATGGGAGACAAAACAAAAACCAGGGAACTCATCCCTGTGCTGTCCCTCAAGTCCCAAGATCCCTAAGCAGTTGCATTCTTCTGTCCACTCCTCAGAGATGTCTTATATTTGTTTGTTGTGCTGTGTCCAAAGCTTTTAGTAATCTTTAAGAGGAGAAATAGGGAGAAATGAGCCTACTCCATCAGCTCACTAACTGTTGAGGACATTTGGGGAACAAGGCTAGGCTGAGCACCACTTGAGTGAACAGGCTCCACGCCTGCTTCATCCCTGCCTCATTTTTCTGCTTTTTCCAGAATCAGGGAGCTTCTTCCTGACTTGGGAAGGCTCTCTTAGAGTCTTGGAGCAATCATGGAATACTTTCTAGATTCCACAATCATGGCTTGAAATGCCTCTGCTTGCCTGTTTGTACTCTACCTGCCCCACCAGGTACTGTGGAAGTGAGGGGTCAAGGAGTTGGATCAACAGCAGCATCCTTGCTACAGGACGAGTCACTTGAACTCCACAGGGAATAGAGTTTTGTAGAGCTGCCTCTCCATTCTCCCTCCACATCCAGAGAATGAAGAAGAAGCCAAAAATTTGGGAAATAAATCAGTCACAGAGCTCTCATTTCACCCTTGTGAACAGTCATTAACTTAAAACAAATTCCCCCAAAGCATTATAAATACAGGTGCCTGAAGTTTTTCTTCATCTCTGCCTTTGACCCCAGAGTAGAAAACTCACATTTAGGTAGTAAAGGATTCATTGTAAAAGGGAAGTCTCATTTGAGATTCCAATAATTATATCTTCTCACAAAGGAAATAATTGACCAATTACCACAGATCGTCTTTTGTCACCTTGTCTTTTTTTAGTTTTTGGATTTAGAAGTGGATTTACCAAATGTTCCATTTAAGACATCCAAAAATCTGCAGAACTTAAAGCCTATAATTCATAGATCTCACATTTATTTACCCCAAGGCTGACCTACCAGGAAACTGCAAATTTTCACTGAGGAAAATGCCTTCAGCCTCCCCAACTGACAAGTCTCCTTTGAGGACAGTGAGTCTCTGCTTGCTTCCTCCACAGCTGCCTCTTTGGATACTGGGCCTTAAGGGAATTCATTTTCTTTTACTCTGTCCATTCCCCAGGAATTCTCAAAAGTAACCACCTTAGAATTAATGGTTACTCAAGGTCTTCCTGCTTGTGGCTTCAATTTATGGAACTGCATAGGATTTCATATCCTTTGCACACTTGAAAAAAAATTAGGTAGTTAAAGGTAGACAGCAGTAGAAAATATGCCCTTTTTGGTGCAGATTAAAATCAAGATAGGAATCTTTTAAAATATTGCCACAATATACAAGATAATCTCTAACCATCACTTCAACCCTTCAACTTCTTCATCCCTGGAAATTTCCTCTTGTACATGAAAGGACATGCAAGGGGATGGGCTTTAGAAAGAAAATCCCCTCAATTGTGGGGAGATCTTCCAATTGCTTCTTGATTCTACTCTTTAACTTTATTCACTTACTTACTACTCTTTAGATTAAGACCGAATTCAAAGCAGGTAAGGCAGCTGATAAAACTTCAATTCAAATCAAATAACTGATTGTTGAGAACCAGAACCCGGAACCTGGGACCCGGAACCCTCACCCCTCATTTTAGGAGCATAACTGGTTCTCAAACTCTTGCTCCTCAACAATATCTCCCTTAAGCAAAACTGGAGTTCCCTTCATAATCAATGTGAAACTGCACAGTTTCCACCAACAGAAAAGTGAATTCCAGCCCTGGATGGGTCACATGGATAATTTGCCTTTGTGATGACATGTGTGTAATCAGATGGCCACGGGAAAAGCCTGGTCATGGAGATGTCCTGATTTCTGATGGTGGCATTTTGAGAATTGTCTCCTGAGGCCCTGGAGGCAAGACAGGGGGCTCTGCAGCACCAGTGACCCCTTCTTCTCTCGTGGCCTGGCAGAAGGAGCAGATGCAGCAAGTGCTTGGCGCTGTAATCTTCTCACCAGGCCACAGGGCACACACCAGGGAAACTTATGCACACTTGTATGTGGACCCCAGGGACCCTGGGCTGAGCTGGGAGCCCAGCCTCCAATGAAGCTAAGACTGTTGAGGCGTGAAATGGGCATAGCGGTGCCAGCTCTTAGAGATGAACCCTTGGGAAGAGGCTCCTTGCAGAGCCAGGAGCTTGCCATGCTGTGGATGGAC
The DNA here is from genome assembly GCF_023851605.1 of Tamandua tetradactyla. Taxonomy (NCBI): domain Eukaryota; kingdom Metazoa; phylum Chordata; class Mammalia; order Pilosa; family Myrmecophagidae; genus Tamandua; species Tamandua tetradactyla. The sequence continues at coordinate 83,779,506 of NC_135338.1, read as the reverse complement.
CAGCCTCTCCCCCACCCCTTTAGGCCATGGACATCTGTGCAAGGAGTGAAGACATCTGCATGTGAACAGTTATATAAAAACCAGCAGTCCATTTAATGGGTCAAAGTGACTGTAAACACCATTAGAATGCTAGCAAGTGCCACGTGATTATATAGACCAGCACCTACCATGGAACCCATGACAAGAAGTACACACCTGGAGAAGAAGGAGGCATGTGTGTATGTGACTGAGAGAGAGGGAGAGAAAGTGTGAATGTGTGAGAGTAAGTGTGTATATCAGGGTGTGTATGTGAGTTAGTGTATGAGAGTGTGTGCAAGTATATGAGTGAGGGTGTATGAGTGTATGAGTGTATGTGTGAGTGTAAGTGTGTGTGAGTTGGGGCAGGGAGGGACAGCAGAAACAAGGTTCTGACTCCCAGTATCTCCCAAACCCCTTCCTTGGTGTGCACTCAGCTACTTCATCTGTGGGAGCCCTTGCTGGAGAAAGTCAGCTCAACTTCTGTGCAACAAGTGCAACAATTCTATGTCTCTGAATTTTGGGAGAGGGGAAAAGACCCAACAAACCTCTCCCCTGGTACCCTGAGCACAGGCACTCTTTGAGGACAGGCATTGTGCCCCCCAACCCTGGACCATTTAGCCAGGTGGCTCGCCCATGCATTTGGAAGAGGGTATGGTGACTTAGGCTCTCAGCACACACATGGTGCCTCTCACACTCGCTCCATCTTGGAATCAGATCTGCCCGAGCTCATCGCATGGACCCAAGGACATACTTTGCTCCTCTTCAGTCCTCTGCTTTGGACCTTCAGCCCTTACTGAAGCCTGTCTACTCTCAACTGCTCCAGGGGCCTCCCCAGCCCTCTTCTGGCACCAGATTCCATGTGGCAGCCGACATCCTCTGGTTCCATGGTTGCCTTCAGGAGAGGCAGCGAGAGCCAAGGGGTGCCCAAAGCTGAGCCCTAGGTTTGGAGGGTGGCCAGAAAGAGCAGGGAGAACAGGGGGAAAGGAACATGTGGCTTCCCTCCTCGGACATCACAACCACTCTCAGCAGGTCTCCTGCAGGTGTTCAGCCCCAGACCAATTCAGGCACAGCTATACCCATGGGTCTCATCTGAGACCAGAGTCTCTTTAAAACCATCAGGGATGATAAATGCCAAGAAGGAAAGGAGAAAACACCACCCAGGTGCCACCATCTGGGGTCTGCAGAGATACCCTAATCGCGATGGGAATGGGGATCAGAAGAGATCAGGCAGGGGCTGGCCAGCAGAGGCCCTGATGGTTGGTTCTGTGGGAATAGAACAGAGGGAGAAAGGGATGAGAACACAAGGAACTGCCAATTTGGGGGCCAGTCTCACGGGGCACAGAAAATTCTCCAGAAATTCATCCACTTCTACCTAGCTTCTCTCTCAGGGAGGGCACCAACCCCGAGAAGCAGAGGAAATCCATACAAAGCTCTTCTTACAAAACCCAGGAAATTTTACTAGTTCTGGGATACTCCCTAAGAATGATCTCCAATGATACTGATGTTTTAAAGGCTTCCCATGGATCCCAGATCCCCAAGATGTAACTCTAGTAAATGAACATATCAAAGACCCAAGCTGGATTTTTTTAATTAAAATTTTGGAAAAGTCACACAAAATATTTTCAGTTTTCTTTAGAACACACTAGTTTGAGTGCATCCTTTCATTTAACACACCCAAATCAAGCAATTGGCTTCTAATAATCTTTCCTCCTACCTCCACTCCTTCCTCTATCTCTTCTTTTCTCTTCTCTCCCCCTCCTTTTCCCCCTCCCCTCCTCCTCTCTCTCTTCATCATCTTCTCAGATTTACCTGGACAAAGTCATGCAAAAATTATTCATGCAACAGAATTCTAGAATCTTAGAGTGAGAAATACTTAGACATGCCTGCGTTTTAAGAGATAAAGAAATTAGGGCACAAATCATTAATACAGAGTAAATAAATGATGCTTTGTCTCAGAAATGCATTTCAGAAACCCCACACAAACCCCCTACAAAGTGAAACTTAATCATTGTCTTAAAGATGTTATCACACTGATGGCAAATTATACTAAATGGTGTGTGGGGCGTAGCATTTGAGACAGGACAGGAAAGAACTTGAAATTGAACAAGCCTCGAGTGACTGTTGTTTGATAATGACATTTGCAAGGCAAAAATATCAAAGCCAAAGAGTTGGAAAGCATAATGTTTCAGATGAAAGACTTTAAGTAGTAAAAGAATGTTCATTACTATAATGAAGACAGTTTTTTAAAAAGCACTAGTAGATTATCAATATTTGTTGAACAAATGATCAGAAATGCAGGAAAGAATGATTGATGATTTCTAACTAATCATAATGATGAAGCATAGATCGACAAAATGGTTAACACCTGATATAACATTGTTTCATTCAACATGTGTCCAGATTATTTGATGAGAAAAAATCTCCTTTACCTTTTCTCAAGGAGCTAGTAGAGGATGTGTTTCACAAAAACAAAGGAATAAGTCAAGAAAGAGGAAGTCAATGGGTTCCATAAAATGGGATCCAGTGCAGGAGAAGGTTAAAGGAATTCGTAGGCTAAGGATGAAGGGAAAGCTGAGGCCAATATCTGTGCAACAGACCTAGGGAACTATCCATGAAGAATTGAGAGAGAGGATGGGGGAATCACAAGAGAGAGTACTCTATCATGCAGTAATGTCCTGCAGTGGGCTGGTGCCTGCACATGGGAGCCAATTGTTAAATATTTAGGGATTTTGCAAGTCAGGTGTTACTTGAAAAAATAAATTATATAACTTACAGTTAATAAATATTCAAAATTCATTTCTTCCTAATTATTTTGTGACATTTTACTATTATCTATATTTGTTAGGTTCTTTATGTCTATTGCATTATATGGTAGAAATGCATAATATGTGCTACGGACCATCTCTTCCCAACTCCACGTTTAGTGATGTCTCATTGAGAGCTTGAAATCAGCCCAGGTGACAGTATTTACACCATTGAAATTGGCAAAAGCTACAAAACAGGACTTGGTTTATTATTTTATTGATTGTCTATGCTTAAGAAAATAATGAAGCTGTTGATAATGCATGTTAAACTTTGAAGTGTGTCATGTCTGAAGCGATCATGTAATGAATAGCATGAAAACAATGAGAAACTATTCTATTCAAAAACTAATATTTGATTCAGCTAAGAAATTGCTCACTCATATCAACTGGTGAACAAATTATGTTTCAAAAAAATTCTTTGTTATTTCGTTTTCATCCGGCTCGTTAACATAAATGAATATATCAAAATTATGTAAAAACTATACTTGTTCATTAAGGATGCAAGAGTTCAGCAAAAATCAGTGAAAGTGTGCCTGCCCATGTAAAAAAAAAATCAGTGAAAGTATTCTGCAAGGATCAATTGGTTATATGAAGCTTACAATAAAGAGGACTACAAATTTTATTAATTGGAAATCTTTGCTACCTGCCCTTTATTCAGTTACATTTTTATAATAAACTTATATATATATATATATATATATATACATACACACTGTTTTTTTCAGAGAGCCAGTTGATAAACAATTAGCAGCTCACCATAGGCTCTCATGAAAAAGATTATGAAACAGGCAACTCACCTAATATGTTTGCACTGAAAGGAGTTACATATTCTTTTGGAGGATTTGAGGAAGAGTTAATTTAGGTCTATGCAAAACCACAAATGATAAAACAAAATAATTCTTAACTCAAGGAAAAAGCAAAACTTGTACAGAAAAGAAATGTAATCCCATCAGCTCCATGGCTCCACTTTGAATTTTTACATTTATTTACACAGAATAAAAAACATTGTTTTACCCCAAATTTATATAACCACTTCATGTTATTGACTGTGAGGCACCACAAAGAAAGAAGAAGTACTGCCAATTGAGCTATGACATGCTGTCCGTTGCCACACCCTTTTTTCAGAAATTTGTAAATGTGAAAAATATTCATGACTCGGACTCAGTGGGAGGATGGGTGACAAAGAGTGGAAATGAATGGTTAATAGGAGAGAGAACAGAGGTGGAAAATCATAAGATGAGCTTTAAAACTAAAAATTAAAGGTATTTTTAAGCATATTCTTTAAAAATATTGTTCAGCTTTGTTTTTATTTCTAAACATAGGGATATATACATATATATTTATATACACGTTCCTGCCTTATTTTGCCTCACCAAATGTTCCACATGTTTATTCACATCGTTGAATGCCTCATGACTTTGTTCCTTTTTCTAGCAGCACAACCTTCATTCATAATAATACACCATCATTCACCATCTACTTCTCAATCAGTGCACCTTCACCACCTGCTTTCATCAGGCATCATGTATAGTATCCAAAGTCCACAGTCCACAGTCCACAAACATCTCCAATTTTAGATGCTTTCATTGCTCCCAACAGAAAGAAAACCAATAAACGCACCCTCACCAAATAGGAAATCTAAGCTTCCTCTTAACTCTGGTCCCTCCCCACATTATTTACCTCTGCTGTTGCTGTGGTAGTGCTGATGGTTTCCTTTTCAACATAGCCCATAGCATGCAATAGCAATTTTTCCCCTGTACCCTGGATTAAACACTCTTTGTTCATGAATCATATCTTTGAAGTAATTCTTGTAAGAACTAATTCATATTTCTCGTGTTAGTCAGTGGGACACGTATATCTATACAACCCCTTTCATCTTCATATACGATAATATTACTTATAGACCAACTAGAGAACCACCTTCACTTCTATCTATTCCCTTACATTGGAGTTCAACTTCATTAGCTAACCTTTGGGGTTAAAGTACTTCAGAACACAGGGATAAGGAAGACAGTGTCTATATTTTAGAACCACACATGCTCTTTGAGACCAAAGGAAGAAAGGTTTATTTGGTCTGGAACTGAAATTATGTAGTGCATAATCTAACTCAACCTATCTGTATAGCTCATTTGAACAAGTGAAACACAGGGACTCCAGAATAAGAAAGAGGTCCTTTAATCCTGTGTAGATTATTGTATGCCTGGATACATCCTAGAATATGTTAAGCAGATAATAAAAAAGTATTGGCAAAGTCCCTTGAGGGATGGGAGAAAGAATATGGAACTACTAAACCTTATCATCAGGGAATCCCCTGATACTGTGTCAAACTCTAGGAACACCCAAGCCAATAGGCCATGCCCTTGAAACTGAGGTTTACTCTTGTGAAGCTTATGTAGGGACCAGAGAAGTTTAGACTTCCTATAAGCATGCCTAAGATTTACTGCTAGAGGACCTCCATTGTTGCCCAAACGTGGCCTCACTCTCCCTAGGCCCAACTCTAAAAGTGAGAGTTGGGCCTCTCCCTTACTTGGGACATGACATCCAGGGGTGAAAGTCTCCCTGGTGACATGGGAGATGACTCCCAGGGATGAATCCTGTCCTGGCTCCATGGGATCAACAATTTAATCCTCACCAAAATGGGGAAAAGAAGTATAATTAATAAAGTATCAGTGGCAGAGAGAGTTCAAATAGAGTTGAGGGGCTACTCTAGAGGCTGCTCTTATGCAAGCTTCAGTTACACCTTGCTACCTATCATAACCTGCCAACCCCAAACAGGACCATTTCAGCCAATTCTAAAGAACACCTAGGGCAATATATAAGATTCCACAAGAGTTCCATGTACTAGAATAACTTTCCAGTAATCTACAACCTCCAGATGGGTCCCTGATCCAGATAAGTCCTGAAACCTAGAGGGCCCAGACTCTCCAGAACATCAGATAGTTCCATCTCCCTACCCCATATTAGTGACAGACCCTTCCAATTTAGAAAATAGAAAAATTTAGAAAAGCCCAAATACCTCTAAAGAGAGGGATAGTAAAATCAAAGGTGATGGTGGAGTTATACAGAGAAGATAGGATTTAATAAATGAATGTGAATGCTGAATCATTAAATTGACATTTCTTTTAGTCTCCAGTATCTTAGAGCAGCTAGAAGTAAAAACCTGAAATTGTGGAATTGTAACCCATGTCAAACTCTGAAATATGTTCTATAACTAATTGTGGTGCTGTACTTTGAAATTTATCGCTTTTTGTATATACGTATTTTTCACAAAAAAAAAAGGAAGGAAAATAAGTTGATTGTGATGATAAAAAAAATATTTAAGACTTCTAGCCTCCTATATTCTGGAGCAGCTAGAAGAAAAAATCTGAGAGGATCGTATGGTAGCCCATGACAAACTCTGGGATCTGTCCTGTAACTACTTGTTGAAGAGTGCTTTGAAAACTGCTATTTTTTTATTTCTTTGCTTTGTATGTATGTTCCACTATACAATAAAAAAGTTTTAAAAATTTGAGATAAATAGCAAGCTGGCAATTGCTGTTTTCATTATAAGCTTTATAGTATTAATTGTTTTAAATATTTTGATTAAATAATAAAATTAAACTTTTGAAATTGTATGTTAAGTGTCATTGTAACATCAATATTAGATGAAAATCATTTCAAACCCTCACTCTTTCCAACCACTTCATGGTTGTGGCTGGAGGTAAACCAAATAAAATGAATAAATATTAGATGTTGCCTTTGTTTCCTAGGGTTACCATAGCAAAGTGCCACAGACTGAGTGGAATTTATTATCTCATGGTTCTGAAGGCTAGACGTCCAAATCAATGTGTTATCAGAGCTATGCTCCTTCAAAGGCTCTAAAGAAGGTTTCTTCCTTGCCTCTTTTTAGTGTCTGGTAGTTTGCCGGTTATCCTTGGTGTTCCTGGACTTATAGGTGCAGCATTCCAATCTCTGCCTCTCTTGTCGCACGGCCTGCTCACCTGTGTGTCTGTCTATCGCAGTGTCCACATTTCTCTCTTCTTACAAGGACACCAGTCACATTGGATCCAGGCTCCTCCCATTTCAATTTGCCCTTGTGTTGCTTTGAAGCTGTATGTACTCAATAAAATCATGTTCTTAAAACAAATCCATTCCTGTGGGTGCATACCTATTGTGGGTGTAGGGCTTTTTGATTAGGTTATTTCAGTTGAAGTGTGCTCCACATGGGTCTTAATCCTCTTACTGGAGTCCTTTATAAGAGGATGAAATGCAGAGAGAAAAACACAGAAGCTTAGAGGGGACATGAACAGAACTTTAGAAAGAAGCCGCAGACAGCAGCCAGAAGCTGAAACCAATAAAACCCGGGAGAAAAGGACCAGCAGATGCTGCTATGTGCTTCCCATGTGTCAGAGGAGTCTGGGATTGCCACATTGCCCATTGATGCCTTAATTCGGACATTTTCATGGCCTCAGAACTGTAAGCTAATAAATCTCCATACTTAAAAGCCAGATCATTTCCAGTACATTACATTTTGACAGCTTTGGTAAATTAAAACAGATTTGGTACCAGAAGAGTGGGGTGCTGAGATTGAAAATGCCAAAAATGATGAAATGGCTTTATAAATGGTTAAGGGAAAGATTCTGGAAGGATTGTGAGATGCTTGATTGAAAAGATCTAGATTGCTTTGAAGAAACTATTGGTAGAAATATGGATGCTGAAAGTACTTCTGATGAGGCTGAGATAGAAATGATGACTGTATCATTGCCTACTGGAAGAAATGCATCCCTTGTTTTAAAGTGACAGAAAGTTTGGTAAAATTGAGTCCTGATCTTGGATGGAAGGCAGAATTTGAATGCAAAACCTTGGATATTTAGCTGTGGAGACTTCCAATCTAAATGTGGAAAGTGCAGACTGGCTTCTCCTTGCAGCTTATAGTAAAATGCAAGAGGAAAGGGATAAGCTGAGATCCGAATTTCTGGACACAAAGAAACAAAAAATTGATGGTTTGTAAAATTCTGAGCTTCCCAAAAAGCAAGTCTCCATAGAAGAGTACCCGATGTGAGGATTTAGCTGAATTTGAAACCATTCAGCCATTTCAGTGCAAGTCAGAATTGGGAATGCAGCTGCCCAGAAAGGATTTGTGGAAAGTCCTACTCTCCCACCCCCCACCAGGATACTCTGTTCACCTAATGACATCATCTTCTGCTACCTTATTATCTTGGTAATTCTATCCGTTCTGCAGTTTCACTGAGAAAATAAATGAAAACATGTCCCTCTCTGTCCCCAATCCACTTAATTGCCATGCCGTCACATTTTTGGGTTAACATACAGTCCCCACATCTTAAAACTCTTCCAGTCTGCATCTGTCTTTGGGTGGTTATTTCTGGAATGCAGGCCTTTGGAATTCTACTTAGTTTGTAAAGCATATTTTACATGTTTCGTGTAGTTCTCTCCATCTGACCCAACACAGTCATTTTTGCACCCAGATGAGAGCTTCTAGCCAGTCTCCTGTAAGGCACAACCTGAGCTTTTCTCCCATTCCCCTTCAGAGCCAATAGCTTCATAATGAATTGGGGAGACTTGTAGAATGTGAGGAAAAGGTTGGGGTGTACAATCAACCATTACTCCAGCTGAACAGGCAGCGATGCTCTTGGGGAAGGACAAATGGAACATCCTTACAGACATCTGATTGCCCTCAGGATTGGATGATCCAGTCAGCCCCACTGTGTGGCTCGATTGGCCATGTTCTAGAAACTCAGAGCAGAGTCACCAGCAGCCACAAATCAACTCCAGATCACATTAAGGCTCCGAGATCAACTTCTGACTCCAGCCAGGTAAAGCCCCCTCCTCCACCATTTGCAGGATGAATTATGGATTTTGTGTGGCATGCTTTTCATTTTGACCTGCATCAGAGCCATGCTCTTCTAACTAAGCCCTAACACGAGGGATGATAGTGCCAGGGAACCCCAGGCAGTCTTGTTTCAGGAACTCGTCCCTGGAACAAAGGTGGCCCTGTACTATCCAACGTGTGTGTCAAGAATCAAATTTTAATACTTCCTGTGCCGAGTTTCCCCAGACTGCTGGGGCTGACCACCATTTGCTCAGCTTTGTGTTCCACACAAGGTCCAGCCTCAGGGTTTCTTGAAGTTTCCAGACAACAGGGAAAACCAGGTCTTGCAGTGAGAGACCAAATCCCATGCAGCAATTTGTGACACCAAAAAAGAAACTAAACCAAGTGGGAAAATCATTTTAAGATATTTTAATGACCAGCAATAACATAACATTCTGGGGTCTTGGATTTATACCAGTATTGCCAAAAAGACCTGTAACTGAAGTATGGTGGATTGAATTCCTCATTGTGCCATGCATGTTGAGTTACATGGACCTCACACTAGGTGCACTGAGAATAGGGCTTGGCACATTACAATGGCTCAATCAATGGTAGTCCGTATTTTAGTTTAATTGCTTGTTTTAAATTGTTGATTTTTAAATTTACATATAGTAAAATACACTTTTACTTACTAACCAGTTCTGCTACCACCACAGTTGAGTTGTAGAAGTTTCCATCACCCCAAGCAACTCCCCTATGCTGCCCTTTCGTAATCAAATGCTCCCTACCGTGCCCCCTGGTAGCGACTGATATATTCTTTATCCCTGTAGTTCTGCCATTTCTAGGGTAAATGGAATCATATAGCATGTAATCATTCAAGGCTGGCTTCTTTCACTCACCATAATGCCTTTGAGATTCAGCCAAGTCATTGTTATGTGTCATTGCTAAATAGTATTGTGATATATGGATACACAATGGCTTGTTTTTCTATTTACCCATTGGAGGATGCTTGGGTTGTTTCCTCTTTAGGCAATTATCAATAATGCTGCTATAAACAGTCAAGACAAGGTTCCTGTGTGAACATAAGTTTTCATTTCTCTAGAGTAAATACCTAGGAATGCAAATGTGGGTCAGGTGGTAAGTGCATGGTGAACTTTACAAGAAACTGACAAGCATTTCCAAAGTATTACACCATTTTGCATTCCCAACAGCATTCTATAAGAGTGCCAGCTGCTCTGCATTCTCACCAGCACTTGGTATTATCAGCATTTTTAATTTTAGCTATTCTAATAGATGTGTAGTGGTCTTTCTTCATAGTTTTAATTTGCATTTCCCTAATGGCTAATGATGTTAAACATCATTTTATGTGCCTATTTGTAATCCATATATCTATTTTTGGTGAGGTATCTGTTCAAATTTTCTGCCATTTTAAATATTGGGTTGTTTGTTTTTCAATAGTTGAGTTTTGAGAGTTCTTTTTATATTCTAGGTCCTTTACCTAATACATACTATGCAAATATTTTCTCCCAGTCTGTGGCTTATCATTTCATTCTCTTGAATGTTTTCTTTGCAGAGCAAACATTTTTAACTTTGGTGAAACTCAATAGATGAATTTTTTTTTCCTGATCACACTTTTGATGTCATCTCTAAGAAATGTATGCCTAACTCAAGGTCATGAAGATTTTCTCCTAAGCTTTTTATAGTCTTATGTGATCTATTTTGAGGGGTGAGGCTTAAATAAGGTGTGAGGCTTAGGTCAAAAGTCTTTGGTCTTGTTTCTCTTGTGGTCAGTATTAACATTACTGTTTTAACATTCTCTTTGTATCTGTTTTTCTCTCTAAATATCATTTTTCTTACCCAAAACAAGAAAACACATGCAATATGCCCTACCCCAGTACCTGGCATATGGTTCATGGAAAAATAAGTAAATCAGCATTGGTTTAAACCCACAGACTCATAGAAAAAAAAATGCAAAATAAAGCTAAATTCTAGATGAAGATCCATCACCTGAAATTAAATTCCAGAATCACAAGCTGAAGTTTGCAACACTAATTTACAGCCACTAAAGAAGAGTAATTACTGACTTTGAAGAGGCCCCTCTCAAAACTCTTTTGGAAAAGAAACTTCTTTGTCTCTCTTACAGAAACAGGATTGACCCCTCAGCTCGTTCCAATCAGTGGTCAGATTGGTTCATATTAAAATGAATTGAATTTAGCAGAAGTTCAAAATGATCCTCCTAAGTGGCAGCAGGTAACTTGCATGGGAGTTTGTATAGATGTGTGTGCACAAGAAGGATGTGTGTGAAACACACGTCTGCCAGTCTTGGGCTACGGTGGACCCCCTCCTCTGAGCCACTGTCATGTGAACAATTTACCCTGGTGATTTCAGGACCACAGAACCCCAACCAACAAAGAAACTCATTTACTTTCTGACATGGTTAATGTCCTGATTTAATGACCCTCTTATGTCACACTCAGCACCTAAATTATAGGGCAACCCAGGCAATTAAACTGTATAGAATTTCAGACTGCGCTCCTCCCAGAAGCTGGTGCGTGGGCCGCCATGCAGCTGCCCTCCAGTGCTCCCCCAGAGCCAGCCACGGAGGGGAGCTTCCAGCCCCCAGAGTGAGCTGCAAACCCAGGCTCTCAGTTAAAATAATTGCTCATGCCACCTTGTTGTCCCAGATCACTGTTTCCTGAGATTTTCAGCCACAGGATATATTATTTTGAACCTTTAATTGCTCATATTGGAGATGAAAAATGTCGCCGAAGTGTTTATGTTATGGAGGGTCATTTTCCATAAAGGTCCTTTGGGATGAAAGTCGTTAGGACCAGGATTTCACAAACAGGGTCCCCCAATTTGCTCCTAAGCAGAACCGGGCTCAGAGCACAGTAGAACAGGCAGGTTGGGTGTCTAAAGAAAACTCTGACATATGGGTTTAAGAAACATTACATCCTAGTATTAATTGAAGGGTAAAAAAAAAAGTGAAATGCTGATGTCCAGAGACACTTGTAAGACACACAAGGAAAGAGTTATTGATTGTCAACTCTCTAGGAAGCATTTCATAGCTTTGATCTAGTGTGCATTCAGTAAATAAAGAATGACCCTTGAATAAAGTAGACAGCTGAATATATAAATACTCTACAAAATGAAATCTCACTTTGAGAAAAATGATGTACACTCAAAGACTGACAGCTGCTTTATAAATGTGGGAAACAGAATAAAAGATGTTTCAATGAAACAAAATAATAGCTATTTCAATGAGACAAAATAAAGACAGTTTATAAAATTAGCACTCATAATAAGAAAATATACTTTAACATCATGTAATTATATCAATTTAATTTTCAAAAAATACATCAGAGTGGAAAAAAGAACATTCTTGGAAAGAGGAAGAACAGGCAGGTAGTAAGAGTTTTCTGTATTTCTTGCTCTAAACTTTGTCTGATTCAATTCTGAATTCTCAAACTCTTTACCGGACTATACAAAGGGTAATGTTGCCATTTGGGGGGAAAAAACTCTTAGGAAGCTGTAGAAAAGCTTTAGTAATGATAACCATGATTTCCTTGTAGAATTATGCCCATCATTTGTTATATGATCTGGGTTTGCATGAATTAATCACTCTTGAGCCTCAGTTTCCTCATGTGTGAAATGCGATTAAAAACTCCTATCTTAAATAGTTGTTGTGAGGTCTAACTGATGTAACATATGTAAAGCACTGAGCAAAGAGTGCCTTGGCATACTGTGACAATTCAGCAAAGTTTAGCCAATTTTACTACTGTCTTTACTATTATTTGATGACATCTTGAAAATGTTCAAGGTCATTGGGTTATGTTATTTCTGACAAGAACTGGGGAAGGGGTTACTTGGCCTCTTAAGATATGAAATTCACAGTTAAGAGTATGTCTCATCACTACTTTCTTCACTTTATGATCTATAAGTCTCTATCACTATGCATTCCACCATCACCCCCCCAAAAAATCGTTGAACTTAAGCTTTTAATCTCTACAACCTCTCAACATGGCATGACCTAAATGTGTGCTTCCTTTCACTTAATTGGAAGCCTAGTTCTACCCCCGGTAATTTATGAAAGTAAAATAGGCCTCCGCCTCCTTTAGAGAACAACCATGCTCATTCCCCTTTTGAGGGTATACTTACACTATCATTAAAGTTATGAGCTGTAAAAAAAATAATAAAATTGAAAAGGGAAATTCAGCTTCTGGAAGTGTGGGAAGGTATGGCATGAAAGAAAATAAAGTTTTGCTATATCTGCTCTTGATTTAGCATGAATATTCGTTATCTAGTAAGACTCTTCATACAGAAAAAAATTAACAATGGTTTCTCACCTATAGGGACTTTTTAATGCAAAACAATCAATAAGCATTCTTGTAGGAGCTGTTTATAAAAGCAAAAGATTCCTGAAATTAAAAAAAGAATCCTCTTAAACAAACCTCACTTCCAAAATTAAATAGAAGATGGAACTATGGAATATTACAAAATAAAATAGAAAAATATGTGTATCAGAAATTATGTGATACAGCTAATGCAACACTCTGAGGAATGTATATAGCCTTACTTAAATTAATTGTATATGCACACAACTCAAGAAATTAGAGAGAAAGCAATAAAATAAATCTGAGGAATTACAGGGAGACCATAGTCAAGATAAAAGGAGAAAACAGAAAAATTGTAGAACTGCCAAATAAGGAGAAAAAAACAGCTCTTTTTTCTCCAGGAAAGAGATTTAAACTTAATCAACATTAATTAACCTAATCAAGAAAGGAAGAACAAAAAGAAGGAAAAACTATGGAAGGGGGAAAATTCTCAGCTATAAAGAATTTAAAAATAATGACTGGAGTGGGAGGATTAACACTTTCCAACTTTAAAGCTTACTACAAAGTCCTAGTCTTCAAAACAGCCTGGTATTGACACAAAGATAGAAGTATTGATCAATGGATCAAAACAAGAGTGTAGAGATTGACCAGCAAATTTTCAGTCAATTGATCTTCAACAAGGCCCCCAGATCTACTGAGTTGGAACAGAATAGTCTTTTCAATAAATGGGCCTGGGAAAACTGGATCAATAGTCAAAAGAATATGGGATACTAACATGGAAAAATAATGAAATGCGACTCTGCCACACAGCATACAAAACAAAATAGTCAAAAGAATGGAAGAGGACCCATAACTTACACCTTATACAAAAATTAACTAACTCAAAATGAATCAAAGACCTAAATATAAGAGCCAGTACTATAAAACTCCTAGAAGAAAACATAGGGAGACATCTTCAAGACCTAGTAATAGGAGGTAGTTCCTTGACCTTTGCACCCAAAGCACAAATAACAAAAGAAAAAACTGATAAATGGGAGCTCCTCAGACTCAAAAGCTTCTGTGCATCAAAGGATTTTGTTAAAAAGGTGAAGAGGGGCAGGCCATGGTGGCTCAGCAGGCAGAGTTCTTACCTGCCATGCCAGAGACCTGGGTTCAATTCCAGTGCCTGCCCATGCAAAAATAAATAAATAAAAATAAAATTAAAAAGGTGAAGAGTAAGCCAACTCAATGAGAGAAAATATTTGGAAACCATACATCAGAAAAGGATTTGATATCCCATGTACATAAAGAAATTATACAACTCAGCAACAAAAGAATAAACAACCTAACTATAAAATGGGCAAAAGATGAACAGACATTTTTCTGAAGCATAAATACAAATGGCTAAAAAGCACCTGAAGAGTTTCTCATTTTCTTTAGCTATAAGGGAAATACAAATTAAAACTACAATGAGATATCATCTCACACCTGTAAGAACGGCTGCCATTAAACAAACAGAAAACTACAAATGTTGGAAAGGATGTGGAGAAACTGAAACACTTATTCCTGCTGGTGGAATTTTATAATGGTACAGCCGTTATGGAAGACAGTTCGGCAGTGCCTTAGAAAGCTAAACATCGAGTTGCCTTATGATCTGGTAACACCACCTCTTGGTATATACCCAGAAGAGCTGAAAGCAGTGACACAAAGAGACATTTGCACACTGATGTTTATAGCAGCATTATTCACAATTGCTAAGAGATGCAAGCAATCCAAGTGCCCCTCAACAGACTAACGGATAAGCAAAATGTGGAATATACACACAATGGAATATTATGCAGCAATAGGATGAAATGAGGTTCCAAAGCATATGGTAACATGGGTGAACCTTAGGACATAATCCTCAGTGAAATAAGCCAGACACAAAAGGCTAGATACTATGTGATCTCGATATTATGAGATCTTTACCAACATCATAAAGATGTACATATGCTGTAGATGTACATAAACAAATACATATGTTGGTAAAGATGACAATGTCAAGGCTCAGAAGAGCCAAATGAGTTGCTCTGGATAATTGGCCAAGAAGTGATCAGGTCCCAGACAGAAAAAGAATGCAACTTCCCCTGACATTTTGCTCTACTATGGTCTGGGTGAAGATCTGGGGGGCAAATGAGGAATATGGTGTCCTTCTGCATGCATGACCCTCCCCACTGCCCCTTACTTCTCTCCCTCCTCTTTTCCTTCTCCTTTCCTCTCTCTTTCTCTCTTTCGATTTCTCTTTATCTCCCCTTCTTTCTTCCCTAACTAAATAAATGTAATAATTGTCCTAATGTTCTCCCCAGTGATTTCCCCAACATTCTTTGGAAGTATTACTCAGAATCAAAATCCTTCAGGACATTTTGAAAAAATAGTAAGATATTGAATGATGACGCCACTCAACGCTACACAAATAAATGTGAGAACCTAAATGACTTGCTAAGAAAATATAAATTTCTGAAAATAGACACGAGAAGAGGTAGAAATGGAAATAAATGCATTTGCATAATAGCAATTTTTTTTAATTATCAAAAGTTACTTTCCCAATTGGTTTTGCAGATGAATTGTGTCAACCATCCAAAGTACAGGTGTCCTCAGTGCTATTAAAACTGCTATGGATCATTAAGAAGAAGGAAATTTTCCAAATTATATTTTATTTTAAAAATTTACTTTGGATACGTCAAAAACCCGGAAAAATCCACAACAAAACTACTAGAGCTAATAAATGAGTACAGCAATGTAGCAGGTTACAAGATCAACATTCAAAAATCTGTAGCATTTCTATACACTAGTAATGAACAAGTTGAGGGGGAAATCAAGAAACGAATCTCATTTACAATTGCAACTAAAAGAATAAAATACACAGGAATAAATTTAACTAAAGAGACAAAAAAACCTATATAAAGAAAACTACAAAAAACTGGTAAAAGAAATCACAGAAGACCTAAATAGATGGAAGGGCATACCGTGTTCATGGATTGGAAGACTAAATATAGTTAAGATGTCAATCCTACCTAAATTGATCTACAGATTCAATGCAATACCAATCAAAATCCCAACAACTTATTTTTCAGAAATAGAAAAACCAATAAGCAAATTTATCTGGAAGGGCAGGGTGCCCCGAATTGCTAAAAACATCTTGAGGAAAAAAAACGAAACTGGAGGTCTCGCGCTGCCTGACTTTAAGGCATATTACGAAGCCACAGTGGTCAAAACAGCATGGTATTGGCATAAAGATAGATATATCGACCAATGGAATCGAATAGAGTGCTCAGATATAGACCCTCTCATCTATGGACATTTGATCTTTGATAAGGCAGTCAAGCCAACTCACCTGGGACAGAACAGTCTCTTCAATAAATGGTGCCTAGAGAACTGGATATCCATATGTAAAAGAATGAAAGAAGACCCGTATCTCACACCCTATACAAAAGTTAACTCAAAATGGATCAAAGATCTAAACATTAGGTCTAAGACCATAAAACAGTTAGAGGAAAATGTAGGGAGATATCTTATGAAACTTACAATTGGAGGCGGTTTTATGGACCTTAAACCTAAAGCAAGAGCACTGAAGAAGGAAATAAATAAATGGGAGCTCCTCAAAATTAAACACTTTTGTGCATCAAAGAACTTCATCAAGAAAGTAGAAAGACAGCCTACACAATGGGAGACAATATTTGGAAACGACATATCAGACAAAGGTCTAATATCCAGAATTTATAAAGAGATTGTCCAACTCAACAACAAAAAGACAACCAACCCAATTAAAAAATGGGAAAAAGACTTGAACAGACACCTCTCAGAAGAGGAAATACAAATGGCCAAAAGGCACATGAAGAGATGCTCAATGTCCCTGGCCATTAGAGAAATGCAAATCAAAACCACAATGAGATATCATCTCACACCACCAGAATGGCCATTATCAACAAAACAGAAAATGACAAGTGCTGGAGAGGATGCAGAGAAAGAGGCACACTTATCCACTGTTGGTGGGAATGTCAAATGGTGCAACCACTGTGGAAGGCAGTTTGGCGGTTCCTCAAAAAGCTGAATATAGAATTGCCATACGACCCAGCAATACCATTGCTGGGTATCTACTCAAAGGACTTAAGGGCAAAGACACAAACGGACATTTGCACACCAATGTTTATAGCAGCGTTATTTACAATTGCAAAGAGATGGAAACTGCCAAAATGTCCATCAACAGACGAGTGGCTAAACAAACTGTGGTATATACATACGATGGAATATTATGCAGCTTTAAGACAGAATAAACTTATGAAGCATGTAATAACATGGATGGACCTAGAGAACATTATGCTGAGTGAGTCTAGCCAAAACCTAAAGGACAAATACTGTATGGTCCCACTGATGTGAATCGACATTCGAGAATAAACTTGGAATATGTCATTGGTAACAGAGTCCAGCAGGAGTTAGAAACAGGGTAAGATAATGGGTAATTGGAGCTGAAGGGATACAGACTGTGCAACAGGACTAGATACAAAAACTCAAAAATGGACAGCACAATAATATCCAATTGTAAAGTAATCATGTTAAAACACTGAATGAAGCTGCATCTGAGCTATAGGTTTTTTTTTTTTGCCTGTCTGTTCGTTTGTTTGTCTTTTTTTTTGTACTATTATTATTATTTTTATTTTTTTCTCTCTATTAACATTCTATATCTTTTTATGTTGTTTTGCTAGTTCTTCTTCTAAATCGATGCAAATGTACTAAGAAATGATGATCATGCATCTATGTGATGATATTAAGAATTACTGATTGCATATGTAGAATGGAATGATTTCTAAATGCTGGGTTAATTTCTTTTTTTTCTTTAATTAATAAAAAAAAATTTACTTTGGAATACTTTTAGAATTGCAAAGATGTTACAAAATGTTCCAGTATATCCTTCTCTTAGCTTGCCCTAATGTTTACATCTTGTATAAACGGAGAGCATTTGTCAAAACAAGGAACTGACATTGGTATCAAACTCTTAACTACACTACAGCCTTTATTCAGATTTCACCAGCGTTTTCTCTAATGTCCTTTTTCTGTTCCAGAATCCAATCCAGGATGCTACATTGTGTTTAGAAAATTTTTAATTTTAGAGGCAAAAAGTCATATATTGATAACAAAATTGGACAAGTCCTCTCCAAAGAAAAAATATAAATCAATCAAACTCATGGGTATAACTATAAAAACTCCTATTATCCAACCACATAGTAAAAGAAAACTATACCACAGCTAACTGGAGTTCAATCCAAGATGTGAAACTATTCCAACTTAGGAAATCTATTAGTTTAATAGCAAGTAGGTCAAAGGAGAAAAACTAAATTATATTTTCCATAGATATGGAAAAGGCATTTATTAAGATCAACATAATTCGTGATTTAATATCTTAAAAAAACAGAAACAGGTAATAACTTAAGATGATTTTCACGTGCACTCACACACACACACAGAGACCAGCATTTTGCTTAATGATGAAACATTGGAAGAAGTTCTACTAAAGTCAGAAAAAAAGCAAGTATGCTCACAGTTATTTAAAATTATGTTGGAATTACTAACTAATGCAATTAGGCAAGAGAAACCAAATGCATAAAATTGGGAAGAAAGTAAATGTTTCATTATTTGCATATGGACAACTGTATGCCTTAAACACATACCCATTCACACACATACACACAAGAATCAACTGAAAATTTAAAAAGAATTTTTAAGAGAATTTAATAAGATTTCTACTTACAAAAATCCGTAGCTTTCTTGTGTGTAAGCAAAACCTCATTAGAAAATATAATGAAAAACAAGAATTTTAAAAAGTGAATAGCAAGGGACATAAGCAAAAACCAAAAAATGGGAAAATGTACGTCACAGAAAACCTCACTGTAACAGACAGCAATTTTTCTCTAAATTTAATGTGATCTCAATAAAAATACCAACATGATTTCCCTTGTTTAAAGCAATATAAGTGGATTCTAAATTCATATGGGAAACATAAACATTTAAATCATCTACTGAAAAATTAATAATTATGTGGTAGGGCTGCCAATATTAAAATACTATATATTAAATAGTACTCAGTACTATTTAAATGCCACATATTAAAATACTACAAAGTTGTAGTTTGGTTTTAGTGAGCAAGAGATCGGTGGACCCATTTAGTAGAAACTGAAACAGGCCAAATGCATATGGGGCTTTAATGTATGAGAAAAACAATATTTCAAATCAGGACAAAGGGGGAGATTATTTAAAAATGAATTGGGGCAGCAGGGTGGCAAAATATAATGTAGCTGTCCTCATCTCACACCACTTAACCAGTTTTACTAACAGGTGATGAAAGATTAAAACACACCCAAAAGATAGAACTGCCAAAATACTAGGAGAAAATTTGGAAACATTTTTTTAAATACTCTGCATGTTTTCAAAAGGACTTTTTGGACAAGACCCAAAATCCTGACATAAGAGTTATGACTCTTGCTCACATAAAAATCAATAATTCCTATTTAGGAAAAATTATCATAAGCAGAGGTCAGAAATAAATGACAATGAGGAAGAGGGAGATATTTGCCACAGACAGGATAAAAGACTGAAATCCATTAAATGCAATGATCTATTGAGATTCAATAAGAGAAGACAAATAACAGAGGAAAATTAAGTAATTTTTCATGTATAAAGGAATACAAATGCTGCCCAAATTCAATAACAATTAAATATATTTGATTTAATACAAAAGAATAAAAGCAGTTAACTCTCAAATTGGCAATGAAAGACAAGTTTGGTTTTGCACACCCTTTGAAGAAGTGTGACTTCATTCAACAACTCTGAAGGATTTTGTGGGTACAACTTCTTGGGAGGGAAATTTGGCACCATCAATGGTTTATTGGAGTTGATCTGGGATTTTATCCTCTGGGAAATTCCCAGGGGTGTGCAAAGGCACCACATAGAAAAGGGTTCACTGCACAATGCTTTCTAACAGCAAAATGGCCCAAGCTATCTACATGGCCGTCAGTTTAGGAGACTGGTTAAGTAAATTGTGGAACATCCAGACAATGGAAAAAGACATGGCGGTGAAAATGAATAAAGGAATATGACACCATTTTTATAAAGGGGGGGAAAAGGCAAAATGAAGCAAAAAATTAGAGATTGTTACATATGGGGAAAATGGTTTTTATAAAACAAGAGAGGCTCTGGGAACAGCTATGACTTAGGGCATGGTTTGGTTCTAAGCTGGGTAGGGGGCAGGGAGTGGGTCAAGTGTCTCAGTTTTATTACTGGGCCCATGACAGACTCCTTATATATTCTATTGTAGCTTTCTAATGTTATGTGATCATTTCTTTAGGAGAAAGGCTGGCACCATTGACAATAGCCATGATGGTCTCTAGGGTCAGAATCCTGGGCTGGCATCTCCAGGTGGTGCCCTTGGGCAAGTTGCTCCTCTTCTATGCCTTTACGTCCACATCTATAAAATGGGCTTCATTGTACCCACTTCACATGACTGTGACGATGATCAAAAATAGATGTACAAGCTTGGAGCACGGTGCCTTGCATGGAGTAAGAACACAATAAGGCTTAGCCATTATTGCGGTGAAGGAACGACTTCCAAAATACAGGGTGCACACCACGTTTCCTCTCTCCCCTCCTGTAGAACACAGGGGAGCTCAGTGCTCCTGTGAATATTGTGAGCTCCTGGAATATTCGTGCACACCTGAGCCAGGCAGCAACGACCTCTCTGAAGAGGGGTACTCGACTGGGAACTTAGGATGGGAAGGAGTCTTGGTTTTCATTGTACTGTTTGCCTTTTTTTTCCACCCTATGTATGTGAATTACTTTTTTAATTAAAAACAGAAAAATCTAGCGCTAAGGAAGTTATAAGCTGAAAATTTTCCTGCTCTGGCTAGGAGCAATTCCGCATGCCCACAGCCTTTCTCTCTGCCCAGTGATGCTTAAGCTATCATAATCATACAGCTTGATGTCGTGCCAGTTCCCCAGTGTTGACAGATTTCATCTCAAAAGTCCCTTTATTAGACCATGTCCCTCAGTAAAGCTTGCAAATTGCTCTGATCTCAGTAGACAAAGCCATCCCTCATTCTCAGAATCTCTGAGTATCCTAGACAATAACATAAGAATTGGGGAAAATTACCCGAGATAAAACGTCCTTTAGAACATCAAAGCCCCTGATTTCCAGGCTGTAGGCTGCAGGTATGTGACAGGCTTGACAGGCCAGATGGACGATGGAGATAAGGCAAAAAGTGAAATTCTCCGAACGCAACGCCCCGTTGGATCTGGCACTAGGGCTTCTGGGAAAGGGATTAAAGTTATCCTCGGAGGCGTGAGCACGGCGTTTCGCTTTTACCTTCAAACCCAGGTAATCAGCAGCAGATACAAATCGGAGAAGGAGGCTCTGAAACCCTTGGCAAGCTGGAAAGCCTTCGGCCTGCTGCGTTTGTTTAATTCTGAACGGGGTCACTTCACGTTAAAGCACAGTATTTTGACTGAGTTCTTTGTTTCTGGTTGTACTTAATGATGCAAAACTCTTTCTACTCTTACCATCATCTTTGTGCTTTCAGGAACAATTGCAGCCTTGCCTGTGTGGTGGAAAACTCACCACTTTGTACAAATGACATAAGGATCACACCTGAATATCATAGCCAAGATGGAAATTTGCACACATACTCCAAAATATATGTGCACGATTGGCAACGGACACTGGGAGTTTGAATATCCTGTTAGAGGGAAATGGTGGTCTCTTACAATTCTCAGAGGGGTTGGCGTGCCTGTTCAGTTGCTGAAATTTAGCCATCTTTCTCGAAAGGAAATATTTGACCGTACAACAAAAAGAAAAGCTTTATAGTTAATGACTGGACAGAGAAGTAAAACTAAGGAAAAAAAAGATTTTATTTTTTTTTATTGAATCCAAGGGTATCTTGATATGAGAGTGACTTATAAATGTCTCTGACCCCCAATAGTCTGGGAAATTCTTTTCAGGTAAAGCATATAATAATTCAAATAATTTCTTTACTATGATCTCTGCCTGAAAGAAATTAGAAATTTACAGAATTTGTTATTTGGATAGACTTTATATTGCTAGAAATGCTTCTTGAACCCTAGTAGCAGTTAAAAGATACGCAGAATGGTTTGAGAGGAGGCACCGGGACCTGGGATGGGTATGAACTTGGTGAGGGGTCTTTTTCGAACTGCAGGTGTGTTGGAAAAGTACAAGCCACGATGAATAAAATGGGCTGATTCCCAAAGAGCCAAATCCAAACCTGTACATTCAAGGCAGTGCTGGACACCCTCTCCCAGTAGGCAGTTTTGTAATATTCTTGGAATTGCTAATCCAGAAAATTCACCGAACATGGGGTCTGATTACTTTTCTCCTAGTGTCAAGACATTTTTTTTACTAAAGGTAGTATTACCTACTATGATTAATTTCTTTGCCAGCTCTGAAGATTTAGCATGGTTTTCAAACATGAAATGTGTTCTCAAAGGACAAAGCTATGCCACCCCACAAGGAAAGTCAAAAGAATGTGACTTCTGAGCCACAAAATGATCTATTTCCAACTTAGAAGCCATGTATTTAACATTCGCAAAAACCCTTGCTCAGAAAGAGCGTTTCTCTCCAGCACTTCCGGTTAAGATTTGGCCAGGGCTAAATCTCCGGAGCACAGTGTCCGTCTCTGAAGTGCCCTCTTAGCGCCATGGCATTCACATTTTACACGAGGGCTGTGTGTTTTCTAAGCACCGGTCTCCCAACTTCGGGGGGCCCTTGAAGGTAAGCGCGCTCCTCTGGTTTGAAGGCTCTGGAATCGGAGCTAACGGAAGGCTGAGTGTAGTGGGGATCTGGGAAAGAGCTTCTTAGACCACCCGGTTGCACCCTTAGCTGTTGTCCCAAATCCCCATGGAGTCACTTCCGAGGGCTTGTCACTGACAAAAAAAGGCCCAGGCTGCCTGAGAATGGTAGCCCAGGGAGGCCCTTCGTCATGGCCAGGGGACACAGGAGGGAGGGGTGCGCAGGGGTGGAGGAGGGGCTCAGAAAAAAGCCCAGCATGGCCTTCCACCTCCCGACCTCTAAAGGAGCAAACGCCGGGCAAGCCAGAACCGGCCCCCACAATGGCATAACTCCAGAAGGACAGCGGGGCCTTGGGGTTATACGATGCTCTGGTTTTTAGTTCATGGTCAAGTTCAGAGCTAAGACCCCAAATGGAATAACGATTTATTTACCAGAGGTAATTCTGAACCCAAAGCATCAGCAGCAAATTGCTGTCTTTTCCAATTTGGAAGCCATTGACTTCATTTTTATGCTTCTCTCTTTTCATCACTTCCCGATCTCTCAGTTTCAGGAATTGACGTTTCAGAATGCTTAGCAGTGTCTTCCCATATAACCAAGGCATATGTATACCTGTGATTTTTAATTTACTTTTAAAATGAGAAGAAAATGATGACCCAGGGATGGGGTGGAGTGAAATTTGGCCACACCATTGAGTGGTCATTATTATGCTTTACAAGGAACCGATGCTTCATAGAATTTTCTTGACATATGAAATATATTTTTTAAAGGAGAATAAAGGAGAGGGAGCAGTGCAAGGGTAATTCGGTGGTAGAATTCTCTCCCACCATGTGGGACACCCGGGTTCGATTCCCAGCCCATGCCCTTCCCAAACAAATGAAAACAAAGAAACCAACAAAACTAACCAAACAAAACTCAACAAATGGTGCTGCAATAACAGGCTACTCAAATGGAAAAAGAATGAAATGTGACCCCACCATACAGCACACACAAAAAAGAGAGGGAATAAAGGAGAAGAAAAGAAACGTCTTTGATCCATCTAAAATAAAAGTTGCTCTGTGTTAAGGGTCTGCCGCTCTCCAGCCTGTGACCACTGCTGGCACCCACTGCGCAGACGAGGGACTCAGAGCACGAAGGCAAGCAGGGCGCACCCAGCCGAGAGCCGTCTGCGGGAGCGTGGGACGCGGCGCCCGCTGAGCCAAAGCTGACACGCTTGCCGTGTAGCTATCCACACTGCGAGGGAACCAGACTGGAAAAGGAGACCCACTTCTTTCCAGTGGGTGGCCAGTCCTGACTCTCTGTTTTTGTTTTTGTGCTCTTGTTGTAAGGGGTTTAGAAAAGGTAAGTGGCCTGTTAAACCGAACAAGATTGTGAACTTAATCTGGGACAAAGCTTCATAATAAAAAATTATTTAAAGCAAAATGGGTAATGGATATGGGGGTGGGGGGCTGCACCCACAACTTCAGTATTATACCTTGACTATTTTCCACTTTTGCAAGCTCTTTTACATGTGTCTATACAGCTTTAATGACAATGTATACATAATTTGGCTGTCTTTCTTTCATAAAATGATATGTCATGAATATACTCCCCATTTCTAGAATTTACTTGGTTTCCTTGCTGGATACCATTTTATCAATGTGATCTACTGGCATTTGGCTTATTTTCTGCATTGCCACTATTATATGATATACTCTAATTAACACCTTTACATATACTGTATCTTTCTTAGGTTATCCTGGGATAAATTCCCAAGGTGAATATTAATCAGACAGTATGGAACATTTTCTGGTTGCTGATACATACCTCCAAATTACTTTTTAAAGTTAAGGGTGCACTACAGTGCCACCACCAGGAATACCCTTTTCCTATCGTAACCTGCCATCCCAAATGGGCCCAAGCTCCCAAATAATTTTATCTGATTTGCCTGATCATTCACTAATCAACATGTTATATATTTTCTAAAAATGATTAAAGTTGAAAACAATAAAACATAAAAAAAAAACCACTGAATTTGGATATGATTTCAGTTATAGCATGTTCAAACTCAGAAAGAATGAGGGGAGGAAGGAAAGGAGGGGACACTTCACACACACTCATCCTTTATCTAGCAACAGAAAACTCTGAGACTCAATAGCCCAGAGTCACAAATCAATTAGTAACAAAACAGGATGGACAAACAACCGAGACCTGCTGAAGCTGCCTCCTTGACGGGAAGCCCAGGGCACACAGGAGGCTCAAGCCCTTTTTCCTTCTCAGGCAAAAGCCCCCCGAGGGAGTGGACCACTGCTTCCCACCACTTCGGAAAGGGAAATCCACACCGTGATTTCTGGCCCCCAGAATCAGAGTGTTAAAAAGCTTTTCAAAAGGAGCTGCAGACAGCTGGAGCTCCAACCAGAAACGTATCCTGAACTGTATTCCACTTGGAGCCTTTTCTCCGTCCTCCTCCAGCCCTGCCTTCTGCTTTTAATTAGGACCTTGAAACTCCCTAGTACAGAGACAAGTCGTTTAAAGAATGACTTTCAAGTTGAATCTCGTAAGAAAAATGACTCTTGGTTTCCAGCCTTAAACTGTCATTAGATCTACGTTCATCTCAGGGAAATTAGCAATCTAATTCTTTCCCTGGCTGTCATTTCAAAATAAAAAGCGTTCTTATTCACCATTCAAGAAAATGTACAGCAAGCACTGCAGCAGGTGGATAAAGGTAATGAAACATAATTAATAGTATTCAACAGACTCTCCATATCATATTTACCCGCATGATTCTAGGTTATGGCACTGAGTGATAATGAGCATCTGCAATTCACAGCTGCTTTGACCATGCAATATGCACACGGGTTTACAGTCTGTATATGATGGAGAGAGAGAGAGGTGTGTCTCACAAATGGCCTCAGTGTCCCCAGGGTTGCTCACAGCTGCCTCCTTGCTGAATATACCAAACCAGTATGCCATATCCATTTGACACCAGGTTCGACAAAACTTACTGAGTATACATCTGGGTTTTTACAGGTCTTAGTGTGTCAAATCCTCTGCTATTCTCCCCAGATAAGGAAACTGAGGCCCAGAGCAGTACGTAGCCCACCCAAAGTCAGTGGGGGAGCTGAGGTTTGTATATACTGCTTCTTTGGGGATGGCATTCCACCTCAGCCTCTCAGGTCCCTCCGAGGGCCCCAGCCATTGGCATTTAACTTGAATCTAATTAAGGATGCGATGAGGAAACAGCAGACATTCTACAAGGTAGCTAGCCACATCTGTTAAAAAAAAAGAAAAAGAAAAAAGCCAAAGCTATGGGAAAAAGTGGATGGGTTGGGGGCATGGAGCAGAGTGGCTGCTTTAGATTAAAAGAGACTGAGGAGATGTTACATATCTCCTTTGATGATATTATGGTTTGATGAATATACAACATTGTTAGTTTTCTTAAGTCTGATGATCTGTGCAGCACCCATGGGCCATCCAGTGAGATGTGTGCCTGCTTTGAGGACCGGGGTAGAGAAAGGAATAAGTGGCATGGATGTAAACATCATCAATGATGCCAAGTGCCCCTGTTTATGCTTTCCATCATGCTCAAGAGTGCGCCCTCTGCCACCTCCCCAAGCCCACCCCTTGTCCCCCCCCACCTCCAATGACTGCCAATCAACAGAAAATGCACTGCTCAGCAGCCCTAATTCCATAATAGACGGACTCCAAGGAATGGGGAACACAGACATAATGGCTAAAACTGTTAGTTCATCCCAATATTCATCACCCAGCTATTTTAAGGCTCCCCAGTGTGCCTCTGAGAATTTACCCAGGGAT
This sequence comes from Tamandua tetradactyla, assembly GCF_023851605.1. Taxonomy (NCBI): domain Eukaryota; kingdom Metazoa; phylum Chordata; class Mammalia; order Pilosa; family Myrmecophagidae; genus Tamandua; species Tamandua tetradactyla. Next base: position 83,752,941 of record NC_135338.1, on the reverse strand, counting down.
ATCTCCTGGAACTGGGGACAAGAACAGAGTTGACAGCTTCTAGAGTCTGCTCCCAGAAGTTTCTTGCTTTTTCCATGTTTCTATGGAAATATGTTCCATATTTCTTGGACAGCAAGGACCAGCTCTTCAAGACTAGCTCTTCAGAACTGCTTGCAGGAATACTTCATCAGATCTGGGAGTTAATAAAAACTTCATCCAATCACTCTCACAGTGTATTTATGTGTTTCTTAATGCTCTTTATCCTAGATAAAAATCTATGCTGATATATTAGATTTTAAGCCACTCACACACATCATAAGTTATTCAATTATATTACTATGCATTCATATTCATTGCTATCCCTTTATTAATTTATATCAAAATGTAAACAATTATATTAAAATAAGCTTACATTTTAATATAAATTAATAAATATAAATTTATTTAATTGCTACAGTAGTGATAGAAATAAAAATTCCTAGAACTATGTGAGTTGATATGAGATGTTTAAGAAGACCTATAGGTGCTCTTTCAGTTACCATGGATACTTTATAAAATTACTCTCTTCTAGTACCAAATACTACTGCATAGCCCACCCCCAGCCAACTTATAGCAATTGACTTTGGACACTTAAATATTGAATCCAGTTCTGTTACTCTATGCCTTTGGTTCAGGCTTTACATGAACAGTCTCTGGAAAGACAAAATCAGGTAGAATAAGGAAGGCATTTTATGCTTGGGCTCCCCGTATACTTAGTAATGCCAGTAAAACTTCCAGGACTGAACCTGACCCTGGGAGGTGTCAGGGGCCGAGCAGCCTCTCCTTCAACACTGACCCCCGGGAAACCAGCTCATGCTGCTGCAATAACCAACTGGGGTCTCCATCCCCAAACCCTGTCCCCACCCCCTGCTCTGAGTTTTCCCAGTTACTATATGAATCAAATTACGGTCACCTCTGATGGGTTTCCTGTGAAATAACAGATCTTACTGTAACCAAATATTACCATCTCGGAAAAGCCTTATGCAACCAGTGAGGACTCTTCATTCTCAGGCAACAGAGAAAAGCCTCTTTGTTTTGAAGCTGAACACCTGGAACACGTTATCCCGGGAGGCCTGTCCACAGTGGAGCAGAGCTCCGGGGGACCCAGTCACACCCCTGCCTGCGGAAGGCCACCCCGCCCAAAACGCTGCCTGCTGGCTCCCGAAACCTTCAGACCACTGACCTTTCAGGTCCTGGATACAAATGGCAGAGGGTGCCCTTAGCCAGCATGGATGGACAACATTTGCAAGGACCACAGAAGATTCCTCCCCTCCCTTAAGGAGACCAAAAGAGAAAGGGATCAGGGAAGAAAGGAGCCCTGAAATCTACCCTCTTGCCCTTGCTGGCTCTCCTGGAGCGATTATTAGATAAGAATGTGGCCATGTGGCCGTGGGAATAGCGGACATTTGGCATGGGCTCAATCGGTATATGTGTCTGTGGATGACTTCCCCAGGAAGCCAGTGAAACTCCACATTTCCAAGTCTGCTACAAAACATCTACTTTCCAGAAGGACAGCTTGCATTATTTCTTTTATCTTTACACCATGGCTAATCCAGGCAATCCCAGAAAGGGAAGTCCCCAAGAATGCAAGGCGGGGCATTTCAGAAACAAGTCAAGGCTGTTTTGAAGGAAGCCCAGAACTTGTCTTTCCTTTAGGTCAGGGATGTGGGTCCAGGGCCCATGTTCTCGCTGGAGAAAGCTGAACGGGACAACTCCTTGTTGTAGAGAACCAGGGGAGATCTTTAAGGCCATGGACTTTGGTTTCCAGGATCTACGTTTGTAAGATCCAAATGTCAATATAGCTTTCCAAAGGTAATATCCCATCTTTGTTCATCATTTTTATTCTCATCCCTTGGTGCAAGGGACCAGCCCTTAAGCATCTTTGGGCCCCTCCAACAGGAGCCTGAACAGGGCAAGTAGGTGGTATTCAATCCATGCACTTCTCACATGGCTATTTGCCTTCATTGAGTCCCTTGGGGTCTTGGTGGATGCAGATTGTCATTCATAACTGAATAAGATCTGAGGTACCACTTTTCTAGCAAGGTCCCAGGGGAGGCTGGCTGCTGGTTGAGACCACCCTCCTAGACACAAAGCGAAGTCATGATAATAGTTATTTGCAGAACAGGTGATTTCATACATCCACTAAAATTCCCATTTTTGACTCTTGAGTATCTAAGACAATCGTATGAACATAGCTTTTTTATTTCCACTAAATCACAACTGAGAAAAAAAAAGTGTAATTGTGTCCATCCATGCCCTAATTCTTGCTTCATCCACTGGGTCAGTTACATGTGAATATTTTAGAGTAAACCTAGGTGACTAATCAGCAATCCAGCTCTCGAAGCATCCTAGATGGTGACACAAAAAACAAAGCTGAGAAATACATACTACTTTACAGAAAGGTGAGAACTGCATTACCAATGACCTGTGGATAGCTCTAATAATTTTAAATAAATTTTAATAATGGCCATTACGTTTTGCTAAACACCAAATGTGCTTCAAGAGGGACAGAAAATCTGCTAAAGCCACTCTCAAGGTTGTACCATCTGTACCAATGCAGTTAGGAGTCCACGCCTGGTTAACCCATTGGAAATGCATTCATTTGCTTTTCATACATCAATAAAGGGATCTATCTGTTTGCAGAATGTTTTCTTAAAATCGTAGGGATAGCATTAATTATCTCCTGTCCAGTGCTCTATTTCAGGGAACCTAGTATATTTTGACCCATCTAAGCTGATCTCTCTAGCAATATGCAATTCAACGACTTTCTCTGGCTTTCAGACAAGTTTAATTTACTTTGATTAGTTGTTCAGTGTGTCTCCCAAGAGCCAGGGAGAAACATTAATGAAGAGTTTCCCTTTGAAATAAAATATACAGATTTTGTTTCCCAGTGTTTCCATGTCTATCTTCCTTGCTTTCTTAGTTTTCATGTAGTATCCGATATCATAGAAGCTGGCAGCAGAGCTACATGGAAATGCCTCTGATGGGGGCCCATTCTCTGGGGTTGGAGGCGTAACATACATTTTACAAGAACAATGAGAAATCAATTAGGGACCCACTGTTTGCGGTCCTCTCGGAGAAATGCTCTCTGGGATAGTGGAAGTGGCAGGGGAGACGACTAGTACATAAAATGTGCAAAAGAAAGAAAAGCAACTCGCATTTCTTGGGATTTTCTGTCACTAAGATCTCTTTCACAAAGTCCTTTGCCCAGACTCTTCACACAAACCGTTAAAGTTAGGGAAGAAAAATGAATCCAATTGCCCATGCTCATTACACAAGAAAAGAATTAAGTATTTCATGTTTATTTCATATTTATACCTTCCCGAGGAAAATATACTCTGCATATTATTTTTTACTATGAAGTGCAAAAGTTCCTGAAGCAAGTGTGTAATTAGATATTTTTAAAGTATGAAATGTATTTATAGCTGACAGCCGACAAATTTAGTTCTATTTATCCAGAAGATTGAAACTACATTTCCTTGAATTTATCCTTTCTTCAGTTTCTCGTTAAAGTGTATAATTAGGCACAAAGTTAACATACGTTATACTCCTGAGAAGCTATCTTTTTGAAACTTTAAAAATATCGCTAGAAAGCTGTTCTCTTCTTTTCTGTTTTTCCCCAAGTTCAATAGCTTAGCTATTTGCTTCCTGTTTCCAATAGCTAAGGTAATTAGACCATAATGAGATCTCTTTGCTTGGAAAATGACATTTGAAAGTTGAAACTATTTGAATGCTGCACAAAACCTCAACAGAGATGGGAGAGGGCAGGGATCGCCTTCTTGGCAAGGGGGGATGTTTCTACAACGGAAATGTCATTTCCCCCTAAAATTATTTCTTCCTGGGAAGGCTATAAAGCCCAGGAGGTGAAATGACAGTCTCTACTGGTTTTTTTAAAGAATGGTCAATTCTTCACTATTAATGATCAATTCTTCAGAAAGAGCCAGAAGATTCAGGAAACCTAGTTACCACTTATTTTAGTTTTTTAGAGACATAATGCCTGCAGTCAGGTGCAGACATGTTAAATGTGTGTCTTGATAAATTGTTCACTTAGGTACATACACCTGTGTAACTGCCACTCAATTCAAGAAATAGAATATTTCCAGCCCTTTCCTCTCGACATCTCCTGACTTCTATCCCCACGTACTAGTTTTGCCTGTTCTTCGCTTTTCGCATTTCTTGAATGATATAGTCTTTCCTGTCTGGCTTCTTTCTCTTGAAGTTACCTGTCTTTTGCACATCCATCCTTGTTGCTCTGTGTAAGTGTGCTCTTGCATTTTCATTGCAGCACAGTTTTTCTTTGTCTGGACAGATCCCAATTTATTTACTCATTCTACCTATCACAGACACCTAGGTCTTTCCAGTTTGGGGCCATTGGGAATGAAGCTGCGATGGACAGTGCTGCCCGTGGCTTGGGGCAGGCATCGCATGTCTTTGCTTGGGTGTACACCTAGAAAGTGCAGTTCCTGGGACACAGCACAAGTGTGGGTTTAGCTTTGGTGGATCCTGCAGAACCATTTTCCAACATGGTTGTACCAACCATCACCCTCAGCAGAAGTCCACTCACCTCTTTTCGAATGCCAACAAGGGCTTGGTCTCATCATGGAAAGCAAATTTTTAGCTGTTTCCAAAAGACAGTACTGTAAGACTAAACAGTAAAAAAAGTTGGAAAAAATAATTTGAAACAAGAAAGAAAAGGAAACTCCCTCCCAGGAAAAGAACAGGTCCAGGCCGAAGGGCTCTGGCCAGGGTCCTGGAGCCTCTCTGGGTGAAGGGTTTTGACCCAAGCTCATGCCATCAGGAGACTGGGCCATGTCGCCCAGTACAGGGTGTCTCTGGACAAAGCAAGGCCTTCATGGGGTTGGGCTATCTCCAGTATCCTCCAGTCCAGTTCTCAGCCCCATAGAGTGTTACTTGAAGGACTTGCCTTCTTGATCCAGCAAGTCACCCTGAGTCCTTCTGGTTTGGGCCAAATTCCACATGCTCTCCTTTTCCATTACTTTTTCTAATTATTGAGTAAAAAGTAAATATTAGCCCCAGCTCTAAGGAAATCTGCTGCCTCCCCAACCAGCAGTGGTTTGCTGCCCTCTGTGCATCCCATCTGCCCATCCAGGGGACCCAGAAGGATGTGGAAACCAAATGCCATCCCAACCCTGAGAAATCCTAGAAATAAGGAAATGGAGGTTGATCTGAGACCATTGTCCTAATGAACAACTTTCCTAAACAGCCACTGCAACATCATTTTTAAAATTTAATATTCTTGCTGCTGCCTCTCCAAATTGAGAGTCCACCGCTGACAGGTGCCATGGCGAAGGGTGAGTATGGATTCCCTCCCACCCATGGGGGCTGGCAGCCCTTGTCCATCTCACGCCCAGTCTCATCACGCCCTTTGTTAACTTCCTGTTTGGTTTTCCTCAGAGCCTCTGCTTCTCCCTCTCCAACGTCTGCCAGACCAGACTGGGTTAAGCCAGAGAAGAGGTTCGACTTCAAGGTATACATGCTTCCCTCTTTCTCTCTTTGTCCCTCTTTGTCCTTTCACCCTCCTACCAGTTGAAGAGGGACAGGGACTTACAAGCAGGCCCTGGCTACAGCTAGAGGGCTGGGCTAACCTAAGCCAAAGGGGCTCGCAAGCCTACAAATCATTCCCGATATCGTGACTGTTAGCTGGGGCGCCTGCTTGGTGGTTTTAGGGAATGACCCCAGATTCTTTAACACTTCTCCCTGCGAGAGGTGGAGCCCAATTCCCCTCTGCTGCAGTGAGCAGAGCGATGCCAATAAAGCGGTGTGTGACTTTAAAGGCTAGGTCATCTGAGGCACGGCCCGTTCCCTCTCTCCCTCTCTGGGATCACTCACTTTGAGAAAGCCAGCTGTCCCGTCCTGAAGACACTCAGAGAAGTCCACATGCTGAAGTCCAGTCCCCGGTCGTGAGGGAGCCATCTCAGCTCCCCTAGCTCCAGTCAAGCCTTCAGCTGAGCCCTGGCCAATCTCTTAACTGCAACTTCCCAGGAGACCCTGATCCAGAACTGTGAAAGGAAGCCGCTTTCAAATGGATAACCCTCAGAACCTGAGTAAGAAAATGAATCACGTGCTGCCCTAAGCCACCAAGTTTTGGGGTAATCTGTCACAAGGCATTAGATAATCAAGACAGGAGGTTATTAGTGCTATTGACCAAACATTTCCGGTTCTACCATCTGGAAGCATGGTTGGATGGCATCTCTTTTCTCCTTGGGAGGTAGGTATATAAATATATACATAAGTTGCTTTGGCTAATAAAATGTGAACAAAACTGATGCCCATCACCTTTCTGAGGGGGCTTCAGGAACTAGTACACAGTTTCCCATCTCTCCTTCTCACTCTAGCAAACTAACAGAAGGTGTCACCATTAATAGAGCAATGCTCCTTCAACTTGGGTTCCAGAGTGAGCATGACATGGAGCAGAGCTCCTAGCTGACCCACCATGGACACGTAGCAGAAAACCTTTGCTGTTTGAAGCACGTGTATGGTGGGTGTTTGTTACTGCAGCAAAACCTAAACTCTACTGACTGATACAGGCAAATAGTCACAGGTTCTCCCACCCTCCACCCCCATTTCTTCTCACTCTGTGAACCCAAGAAAGCCAGCATTTCCACCAAACCCAGCAGGACGGCGACCTTAATATGAGATCCTCTTCATATTAGGGATACTTAGGGAATGGCACACACTCCCGCACATCCAAGCCCAGGGGAAAAGTCTCGAAACTGGTGGCAGGACTGGGCAAGGTCCAGGCCTTGTCACCAGGGCTCCTGTCATTTAAAATCCAGTGGATGAGAAAAGCTTGCATGTGAGCTAGAGGAGTTTAAGGTGTTAACAGCACACACGACCCTGTTCGGAAAATCTCAAAGTAAACACTGATTGATCCTCTGCTTTCTTTTCTGGAACCGTAGAGAATTTGGGAAAATTACTGTCTGGCCACCCAGAAAACAAAAGCCAGCTAGGATTTGTTTTATTTTATTTTCTTCCCAGATCCATCCACAGCTCCCCAAGGATCAGTGCGGTTTTGTGCTTCCTCCACGCCTGCTCTGGGCTTCCACACACACACTGCCCCCTCCCCCAGCCCCTCTTGGCCCCCTCAACGGTCCTTCTCTCCTTCCCCCAGTCTCCAGGCTCCAGCCTCGTTAGGAAGTGTTAGAAAGCCGCTGGAGTGAGAAATGAGCCTGTGAAAGGCCCTTGTCCTAATTAAACTGCAACAAGGAGAGTGACAAGAGGCGACGGGGAGGAAACGCGGTGCCACTGAGGTCCCAGCCTCTGCCCAGGCCGGTGGAGAGGCCTTTGTCCTGCAGAACAAAAGCCACCGTCTGCTGTGTTAAACCCATCAAACCTCATCAGACCCAGGTGCAAAAGCCCACCTCCCAGATGCCATCAGGCTGGTGCCACCTGCCCGCACACTGACAGCCCCCCTGCCCCCCCGGCCGTCGCACATCAAAGCCGCACCTCTGCCCCCACCCCATTCGGCTCTAAAATGCATTGTTGTCCCAACTTCCTAAGGCTTGGCCCTGGCCTGATCAACTAGGACATAGAGTCTCCTGATGGCACGGCGTGTCGGGCCTCTGTCGTTAATGAGGTAGGAAGCGGGGACAGCTCTGGAACAGACCAAGTAGCCCCAGAATCCATTTCCCCGGAAACAACCCAAAGCGGAGCTTCCCGGGAAAAGACAGACGGGTGCCCTGTGTCTCTGGCCCTTCCCCTTCACTGTCCCAGAGCTAAAGCATCCACTCCCAGGAGCCATAGTCCTGTGCAAAAGCTGTTTGCTGATGGCCAGCAGCGGTTTCCACAAGCCCCAGGAGAAGCATTTTCTCTCCGCAGTCACTGGTTCCAGACAGCTGGGGAGGAGAACGAGGACTCTGTGAGATTGTCCCATCCCAAGCCACCAGGCTTGCAGCACAGGATGCCTGCAGCTCCTGGGGTCCCTCGTTAGCTGGGAGATGGCAGTCACAGATCCTGCTGGACGCACCCCCGCATCTGGGCAGGCTCAGGCCCGTTGCAGGGAGGGGACCCATGGAGCAGCTCCCCAGGGGGCAGCTTCCTCAGATAAGGACAAAGAGGAAATCAACTCAACATTCCTGGGAAACTCTAACTCAGTACCTCTGAAAACAAGCTTGCCTGTCCGCCCCGGGTGCTAGGCAGCGACCTCTCTCTCTCTTTCTCTGATACTGACTTCTTCCTAATTGCGGTACTGTCCCAAATAGGGGGTGGGAGGGTGGGATTTCCCCAGAGAGGGCTGAGGCTGGAAAAAAACTCTTCCCACCCACCTCATTTCCCCACGTTTGTCTCTACCAACCTACTCTGTGTTCTGAAGAACTGACACTGAGAAGGTGGGCCCTGGGAGCCCAGCCACAGGCAGGAGGAAGCCCTGGAAGGAGAGTGGAGTTGAGCATGTGGCAAGAGACAGAAGGAGCCTAGAAGGTTCTGTGCTGGTCTGTGGGTGGTGCGGTCCATGCTGGGGTGGGGTGGTGGGACATCTCGACGGAAGCTGCATCCTCTCCATCTTCCCAGGCTGTAGGTTTGAGGGCTCCTGCTCCATTCCCTGGGTCACCAAAAGACGGTGAAGGTCCCAGAATTCCTAAATGAGCGAGACATGGTCCCACTACCAGCGAGGCACCAACACGGAGCACCCAACCATCACCCCAAGTGGAGCTGTCTGAGGGCTCTCTCAGAAGTCCAAAAGATGGCCTGAGGGAGAGGCCAAGGGGGAGGGCTTGTAGCAGGAGGAAGGGGGACCTTCCAGAAAGGGGGGTGCTCTCCCTCTGGCCTCCAAGGTGAGCAGGATTTTGCAGAGAGGGGGTGGAGAATATTTGAGGCCAAGGCTTTGCTAAAACTTTGCTTATAAAGTGGGCAAACGGACTTGCCCTCTCCTAAGCAGTGAGTTAGCCCATTTGCCCGCTCTCCAAGCTTTGGCATCTCTGGAAGACCAGGATTTCCCCCATGTCTGAGCAGAGCAGCCACCACCATCACCCCACTCCCATTTTGCTTTCTGGGTACGAGGTGGACAGTCGATGAATACGTGCCGATCCTGAAAATGAAGCTGTCCTGCAGTGGAGATCACGAGATTCCCACTTCCCCAGATGACTCTTGAACTCTTGCTGGCAAGAGTGAAATCACCAGATAGGTATTTTGTCGTGTGTTTCTTTTTAACTGTATTTTTTTTTCCTTCTTTAAGTGGGGGAGGGGGACTGGAGGGTGGATACACTAAGCCCATCCAAGAAATACCTTGGCTCAGGCTCAACCAGCTGAAACTTGAAAAAAAAGAAAAATGATTTAATGTCATGTCCGACTGTTGCCTATTAAAGCAACATAATGCCTTGGAGGAGATGAGAATCAGTCCTCATAGTAACCGCTCGGAAAATGGAAAGAGTCACCACTCACTTTCCAGGGGAGCAACAAGAAACATTTCGCTCCATCTGCGGAGCCTCCTGCACCTTTAATGAAAGCGCATAAATAACCCTTCCTTTCCTGTTTGCGATTCTCCTACCCTCTGCTTCCCTTCCTGAGCCACACGTTGCTTACAGCCGCTGCCGGAGGAATGGGGGCTCGTGGGAGAAGGGAGGATTCCGGAAGGTGCTGGGAGCGGAGCTGCGTGGTAACGGCCCCACGGAGTCAAGCTGCTTCCCCGTAAACCCGAGTTTCCGATGCGTCCTGTCGGGGCTGGGGGGGAGGATTTGGAAATGACTGTGCCCTGGGTACGTCGCATCCCGAGCTGTGCACAGGCCTCTCTGGACCCAGGCATCAATGGAAACCGATCGGGCACTCGGCCCAGGGCAGATGGGCGGGGGAACCGAGCCAGGACGGAGAGGAGGGGGTGAGGGACACGCAGGGGCTAAGAAACCTCGCAAGGTAACCACAGGCAGAAACCTGAAAAATAAAGACCTTCCCCCCAGTTCCAGAAAACCGAGCTCGCTTAAAGTGCAGCTCCGTTCCTTAAAGTGGGCTTGGCAGACCCACTTGTTGAAAGGCAAAAAGCAAAAAGCAAAAAAAAACAACAAAACCAGCGTGTTTTACATTTGTCTGGCCTGTATTTCTAGCTGAGTTCCCTACAGACACCCTCACAGGCTGAATTGGTGTGTGGGAAGAACAAAAGGAATTTTAGAGTTAGGGCCCAGAGAGAAAGAAGTCCTCATTTTATTTTGTTTCACGCATTTATAGTGTTAAATCAGCCAATAGGTGGCAGTGCACTGGGTCCTCTGCGAAGCCACCAGAAATCTCAAGGCAGTAGCCTCTAGGTCTGCTGCTTTAGGGGGGGAGGGGGTAGGGGTCATTATACCCCTCACCCCCAGTAGAGGAAGAGAAAGAAAGGGGGAGGGCCACTTCCCTCGCTTTCAAAGTACTTCCTTTCCCGTGAATATTCCGGAGATTCAGCTCCCAGCTTCCCTCATCATCCAAGTCTGCTTGAGCAAAAAGCAAAAACTCACTCATACCCAAATGTGAACAGGGCACCAGCTTTTTTGCAGGGTGGATGGGGAGGCTCATGTTTTAACAAGTCTTAAGCTAAATAAAGCTCCTGCTAAGCAGATGAAGGAATTATATTTAGGGCAAGACACTCAAACTGGACTCCTGTCAGTTTCTTGAAGGCTTCATGAGGTTTCTTACCTCTGGGCTTTATGTAGAGGTTGGTTCTCTCCATCTGCATGTTCACTGCTTAATTGACTTCTCCTTTCATGCTGCTTAAATATGTCACTTTCCTTCTGTGATTAGGAGTGGTCCCTGTGACAGACATTGCTAGTTGCCTACCGTTGTTTATTCCCTCCTCCTTCTTTACTAACAGGACCCTATATTGTTGGGGACAGTAATAAATCCAGCCACAAAATTACATTTCCCAGGTTTGCAAACATCTGTGGCAAAGGAGATATAAGTAGGAGACATTGTGGGGCACTTCAGAGAAAGTTCTTCAAAAAAGGGATAATTAAGCCAGGAAACAGGCTTTTCTGCCTTTGCTCTTGGAATGCAGCCATGATGGCCGGAGCTCCAGCCACCATCTTGGGTCCAACATGAGGATGGGAAGTTATATCCTGCACAGAAAGAAAGAAAGATGATGCCTCTGATGAATGACTGTGTAGTAGCCATGCCATTCCTGGGCTTCAAATCCATACTTCTTTAGATGAAAATAAAATGAACATCCCTCTTCTTTTAGTGACTATAGTTTCCAATCTTTATTATAAACTAACTGACTCCTCTCTTTTCTGGATTTTTCCTTACCGCTAGTCACACTTGGAATTGCTCATTCTTTGACTGTATTTTCCCCGGTTCTGTAAGAATCATGAAGCCAGCAGTGTGCCTGCTGTGTTCACCACTGGAGTCCCAAATCCTGGCTTGGAGCCTGGTACACAGTAGCAGCCCTGTAGGTGGTGTTAAACGAGAGACCTCTACAGCATTTGTACTGATTAGGGCTCATGAAGGGCAAACGACCTATTTATATTTATTTACAACAATAACAGCTATTTTTGAGCAACTGCTATGCACTCAACAGAAGAGTTTTCCAGTCCTCCCAGCAAATGCTGTGTAGGTAGCTCCAGTTGCCCTGACTATGCCCACAGCCCTGCGATTTATTGCTACACAACAAATTCCCCCTAAACTCAATGGCTTAAAATACCAGGCATTTTATTATTTCTCACAATTCTAAGGTTACTAGGGGCTCAGCTAGAGGGACATCTTCAACTGGTCTGGCTTGGAGCTCTTCATGCAGCTACAGTAAGTTGGAGGCTGGGGCTGGAACATCCAAGATGGCTCCACTTCTGCCTGGTGCCCTGGCTGGGAGGTCGGGCTTGGTTGAGACATTGGGATGGCTGGGCATCTCTCTCCCGGGGGTCCCAGGGCCACTTCCTCTCCAGGGAAGGCCTCTCCACATGGGTCTCGCCCTCTCTTACATGGCTGCTTGGGGCCCGCAAAGCGCAAAAGCAGAAGTTGTCTGATCTTCTCAGGGGTCAGGCCCAGAACTGGTCCAGTCACTTCTGCCATGCCCTGTAGTTACAGCAGTAGCTGGGCCAGCCTGAAGCCAGTGTGGACAGGGGATCATATGAAGGCACGAGCACCAGGAGGCATGGTTACAGGTGCTCTCTTAGGATCTGGCTGCCACAACCCATGAGCAGGTACGATTATCTGTATTTTACAACTGAGGAGGTGATAATAATTCCCTAGGGCTGCTGTAACAAAGACCACAAACTGGCATGGCTTAAAACAATAGCAATGCATTCTTTCACAGTTCTGCAGACTGGGTGTCTGAAATCAAGGCATCATCACGTCATCAGGGGCACGTTCCCTCTAAAACCTGTGGGGACGAATCAGCTGCTGGTGCTTTGCTGCAGCACTCCAATCTGCACCTCCAAAGCCGCATGGCCTTGTCCCCTCTGTCTCTCTGCCTCTGTCAAATGTCCTTTTTTTTAAGGACACCAGTCATATTGGATCAGGGCCCACCCTAATCCAGTTTGGCCTCATTTTAACTATTCACATCTTCAAAGACCCTATTTTTAAAGGAGGTCAAACCATAAGTCTGCAGATCAGGACTTGAATGTGATTTTCTGGTGGGGGACGTAATTCAACCCCCAGCAGAGGCTGAGGCTGAGAGAGGGAAGGAGGCTTGCAAAATGTGAAGGTCGCCTATGCCGCCGAGAGCAAGGTAGGCTCCTACCTTGCTCTCGTGTCTTTGTCAGCACGGCCTCAGACAAAGGTGCTGGAGGACAGAATTCGGTCCCAAAACGCCTGTTGTTCGGGGTTGCACAAGCTGGGGTTGGACATGGTTCTCTCACCCCGGGTTTTGTATCTGCCCGTGACAGCAGTGAGGAGGCCCTGGGGGAAGTATCGCCACGGCGCCACATGACCTGACAAGGTAGACAACGCACAAGGGGCAAGTCCAGCTAGGCTCCGTCCACCCACAGCCACGGGCCCCATCCGTCCATTCCCTCACATTCTATCAAGGCCTCTGCTCTGTGTCATTGTCACAGCTCACGACATATTCCACCCACTCCTTACCTGCCTCACCCTCTCCTTCCTCAACCAGGAATTTCCCAATTGAGTCTTGAGTCTCTGCAGGTACATCCGGAACCAGGGGTCCCAAGGAGGTGATGAAACTTGGCGGGGAGGGTCGTGAGGAAGGAGCCCCTCGAATAGGACCCCATGATGCCCGAGCCTTTGTCCACGCCACATCTCTTTTCTTGGAAACAATGTGCCGATTTTTAAATAGTTACGTATTTCTTTTCATTTTTACAAATACTCCCTTTACCTTCTCCCCTCCCCCTCTAATCTGCTTTCTATCTCTGCAAATGTGCTATTTCTAGACATCTCTTATTCGCGATGTCATACAATATTTGTCCTTAGGTGTCTTATTTCACTGAGCCAAGATTCTTCCATGTTGCCACCTGCCTCTGAATTGCATTCTTTCTTCTGGCCAAATGATATTCCATGGTGTGTACGGAGCACATTCTGCCTGGACACTTGGGCTGCTTCCACCTTTGGGCTGTTGTGAAAAATGCTGCCGTAAACACAGGTGTACAAGTATCTGTGCGGGACCCTGTTTTCGCTGTCTTTGGGTGTCTTTTGCCCAAATATTATTTTAGATGCACAGTTCTCAGGAAATGGGTTGAACAGCTTGGCCCTCAGGGTAGGGCAGGAAAGAGAATGCATTCAGAGTGATGGCTTAAGGAAGTGAGTCGTGATAACCATTAACACACCACTTGGGATTTGGTTTGTTTTCTTGTACAAGCCAATACCTTTCAACAGCAACTGCTGTTCAGGTTGAGCTTCAACTTTTTCATATTACCAAAGAAAACACAGTAATGCTATTGTTTTTGCTGTACTTTTCCCCCTAAAAAAATGGAATTGTTTTTGTTGATTGGGAAAGTTACCAAAAATAAGCTCCTTCAATCACAAATGTTAACAGAAAGGAAATCTTTAGGTCATTTTAAGGATGAGAAAGGACTGCAACCGTGCAATAGCTGTTACAGATAATGGAACACCAGACCAGCTACACTCAAGTTTTTCTTTGCATTTAATGCATAAAGGAGAAAAAAATTCCAGCAAACTTGAGGAGAAGGAGTCAGTTTTTGTGTTGGTCCCTCTGTACAGGGTCTGAACAGAAATAACAGTATATAATAGTTCATACTGAAGGAATGCAATAGTTAAAAAAAATATTTTCCTTCTTGAGAATCAATATTACAAATGCGTCATGTCCTCCACGGGTGAGCCATGTGGCTTCCTAAGAGGGAGGATGGAGGGAGGCAGGTTGGGATGTGGGGCAACTCTCTAAAGCACCTTGGAAAGGGAGCTTTGCTATTCATTGGTGGCTGTTATTTTGGGTCCAAACTCATAATCAAGACTCTATCTAAGAGTAGCTGAAGTCATGCCTATTTCCAGCGGCTATGGAGTCTGAAGCCATTTGGTCTCCTTGCAAGGAGTCGTTCCTCTTTAAAGCACATGTTAAAAATGCCTTACCTGGGAGCTGCTGGGGGCCTGGGAGAAAGGGCAGGTCCAAAGGAAGACAACGTGCCTTTGTGACATGTTCAGGGACAAAGCTCACCAGTCCTTTGGCCTCAGCGCAGCCTTCAAAGGCTTTGCACAGAGGGGAAGGCAGGACATTCCGGTACCTTCCGTGCACTTTTACTTTGCCAAAGTGGAGTGACAACACAGAAGCCCAAGCATTCGTCCTTGAATTTTTTTCCCTTTTAAAAGAAATCTTTCCCCTACCCAGGAATATTACCCCTCACCTCTGTTCCTTTCTCTCCAGGTTGGTATAATATTGTGAATAGATGGTCAATTATTCTACATGGACATAAATATTTTACCAAATAAATCACAAACTCCTTGTGAGTACAAACCATGTCCTATGTTTCCGTAGTCATAGTACCTGGCTCATAAAATACTTTTTAACAGAGTTGGACAGTTAGTTCAGGAATGACCTTTACTTCTTCTTGCAAGAGACAAACCAAGTGGGTGCTGTGGCATATGCCAAGGGATTATGCGTTTTCACCCATAGAAGAAAGCATCCCAGGATGAGAGCCAGTGGCCTGGGAGCCTCTGCTCCTGGCTCAGCTACACATAACTCGATAGTTCTGGAACAAGCTCCTGTGGCTCTTGCTTTCCTATTTCAGAATTGACTTATCTGGAACATAAAAAAAAGGTTTCAATGTTCTATAAGGTTTCTTCCAAGTTCTAAAACACGAGGCTAAGTGCTGAAAATGTTATTTGATCTATAACTGTCCTAGGCATGAATGGGAAAGCAAACAGAACTCATTCTCATAGCATCAATCCAAGGCCTCATTTGAATTTGTTTTAAAAAGTGTATCAGTCCTGATGCATTCACTGCAGACCTCCTAATAAACTATCCAACTCACGGTGAGCAAACATGCCAAGTATAATAATGGCCATTTGCATTTTGAATAATTTGGGGGTATCTCGGGGTATCTGGAACCAAGCTGCCTTGGGTCAGTGATGACACTTAAGGGCTGGTGCACGGAACTATCTTTTGCAACATCTTCCCTTCAGTAAGATTCATTCATTCACTCAGCAAACATTTACTGAGTGCCTACTAGAAGTCAGCAGAGAACAAGAAAAGGTGGCACTTACATCCTAAAGGCAGCAATCCAGGCAACAAATAAGGACAGAAGATATGATAAGTGCCGTAAAGACAATAGAACAGCAGGTTTTGATGGAATGATGCTGCTTTCGACGGGCTGGTCAGGGGAGGCTTCTCTAAGGAGACTCAGGAGGAGAAGAGCTTCTTTGTGCAGAGATCTCTGGAGAGGAAAACATTCCAGGCAGTGGCAGCTGCAATTGCTATGGTCCTTAAGTGGAAACAAGATTATTGTGTGTCCCAGTGAGCATGCAGGGTGGCCCTGGACACAGTGCAGAGGTGGAGGACACATCACGAAGGCCAGGCAGGGCACATGGAGTTGATTCAAAATGGGAGGGGAGGCCAGAAGAAGGTGTGCGGTGGCAGAGTGACATGGCGCTAGGCTGGGTTCCTTAATTTTCTTGTTCATTCCTCGTACTTCAGGTTGGTTCCACTGTAGCCATTAGTGCTTTCTATTCATACCCTTGTGCCGTTGTCTCAGAAAAAGTTCTCTTCGTTTCAATTCCATTCCACTGAAAGCAAAAGTACCCTGGCCTTGGCCAGAAAGTAGCGTTAGAGACCCATCCCACCTCACCTGGAGAAGAGTGACCTGGCACCCTAACCTGGAGATGCTCATTTCCACAAAAAGCCGGGCACCAAGCATCTACACACTGTGCTGCTGAGCCAGCCCCCCCTTACAGACCAGGGGTCCCAGGGTTAGCAATCTGCCCCAGGTCGCACAGCTAGCAAGTGCTAGAGTCAGGATGCCTGGAATGGAATGGGTGACCTTTTCTTTTTTTTTTTTTTTTTTTTTATAGCATATCCCACCATTTCAATCACTTGCTAGGCAATGAGAAAACAGAGGTGAACAAACCAGACAGGTTGGGCCCTCATGGAGCTTAGTCTGGCAGAGAAGAGAGAGTCAAATGAACGACTCCACAAATAAATACCTAATTACGATGTCATATATACACAGTCATGTGTAAATCATAATGGTGGCTACCCCCATGGGTTGCAGTGAGGTGCCTGAGTCAGGGCTCTTACAAAGAAATCTGGGCAGCGTGAAGCTGGTCCACCAGCCCCGGCCCGCCCACAGCTTCATCTCAAACAATATGGCGTGAGTCGGTGTGCGTGCCCCAGCCCCCCTACCCTGACCTTGCCTCTCCCCTGGGGCCTGCGGCTGGGTGCCACCTCCCTGCTGTGTCCTCCACCTGCCAGCTCTGACCACCCACTGTCCACCCATGCCCCTGCAATGTCACCACTTCAACGACCCTGGGGAAACACCTGTCATTTCCATGAAGACCTCCACCCCAGAGACTCATGTCCCATTGTATGACAGCTGGCCTGGTAAGATCCAACCCGACCTCACTGATGGGCAAAGGGCCTAATCCCCAAAGTGCCCTAAAGACCCCTCTAAGCTTCCCTGGAGTCTTAATCTCATCTCCTTAAGTCAGCCTTCCTTAAACCCTAAAAAATAAGCTCAAGATAAAGAACAATTTTTATCCAATGTAATGAAATATAATCTCTTCTTAACAGTATTGTCCATTTCTGGACCTTGACCTTTTCAAACTGTATCTACTAAAATTCTGCAAAACCATTCCTTTGGGGGAAAGCCGGGATCTTGGTTGGCCAACTTTCCTTGGGCTCACAGTGAAACTGGACACACTGTAGCCATCCTGAAAAGGTGGGCTCTGGTGCTTTATATAAGAGGCCAGTAATCAGCCAGATTAAAGCCTACCAGCCCTTCTCATGGCATCCTGTGGAATCACACAAATCTCCTGGGGATCTTATTAACATGCAGATTCTGTCCCCAGGGGTCTAGGGCAGGGCCACTGAGTCTTCTTTCTAACAAGTGCCCGGGAGATGCTGACCCTGCCAAGCTAGGGCCCCACTTTGATTAGCTTCTTAGAAGTGCAGAATCCTGGGCCCCACCTCAGACCTAGGAATTGAATCTACATATTAACAAGATCCCAGGTGGGTTCTGTGTATTTTACAATGTGAGAAACTCCGGTCTCTAGGGTTTCCCACCACCTGTGCCCATGGCAGACATAGCTAATCAATCACAGCAGTCCGTGACATGTCTGGGAGCCTCAAGGTTCTGGGCTGCGAATGTCCCAACCACATTTGTGAGAATCCCCCTGGCAAAGAAACCTTACAGCAGCATCTGTACCAAAAAAGATAAAGATAGGAAGAACCAGCTCTAACATAAGACTAATGAAACAGGAGAGGGAAACAAGTCAGGGCAAAGCCCAGCTTTCAGAATCCCCAAGCCAGAAAGATTTCTAGAAGGAGCCAAGGAAATGCATGTAATGTTGGGATGAAGCATAAATATAGGTGAGGGACATGGTGTGTCTGTGTGTGTGTGTGTGTGTGTGTGTGTGTGTGTGAGGTGGGGTGGGGTGTTCTGGAGGCAGTGAGAGAAGGGTCTGGAGCAGCTGAATGTCCATTTTGGCATAGATCAGGAAGAAGGCCTCGGAAGGGCAGAGAACCTGTCCACTTTGGCTAGGGTTGAAGGAAAGGCAAGGAACCTGTGCCCTTGGCAGGAGGCAACAAAAAAGTGCACCCACTGTCAACCAGGTAGGGACTGGCTCTGTCACATCAGTGATCTCATCCAGGTTTCTCAATCCGTGGGGAGGTACAGATGGGGAAACTGAGGCCAAGAGAGTTTAGATTTGGGGGCTGAAGCCCCACCCAACCTGCCTGCAAAGGCCAGCTTCCTTGACTCATACTTATTCATACTTTGGCATAAATAAAATCCATGTCTTGCAGTCTCCTGACAAATGTCCACTAGAGGGTCCTTGGTGGGCTTGCTTGGGTAAGGGGGCAGAAAGGGGTGAGAATCAGTGAGGGTATCCAGAGCCCAACAGTGCAGCCAGGTGGAGGTAACGCCCCAGTAGGTATCTGACCAGACCCCCAAGGAAGGCAGGACAGGTTCCAGGGAGGTGCTTTTGTCAGCTGAAGTGCAAGTCGGGCAGCTGTATCTTCTCTGTTTTATTGCATATGTGCTTGGTGCATCTCACTTGCTAGCTCGTGCATCCTCGACGCCCCTTTTTCAGAAGTGGAGGTTGCAAAGGTCAGGCCCAAGCTGTCCCTGGGCTGAAATTCACACCCAGATCAAAACGAGAAGCACCCTTTTGGGCTCATTAAGAAGAAAAGAGGGCATTTATGGGGTTGCCTGGGCACATGCCACCCATTCTAGCATTGCATTTATGTATGGCTTGATTGAAATATGGGGCAATCCATCATCAATAAACTTTCGCAAGGCCATTTATTTGTAAGTTGGGGAATGCCTTTTTCTCGCAGTACCCAGTTCCATGGCAACTTCCTACTCAACTTTGTCCCCTGACACCTAGTGGTTCTCTGTAGAAGTGCAAGGTACTCGCGGGACAACTGCACACAGGTGCAAATGCTACCACTTTGTAGGATAAAAGATGGGCCAAAATTAATGGTAGCTGAAGAATCCATGGAATTTAGAAGATGCGCATTTAAGTCATAAACTTCTATAATTCTATGTTTTATTGCTTATATCCATGCTTATTTACAATCACTGGTGGGAAATACACTATATCCGATCCACTGTCCCTTAATTGATATAAACTACATTTGATAATATAATATATAATATAATGCAGTATAATACAATATAATATAAACCCAATGCTTGCAGACATGCTCAATAACAAAAAAGCATTATAAATTTGAAAATGCTACAGGTCATGAAAGAATCCATTCTCCTGAGGATGGCGTGAATGCTTTAGGATTATCGGATGGATGAAAATATCCATAAATAGGGTTCCCATCTGTTATGTCTAAACTTTTGATAAAACAAGGAGTGGTTTTTAGAGACTTTATGATTACAAGGAAAACTTAAGAGTGCTTCCTGAGTAACTTTCACACCACAAAAGCACAACTACTAAAGGAACCCCAGACAATATTATGAGAACATGTATTTTAACCACTTCCCCACCCTTCCCCTCCCTTCCCCTGTCTCCACCCCAGGGTTCAATTATCGGCAAAAATCCAAGGGGAGATTCTTCAGTTACTAATGTTCCTTTACAGGGAATCCAGCTGAAGGGCAGGGGAAAGCTTTGTCACTGTGGGGCTTGAATCGCAGAATCCAGCAGCGGCTCAGCAGACTTTAACACACTCAAATTATTTTTCAAACATTTTGGGTTTGGCAGAATGCATCTTGCTAAGCCCCCTTTCCCAACATTTTTATTCCTATGTGAATTTCAAGGGAAATTTAATATGCGTGTTTCAGATTCACTTAGGCTTAACTCAACACAATTGTTTATTGAGAGCCACTTTGCATCCAAGAATCTTCTGGAACCCTTTCTTTTACCAGCCCCTTCAAATGACTTTCTTTCTAACCCGGAAGTCTGTGTTTGCCCAGAGTAAATTGAACTCAAACCCCAAAATGATTCAAGTTTGATTCGGAACTCTGAATCCCTGAATTTTGAAGAGGGTTGGAAAGCTTGCAAGCAACTTCTCATGTCACTGCGAATGTCTTGCGGCGGTATTGAGAAGGGTAGCATGTTACCAGCAAGATGCAATGATTATATGGCATGACATTTGGCAGATGTGAAACAGAAAGTCTGACTTCTTGCTGCCTGGATTGGGGGCTGGCCTGGCCATGAATCTTCAGGTCTGGGTGGCCCAGGGAACTGTACAGCCACATCAGCTCTCTGAGTGTTGGCACTTTCCTCCGTGGACTCACAGGTACAGCGCTGACAGTTTATACTCACGAGCAGCTCAGAATGGCAGACCACGTGGTGCAGCCTCATGAGGGCCTTTGCACTAAAGGGACTCTCTTCCTTGGGTTGGCCTCACCATCTAACACAGGAAATGGAAGCTGTGGATTAATCAATGAGCCACATCATGCATCCCATCCCAGGGTACTTTTTCCCTTGATATTTTATTCACTAGAAAACTGAGCACAACATGTTCAGAGCAGTTTATTAAGGCCAAAATAATAAGACATGGTGATAAGAAGTGTTGTTGTTGTTGTTTTTTTATGTCCTGCACTTTTTGTACAAAGATGACATAATTATCCCTCTTGAATTAAGAAGTTTGTTTTCCTAGTCATGGTGATGGGGCAGGATTTAAACAAGCAGCTGTATCTTTAAGATTAAGTTCAGCTGCATATAACAGAAAATTCCAAATAGCAGGCTTAAAGAAGGTAGGGATTTACCTTCTGCTTACATGAAAGAAAGTCGAGAAAGGAAATTCAGGGCTGAAAGCATGGTTCCAGAATCATCAGGGACCCTCTTTCTATGCCTCTGTTCCAACTTGCTTACCATGGAACTTTTACTTTCAGAATTATTTCTTGGTCACAAGGTGGCTGCTGGAGCCCCAGTCCACATGGCCACGTTCCAGGCAGCAGGAAGGAAGAAGGGAAGGATAGCAGTGTGTTTACCTCTCAGCTGACTCAGCCTCCTTTAAAGAGCTTCTTTGGAAGACTTCTGCTTCTATCTTAATAGCCACCTTTGTCTGAAAAAGAAGCTGGGAATTATGTCTTATCGAGACACATTGCTCTTCCCAATAACATGGGGTTCCCCTGGCAAGAAATAAGTGGAGAATTGGGTGGTCAACCAGCCGTCTCCACCTCCCCCACAGTGCTTTCTCCTGGCCTTGCCACAACTCTCCTCCCCGAGCGATTACTGGTGGAAGGCAGAGCCCACAGGAAGAGTTGGGCAGCCATGAACCATCTGACCGCGGGTGGCTGAGGCCTCGTCAAGGCCCGACACACTAATAATTGGATGTCTACCACTTTGATAAACTCAGTTCTCTGCATGCTTCTGCCGGGTCTGAATCTGATTTATTTCAGACCAAAATTGCCTGTGGAAGATCTCCCCTCAGCGCCACAAAGAACCAGCAGGCCTGAAGAGAAAGCGGCTGACAGAAGCAATGAGGCAGCCACATTCTCTCTGCCTTTGTTGGGTGTCCCTGGGCTCATCTCCCTCAGGCCTGGGGTGTCCCTGCAGAAAAGCAGATTCACCCGCATGCTGCCTGAGGTCACAGCGGTGCAGGGGACAGACGGGGCTGACACATCCTCACTCTCCTCCTGGAGTGAGTGGGAAAGGTAGCTAGCCCCTTCTCGAGTCAAGTCTGGGAAACACCGGACACCACACGAAACACAAATTCGTTGATCCTGATGGGTAGGTAGTTATAGTAAAGGCAGACTTCCCTTGTCCCAGGGGTCCCCGTCATCCCCATTTTATAGTTGAGGAAACTGAGGTGAGGCTGCCTGCCCGGAGTCACTGAAGGGCCCATGTGGGGATTTGGCAAGCTCCACGGGCCTCCCTTACCTCAGAGAACCTCCCTCACTGGCGAGCTCTCCATGGACGGGTTCTGCACACTCAGGCCCAAACTCCTGGCTGCTGGAGAGAGGCAGTTCCTGCCGAGCCTCGAGCTGGTCCTGCCTGGGCAGAGAGAGGAGTGGGAAAGATCTGCCAACCAAGCAGGGTGGCCCGGGAGACTAGCAGACCACGGGTCCATGCCAGGCCTGAGCTCCCCCAGCTGGGATTAGGCATCAGTCTTGAAATAAAGGAAAGCAAAGTGGGGCTCCATTATCTTCAGCAGCATTAACTGCATTTGCTACAGGCCTCAGCATCTCCCACATTTGTTTGTGGATTTAAAAATAGCTTTGGGGAGTGGGACAGTTGATATCTGCCTTCTATCCTATCTTTGTCTTTTACTCATGCTTATTGTTATTTACTAAAACAAATAAGCCTTCAACACGAGGTATTTTGTACCCAGATAATTTAGCATGCCAAAAAGCACCATACAAGATCAAGCTATTTTTTTCACAATGAGATTAGCAAAGTAATTGTCGACCAAGTGTGGGTCCCAGGAGCAGGAGAGACGCCAGGGAGACCTGCTGGCTTCCAAGAAGGAATGCCCCCTAAGAAAAGCCTCAGGGCTAATAGGTACAGCACTTTACAGTCTAGAAAGCATGCCCTCACACCATTTTCTTGCTTGTGCCTCCCCCAAAACTGTAAAGTGGGAACTAAGATGATCTTACTGAAAAGGAAATCGAAGCTCAAAGAGATCAGGTGAACATCCAAGGGCGTGGAGCTAGAACGGAAGGCAAGGTCGAGGGAGAAGGGGGCTGGGCCCCCCCACGCCTTAGGTGCTCAAGCAGCCTATGGGCCATCCAGACACCCAGGGACCCACTGTGAGCAAGAACGAGTCCTTCTGCCTTCCCCAGCTCCTGTGGGATGCTACCACCCTCTTGTACCTTTCAAGCCTTCTGCACCATCTCTGGTCTTGCTTACTCAATGTTGGGAGCAAGTATCCACATGCCTCTGTTTACTCACCTGTGAAATGGGGAGAAGGGCATCTTGCTTTCGTCTCTCCTTGTGAACAGGATGGCCTGCTGAGCAGCCAGACAGGGTGGGGGTGGGGCAGGGGCATGTAACCGAGGCAGTTGATGGGTCTAGACAAGCCCCGAGCAAGGCGCCGCCTCCTGCCCCTCTTTCTGGGGGCTTCTTCCCCTGAAAATGTCTATGACTGGGTGTCTTGCTCGGATCTCAAGTACGTGGTATCACGTGGGTGCCACCTGGAGGAGCTGCAGAGCAGGATGGTGTCCTCGCAACAGCCCCCAAAGCCATATCTCAAGGGTCGTGAGGGTGCCTGCGGGGTGACAGGAGGTAGCCTCCATCCACACTTCATAGCCAGTCAGACGGCGGAGGCTGCCCACCTTTGGACAAGGGGCCTTTGCACCCTTACCCTCTAAGAGCAGAATTCTAACCCCACCCCTTTACCCCATCATCAATCTGTTGATTATTTAATTAAACAACACTGTTCCATCTACATTTTTTTTTATTTTATTTTAAATCCCTAACATTCATTCAGGCCCAGGATCCCAGATAAATTCTTGAGATGGAAGCTCAGTTTGAAAAGCTTTTCTAGCTGTAGGCTTTTGATGCTTGATAGGCTTTGGTACCTGGTTTCTTCCTGTGCAGGGAGAATCTGCTGCCAGGCCCTGCTGGTCCACTCAGTCCCAGGCACCAGGATGCTGGAGTTCTGTAGTTGGCCAGAAGTCCTGGCATGAGACATCTGCCCAGTGGAGATCATGGGGACAGGTGGGCAGGGTAGAGAGTCCGGGTGCTGGCAGGAGCAGTGGAGGCATTGGGGATGGACACTGAGGCCCCCCAAACAGACAAAAGGAGCCTCGGGAGAATAAGAAGTGGCTCCCTCCCACTAGTTGTCCATCACTTGGAACTACTCACAAAAAGAAATATCTTCCATTAAGGGGGCTGAAGAGGCTGCTCCTAGCTAGGGATTAGACCACTGCCTTTGTCGGGGGAGTTGAGGCGCCATGTCATTGTTCCTGAGACCTAAGGAATGACATGCATGAGGAGCCGGCCCGGGACCTGGGGCAAGTTCCTGGGGTTGGTGGAGCCTCAGGTGGGGCAGGTCGGGCCTCTGGGAAGTTATGAGCAACCAATGCACCAAGAACCTCAATTCTAAAAATCAATTAGCTGCAAAGAGCTCATTCACTTTTTGTTGTTGTGTTGCATTTTTAATCGACGTATGATTTACGCATTTCTCAAATCAAAATAATTGCATTCCAGGGGCCGGGGCTGGAAGGCTGTGTGCGCCTGTGAAGGCCAGAGGCCCAACAGCGGAATGCAGGAAAGACCTGAAGCGTTTCTTTCGTCTCTTGCTACTCGGTGTATTAAGCCCCTGGGTCGCGGGGAAACTCCGAGTGTGGCGCGCTGGGGTCTGTCCAGCGAGGGGCACCCGGAGACCCGACGGCAGCCGAGGCGCGCGCGGCAGCGATGCGGGGCCATCCCACGGGGATCCTGATCCCCGGCTCCGCGCGCAGACCCCCGCGGGGCGCGCAGACCCCGAGCGCAGAGCGCCAGCCCAAGCCGGGCAACCGTGGAAAGCGACAGCGGGGAGGGGGCAGCAGGTGCCGCGCGGGTTTGGCCCGTGCGACCCCGAGGAGGGAGCCGGCTTCTGCGGCCCCCGCGCCTCATCTCCCTGCCCCGGCCCGCTGGCCGAGCCCTGGGACTTCCGGAGCCCGGGCGGCGCTGCGGGGAGTTCGTCCCAGGGCAGCCTCCGGGCTGGGGAGCGGACGGCACCGCGCGGGCGCTGGCAACCGGCACCCAGGCCGGGGCGGCGGGCGGGGTGGGGGAGGACGGGCCGCCCCCTCCCCTCCTCCCTCCTCCCTCCCTCCCTTCCTCCCCGTCCTGCAGCCAATTAGACGGCCCCCTCCGGCGGGAGGCGTGGGGCGCTTCATAAGGCGGCGCGGAGCTGTCACCCCGCGAGCAGGCTGCGCACCGCCCAGGCCCGAGCCGGCGCGCCGCACACTCGGGCGCCACGGCTGGGAGCGCGGAGGAGCCATGGCTACCACCAACGGGGCGCTGGAGAATGGGCAGCCCGACAGGAAGCCGCCTGTCCTGCCGCGCCCCATCCGCAACCTGGAGGTCAAGTTCACCAAGGTGAGGTGGGCGCCCCTCCCACCCGACGGCCTCCCGGCTCCGCACTGGCAGCCTAAAAACCCCGGCGGCGGGGCCGTGCTCGCTTCCGACAGTTCTGGACAAAGGGCCGCCCGGCCGCGAGGGGTGCTTTGCGCCGCCGGCCGCGCGCTCTCCGCGGGCCCCGCGGAGCGCTCGGGACAGCGAACCTCTCAGTCCCCGCCGCTCTTCCAAAGCCGCGCCCCTCACGGGGCGTCCCGTAGGTGGGGGTGGTGAACCCGCGCCCGGCTCGCCCACCGCGCGGACTGGAGGGGCCCAGCGCTCCGCACCCCGGGTGGGCTCCAGTGGGCTCCGGCGGCGCAGCGCGGCGTTCGGAGACTCGCAGCCGGGCGAGGGAGGCGGCACAGCGCCCCGCGGGGACAGGCTGCAGCCCGGCGCGGCCCCGACGTGCCCTGCAGGACCCGCTTTGAGCACCAGCAGAGGCGCGCGAACGGCGGTGGCGGCCGGAGCGAAGGTCTCCCCGCAGACTCCCCGGGAGGGTGTCGGCGACGGAATCCATAGGGCTTGGGGAGGTTCACAGGGTGCGCGGGAATGCCAAGAGACACTCGTAGAAGACGGGCCGCATCAGGGAGTTGCAGTTGGGAGACTCGGGAACATGTCGTCGGAAGCCAAGGGAAAATCTTCCTGTGTTTAGCTTGTTCCCAGGTTAGCAGTTGACCAGGGAAAGTGAGAAAATGTTTACTTGATGTAACCGTCCTGGAGCCTAGAGAGGTCCTGGGAGTTTACGGACAAGGAGCCCTTTCCTGAAGGCCTCAGATCTGGGCTTTTGGAAGCTTTTAGAGGCTCCAGTAAGGCTGACGCACCCGGGTCCCCTCCTGTCGCGGAAAAGCAGGGTTCTGAGTTTTCTAGCGCTGCTGGCCGGGGAAGTGGGAGTGTCCGCATAGCTGCGGGGGGGAAAAAAAATCACCTTCCTGGGACAGAAAGGAAGAGGGTGAAGCTCTGGGTGGTGGGCGAAGAGGGTTAGGAGTCGTGCGACACTGTTTAGAATTAGAGATGTGCTACGCCCCCTGGCCAGGATGGGGACACTTCGGGGGGCAGAGGCTGAGAGCCACGTTGGAGTCACTGTCCCAGCCTTGGCTCCTCTTGGTTTTACGTCCTATCCATACCCCTCCCCCATCAACGCCAGCTGACCCAGCGCTTAGAAAATTCCGCCATCAATTTTACCTTCAAAAGTAGCAATTATGTCTCTCAAATAGTTTTAATCAAGCAGAGAAAGTGGCAGGCCGCTACGTGTGGCCTTTAGATTTTGGTCTCTTGGCACTTAATTCCCAATGTCGGCAGCTCCTCTCATCACAAGACATTTAAATGAACTGTTTTCAGAGAACTGTAGAGGTTGGAGATTATTTTTAATGTCGTTTCCTTAGTATCAGCTTCTGAGAAAAAATTTCAACACAAATTCAGTATACTGTGAGGGTATTACCTTTATTGTTTTATGTCCAACACTGTGAAGCCAGCGCTGGTGGTGGTGGTGGAATTGTTCAGAGTTTTTTGTTTTATTTCATCTTTTAGGTTGTTTTTATTTTTGTTTTAACTACATAGAAACCAGAAGAGAACTATATTATTGTCCTTTAACTTTTTACCTTCTTGAGTTCTATTAGAACAATCCAGCTATATAGGGAACATTTTCCGCTTTTTCTCTGATTCCTTATGGCCCTTTAAAAGTCTAACTGCAGCCTTAGGGAGGAGAATTTTAGATGATTCCCAGAGCAGTGAGTGTCGGTTGTCCCGGAGGGTCCCCCTCTTTGCCCGTTGAACAGAATTGGGTGTGTGATTAAGGCTGAGGCAAGGTGGTGTGATGCATGGGCTGGTGAGCCTGGGTTCTTAGGGGACCCCCAGACAATGACCTCACCAAGCCATAATCGCCTCACCCACGTCCTTACTGTTGAACCCCCCTCTACAACTCCTCCCCACCCCTCACCCCTTCACCCCCACCAACACTCACACACATAGCAGATGTGGGACGGGGGCAGCCCATGTGGCTGAGGGTGGACAGCCATTTCCCCGGCTTACAATGTTTCGGAAGTCTCTGGTTGAAGAGGTAAGGGAAAGGAGGCCGAGGAAAGAAGAAACCAGAGAAATAGAATTACCGAATCTAGGCCTAGGGCAGGCAGTCCGGAGGGGTGGCATGTGTGAGCCCATCATGGCCTGTTATTTTTCAAAACGGACACACGGTGCTTCTTGCTAATGGCGGACATACCAGGAATAGTGAGTCTGAGCAGCCTCTGCCTTCCAGAAGGAAGGCTTTGTCCAACCCGCTTTATCTGGTCTTCTGGTTTAACACTGGGGTCTAGGGTTAAGCTGTGTGATTCTGGGGAAGTAGAGGGTCCCTCCACAGATTTCTGAGATCACATCCTCTTTCGTTTCAGGGGTCCCTTTCCTTTCCTTACAAAATTTCTTCTAGTAGCCAAGATTCTGTTTTAGGTTTTCTGTTTATTGAAACACCTGTGTTTTTTTAATCTCTTTTATGAAAAATGAAATCCCCCAGATCATCTTGTTTTGAAAGCTCCTTTAAGAATAGCCTTAGCTGAGCAGACTGAGCATCCAGTGGAAATTATTGGAGGTGGTGTCGGCAGAATTCATTTGTGTGAGCTCCATTTTCACCTCCACTCCGGCAGTAGGCATGCCCTCAGCTGCAGTTTTCTAGCTCAGTCCTGACGCCATGTTACCCGGTTCCTTTGGTAAAATGTGAATTCCCTCCGCTCAATATAGCTTCTGATTTACACCTCTATAAGGTGTCAGGTTTGTGTTGTAGGAAATTCACAAGTCAAGGGAGACAATCCTTTTACAGACCCTTTATCTTGATTCGGGGTCCAAAAAATACAGCCAGTATTTGGCAGGCTGCCCTTGCTGACCCGTTCCTTATTTACATTTTGGTTTGGTTTCAGTGGAAAGAAAATCAACAGTAGAAGCCACTTACAAGATTACTTACTAGTATAGTACGAAGGAAAAAAAGTTTGCTAAATTAGAAACATTGTGATGGGAAAATATGGTTTAAGAGTCAAGCAGCCTGAAATTTTTTTTTTTTTAATGTTGCTGGTTAGAAAGGACCACAAATCAAGTCACAAACAACCAAATACTTCTTCTTTTTTTTGGAGGAGCATGCTTGGAGATGAAGTGTGACAGAATAACAGACATCTGATCATTGTAATCTGTTTCCATCCCCCTTATTTATATTCTCTGCTGCTACCTTCTCATTTTCCCTCGTGTTTGGAATGGATATCAGGAAGGACCTAGAATCAGCGATTTTCACGGATAGTCTCTATTATCTAACCCACGAAATTTCATCTTCCTCCAAATGGGCCTTTCTTCCTTGGCTGCCCTTTCCTCCCCGCGCTAACTTCTCTCCTCTTCTCCACTTATTAATTTCTCGCTGTTACCGAGTGATTACTTGCTGGATGGCAAAAGTGAACGCTTGGATTTGGTTTCAGCTGGAAGAATAAACCTGTAATTGTAGCCTGGCCTTGTCCTCATGCTCTTCCCTGGGGGCCCTGGCCTCACGGTGAAGGCGCTGAGCTTCCAGAAGTCAGGGAGGGTCACCCTCAGCTTTGGATTCCAAACTGGGGAGGGTGGGCTCTGGCCACCCGCCCACCCAGAGCCTGCCTTGTGAGTCAGTCTCGGCCGGGTGCAGGCGTCCCCGCTTCCCACGGGGAGTTAGCGGAATGGGTCCGCTCCCAGATGGCTTCCTTCCTGAGGGGCTGCGGAGTCCGTGCAGCGAAGCACAGCCCAGAGAACACAGCCGGACCACCCACTCGATGAAATGGCTCTCCTCTCCCGTCTGTTGTCATTGGGAGTCCAAGTACTCCAAATGAGTCAGGATCACGGTAATTGGAACTAGCCCTCGTAGCGACACGATTCCATATTCCGACGATTTGGAGAGAGGCAAAATAAAGCCAGTGGCTACCGGCATGCAATCTGATGAGCTGGTTCTGTACCTTGAAATGACTGACCGCTTTTTATGGGCTAGGAATGCCTCTAACCTGTGTGGTCCCTTCCTGCGGCTCGTGTCTGTCTGCTCCTGTAATGCTCGCGCTGGGATGAGGAGGTTCTCCCAGGCTCCCAGCAGGAGGACAGTCTGGCCTCTCTCCAGGCGGCCCGGACCCCTGGCCCAGTTCTTTTCCAGAAGCCCTGCTCTTTTTTGAATGTGATTCTTTCAAGGCCGTTAGGATTTAAGTGTAAACCAAGAGTAAATAGTACATACCTTTTAGAGAGTGGACGTGAAGTTCCTTTTAGTTTGCTCTTTCGGACTCCTAGGCCATGTTCTGGACAACTGAACGTCCCAACTAAGTGCTTTTTGAGGGTTGCTTCTTGGATTCTGGCTAGGAGAGGTTATTTGCTGTAGTTCTTAATATAACTTGAAAACTTTCAAATCTAGATAATTATCTTTGTCCGCCAGCATTGGCTTTTTGAAGTCTGCCCTGCTTAATCCAGCCCGATGTGAAAATAGACAATTTAAAGTGAATGGTGGGGGAAGGGGTGCTGGCATGCATTAATGAGAACTAAAGCGTTCGAGTCAGAGCCTCATCTAAAGCTGCTTACAGACCCTTCGGGGGCAGGCAGATAGATTACTTGGCACTAAGCATATCTAATCTTCCTCCAGACTCTATGAGGGTGTGATTTAGACCCTTTCTTAAACTCAACTTTATTAAACTGTGAATCTGTATTGTTGCTTAAAAAAAGGAACATTCTAGCAAAAATTCTAAATGACAATAACTAATTCTCCGAAAATGTTTTTGATGTCAGGAGCCTTGGATTCTCATTCCCAGCCTTCTCCGGGTTTAGTCTCCTCTGTAGACCTGGGGCTGGGGAGGAAGTGGGCAAGAAGACAAGCAAGATGTTCTTACCCAAGGTCCTGAACATGTTAAAATGATATGATTTTGATTTAAACCTAATGCGTTACCTCTGTCTTTCTTGGTTAGATATTTATCAACAATGAATGGCACGAATCCAAGAGTGGAAAAAAGTTTGCCACCTACAACCCTTCGACATTAGAGAAAATCTGTGAAGTGGAAGAAGGAGATAAGGTGGGTCCCCCTCCCCCACCCCACCGAAGTAATTCAGTTAGGGAGAACTAAAGGATAAGGGGTGGTTTGGTTTAGCTACAAGCCAGGCCGGCCCACGCTCGGGCTAGTTCTGCAGCCGCATGGCCGGGAATGGCAGCCGTTACGTGGCTCCGCTGCGAACTCCAGAGTCACTACCCTTTAATGTGTCTTCAACCATGACAATGACCCCAGCTCTTCTCGTCACATGACGACAGAAAGATTTTCGTCAATTTTCTGAACCCAGAGGCATTAAAGAATCTTTCCAGAAAAATTTCCACTCGTATTTTTCACAAAATGCATCATTCCAGCAGGAGATGCTTAAAAATGTAGGTATGCATGAAGGAAAAAAAAAAAAAAGACCAGGGCACCAGGTGACGCAGGGGTAATATCTTCAGGTAGTCACCAGATTTCTTTCTGGCTGGCAACTTATGACCATCTAAAGCTCTCGTCATTATAATCCCATCTGAAAGTGCCTGGTGTCTATTATCATCTAGAAGCTAAGGGGCTTCTAGGAGGGCACTTTGTACATTTCAAGGCCATGAAGTATGATTTGGGTATAAGCTCTTTGAAGGATGGAGGGCAAAGGCAAATCTCACCTGGACCACTAGAGCGTGGGGGGGATTTTCTCAGTAAGTGCATCTTGAACATTGAACAGGGACAGGGTGAAGGACGAGTATGCAAGACAGGCTTTAATGCTGTCCCCCCAGCGGTAGTTTTACAGGTGTGCAGTAGGCAGCGGTTCCCCGGGTGCAGAGCCTCCC
The DNA here is from genome assembly GCF_023851605.1 of Tamandua tetradactyla. NCBI lineage: Eukaryota > Metazoa > Chordata > Mammalia > Pilosa > Myrmecophagidae > Tamandua > Tamandua tetradactyla. The sequence continues at coordinate 83,722,064 of NC_135338.1, read as the reverse complement.
ATGGACAGCACCCAGGAGACAGCGTGGAGGGGCTGGGATGAAGTTGTGAGGGTGGAGGGCGGGGGCGGGGGCACGAGGCCGAGTGGGACTCTCAATTGGAGATTCCTGAGTGTGCTGCCCAGAGGTCAGGAGGGGGCTTCCCGTGGACCTACAAAAGCTTCTGCTCCCAAGCCCCCCCTCCCCAGGCAAGCTTTGGAAGAGCTCTGGAGTAGAAATGTTTTAGTTTCCACTAAAATAGTTTTAAATAAAATAGTTTAAATTATTTTTAGTTAAAAAATAACTAATTATTATTTTTTAAATGACCAAATCCAGGCAGGTCCCTGATAGTGTGTCTTTAAAGAAAAAAGAATAAAAGATTGGCATAGTTTGGGATGGGGGATCCGGCTCAGGCTGGGCCCAGCATGCATGCCCTGCACCTCTCAGGGAGAGGGGCTCCGAGGGGCTGGGAAATTAGCCCGTTCATTGCCCACCAGCGGCCAGAGCCCCTAAGCCCATTTTTCTGGAAATCAGAATTGTAATGTGACTTCAAATAGCTGTCATTTTTTCCTTTTAAAAAGAAGGTTCTATTGTAATTACACTATCAGTACGAAAAAGATCCAGTTCCTTGTCTATAAAATGGTGCAAAAACTCTCTACCATTTAGGATGGAGTGAAGCTGAAGGGAGAGAAAAGTTTATGGAGTTTGATTCCCAGAACCTGCCCATGCCAAAAACAAAAGTCTGTGGAGACCGTCCTTCCAGCTGCCAGCCGCAGACTTTTCCCTTCCAGTCAGTTCTGAGATGCAGGACTCTCAGTCCCCATTCTCACTGGTGGGAGGCTGTTCTCAGCTAGAACAAAACATAAAGACAACCATTTCCAACCTAATGGGTGAACTGTGGGATTTCGGGTGTTCAAGCTGAGCTGACAAATGGAAAAATCTTTCCATACTTGGGTCACCCAGAAAAAATACCCACAGTATGTGATTTTATAATGTTTCAAACAGTTTTGGGAATCAGAACAAACGTCTGTGCTTCTTGGGGAAAAAAAAAAAAACAACTTCAGATGTAAAGAAAGGGGGAAAAAATAAAATCCCTTGAAATCCCCCCACTCCCGAGTGATTTTGAAATCGGCCGCTCCTCCGGCCTGCCAGCCCTCCCTGCCTCCCTACCCCGCCCCCCCTCGGCCCCGGGGCTCGGACGGGAACGAGGACTCCGCCGTCCTCCGTGGTGGGCGGCCGCGCGGGACCCTCGAAGGCTGACGGGCCCTCTCTGTCGTTGGGTCCCGCAGGCCGATGTGGACAAGGCGGTGGAGGCCGCGCAGGCCGCCTTCCAGAGGGGCTCGCCCTGGCGCCGGCTGGACGCCCTGAGCCGTGGCCGGCTGCTGCACCAGCTGGCCGACCTGGTGGAGAGGGACCGCGTCATCCTGGCCGTAAGTGTGCCCCACCCGGGCGTGGGGGAGAGCACGGGCAATGGCTGCAGGGCAGCGGGGGGGTCTCTCGGGGCTTCCGAGGTGCTAGCTCCCTGGTGCTTCGCAGGCGTCCTCACCCCTGAGCTTTATCTTTCTTTCATCTTTGAATCAGACTCCTGTCCCCTGCAGTCCAGCTCTGGCCTGTAGGAGGTTCTCAGGAGGCCACCATCGGCTGGGCCCTAGACTCGTAACCTCCCCGTACATTTACGTGCTCGACCTTTCTCTTTACATTAACTCCGTTTCTTTAAAAAAAAAAATCAATTTTATCAAGATATATTTGCATACCCTATAATCATCTGGAGTATACAATCAGTGGTTCACAGTGATCGCCACATTCAATTTTTGAACATTTTCATCTATATGAAAATATGTAAGACACATAAAAAATGACAGATAAGGCATATAAAAAAGACATATAAGAATAAAAATAAAAATGAGAAAGAATAGACAAAACATTCCATACCCCCTTATCCCACCCCCATTATTTATTTATTTTTCATACTTATTTTCTTATTCATCTGTCCATACACTGGATAAAGGGAGTGTCATCCACAGGTTTTTGTAATCACACGGTCGCACTGTAAAATCTATATGTTACACAATCGTTATATAATCGTCTTCAAGAATCAAAGCTACTGAAATACGGTTTCACCTATTTCCTTCTAGCTCATCTAATACCCTAAAAACTAAAAAGGATATCTATATAATATGCAAGAGCAACCTCCAAAAAGAACTCTCAGTTCTATTTGAAATCTCTCAGCCACTGAAACTTTAATTTTTTTTTTTCAATTCTCTTCTCCCTTTTTGGTCAAGAAGGCTTTCTCAGTCCCACAGTGCCGGGTCCAGGCTCAACCCCAGGAGTTATGTCCCACGTTGCCAGAGAGATTTACACCCCTGGTGTAGGGCAATGAGTTTACCCACCAAGGTTAATTCCCTTTTAAATGTACATTTAACCTCATTCTAGGCAAGGATATTCATGAAACCACAGTGCTACTTATAATTTTTTTCAGTATGTATTAAAATAAATGCGACCACTTAACCTAGGCAAAAAATTCTCCTATGACCTAAAATCACCCCCTGACTCACCCCTGAACTGAGAAGTGGTGGCTGTGTGTGGCGTGGTGGTAAGAGCAGGAAAATCTGGTTATTGGGAACCTCCGACTGTGAAAGACCTGGGTTCAAATCCCCCTCTGCCCCCAAGTAACTGTGTGACTCTGGACAAGTTGTTTAACCTCTCTGACCGTGTATTTCCTTATGTAAAATGTTGCTTTTAACCAGTGTCTAAAAATGGTTGTGGGAGGGCGGGACATGGTGACTCAGTGGCAGAGTTCATGCCTGCCATGCCGGAGACCCGGGTTCGATTTCCGGTGTCTGCCCATGCAAAAAAAAAAAATGGTTGTGAGAAAGATACACTTAGAGTCCTTAGCAGAATCCCTTGCATGTTGATGGCAACAGTTACTTATAGTAATTATAGTAATGCTATCTCCAGCTACCTACCCTCCTGGTCAGTTGTTTCTAGGCACTGTGGTTCCTCAGCTGTAAAAAACTGGAGATATTAAATTAGCCTTGCCGAGAGGCTGGGTTGCTTCCATGAGAAGCTGTGAAGGCATATCTAAGTTGTAAGTGCATGATGGGGTCCTCGGACCTTTCTTTGCTCTAGAAGTGAATGACCAGAGGAGACCTCAGGGCCTTTGCGATCTGCTTAACCAGCCGTCATGGAATGGGAATCTCTATTTTGGCCTCTGATCTGGAAAAATGGTTTTTTCTTTTCTTGAACTGACATTAGGAACGCACAATGGAGTGACCACCTGTTCAAAGGACAGTGTTAGCCAGGACAGTGAAATCACTTTTGTCCCTGAATGTATTTCTTAAGAGGAGGGTGTTTGTGGAAGGTGGTGGAACTTTCTGGAACTCTCCAGAACTCTCCAGTGCATTTCCCTGAGGTTGAGTTGGCACAGAAACCCGAGCTCTCTTTCCTTTGAGTTCGCCTAGAAATCACAGCGAGGGGAGCATCCTTCTAAACTTAGGACTCTTCTCCACCAGCCATTGGTTTCTTCCTGCAAGGAAAGCCAACCTCAGCTCTCAAGCTGCCAAACTGGCTTTTTCAAACACATTTCTGTTTTCACCCAGCGTGAGCTCATCAGTCTGCAATGTCCGTGTGGACTAATAGCACGCTGGAGAGGATGTGCCCTGGGCACCCCTCCCCACTCTGTCATCGAGTGCCAGTATCATCTTAGGAAACAGTGGCTGGACAGCCACCTTTTTCAGCCAGTTGCATTGCGCAGGCACCCTGTGCTCTGACAGCAGGACTGTTGTAGGGAGCAGGGCTCAGCCTAGCAAATCGCCTTACCATTGGGGCCTCGCTACCCACAGAAATAAGATCCAGGGCTTTGCCACAACATGAAAGGGACAAGAGAGTTATGGGCAAATGGTGGTTTTCCAAAACCCGTGACCACATCATAGGAAGCTGCCCCTCACTCTCCACCTTGAGATGGTGTTCGTGCATTTTCACACAGGAAAGTGCTTCTTCTGGCCATGTTCTGCTGGGTCAGTGGTTTGGACAGACCTGGGTATTTATTTCTGTGTACGGTGCTTGGAAACAGATGTGGGGGATGCGGCAGCCCCGGCTTTCTCTGTACTGCTGAGGCATCCTGGTTCCAGGCTCCAGCTCTTTGGGTTCTTCGTTTCAACCTGATCCCCGTTTCTGGCCCCCCTTCATTTTAAGCCTTGATCTGCTGAGAGTGACATGACAGAGTTCCCCCAGCCCTTTTTCCTTCATTCTTTAGGATGGGAGGGTTCCAATGTTATTAATTTTTCAGAAGATACATTTTTGTTCTTAAAATTCTACAGGAAGTAAACATAGGAGTGGCTGTGGTTTATTTGTGGTTGAGCTACAATAGTTTTTTTTTTTAATGTGGTAACAGATATAACACAAAATTTCCCATTTTAACCATTTTTAAATGTACAATTCAGTGGCATTAATTGTATTATCAGTGTGAAGCAGCCGTCACCATCATCCATTAAGAAAACTTTTTCATCACCCCAAACTGAAACGTTATACCCATTAGGCAGTAACGCCCCATTTCCTCTCCCACCCACCCCCACCCCAGCCCCTGGTAACCTCTAATCTACTTTCTGTCTGTATGACTTTGCTTATTCTAGATATTTCATATAAGTGGGCCTTTTGTGTCTGCTTATTCACAATACCTTTTTTTTAATTTACTTCTTTTTTTCTTTTATCTTTTTTATTTTCACAATCTCTTTTTTAAAGAATTTGACTGTTCAAAACAATAACTAATACTCAGATTCTCAGGTTCAATCCTGTGTCCTCACCTGCACATCTTAATTTTTTTTTGTTAAAAAAATGTCCTGCCTATCATCTCCTGGGTTTTGCTGGGACAGATTCCCTAAAACAAACCCTGACAAATTCCCTGTCAATCCAGTAAGCAAACTTGCCCTTATCAACAATAAAACACAGCCAAGGCTCCTTGAATGTTCACCGTGTCCCAGGCCTATTCCAGGCACTTGACCTGCAGTATCTATTACCCCATTTCAGAGACAAGGAAACTGAGGCCCAGGTAACTTAACCAAGGTTGCCCAGTAAGAGCAGGTGAGCCAGGATGGGGGGCAGGCTGTCGGCTCCTGCCTGCACTCACCAGCAGTCCTCTGCCCATAGTTCCCTTATCCCATTCCAGAAAAGGACCAAGAACAAACTCAGATACGCAAATATTTCTGGGGTAGCCCAGTCCTGGACATCTTCTTCGTTTATTTACAATAGTTTGTTCCCCCCACCCCCGGAAAATAAAACTACCGATTTGGAAAAAAAAAAAAAGGACCAATTTGGAATGCAAATCAGTAGGAGCCAAAACTCCAGCATATATGATGTCACGTGGTTCCGCCTTGGGCCCTGGGCGCCATCTGCTGGGTCTACTCTGGCCCTCGGCATCGTCTTCCCCTGTGTTCCCAGATGAGGGTTGCCAAGCACCTGCCTGGGGCCTGGAGGGAAGGTGGTGGACAGCATCCTGGCTGTTAGAACCATCACATTTTCTAACACATGCGCAGCTCTGCGGGCCGGCACTCTTGTTAATGCTTTAAATTTATTAACTCATTTCACTCTCACAGCGGCTCTAGAAGGCATAGGTTCCACTATTACTCTCATCTTAACAGAGGAGGAAACCGAGGCAGGGACTTGTGACGACGAGGCACGGGGCCTCTGCTCGCCCGGGTTTCTGCTCCTTAGAGTGGGAAGGGCGAGGTCAAGTGCAGCGCCCGGGCGAGCGCGAGAGGAGCCGTGGGCGCGTGGGCGGGTGCGTGGCGAATCCCCCGACGCCGGCTTCTTCCAGCGACTCCCGCCAGCGTCCAGCCCGGGGCTGCGTGTGAGGGCCCCCGCTTCCTGCAGAGACGGATGGCTGGCGGGGTCAGGGCCGGGCGCAACTGGGACCGCTTGTCTGAGGGACAATGGGGTTCTTCCCCCCCACCCCCCAGGCTGGAAATAGAAAAGAATCCCCGCCATTGAGCGGGGGGCGCACGCCCTGCGTAATCACCGCCCCCGCCGCGGACCGAGCCGCGCTCGGTTCCCAGCCAGCATCCGGCTGACCCGGGCGGGGGCGTGCTGCGACTTTTCGCTGACGGCGTGCCCCAGCTGGCTTGGGTCCCTCTTTCCGCAGCCGGCGCCGGCCCGCCGGGCCGAGAAGGACGAGCCCGGGTCCGCGTTTTCTCCGTCGTGGGAGGGGGAGATGGTTCCGAGCGGCCGGCCCTCGGTCCAGCTATCCCGCCGCCCAGCCGTCCCCCGGCCGCCTAACCTTCCCAGGGCTTTGGGACCCACGCGGCCGGCTTGTAGGGCTGAAGTATCAGATGTTAAAGTGCGTTCCCTCCCCGTCAGCCCTTTCTCGGTCCAGGAGGTTCCTGGTGGAGCCACCGTTCCCGGCTCTAACCACCTCCCTGGACGTTTTGAATACAAGTGGTTTTTGCCCACCGGGACAGATCTTAATTTAAAATGCAGCGTTTTACTATAATCCTAAAGTCCACAGAGCTATCTTATCCTAGGAGTATGTTCTCTGCCCATCCCTGTCTTGAGCAAAGCGATAGTTAAAAGGAAAAGAAAGAGACAGATGTCTAGAATGTGATAGATAGATAGAGGAAGGGAAGGGGGAGGGGGGGAGAGAGAGAGAGAGAGGAGGGAAAGAAAGGGAGAGAGAAAGAAATACAGCCAGTATGCATGGCAAAATGTTAAAATTGGTGGATCTAGGTATCTGTGTGAGGATGCGGATGGTATATGTTGAAGTTCTCTATCAGAGTTTTGTATTATTTTTGCAACTCTCCTGTAGCTTGAAATTATTTCAAAATGAAAATTTAAGAAAAAGAGCCAGTGGTGTCTGAAATGGTTGTCATCTTGATATTGCAGACCCTGGAGACGATGGATACCGGGAAGCCTTTCCTTCATGCCTTCTTCATTGACCTGGAGGGCTGCATTAAAACCCTCAGATACTTTGCAGGGTGGGCTGACAAAATACAGGGCAGGACCATCCCCACAGGTAAGCCACGGCAGACCGCTGCCCTCAGGTGGGGTCTCTCTGGGATTCTGTCTTCTCCTTTGTGCAGATGGTCACTTCAGAGCCCTCTGGGACTTTTCCCCCTAGGCACCCTTCCCAGTCCCCCAAAATGTTGCTGTGTCCATTCCATTGCTTTCTAAGGAATTTGCTTTCCAAATTTGAGTTAGAACCACTTCTTTGTATGGTGGACGAGAACTGAGCTGACCCAGTTGTGGACTTCTTGGTTTCTCTCTTCTTGTAACCTGGGTTAATGCAAGTGTGTCTGCCCCACCCCCCACCCCTGTTCTGTCTTGCAGATGACAATGTTGTTTGCTTCACCAGGCATGAACCCATAGGCGTGTGTGGGGCCATCACCCCTGTGAGTATGCAGCTTTTGTAAATAGATTCAGTGTCAGTTTACACGCTGCCAGAATCTGATATACCAGAAATGGAACAGCTTTTAAAAAGGGAATTCAATAAGTTACAAGTTTACAGTTCTAAGCCTATAAAAATGTCCAAACTGAGGCATCCAGGGAAAGATACCTTAATTCAAGAAAAGTCAATAGGTCAGGAACACCTCTGTCAGCTGGGAAGCCACATGGCTGGCATCTGCTGGTCCCTTGCTTCTGGGCTCCATTGCTTTCAGCTCCTGTTCCTGTGGGGGTTCCTCACTTTGCTTCTCCAGGTCTGGCTTTCATCTCTTGGCTTCATTTGGGTGTCTCCAGGTTCTGGCTTGCTTAACATCTCATGGCAATGTCTCCTGGGCTCCAAGCATCTCCAGATACCTGTGTTTCTGTTCTCCAAGTGTCAGCATCTGTGTCAGCTTTGCTATGAAGTTTCTGTTGGCTCTGTCATTTCTCACTGGCTCCAAAATGTTTCCTGTTTTAAAGGATTCCAGTAAACTAATCAAGACTCACCTGGAATATGTGGAGTCACATCTTCATCTAATCGTAGATCCCACCCACAGTTGGGTGTGCCACATCTTCTTGAAGATAATCTAGTCAAATTTTTGCCTACAATATTGAATCAGGATTGAAAGAAACGGCTGCCCCCACAAGATTGGATCAGAATTAAAACATGGCTTTTCTGGGGTACATGATAGATTCAAAATGGCTTCTAAATAGCTCCACCCCATCCCACCATCCCTGTGGCCTTTGGAACCAGTTTCTAGTGTGCTGGGATTCAGTGGCACCAGCATTGATTATGTCCTCGGTGGCGAGGAGCTTGGTGCTGGAGGGGTATGAAGATGACAGAGACCTCATCTAAGCCTGCTCAGAGGAGCCCGGGATTCCACCTGGAAGGGTCAGAAAAGGCCAGTGGCCCTAGGGAGTTGGTCTCTTAACTGTGCCTTCAAGGATAAAAAGACTCATTCAGTAGGCAAAAGGGTTTTCCAAACAGAGAGAAAAAGCCTAGGTTACGTGGAAGAGACGAGCCGATGATCTGAGGGGCCCAGAGCTTAGGCAGGGGGAAAGTGAGAAAAAGAGTGAGCTCAGGTGTCAGGCGTGGGGCCAGCGCCCCGGGAGTGGTGTGAGGAGCCTGGCCCAAGCCTGGTGGATGTGCTGATGCTGCCACAGGCCCCTGCGATGGCTGGGGGGAAGCTGGGGGGAAGGCAGCTTGCAGGGTGGACTGGAGTTTGCTTAGAGAAGTGCTGTCCCTCCAGCAAGCATTTTGTGAGCTCCTGCTACACGCCAGACAGGACGCTCGGGTGCTAGGTACTGAGGACAATGGAAGTGAAGGGCCCAACTGAAGAGTGAGCGGAATTGAAACCTTTCAGGTGATTGAGTTGATAGAGGTTAGTGGCTCATCTGGTGCTGAGCAGAGTCCTGGCTGGAATTGGAGGGCTGGTATTGCTCTTTGGTGGTGTGGGGAAGATCGGGGAGAAGATGACAGAAATTCTGGGTACGTGAAGCTGAGGGGTCAGGGGACTGCCAAGCATAGGTCCCATCGGTTGTTTATATATTTGGATCTGGGGCTCAATAAAGAGGACAGGGCTGCAGTCGTCACTGACAGCGGTCAGCCCAGCGGTTCCCTTCCAGCCAAGTGAGGCATTTGCAGGGGGGCACCAAGTAGAAGTGTGGACTCTTGAGTGAGAAGAGAAGGAAGCCTGGGCCAAACGCCGTAGCACCCCCACGAGCCCCACTGGGGTCACCTGGATGGCTGGCATCCAGGGGGTGGGACACCTTTCCAGAAGGAGACTACAGGGCACTGGGGTCAGACCCTACGTAGAAATGAAATAAAATAGGAGCTCAAAGGCATCTGTTGGATTTTCTCACCTAGAACAGTTCCAGGTGCCGCTGAAGCCAAATTGCCAGGACAAACAGGAAGGGGGCTGGGCTGGCTGGCCAGTACTGCTCTTCCAAGAAGCTGCAATAAAGAAAGAAGGGAGCTGCTAGAAGAGATGTAGGCCAAGGGAAGCCTGCGTGTTTGTAGGGTAGTAGAGATAATGGTATTTAAGTGCTGGAGTTGGAGGAGAAAGAAAGGCTTCCAAACACTAGTAAGGAAATCCTGAAATAATTATTGCGTTCTCTGTGAACAGGACTCTGTGTGTGTTGTCTACTGGTAGGAATCCCAGGCAGAGGTAGGAGGAGTCGGAGGCCAGAAATGCAAGTGAGGGAGTCTCCAACTGCACCCTGAGGTGGCTGCCTGATGCCAGCCGTGTAGAGCTGGGTTTACAGATCAGCTCTTCTGTTTGGCCTCTTAGAGCATAAGGAGCCAATTGAATCCTTTTGGGGTACTGAGGGGCAGCCAGAATCAAGCTGATGGCTTCTCCTGGAAATGCCTTTTTTTCATCTTGTTTCATCAGAGACACCATTCTGGGCAGCATTGTAGCCTGGAGGACACAAGTGTGGACTTGAACCCTGGTTTCATTCTGCTGCCAGCTTCTGGTGCTGGCAAGCGACCTCACCCTTATGTGCCTCAGTTCCCCCAACTGTAAATTGGGAATTATTCGCTTGTAAAGGCTTGCAGGGATACAATGAGTTAAATTTTTAAGTGCTTAGATCAGTGGCTGATACATATTGAGCCTCACTCAGTGAGGGGTCGCTCTCCTTATTCTTACTGTCACAGTGATCTCAGTGTTCTTATTTCTGCAGTTGAAGAATTAAAAAAAAGCATTTCCCAAAGTATATTTCACCAAATATAGTACAGTGGGTGAGGGGGGCAGTTAGTATGTATTCTGTAAGGAAAGAAGAAGGTATGGTGGCATCAGAGCTTGGGAGAGGCAGGGCTCCTTCCTGCAGGACTTGTCAGAGCCTTTAATTTACAAGTCTCTGTAAATTCCTGATGGTATTATAAAAATCCGAAAGGGGAAGGAATCCCTTTTCCAAAGACTTCCTATCCTCTTTGCAAAGGATTCCTGTTAATGTCTCTCAGAATGCCATCTGGGAAGCACCAGGTAGGAATACAATTCCAATCTTCATACAGTCTCAGGTGACCCCCTGCACCCCATCTTTGCATCCTAGGGCTGCAAGTTGCTAACAAAGTACCACAAACTGGGTGGCTTAAAACAACAGAAATCTATTGTCTCACTGTTCTGGAGGCTAGCAGTCTGAAATCAAGGTGTCTAGCAGGGCCACACTTCTACTGAATGTTCTAGAGGCAGAGTCCTTCCTTGCCCCTTCCTGGCTTCTGCTGTGTGCAGGCAATCTTTTGGTTTTTGGCTGCACCACTTGTGTCTCCACTTCCAGCTTCACGTGGCCATTTTCCCTTTGCATGTGTCTCTTCTGTATGTCTCCAAATCTCCCCTTCTTATAAGGACACCGGTTATTGGATTTAGGGCCCCCAATCCAGTACGACTTCATCTTAACCTTAACCTTCAAAGCCCGTATTTCCAAATAAGGCTACATTCACAGGTACCAGGGGTTAGGACTTCAACTTATCTTCTTAAGGGAGGACATAACTCAACCCACAACATACCCCAAACCGAGACTATGAAAAGCACGCCCCCTCCACGGAGGTTCTGTGGGGTGCCTGGGCCGAGGGGTGGGGAGTGGGGAGCGGACACAGCTCCCGTGCCCCAAGACCTCCTGTGCTCTGCCGCAGTGGAACTTCCCTCTGCTGATGCTCGTGTGGAAGCTGGCGCCCGCCCTCTGCTGTGGGAACACTGTGGTCGTGAAGCCAGCGGAGCAGACGCCCCTCACTGCCCTGTATCTCGGCTCTCTGATCAAAGAGGTAAGACATTTCCAAAAGGAAAATGTCACATGTGGTTCACCACAGCCCCACTCCTGGGAACCAGGCAGTGCCCTGCAGTGATATACGCTACCCTGTGGAGGTGTGCCGGGTATGGCAGTGCCAGCCTGGGACCAGCTGGGTGGGAAGGGAACAGCTCCCTGTGTCTCTGTTGAAAGCTGTGCCTTTCCCCTCCTGCACGTGGGTGCTGATCTAGAAGGAACTCTGCTCTTCCCAGTGGTGCTAATGAGAATTCTTACCTGTCATATGGCTTCAAACTTATGGTTTAGGAGCAAATGTTTTGTCTAGAGAATTTGTAAGAGGGTCCCCTGAGGAGGAAACACGTATTTGGGAGGTTTTTTGTGTTTGCATTCATGGTGCATAAATGGCCCATTTTTCTCTTAGAGGGGTAATCGTGCCAGCTCTGGGCAGGGGTCACCCAGAAGCCCCCTAGACAGAACTCTCTGCTTGCAGGAGATTGTCTTCCCCACCTCACCCTTAGCGGGCCCTCCCCAGGCAGCCACCTCTCTGGGGAAGCAAACAGTCAAAAGGGCAACTCCCTTCCAGACTCAACAGGCAACAATTTACTCATTCTGTTTCAATATTGCATGCAGCAAAGATTTAAAGAGATAGAAAGCAAAGGGGGATGGAGAAAAGATGCATTCTTTTCTCTTCTCAGCACCACTTAGGTGCACTTCCTTTACGCTTAGATCCAAGGTTCAAACAGCCAATAATTGACTGTTTCCTTGCTTTCCTCATATCCATGTTTTTTAGGATATGTTAATTCACATTAATTTGACTCCCATCTTCTAAAATCACCACTGCTTAAAAACAGAGTCTCCGAGGACAACTAACCTTGTTTGAATCATAAGCGATGGCATGCTGCTTTACATACTTCCCATTGAAAGTTAAAACAAGCAGCAAGACTTGCATTCCCACACAGATTTGCAGCAGATATGTTTTCCAGTTTCCAATAGTGCTGTTCAGCCCTCAAAGGAAGTACAAAGGGAATTTCCAGATTTGAAATCCACTTAACTGTGCAATTGAGGAGCTTTCCCCTAACCTGCAACTGGAAGTGATTAATCTGCTGTGTAATGAATGACATGGTGAATGGCAGCTCACAGAGTTGTGTAAATGCCTTCCAAGTGACGAGTATGCTCAATTAAAATCATCTGCTCGGGATCACTATCAGTCTTTGGCAGGACATGTCTCTATGAAAAGATAGTTTCAAAAATGAAATATGTAAAATCTCATTAAAGATCAGTATGAGTAGATAGACACACAAACAGTGGCTAGAAAAACTAGACTCAAGCACTGTGTCCTAAAATCTTGAGTTTCTGAAAAAACTGGGCGGTGGTGGGGTGGGAGTCTGTTTTAAGGGAGTCACTGGGAATGGGGAGAGCAGCAGCCCCACTGCATTTGTTTTATGCATGCATGTTAATAATGAAACCTCGTACATATCCAGCACAGAACTGGCAATTCAAAACCAGCGGGGGCAGCGGGGCCTGCCTGCAGGAGGTAGCAGCTCTGGGAATCCCATATTATGAGCAAATGGAAGAAGTGTGAGGGAATGATATCTTGCCATTGTTTGGGAAATAGATGGGGCAAGTTAGAAAATAAAGACGGGTGCTGGGAAAGGGTATAAGGCAGGTACCACTAATCCCTCTGGGGGCAAACCTCCCTGGAGCCCTGTGACTGGGAGCACTGGCCTTGACTGGGAGCACTGGCCTGGCCCAGGCTTCTCAGTGGCATGAGGTGCTCAGGGCTCTCTTGGTCCCCCACTCAGGGGTATGGCTGGTGCTCGTCCATCCCTGTCCTCAGAACACCCTCTCTGTTTCTTCCCAGGTCGGGTTCCCTCCAGGTGTGGTGAACATCGTGACTGGATTTGGGCCCACGGTGGGGGCAGCAATTTCTTCTCACCCTCAGATTGACAAAATCGCCTTCACTGGGTCCACAGAGGTAACTCTTCTCAGGGGTCATTGGAAGAAATGACAGTTGCTGTGTTACTTCAGACCCCTGAACTTGTCCTTAGAGAGGCCCAAATATTTTTTTCTTCTAAATCTGGTCACTGTTAGTAGACAACAACCAAGAAACAGTCACCAGTCCAGTTACCAAACTAAACAGAAATCTAATGGAACTCAGAAGCCTTAGAAGAAAAGGTTGATAGGTAAGATAAAATAAAATAAAAATATAAGGCATCTGTATGGCAGAGAACTTCATAAGTAAAGTTAAATGATAACCCACCAGGAGAAAAACAGCTGTAAATACACAGCTCTCCAAGGGTACAGTCCTTAATATGTGAAGAGCTTCTGCAAATCAGTGAAAACAAAGATAAGCCAAATGGTGGGAAAATGGGCGATTCAAAGCAGAGCAACACTGAATACCCACTGAACTTCATCTCGTTCCCTGGGGAATCAGGGAAATGCAAAGTCACGTGAAAACCAATTCTTCTTCTTTTGTGTGTCAGATTAGTAAAATTCTGTGTTAGAGAAAATATGACAGGCACTCATCTTCACTACACTATTCCCAGCGCAAAGGGCAATTTGTTAGTATTGATCAAAAAATTGTAAAGAATTAGAATTAAAAGATTCATGCATTCCATTTTGAAGACTTGAAAGGTTACTTACAGAAATACTCTCACGCACAGTCAATGACATATTTCCCGGTGTCTTCTAGTTGCTCCATGAACTATTTTGCAGCCATTATCATAAGGAGGTGTGTAATCCTGACAGGGAAAACTTTATGTTGTATTGCATTGAGGCGTGAAAAGAGCACGCTGTAGGAGAGTGTATGTAAGATGTAATCCTGTGGGTAACGTGCGTGTGTGTGTGTGTGTGTGTGTGTGTGTGTGTGTATAAGTAAAACTTATCTGGAAAGTCCCAAGAAATTATCACTTCAGCCACCCTGGATTCAGTCCTGGGGTTGGAGTGAGGGAAGATAAAGATTTTCACTCTTTAATTTACATGCATCTGCATGTGGAATTATGTATTTTTTATTTTATTCGGGTAACATATATATAACCTGAAATTTGCCACTTTAACCATTTTGAAGAATGCAATTCTGTGCCATTAATTACAGTCACAGTGTTGCGCTACCATCACCACCATCCATGAATAGTTTTCCCTCGCCCCAAACAGGAGCTCTGCCCATTGGGCAGTAACTCCGTGTTCCCCGTCCACCCCCGGACCCTGGTAAACTCATCTATGTCTGAATGAATTTGCTTATTCTAGGTATTTCATGTAAGTGGAGTCATACAGAATTTATGCTTTAGTGTCTGGCTTATTTCCCTCAGCATAATGTTTTTGGGTTCTGTCTATAGCATGTCTCAGAACTTCATTTGAGGAATTATTTTTAAGGAGAATGGTTTTGTTTTGTTTTTTTTCTGTACTTAGAACAGAATGAGTCCTAAGACATCCCCATGCCTCTCCCAGTTTAGTCCAGCCAGGAAGCTGCACCGTTCCCACAGCCCTGCAAGAATAGAGCTGCTGCAGCCCTGGGGTCAAGCCAGGTGGGGTGGGTGCCTTTAATGACCACAGTCAGAACTGGGTCTCCACCACCGTGTGGCTGGCATCAGAACAGCCAGGGGCACCAGCAGACATGCCAGGCAGCAGCTCCACGCCTGGTTCTGGGCTTGGCTGAGAAATGGAGGCAGAGAGGAGCAGGGCAGGCTCCTGCATGCAGCTGCTCCTGCATCTATCCTTGTCTTCTCATAGGCAGCAACATCATCCCCTTCCCTCTCCTTGCCTCCTCTTGCCAGGCTTCCCTGCAGAGTTTACTTCCAGAACCCTCTCCGGGTGCCCAGCTGGGGCCAGCCAGGTGGTGCTATCTCTCAGTGGCAACGTCACGGAGAAGAAAGTAGCTTTTTTGGCACCAGGGCCTGTTCAGCCCTAGCCAGCACCCACAGCGGGGATGTTTTCCCACCCAGGGTCACCCTGATGTGTTTGGCTGTAAAACATACCGCCCATAAATCTTGAGCCTATGGCAGCCTTGCTTGGCTTTTGTTGTCCTCCTTGGGAACAGACAGTATCACCATTGATGTATTCCAGACCTTGTTCAGGCCCTTGCCCACGAGACTGGTGACTTTAAAATGCCCCTTCTTATGTGGAAATTGTATCACACCTGCAATGGCCCAGCGCTGCCTGAGACTCTCTGTTTGGCTCTGGGCCTCAGTGTCCACAGCTGTTGGACAGGGATACTGGCCTTGACAAACCTCTCCTGGCTGGGCCAACCCTCCCTCCTAGTGGTACATGAGATGAATAGGGAGACTCCTTCAGCTTCATGAGGGAAGGGCGAGCATTACCGTTTGGTGAGCTGGCAGTCTCAGTGTATCAGAGCTGCTATAACAAATACCTCAGAAATTTATTCTCTTACTGTTCTGGAGGCTAAAAATACAAACCAAGCTGTCAACAAGGCTATACTTTCTCCAAAGTTTGTAGTGTCCTGGTGGTGGTTGCCAGCAATCCATAACTTAGTCTCTGCCTCTGTCTCCATAGCATCGTCCTTCTCTTAATTCAGATTGAGAATTGCAAAAATTCTCACCCCTCCTGCCGCCCTCTGGAAGCTGCTTGCTGTCTTAGAGTGTGTTTCCAAAGAACTGGCTTCTCCTTTTCCTTAAGGTCCACTTCCCTCACTATCTCCCTAATTCTCAGATCACACCAAAGAACCACACAGTACCACCTCCCCCTGCTGGGCCATTGGAATTTCAGATTTACCAGTGAGGGGCAGAGGAGGTGGCAGGGTTCCTGCATACCCCAGACCCCTTTATGAGACTTGCTGGGCCAGCCTGGTGGGCTGAGAGGGGCCAGCAGCCCGGATAGGGGAGCTTTGGATTCAGGAGAGATTTGCAGCCGCTCTGCCATCAGCCGGATGGGTGGTCTTGGGCAAATCCCTTGGCCTTCTGGAAGCTTCCATTCCGTGCTGGCCAAACCAAGGATTCCAGAGCTGAGGTCTGATCTACGTGGAGAGACTGGGGGAGGCCCTGGGGAGGGAAGCTGAAGCATCAGGTCACAGGGGGCTGGGCAGAGGCAGGGGTGACCCCAGGCACCTGACACCATGTGGTACCACCTTCAGGCTTGTGGAAAGCATTCGCTGGCCCAGCCGAGGTTTAACCTTCCCTGTTTTTATATCCTGAAGGTTGGAAAACTTGTAAAAGAGGCTGCTTCCCGGAGCAATCTGAAGCGAGTAACGCTGGAACTTGGAGGGAAAAACCCGTGTATTGTGTGTGCTGACGCTGACCGTGAGTTCCAGTTCTGGGCTTTGCTGGGGCTTTGGGGGACCCATAAATCCCCCTTCCTTTCCTTACCCCAATTCAGAGCCAATTTAAAGAGACACACACATAATAGGGATTTTTTTAGTGTCTTCCTACTTTCAGCCAACCATCTACATAGGAAAATGGAGCCCAAAATGCAACTTCCTTGCTAGTAAAATGTTATATTGAGGATAGGCACAGCTGAGCTGGCAGCCAGAGGAGCTGCCTGTCTCTGCCCCTCAAGATAAGTTTACCTTCTCTGCCCCTGCAGAGCTGTGGCCATGAGATGCAGGTCTGATTTCCTCTCCAGAGTCCCCTGTGAGGGTGAGGTGGGTGGACAGTGGGACTGGAAAAAGAAGAGAAGCACAGGGGCTCCTGCTCACAGGATTCATTTTTCTCCCATCCCCGTGGCAGTATTTTTCTTTAGTGTTTTCAGACTCCCCAAATTGTTGAGATGTTCTTTCTTTGACTTGGGCCTGCTGAATCAAAGGTGGACAGCTACAGCTGGCCCTTCAGAAACACTTCTGGGCCTGGAGGATGGTCTCTCCCACCATCACCAGTTTCCTGGCACAAAAACCCTGTCCAGCAGCTTGTTGGCAGCTTGGGTCTTAGCTAGAACCACATAGTATAATATTAAAATCCTTGTTATTCTTGACTCCCATGTCCAAAATTGGGAAGAAAGAGCCATGCCAGCCATTCATTCACTTGTTGACAGGGTTAGCCATCAAAAAGTGTGACTTCCAGAGTCCTTTGCCTTAAAGAATAACCTCTCCCACCTGCTCAGTGGTACCAGAAATTCCTTCCATGGAGAACAAAGCCTTCTACTCCACATTCAAATAAAGTTGGAATTGCAAACATCCTTAAAAAAATGAGCCAGACACAATTTCTCACTAAAGTGTAAATTACTGATACAGTTCCTTTCCTTGAAGCTAGGTTTTAGTGGGAGAGTGGACTGGGTAAGGAAACAAGCCAGATAGGACACAGGAAAGGGAAGCAGGGCGTGAAGATAGACTGCTCATTTCTTCCTGGGTTAATGTGCCCTTGGAGAAACTTCTTTAGTGTTGCTAATGGTTTTCTGGAACCACATGGAGCAATTCTGGGTGTTTCCTCGCCATAATCCACATTTGGACCCCAAAACACCAATCCCAAAGTGCCAGGACTACTGCTTTGCATTCTTGTGCCACCACATCTGGGTGCCACAACTGTCCCCAATTCATCCTCTTTTCCTGCCATGAGAAGAAACTGCTGCTAAACACAGGACCCGTTCCTTTTGGGGGTAGTTTTACAAGGATCATAAACACACTCTGCAGCCGTCTTCTCCTCCTCATCTGGGCAGTGCCAGTCCACAAAATTAAACCCTGACATAACTAGCATCCCAGGCATGATAGCAACTGTAACAAGCCGCTATTCCTCCACCACCGCAGCTGTCCCCCCACCCTCACCCCCGGCTCCTGGTTGCGATGCAGGAAATGAATTAGCTATATTGGAAGAGGGGCCATTTCAAGTTGGCATCTGGCTGCAGGGAGGGTGGGTGTGCAGAGAGGGGGCAAGAACCTTATGACGCAGTCCTGCCGCCGCATCGACTTACACAAACAACCCTGCACAACACTAACGACCTCCTTCCCAAATCCAAAAGCAGAAGAATCCCTCTGAGTTGTCCCAAGATCGCTGCAGAGTGCCAGCTGGGTCACTTCTCAGCACCTAGAGCCAGGCCCCTGCCCTGAGGACCTTGCCTTTGGTTTATGCATTTCTTAAGCAAGCAGAGGTTGTCTCTGTGGGAGGGGGGAGTGCTGAGAAAACCAGTTTGGTGGTTGAGCTCTAGAAGCCCCCCTACAAATGCTAATGCCCTTCCAGTTACACTTCTTATCCGTTAAGCTTATCTCCAGAGATCTTACTTAATAAGCACCCTTCTATCTCAGTCGTTAGGAACTGTATATTTCTAAAAGCGATGAAGCTTGTTTTAATTAAATGTCTATAATTCAGATTCAGCTGTCCTCTGGCAAAATCGGTGCCCTTTTTTTTTTCTTTAAAACCTTGTAAGTCATACACAGTGTTATGTTACTTAATAAGCCCTTTCTTTCACTCAAGGTGGAAAACTGGGGTTTCTTTGAAAAGTTCTGTCCAAATGGCCTACATCAATACTTTCAAAAATTCATTCAATAGAACCTTAGGAAAGGTTCTATTGAACCTTTCCTGGCCTGGGGTCCCCACAGGCCAGGAAAATGGGGACTGCTAAGACCATCAGTGCTTATTAGCCTATTGAAGACCCTGAGAAGTTCTGCAGTCAGGACGATCAGACCCGAAATTCCGTAGACCCGAAAAATCCTTTCTCTCTTCCTCTCTGTTTGGAAGATGCTGAGAGCAAAACTTAATTTCCGAAATGCAGCCACTTGAGGGCCAATTTTCCTGTGTGGGCAATTAGAGCTGCAGCTGCGGCCAGGCCAGGCCTGCCTCAACAACTTAATGGTTTCCTCTCTCCGCCCCCTCCCCCCCCACAGTGGACTTGGCAGTGGAGTGTGCCCATCAGGGAGTGTTCTTCAACCAGGGCCAGTGCTGCACGGCAGCCTCCAGGGTGTTCGTGGAGGAGCAGGTCTACTCCGAGTTCGTCCGCAGGAGCGTGGCATGCGCCGAGAGACGGCCGGTCGGGGACCCCTTCGACGTCAGAACAGAGCAGGGGCCCCAGGTAACCCATGTCTGGACCCCCGGTGCTGGCTCATCTGAGCCGAGCCTGCTCTGATGCCCTCTCCGAGACGAATGGTGCTGCGCTCGAGCCCTACACGCGAGGCTTTTGCTGAGTTGCGGCTCGAGAGGGCAGCCCCGTCGGGCCCCTGTGGAGTCAAGGAGATGGGGCTGGACACACAGAGGTGCTCAGCTCTCTGCAACTGATGGGCATGGTGGGGGTCTTGGGAGGAGGGCACCGTGTCCGGCCCAGAATGCTGTCTACCAGCAGCCTCCTGCCCTCTCCCAGTGCCTTCCGTGAGTCTTACCCACCCCCAGCCCCAAGCGAGGGTCTCAGGTAAAGGCCATCTCACCTGGACCGTCTCCCTGAAAAAGCCGTGGTCCCCGTGAGCTGCCCTCTGCACAGCTGAGGGGCAGCAGAGAGCAGGTATGGCCTGTGCCTGGGGGGCAGGGGGGTGTCTCTTCAAACCCACGTGGGCAAGGCAGCTCTCCAAAACTAGAGAAGCCTGGTGCAGAGGGTTCGGGGGTGGGGGTGGGGGTGGGGGTAATCTCCAGGCAGTAGGCACGTGTCCCTGGAGGCCTGGTTTGAGAAGCCCAAGACAGGATGAAAATGGTCATAACCATGAGGTTTAATAGCCTCTTTAAAAAGGCACATGCTGTATCGCTTTCTTACTAATTATGAAGTGCAGCGGATGGATAAATATTTAAAAGAGGGCAGCCTCACCAACACATACATTATTGAAAAGGAGCTCGGCAGCAGCCCACTTTGCTTTTTTAGCCCAAGTTCTGCCCCAGCAGTGAAGTGACAGGTCCCATGTCTGAGAGTCCTTGTACGGAGCTTGCCACTTAACCCGCCGCAGCTCTCCTGCATATTTACGTGAGAAGCTACAGATCTAAGTTCAAATCCAAGTTCTGCCACTTGGTTCCCGTGACTTTGCACAAGTCACATGATCTTCTTAAGACTCAGTTTCGTAGTTTTCATTCTTTGAAGGGGTGGGAACATGTCAATGGCAGGGGCTTCCTGATCTAGGTAGCAGTGAATGAATGTGCATGACTTGAGTCCACATCTGTCAGGTCTGGCTTAGCTATCCTGTGGGTATGGTCTGGCTGGGGATGGTAGAGGACCACGTGGGAACAACTTAGGACTGGCCCACATGCTCTGCAGCTCTGCTGCCACGTGACTGGTGCACAAGCATCACCATTCCCTCATTCCCAGTTGCTGCCTCTCTGGCTCGGCTGCAAACCCAGCACCCGCTGGCTCGAAGGTTGTCAAGCTAATAGCCATGGTTGAATTTCAGATCGGAATGCAAACACGACCACAAGTCATTATCATAGCCACTGTGATTTAAGGCCAGTCCAGCGTCAGTGGGAAATATGCGAGCTGCCCCTGTGTTAAGGAAACCCTTTTGCACCCTCATTATTTGTAAGTCTGTTTCCAAGGATCCGGTCTCGAATTTTGAAGCCAGAGATCCACATCCCTTCCAGACGAGCAGATCCAAACGGAATGGGTGTTGATTTCATCAGTGCTTTTGATGCCACTGCTGAAAGTCCATTTGAAAGCTCACTTAAGCCATCTAACCTCAGAATATTATTTTAGGACACTGTCGGATGTTTTCCCCTCCTCCAAGTGCTTTTTCATCTACGGTAATAAGATTTTACTCTGGGAGGACTCACAGCTGTCTAAATAGTCCCGTCTGCCTCATGCCTGTAAAACAGCTAACTGACCTAGATTGGTGTCCACTGGAGACAAGCCGCGCTCGAGCTCTCCAAAATTGTTCAGGTTTATTTGGCAACTCAGCAACAAGGAGCATAAACATTCTGCAAGCCACCTGGCCGGCTGCTGCAGGATCTGGCGCCCTCGCTGTCAGAGCTAAGTCCAGCCTTCAGGCCCAGTCCTTAGGAGGCCGTATATCTCTGTTGCTGGTGCCATGCCCTGCCCCATCATCTCACTTCCTGGCAGGTTCTCCTTCCTGCACCATAAGGCACCCCCTGAAATATAACGGGGAAATTATTAAATTTAAACAACATGCTCATACGGACTCACTAGGGAGAGTTACTTTTGGATGTGCAGGTTTTTCACCTGGGACCCAGCAGCCTGAAGGAAGGATGGACGGTGCAGCTTGGACTTACAGGGGGAATGTGGCTGGCAACCTCTCAGGGCATGTACCCTGTAGTTTGGTGATGCCCCTTGAGCTCTGGCCTCCTCCTAAGAGGAGAAGAGAGGCTCAACAACACCTGGAACTTTTAATCCATAACTTGGTTCACCCAGAGAAAAGTTAAGAGAGTTTTGAGATATTATTGAATCTGTTATAATTGTTTTAATTACTTTTTTGAGCGGAAGTACTTACAGGTGGCTCAAAACACATAACGTGTAAAAGAAGTGAAAAGACTCTCTCCCATCCTCCACCCCCTCTGCTCATATTGCCAATTTTTATTCTAACTCCATAGGTAGCCGATATTGTTAGTTTCTCTGTGTCTCTCTGAGGTTTCTTCATGCATATATATACATGTCCAAGCAAATATGAATATGCATTCTTATTCCCCCTATTATTTTTATGCAGAAGGTACCATTGTTACTAGACCATATTGCACCTTGCTTTTGCCCCTTAACGAGAAACTTGAAGAACTTTCCATGCAGTCCCTAGGAGCCATCTTCATGCTTTTTCACATGTGCCAAGAAATCCACTGTATGCATCCACCATAATTGACTTACACAATCATCCGATGAGCATGTGGCTGTGTTCTGTGTTACACAGTGCCACAGTGAATATGTCATCTCATGCACATGAGAGGAAACGAATAGGACAGACTTCCCAGAGTGGGATTGCCAAGTGGGGACACGTTCAGAATTTCTGTAAGCCTTGCCAAATTTTCTTCCTCATAGCATGAACCAATGTCCGGTCCAACCCGCAGTGTCTAGGGTTATCTGTTTCTCCGGTCTTACCAATAGAATATGTTGTCAAACTCTTGGAGGTTTGCCCATCTTATTGTTACAAATAGTATCTTGTTAAGTTTTAATATGCATGTATTGAGTAAGGTGGAACATCTTATCATCTGGTCAAAGCCATTTATATTTTCTTTTCTTTCAACCTGTGCGTTTCCTTTGCATATTTTCCTTTTTACAAGGAAAATTCTTGTCAACTCTAGAAACTCTTCACATACTGGAGATTTTAACTTCATTTCTATGATAAGACTTGTCAGTAATTTTTCCCAGTTTGCTGTTTTGCCCTTTGACTTTGCTTATTTTTTTTTGCATAATAAAATATTAATCAATATTTTCTTTTTTTGTCTTTGGCTTCTGGATTTTTGAGTCCTAAAAAAGGCCAGCAGCCATCCCAAGTTTGCATAGGAATTTTCTAACATGAGGAAACCTGAAACTTTCCTCGTTCCATGCTTCACAGTTAGAGCTTTGATCCACTTGGAATTTACCCAGGTATAAGGTGTGAGGTATTGACCCAAAGCTACATTTTTAACTGGATCCATATTTCCTGAGATGCCTGGGAATGGGCCATGCATGGGTTTGTGCCCTCCCCTTCCTCAGAAGCCAGCCTGCTCCTTGAGGACAGCCATCCACATGCATTGCTGGGTTGTTTTGTTTTGTTTTTGCTTCTCTTCATGACTTGACATTCGGGTGATTATATGCCTTTTGGAGCCTATTTGAATTTATTATATTTGGGATTCATTGGACTTGTTTCATTTGGATGTTTATGTCTTTTGTAAGGGTCAGGAAGTTTTCCCTCATTGTATCCTCTGGGGACACCCATGACACCTATGTTTGCTTGCTTTTTGCTGTCACTCAAATCCCTGAGACACTGTTCAGTTTTTCTCTTCTTTTCTCTATTTTTTCTTCTGGCTGTGTGGCTTCAGTTGTCCTGTCTTCTAGCTCACTGATTCTTTCACCTACACAAATCTGCTGTTGCATGCCCCAGTGTATTCTTTTTTTTTTTTTTTTTTTTTTTTTTTTTTTAAAGAAGGATGGAAGGAAGGAAGGGAGGAAGAAAGGGAAACATCTTTAAACATTTTCTTGTTTTATTATATTTTGTTTGTTCGTTTGTTTTTCACATGGGCTGGGGCCGGGAATCGAACCGAGGTCCTCCGGCATAGCAGGCAAGCACTTTGCCCGCTGAGCCACCGCGGCCCGCCCCCCAGTGTATTCTTAATCTCTACTATTGTGTCTTTCGTCCCCATAATTCCTGATATGTTCCTCTTAATACTTTCAAATTCTTCTTTATACTCATACATTTTCTTCTTAATATCCTTTATCTCTTTATGCATATTTTCCTCATCTCCTTGAATTTATTTAGGAGATGTTTTTGAACATTTTTTATTAGTTCCAAGTCCTGTGTCTCCTCTGAAGTTTTCATTTGTTCCCTTGACTGGGCCATATCTTCCTGTTCTTTAATATGGCTTGCTGATATCTAGGCATCTTATTATCTTGACAAGTTAAATCTGAAGGTCAGTTTCTCCCTTTTGTCTAGGGTTTTATTGTTGATTGGCTTTGTAGTAAGGCTCTTCTTTGACACTTGGTCCAATTTGTGCTACACATTTAGACTAGCCCGAGTTTAACTGAACAGATTTTCTCAGCTCTTCTACATCTGATTCTTGCCCTGGATATGTGGGACACTTTTTAAAATTGCACTTTCTAGGTAATTATTTCTCTTTCAGGAGAAAGCTCCCTTTCTTCTTTTCCTTCTCCGGGAATCTCGATCTGTTGTGTTTGGTTTTGTGCAGAATTTTCTTCCCAATTCCTATGATCTGTTTAAATTCTCTCCCTCATTCAGTGCCCTGTTTTCCTTACACTTTTCAGTCCTGGGACCCTTCTGTCTTACAGCAGTCCACTTTAACCCCCATACCATTTTGTTCCCGTCTGTGAGGCTTTTCAGTGGTTTCTTCCCCATTAGGGTATCCCACCCAAGGGAGCCAGATGGGGTCTATCCAGAAAGATGGTCACTCCAGAAAAGCCCATTTTCATTTAGGTGGTCCAGCCCTCTGTTACTGGATTGCGTGAGTGCTCCTCTTGCCAGCTGCAATTCCACCCCCATCCCCGCCCCTTCCCCAGGGGCTCTTTTGTTTGCCGCACTCTTCAGGGGCTTGCGTCCTGCCCTGGGTCTCTGTAGACTTGGGTCCCTGTGCTGGATATGCGTGGGGTTCTCACTCACTGTTGTGTGTGGCTTTATAGTTTGTGTCCCTGGTGGGAGGTGGGAGGGATCTGGGCTGCTGCCCCTGAGCAGCTTCTGAGCTGTGCGAGCTGTAGTGAGGGGGCAGGAAGAAGATCAGCAAGTCTGAGACAGAAGTTTCCTATCTGATATTTTTCTTTTTCCTTGAGTCAGCGTTTGTGGAGTCCTTCTCCAGTCTCTACTGTCCTCCAGCGTCCTAAGCAAGTCCTTTTATTCGCTGAATCTCTGGGGAGGCTTTTTTTCAGGGGATGTCTGATGTTGCTATGTTGATGACTTCCAGAACTTGTCATCTGTACTGTTGGGTTTTCCTTGTTTTTGTTTATTTGTTTGTTTGTTTTCCCCTTTACCATTATTTTGATGAAAACTAGTTTGTCTATCTCGAGCCTCATTTATAATACACTTAACAGAATTCTGTGTCTCCCAGCCATAGGGGAGAGGGCAGCTGTCATGAAAAAGTATGGGGCTTCCATAGATTTCAGGAAGGAGGGCCAGAGGGATGGGGGGCAGAAAGAGCACCTTCCCCCTTGAGCTCCATCTCCCAAATGGGCACCCTTTTGACACCTGGTTAGCTCCCCTGTCAATAAGCAAGGGTTAGGCTGGGGGTGCTGGGTGAACTCCAGCCAGGGAGACCCTTAGTCAAGGTGGCAAAGGTGGAGTCTTTCTGATGAGCTGGTTTCCCACCCATCAGCCTGCCCCCTTCCTTGAAGCTCACTCCACTCTCTTTCCCGGGGGTCCTGAGTAACGTGCTCAGCTTTCCTTCTCACTTTTCCTCTGCACCATGAACAGAGATGTCTAGTCGTGGGTTACCCTAATCCTTGGTGCCGGGAGAGCAGGGTGAAATACCGGAAAAGATGAATTTCAGACAATCAATGAATAAGTTTTTAGCATCCTTATATCCCGAATGTTACATGGATATGTAGGGTATGATTATCTTAAAATCTCATTTGTTGTTTACCTGAAATTCAGATCTAACGGGCGTCCTGCATTTTTATTTGATAAATCTGGCAACCCCAGCAGGATGCATGAGTCGGGGACGCAAAGGATGTGAGCGATTCAGATGTCATTTCACCCCTAGACTGACTCCCCATGGTGGGGGGTCAGAGGTATGAGTAAACCGCAGACCTAGAGCGGATAAGGGTATCCTATCCTCCATCCCTCCCCTGTGCCAAAGAGCCTAGCCCTGTGCTCTGGGGGAATCTGTGCAGCCAGCGAACATTCGTTACCCGAATTGGGACTTGGCAAAGATGTTTGACCATTTTGAAGGCCTCTGAAAATAGAAAAGGGCAGCCGCTGTCCAGGAGGGAGCCTGGCTCGACGTCCTGATTTTGTTTCGCAGATTGATCAGAAGCAGTTCAACAAAATCCTCGATCTGATCGAGAGTGGGAAGAAAGAAGGAGCCAAGCTGGAATGTGGGGGTTCGGCCATGGAAGACAGGGGGCTCTTCATCAAACCTACCGTCTTCTCAGAAGTGACAGATGGCATGCGGATTGCCAAAGAGGAGGTAGGTGGGGCGCCCCGACAGAAGTTCCCAGCCACGGAGGGCTGTGTCCTGAGCTTGGTGGTCAGGCTTTCCCACCCAGGGGTTCTTCTCAAGAGTCCAGGGTCTCTGAAGTCCTTTCTCTTACGCCTTTTCCCTCTCCTTTGGGGTCCTTAGGGAAGCCATCTTGCCCTCCCACCTCCCGCCCCTGGCAGACCTGGAGATGGTATAGCAAGTACAGAGCTTGTCAGAGCGCTCATTTCCACGTGCTGCTTGCTCAGCCCTCTTCCGTCCTTTAACCCTCTGTGAGGGAGTCATGCAGCCTTGTGCAGGGCTGTTGGCACCTGTGGGGCTTGCCAGGAAGAGAGCCATGGATTCAGGGCTCAAAACTGCTTTCAATCCCCCATCTCGGTGTCAGGCTGCGGGGCCACCAACTGGGTGGCTTAAAACAGCAGAAACTGATTGTCCCAAGTTCTGGAGGCCAGAAGTCGGAAATCAGGGTGTCAGCAGCGCCGTGCAACCGCTGAAGCCTGTACAGGAAAAGCCTTCCTTGCCTCTTCCTCACTTCCAGTGGTTGCTGGAAGTTCTTGGCATTTCCTATAGATACAGTGCTCCACTCAGGGCCTCTGTCATCACATGACCCTCTCCCCTGTGTCTGTCTCCATCCAAGTGTCCCCCTTACAAGGACACTCGTCATATTGGACCAGGGTCCACCTAATCCAATTTGTCCTCATTTTACAAACTGGTGCCAAATAAAGTTGCATTTACAGGACTGGGAATTAGGGCATCAGCGCATCATCTGGGGGTGGGGGACACAATTCAAGCCGTAACACCCCTCAAACCAAGTTTAGATGACACATGGTCATTTAAAGAATGTGTCCCGGGAAGAATTCTCGCTGGAGTTTTCCGTCGCAGGCATCCTTGGAACAGATGGCAATCAAGGGGCTCCCCATCAGAGGGCAGACGAACTGTGTCTGTCAATTCCACCGTTAAGCTACATGGAAACCAGTTCCTGCGCGGGGTTGATTTAACATGAGAACCAGGTCCCGTGTACTTAGCCCCTGGATGTGACCCTTTCTTTTTTTTTTAACTGGATGGCAAAGATTGATCAACATTGTCTTATCTCCCTGTGGGTAGTTATCATGGAAGCATTTTAGGGTGTCTGGCTGATAGAGAACACAGCCTCAAAGTTGAGCCTCTGAATACGCTTCACAGTAACGTTCTAGTGGAAACTTCCAAAGTCTGTGTCTTCTGTGCACCCCAACATGTGTGGATTACCCTGAGACTTGCACCAGAACAGGCATGGAATTCTCAGAAGGCCTGATGCCAATGAGAGGTGTTAAACCCTACCTACATTTTTTGTTAATTTTTGTTTTCATTCCATTTTAATCTTTCCCTTCAGATTCCAACAGTCATGCTAATAAAAAAGGTCTTTGGGAGTTCCTTCTCCAGTTATTGTTTTTCACGTATCCGGTTGCTCTGGATATGCAAAAAAGGTGTAAAATTAAGGAGATGCCTACTCAGAGCATACATTTTCCATTGGAACATGCCTCTCACTGCCATTATTGCAATTAATCATAGATTTTCGGACCGGTGCAGCCAATACTGAAGTTCAAAAATATTGAAGAAGTGATCAAAAGAGCCAATAGCACTGAATATGGACTCACAGCAGCCGTGTTCACAAAGAATCTTGACAAAGCACTGAAACTAGCTTCTGCTTTAGAATCTGGTACCGTCTGGTGAGTTAATTCTGTGTGTGCATCAGTTCTCCTGATTTGCTTGCTTGCTAGTGTCATCACACCTCCATCGATAGCTAGCTTCTGCCGTAGTTCGCTAGATCTGCTATGACAAATACCACATGATGGGTTGGCTTCAGCAACAGGAACTTATTGGCTCACAGTTTTAGAGGCTGGAAGTCCCAAATCAAGGAACTGACAAGTCCATGCTTTCCCAGTCTTTCGTGTTGTGGTGCTGGTTTCCACAATCCTTGGGATCCCTTGACTTATATCTCTGCCTCCATTGCATGGCCGTGTCCTTGGTTTCCTTCCGTGTCTTCAAAAGGTCCTATTTACAAATGGATTCCCATCCATAGGAATAGGGTTTAAGATGTGGACATTTCTTTTGTCAGGATTCAATTCCCAACTGCTTCCAATCATCTATTACAGGCCAAACACTCCTATGAGTAAAAGGGTTTGCACAGTCCTCATGACCACCTAATTATCTCCTCTTTACAAGTGAGGACATCAAGGCACAGAGAGGTCGAGTGACTTGCCCAGGGTCACACAGCTAGCATATGGCTGGGCCCTCCAGCGCCAGCACCCATGAACTTGACTTCCATGTGGTATTTCCCCTCTGACTTACCTCCTCTGCTTTTCTTTTTTATTCTGATTACAAAAGCAGAGCACACTTATTTGCAAAGTATGGGTAATAGTCCCTGCCTCACCAATATTCTGCAGATTACATATTGCTATCCCCATTCTCAAGATGGCTGAGTTGGAGTTTAGAGAGGATGAGCCAGAATCAAATAGCCATGAAGTAGGAGAACTCCAAGGTCAGGTTTGTCTAATCTTAAAGCTAATTCTTGTTCCCCTATACCATCGTATCTCTTTTCTTCTCCACTTCTCATTCCATTTCTGCCCTAGTGAAAAGGTCTGTACTCAAATAGATTCAAATTCTAGTTTCCAGAAGAATGAGAAGGCAGAAGTTGAAAGCACACCGTGTTCTAATTGTAGAAACGTTTACAAGAGGCCATTTGTTAGGCTAAGCTCTGCACCCACTGCCCAAAAGCGGGTTTCCATGGAATGCTTATGGCCCAGTGGGGTCT
Source organism: Tamandua tetradactyla (assembly GCF_023851605.1). Taxonomy (NCBI): domain Eukaryota; kingdom Metazoa; phylum Chordata; class Mammalia; order Pilosa; family Myrmecophagidae; genus Tamandua; species Tamandua tetradactyla. The sequence continues at coordinate 83,693,516 of NC_135338.1, read as the reverse complement.
CCTGCAGGTAACTGTGAACATCTTGCCCCCTCTCTCTAGGATCAACTGCTACAATGCTATCTACGCACAGGCTCCATTCGGTGGCTTCAAAATGTCGGGAAATGGCAGAGAACTGTAAGTGTCGCCCTGACTCTGAGCTTGCCAGTGGGGGGAAGGAATAACAAATCTCTGGAATTTGCAGGGTGGTGGTGCTTGCTGCAGTCCCTTCACCTTCACCTTCGCTCCTGCGTTTCAGTTCGGATGATCACATTGTGAAGGCTGGTGTCCATCCTTGGGGACTGGCTGCATCCCTCCCTCCCCCTCTCCCCCCACTTCTAGCATTCCCCACCCTCATCGTCCTCCCACTCCAGTTTGGCTCCCAGGGTCCACCTCCAGCCTCAGCTTTTCTGTCCTCCTCGACGCCCATCACACTTGGGGATGTACAGCAGATATGACATATGCTCGCTAGAGGAGGACATAGGGAGAACTGAAAAACTGTACTTTTTGCCTGATGTAATTTGTAATTCCACAAATCCCTGCCCTCAACGAGAAATAGAAGCTCCCTCTCAGGTCAGGTTCCAGAAGTAGGAGAACTCGAGGTCAGGTTTGCCTAATCTTAAAACTAATTCTTGATTCCTGATACCATCATTTCTCTCTTTTCTTCTCCCCTTCTCATTCAGCTCTCTGGGCCTAGCAGATGCCAGAGATATGCTGTGGGACACTCTGGTTCCTCCTCAGTGTCCTTTTGGGCATCTTTGCGATGTCTCCTGCTGAACTGATGTGGCTTCATCAATTTATTCAAACTCAGCTTGTTCCCCTCCACATTTCCTTTCTGTCTTACCTGTTGAGATAGTGTGTTCCATGGTTTTAGACTAACTGACAGGTCTTCTTGTATCTGGCTCAGGATAAAAGGTACAGACACAGAGCTGGTGTGTGCATTCCAGGGCAGGCCTGCTGCGGCTTCCAGCCAATGCTGGCTTCTCTTCCCATGTCCCTCTTAGCCATGCCCGGTGTTTATGGACAAACAGCAAATAGGATTAATCTTCCCAGGGAGCCATATGTGACAACGCCCCCAGGGCCTTCCTGGGACATCAGACTTCTTCCTCTTATTTAAACAGTTTGTATTATTTATATACAAAAGCATTACCTCGAGCTTGTTTGTACATCTTCCAGTGAGAACAGACGCAAAGTCTCCCCCTTGGCATGGATGTCAGTGGAGCCCTGGGGCAGCTTCCCTTTGGATTCTTAATAGAGATGTTGAAACATAACGGGGCTGGTATCCATCCCTGAGCAAATGAGCTTGGCCAGTCTCCATGAACTGTGGGGTCCCTGCCCCCACCTTGGTCCTTCTTTCTTGTCCATACCTGACTCACAGTAAGATACCCACGTGGCCATCGGATGGTCTGAGGAGGGTGTGTCCATCAGCCTCCCCCTGCAGGGAATTTCTGGAAACTTGGCCCTTTACGGAAGCCTCCCTGTAGTGGCTAGTTTCTGCTTGTATTCCCATGAGCCTCAAGACCTATTCACACCTCCTGGCCACTGGGGAAAGGGCTGGGGTCACATGGATTCCCTCCAGGGCCTTCCACCAGCAATGGCGCTGGTGACAGGTAGCATTGGCTGAGCCGTGGACTCTGAGTCAGGCTCCATCCAAGCTTTCCACCCATGGTAATTCCCGACAGCTTTATAACAGCCCCTGAAATGGGTGCTACTGCTGTCCCCATTTTCATATCAGGAACCTGGGCCCAGAGGGTCTGTGGCGTGGCTTCCCCATGGGCATGCTGCTAGTAGGTGGCAGTCAGGACTGGACTCTGGCAGCTTGGTCCTTGGACCCACCTCAGTAAGGCACGTGGATTGCAGACAGAAGGATAATGTGGTCATCTCCTCTGCAGGGCTGATCCCCCAATCTGCTGCCTTGAACCAAACCCCTAGAACCACCCACAACCCTCGCCCCAAAGGCCTTTCACACCAAAGGCAAGAAAGCAGCAAGAGTTTCAGTCCCCAAAGCCATGTCCCTGCATGCAGAAGATGTGGGAGCTTTTACTGACTAACACTGCTTCATGTCTTTCATGTTTTCTCGCCTGAGCCACCTTTTTCTCTCTTCCCAACACCCTGACAGTTCTCTTTAGACACCTCAATGCCCCCTTGCTGGGTACAGGGCAGGGTTTGGAGGACATTCCTTAAACACACCCAATGTGTAATCCTTCCAGTTCACCACCCTTGGGACTTTTTTGACTGTCTCTTTTTGTAACCCTTGGCCAATATTTTCCCAAGGTTCTTGAGAAAGCATTTTTAAATAATTCACAAGGGGGCTCAAAACTGACTTTAGAACAAATTTCCCTTTTTCCTCATCTCTTGAATGTCTTCATGCTGCAATGCAGTTCCCCCTTTGTAGGCTGGAGCACCGCAGGGTGGATTCCATGGTTTTCCCCGTCTCCAGCCTCTGGGGGTGGGGTCGCTATGGGCCACCCACCCCATAGGTCCTCTGGGATCCACTACTGCCCAGGCCTTGGGAGGAGGCCTTTGAGTTCCCTTTCCCCTGAGTGCCTTTTTTTCCTGAGCTCTCTTATTTTTCTTTATAATAGTAAAAACAGTACTCACTGTAACAAAAATTCCACTCAAGAGAATTTCCCACAGCAAGCACATCTCTTGAGTAGGAGGCACATGGGAAGCCCAGGTTTCCTTCCCCTGATCCCCACCTTCCCCTTCCCCATTTAGAGGAAGCCACTGTTTGGTCATTCATTTGTTCATTCCTCATTCATTCATTTGGCAAATATTTATCGAGCATCTTTGATGTGGCAAATGCTGTGCTTGGCTCTGAGCACACAGCGAATAGCACAGAAAGCAGTTCCTCAATTTCCAATGTGCTGGTACTCTGGCTTATTTGGAGAAAGGCAGGGCCCACGGATGCCTGCTTTGAGCACCAAAGTAGATGAGACTGGGTGAGAAACCAGTTAGAGGATGCCACCGTGGGTCAAAGAAGGGCTGTGGGAGCCCGGACGAGACAGTGACTGTGGGAAGAGAAGGGAGGGAACCATGGTTGTAATTCACTCTACAGGAATAATTTATTGCTGGATTTATTGGTTATATGCTAATTCAACAAGATTTCACCACCTTGTTTGCCTTGCTTTGCTAAGTTGATAAATAATTAACTACTTTGAGTTTTGATAATGCAGCAGTCACTTTGAGAGTGTCTGGTGCATTTTCTATTAGAATGCACGTAAGTATGGGTGCTATTTTCTGTTTTCAAGTGAATTGAGATCAAACTACTCATACTTTTCTGCAACTTGATTTTTGCCTCCAAGTTTGGGTGTGGGATATCCTACGTCTTTCCATTCTTTTTATTGATGGTTTCCTGTAATGGACTTTTTGTGTTTCTTCCAAGGGGGTTGCTGTTAAAAACCATGCTGCAGTGCGCTTCTTTGTGCATAGATGTTTATGCACTTGTGGGTGATTATTTTCAGAATCAGTTCCTCAAGTTGGATAGTCTGCCACTTGAAAAATGGGCTCATCACTGCTTTTGGCTTGCCTTTCTTAACTGTGAGTGTGCTGAGCACCTTTTTCACGTGTATTGGAATCTGTATTTCTTTTTCTGTCTTTTTCATATCCTGTGTTGATTGTGTTTTTCTTACTGCTTTGTAAGAATTCTTTGTATATTAAGGAAAACAGTGCTCTGTCTCTTATACAGGGTTGAAAAATGTTTGGATTTTTTAGTTTTATTTTTTAATTTAGCTTTTTGTTTTTTCTTTAATGGAGTTTACGGCTGTACAGAAGTTGAATTTAGCAGTCTGTTTATGGCATTATGTTTTGTGTTATGTTTAGAAAAGATTACAAAATATGTCACCCATTTTCATGGATTCTTGAAACTTTGTAAAGATCCCAATGACATGCTGATAATAAAATAACAGTAATACTTTCTACTATTTGATTTCTAATTAGCACACAATAGGTGTTCTACATGAACTGTTGCTAATCATTATAAATGCAAGGAGGCCAGGGTATTCCCACTCTATAGATGATGAAACTGAGGCTCAGAACTTGCCTAAGTTATATAGTTCTAAGCTCGTGTTTCTCAAAATTGGTGAAGTGTCAGAACAGATGGCTGGGCCCCACTCCTAGAGTTACTGAAAATGTCTGTGTATTAGTTTTCTATTGCTGCTCTAACAAATCACTACAAAATTAGTGACTTGAGCAACACAGATTTGTCTTACATTTCTCTAGATAGATGTCTGACGTGGGTTTCACTGGCCTAAAATCAAGGTGTTGGCAGGACTGTGTTCCTTTTTGGGGGCTTTTGGTGGGATTCTATTTCCTTACCTTTTCCAGCTCCTAGAGGCCCCTTCCTCTGCCTTCAAAGTCAGCAAAGATGCATCTCTACAACCTGCTTCCATTGTCACATCTCTTTCTGACACTTCTTCTTCCCTCTTCCACTTTTAGGGATCCCCTTGTGATTAGAATGGGTCCACCCAGGTAATCCAGGATAATCTCTCTATTTTTAAAGTTAGATGATTAACATCCTTAATTTCATCTTCAACCTTAAAGACCCCTCTCCATGTAAACTAACATATTCACAGGTTCTGGGGATCAGGATGTGGATACCTTTGTCGGGATCAGGAGGGCGGTGGTGGCAGGGACATTATGTCTACTACAGTACGTCTGGGGTGGGGCCCAAGAATTTGCATTTCCAGCAGATTCTGAGCTGAAGCTGAGGCTGCCAGTTGGAGGACCATAATTTGAGAACCACTGGTTCCGGGGGTGAGATAGATCAATCTCAGACCTTTCTGGCTCAAAAGCCTCTAGTGGCTACCTCTCCTTCCACCTCTTTTCCTAAACAAGTATACATTTTTATTCACACAACAGCAGGGCAAGTGCCAGAGAGGCATTTTTTAAATCTAACCAAAGGCATCTCTCGGTTCTGGGAGGGGGGCTGCCCCAAGATGGCCCATGATGCACAGGAAGGGTCACCTGAACTTGGCGGCTTAAAGAACAGAAGTACACCAAGGGCCCCAAGTCAAAGGCTGTGGGCTCCCTTACGTCCAGTCTGTGCTCACATTCCCTCCCACCCACCCGGTCCCGAGCTGGCCTCACTCTTCTGACAGCTGGTCCCCAGCTGGGGGTTCTGAGGCCAAGGCTGGGTCCTCTGTGTTCCAGCCACTCCCCTGTCCACGGGCCTCCATCTCTTCTGTCTCTTCAAATGGCTCCAAATCAGCACGTCAGAATGATCCACCTAGTGTGATTTTTCTCCCCAGCTCCCCTCATGCCCCCACGCAGGCCCTCCCATCTTGTCCTCCACTCCCCCATCCAGGGAATTTGCCTCTCTTAAAAAAAAAAAATCCCCTTCATTCTTCAATGGGAATCACTTAGTCCTTCTGAATATTTTTAAAGCATTATACTCAAAAAATCTGACATTTAAAACTTCAGTTGCATGTCCGATTACTTAAGCTTACTAACGTCCAGACTATACGTCCATCAAGTCATCACATTTTGATCTTTTGTGTAAATTCCAAAGTACCCAACAGAGAGGAATGGTCCATAAAGTAGCTGAACACAGTTTCTATGGAAAGGGTAAGGAAAGCGCCCATTCTGAATATTTCTCTTTTCTGTGATCACAGAGGCGAGTATGCCCTCAGTGAGTACACAGAGGTGAAAACCGTCACCATCAAACTCGACGACAAGGACCACTGAAGTTCAGGCAGAGTCCTTCCTCAAACATTTGACAGCTGAGTGCGGCGGGCGACACTTGCCGAAGAAAAACAACTACATTTCGGACTTTCCCGGGATGCCTCCCCCTGGAAACTTTCAGTCGACTGGATTTGAACGAGTTTGTTTTCCTCTGACTCTATTCTATTGATCTAGCTGGGGATGCCCGTAGGTTGTGTGCAAGATTGTAGCACTGTCCGGGCAGAGCTCTCAGCCATTTCTGTCTTCCCCCTTTAGACCAGGTCCCGGGGGACAGGGACAGTGCTCACCACGTTGTTTTCAGGGGGAGTGGCATTTGAAGTGTCCAATGGTTGCTTAAAAATGCTTTGCCGAATCTGACCACGGTAAGAATTTGGAAAAAACTCTCGGCAGGGTCTGCACGCCTGGCCCTGCCTTTGTGGTGTGCTCGGCTCACCTGCAAATAGAACAAGCACTTCCTCCTCCTGGGATAAGACTGAAAGGCACTGTTCAGTGGGAAATGGACTAGCGCTGAGTTAAAACTAATAAAAAAAGGGATTGTGAGGACCCACTGTGGGGAGCTTTGGGGAAGCTCATACAAGCTTTGGGGAAGGTTGCAGAAGGCTTTGGGTGCACGTGGGTCTTCAAAGACAGGCGCACTGAGCATTGAACACAGCTGAAAACCAATACCGCCTTTGCAATATAACTGAATCAACAGCCCAAAGAGCTTATTCTAAACATATGTCATGGACTATCAAGGCACTTTCTTAGGCAAAACAATTGTTAGAATCACCTTTGCTGCTAAGAATCCAATGCTCTGGCACTAAGACAGTATAGCACATCCTCCAGTAATTGTCTCACAATTTAAAAAATAAAACAATACAGCAATAATTCACTTTTACAGGTTATGCAATGCTGCCACATTCGTTAGTGGTTTATGATAAGCCTATATACTTTTTCCTTCTTCCAGTTTGGTTATCCATTTTAGGTTATTAAAGCACACACAACTGGAAAGAAACGTGTCATAATATAGCCCTGTTTTTAAAAAGCCCTGTTTTGGATATTAATTTCTGATTAGTCAACAAGTAAGGCATGGACTCCATGGAGGAGTGGGGTTTCCTACTAGATCCAAGTCTGAACACTTCACTAACAAGTTGTAGAGCTGTTCCTGTTTGTGTATCCAAATCATGTGCAATTTCCTCTGTTTCAGCTTGGAAAACTGAAAGTGTTTCCATATAGCTTTAAAAAAAGAGAGAAACCAAATTTTATGTTCCTCAGATGCTTTTAATGTTACTAATTTGTACTTTCCTAATTGGAAAATTATTACTTACATTTGAGAATTAAGTTGAGGGAGGGGAGGCAATTATAAAATTAAGTTCACCATCGAAACCAGTTTGTGTACAAAGGAAGCCATGTGCGAAAGAGGGTTTTCATCCTTGTCAGAAATCCACAATATATAATTCACACCCTCTCCATCAGTTAGCACTTACACTACCAAGAATTTGTTAAATCAGGATTTTATTTCATACACTGAATTTTCAGTATTTTGTTCTCAACTATTACACTAACCTTGATCATAATACATTAGAGGGTTCTTATTCTTTCATTGTACAATAATGCCTTTAATATGAAATGCTACATTATTTATAATTGGTAGAGTTATTGTATCTTTTTATAGTTTGTAAGTACACAGAGGTGATATGCCTTCTGTAATATACTGTATTTAGAAATGGAAATCTATATAGTGTTAGATTTTACTTCTTTAAAGGTTTACCCTGTGATACAGTTTAAAACCCTATTGGCCTGGGAATTCTGATCCTAACTGCAGATTAAGTTACAATGGAGCTATGATCAAATAAAATCGGATATTTGAGAAACTTTATGCTTTTTCATTTGAGAACCAAACCCATTTTAATTCTCTGGTTGAGTTTTTCTCTTTCCTAGACCTTCTATGCAAAATGACCTGTAATATAGCAGTACCAGTGGCTGAAGAATAAAATTACATTTGCTCAATTGATCAGGCCTCAATGCTTCGCCTGTGTCTGTGAAAAACACTGGGGTTGACCAGGCAGGGAGCTCTGCCTTAGTGGCTCTGTGTCTTCAATGGCTAGACTTAAGCTGGTCATCTAAGCTGATAACGTTTGCCATGTGTGTGGATAGTTGCATGAAGGGTTGTGTGCAAATTTAGGGAAAACATTGTATTCCCTTTACTGTGTCCATTTTTTGGTTCTCTCTCCACAAGGCACTAGATATTTGGGTTTAACTTACCTCAAATTTCTAAGACTTCTAAACAAGAAGCCTCAGTCACCAAGTCTCGAGTTGACACAGAGATTGGATCTAGAACATTCCTTATACTTCATTAGGTTCACCAAGGTCAAACTGTGCATTTGATTTCAAAAATCCAAAACACTCTTGCCATGTGTTGGCGAAGCACAGCTCCATTAAGAGAAAATTTGGATCGGATCCCTCGTAAAATATTTAAGAGAGGGAGCCTTCCAACTTGAGGTGCTGAAAAGCTGGGTGGAATACTGAGCACAATGTGAGAGGACCATGCATTAGCAGGGTGAAAGAAAGGAGAAAGGAATCATCTGACCTGTAAGGACCTTCCCATAAGAACCTGATAAGTCACCCCCAATGGATAGAGCTGACTGATGGGGAATAGCCAGCTCAAAATGGGACACCCGTGTGTCGAATGTTCTGTCTGCTTTTCGTATTGGGGCCATTTTCTATCCCACTAACAAACTCTTTTATAAGGGAAGTGAAGCATTACATTGGTGCCTGTCCACTCCAAGGTCTGCCCGGGACTAGGCTGCGCTTCCCCACCGAGTCGCTGGGTGGCGGGGCCGCGCGCTGGGAAGGCGCCGCGCTCAACACCAATGACGCCCCGCCCTGCAAATGATTAGGGACTTTTCGATAGCCGCAATACTGCTGGCCTTGCATCCTGGTATTAGGAGGCCGATGGGAAAAAAAGGGATTGCAAAACTGCACCCGCCCTCTTGGAAGGGCGCCCGATGCAAGAAGGGTCTGAGGGGCAGCCGCCTGGGAGCAGAGCCAAGCTGCCCAGGTCCCCTCAGACAGCAAGGGGCCGGGCCCTGAGAGTCGTGGCGATTTGCCCATGTGCTTTGCGCTAAGTCCTGGGGCTCTCCCAGCCGTTGCCCTACACGAGAGGCGCCCCGGGTGCTTGTCCTGCCAGGGTGCGGAACGATTCGCTTTTTCTGAGCCCGCTTCTCCTTCCTCAGTGGACAAGAATGTCAAAAATCAGAGGGCTGCCTGCCGCGTGGACATGTGTGGGTGCCTTAGTGCCTCAGTGGGTGACAAACATCCTCATATATTAGGTTGAGGCATAATTAATCGGCCACATGGCACCATGTCTGAACTACAAATTTAAAAAGCAGACAGTTAAAAATGATTCACCAATGATGAATATGCAACTATGTGAAGATATTGAGAATTACTGATTATGTATGTAGAACCGAATGATACGTTAATGTTTTTGTTGTTCTTAATTTTTTTAATTAATAAATTTTAAAAAAATGATTCACCAAATAGCTTCATCTTTGCGTAGATCCACAATTAAGGTAGGTAGTCAGTTAAGGTGGTGGAAGAGGTGCAGCTTGCAAAAAAGAACATTTAAAAAAAAAAACACCCTAGTTTCATACAGCTCTGTAGGCAGGTTGCACTGGTATTTTCAACCCTTGCTTTGCGGGAATTTGGGCAGCATTCAAATGCGAGGTTAATCCGGAAATGATGATGCTGGACAGAGCAGAGGGACAACGAAAACCAGATTAATCCGAAAAGGAATTGATTAATCTGATTAATCTGAAGGGACCCGGTGTGCGTTACGCGGAGTCCCCAAACCTGGAGGAGGGCCTCGCTCAGGAAGGACCCTGGGGCCCAGTCATCTCCTGGGGCTGGGAGCAGGAAACTTGCTCGTACCTGCGTTTGCCGGCTGGGGGAAACTGAGGCAGGGCACCAAGGGGCCGCCGGGTCCGCACGTCGGTGGGAGCCGCAGCGGCGCCCCCAGCCTCGGGACGCCTCGGCCTCGCCCCGCGCTCCTCGCGCCGCCCTCCCGCCCGCCTCAGGATTGAGGAAGTGCGTCTGGTCCCGGCCCGGCCCCGGCGCGCCGCCCGAGGCGCGGGGGGCGGAGGGCGGTCGGAGCGCCAGGCCCGGCCCGCCGGTGTCCTCCTGCCCGCCCCGGGAAGCCCCTGCTCTGCAGCCCGCCCGCCGCCGCCGCAGGTAAGCGCTGCCCGGGCCGCCGGGGTGGCAGGCGGCCTCCCGCATCCCGACCCGACCCCGCGGCTCCCGGCGCTCGCCCCGGCCGGGCCCGCACTCGGGGGTCTGCGTGGAGCCTTCTGGCCCTGCGCCCGCGGGCGGCGCAGCCCGGGCCCCGCGTTCGGGGCGGCCGCGTGGTGGGGGACCGGGCGCCCTGACCCAGGGGCCGCGTTCACATCCCGAGGGGGCTCCCGGGGCGCGGCGATCACAGCCCCGATTCCTGAAGTCGCGCGTGAACCCGAGCCACCCCCCCGCGGGCCGGGGCGGAGGCGTGTGCGGGGCCCAGGGGGAAGCCCCCGAACCCCCGATCTCTGCGCAGGACGGCCCCGGGACGGCGAGGGGGAGGGGGAGCAGCGACAAGAAACAAAAGTAGGAAAATCCACCAGGCGGGCGTCTCGGCGTCTCCTCCGCCTTTGGAGAAAACTCCTCCTTCCACTTGGAGCGCGCGCGTGTTTGTGAGCGTGAGTGCGAGGGTGTTGGAAGGGACAGCCCCGGGCTCTCACTCTCCCAGGGGCGGCCCGGGTGATGCGGGAAGACCCAGGGTGCCTTCACTGTCCACAGTCAGGGGCGTCCTGGCTCAAGGGTAGCATCTCTGGCCGGATATTAAGACCAAAGGCCTTCCCTGCGGGTGACCTCCCCTGCGGGTGACCTCCCCAGCCGTCACAGGGGCGGTGAGATGAGTGCAGCCCGGGGCGCCCCGGGGGGTTGGCGGGAGATGGTGATGGGGGAGGCCAGAGCTTGCTTGGTGGCCAGCCAGACCAGGTGGCCGTTTGCAGTTTGATGGCCACGCACAAAATTTTTCCTCCCACGAACACAAGTGCAAGCAGCGGCTTGAGAGGCAGAGAAACCCAGGAACCGAGAGCTGTTTTTTTTAGCTAACTCCCACCCCCACCCAAAGAGTAGATGATTTTTAGAGGTATTATCAATCTATTGGAATATTAATGATACAACTAACATACGCAGGGTTTTGGTAAATGGAAACAGTTAAATATTTTATTAGGATTTTCTTCTCAGTATCTTTGCTTATGTCTTGTAAGCATAACTTAGGTGAAAACGTAAGGTTATGGCATACAAACCTCACACCTACCAAATTCTTAAAGGAGCTCTTGATGTCAACCAACGCCCTCTCTTCCCCCAGGCTGCTGCGTGTCAGGGAGTGGCCCTATCTCAACTCAGTTGCTATGAACGGATCCCTAGGCGTTATCCTTGATCCCGTTTTCTCATGCCCCGAATACAGTTCCTCAGTAAGTTCCGTTGGGGCTACCTCCAGAGGTGTCCCAGGGCCATCCACTTCTTTCTCAGCCTCCAACCCTAGCCCAAGATGCCAACACCTCTTTCCCCTAGGATTGCTGTCTTCCACCCTACCCCACCCACTCCATTCTCTAGGAACCAGAGAGGTTTTTTTTTTTTTTTTAAGAAAAAGAAAAGGTAAATAAGATTATGTCACTCCTCTGCTTGGGAGCCTTCAAGAGCTTCTCCTTGTAATTGGCATGAAATCTAGAGAACCCCTTCCCCTCTACCCCTGCAGGATCTGGTCTCTGTCATCTGGGAGGGCTGCCCCACTGGACTCCCAGTCACCCTGACTGAGCTCAGTCCCCAGTGCGGGGCCTCTGCATTGCTGTCCTTTGACTCTTGATGAGGTTGATACCTCAGAAGGTTCTAGAAGGCCTGCCTTGTCGAACCTGGCTAAACCCACCCTCCTTCTCTCTCACATCCCTCTCTTTGTGTCCTTCTTACATTCTCCGCTGTTTGTGTTTGTGTATACTTTCTTTATTCCATTTCTCTTTTAATTACCTGGCTGTTCCCCAACTTTGGCTTCCTGGGGTTAGAGACTGTGCCTAACATGTTCCTCACCCAGTCCCTGATTCCTAGAACCCTGCCTTGCACAGGAGATGCCCAGTGCAGACTGTTGGTGTAACTGAATGGTGAATGGGACAGCCTTCACTTATTTGTGGTTTCGGGCTCATGGGTTCTTCTTTTGCCAAACCCTTAGGAACTCCTCTAGGTTTGAGAACCACACACTTTTCCTGTGTGCAGCTCCATGATTATCTTGATATTCACAAACCTGTCAATGCATTTTGAAGACGAATGGATATCAGTAAAGGGATACTAATAATGCTAAAGGAAGGTCTAGAACCATGGAGCAATCAACTTGACCAGGCTTTTGATTTAAAAAGGAGCTGGTCTGTGTTAGTATTTCTAATGTGTTTGTTTCTTTTGCAAGTGTCTTGCAACTCTGGTTGTGGCAGCCCTTTCCAAATCTCTTGAAAGAAAACAGTGTGGGGGGTGCGGGGTCTCCTGTTTCTTCCCTGATGGAAACTTTGTAGCTGTAACTGACTTGACTTCCTCCCCACCAGCTGTAAGTTTCATGAACTCACGAAGTTCATGCCTCACAGAAAGGGCTCAATAAACAGTTGTAGAATTAACAGCAGGTTCCTTGTTTGTTTGTTTGTTTTTCCAATAAGTATTTAGGTTTATTCATTAATGCAAGTATAAGGGATTAGCAAATGGAAAAAAAATTGAATTTTGAAAAATATCTAGGACAATTATTATTTCAGAAATCCTCTTGAAGCCCACCTAAGAGGTATATATCATAATGAAAAGAATATATATATACATATATATAATTTATGACCATGAGTTATTGCATTGGTCTGAACTCAAAAGAAAAAGGAGGAAGCAAAGATCAGTTTGAGGGCAAAGATAGCGTAAAACTTGTGTTACCTCATCTTAAAACTATTACCTTAGAGTATAAACAAATGTACAAATTATAATTAAAACTGCTCCGGGGGCAAAATCCTCCTCTGGTAAAGTGATTTTCAAAAGGAAACTGAAAATGAAAAGGGGAACAAAATATGCTGGGTGAGGGTAAGCCTAAAATATTTTAAAGATTTTTTTTTTAGCTCTAAAACATTGTATGGTAAGACATTTCTGTTTTCAAAAGGAATGCCTAGCGTTTGGATTTTTGAAGTGTTGCTGGGTGTATTTCGTAGCTGTTTTAGAGACATGTTAGAAAGCGAATAGCAGCTGTGCTTCTCAGTTTCTGAACATTGCATGTGTGATTTGGAGCCCTTATTTTACAACAGAGATTCTGTCTTGTGTTTTCCCGTGGTCGCCATCTCAAGTTGATTTTCCTAATCAGGTTTTGCAGTTTATAAGGTTTTAGCCAATAAATCTTGGCCACATCTGTCCTTTCTCCTTGGGCTTTGCAGGCGCTGGGAATTCAAAGGCTGATGTTTCTCACAGTTTCTCTAGACCTTTTCCTCTTTGGTTTGGAAAGGTGGCAGTTCATCATGCACTAGGCCTCTGATGTACGACCTGTCTGGCTTTACTTCCCCCTGCCTTTAAGGGGTGCCTTTCAGCTTCACCAACATGGGTGAGTCCTAGAGGCCGCCCACTTGCGCCAGGTGCCCTGATTTCCAGGCTTTTAATTGCAAAATTCCAAGTGATCTCCACAGCCCTGCCCTGTGCCTGATCAGTACCCATCCTGTTCAGGTATTTTCTACGACCCACTCCTTGGGGAGACTGAGCCTCTGCCCTACAGCATTTATACTCTGAGCTAGTTAATCAGGGGGAAGTGGGAGACCCTGCTGGCCTCCCCATCGTCACAGTGTTATTGCAGGTAATATCCACCCCTAGCCCTGTTGCAAAAAGTGATTGCAAAAATTCACCTTATTTGATAAGATATCCATTTTAGGTTGTTAAGATTTCCATATGTTAATTGTGAAAATATTTGTATCTTCATGTTTTCCTGAAATAAGGAAAATATTTAGTAACATAGGTCATTACTATACCAATGCAGATATTTGTAAGAACTTTCTACTTGATATTTTGAGAACATTCACAATTTTGGCAGCTGATCAAATGGTATCTAAGCTAGTTTTTAATACTTAGAATTTAAGACTGTTGCTATCCGAATATGTAGATTTTTTTCCTTGTTGCCTTAATTTTAAATTTCCTTGTTGTCTTAAGTTTTATGAAACTTACTGTGCAAACACAGGCTTTGTGATGATTATATAAATATATATATTTTAAATATGCTTATGGGTACGCTAACTAAGATATCCATTTTTGGTGGTTCTAAGTGTATTGTTTGTTTTCTTAAATAAAAAATATGTTAAAAAAAAAAAGAAAGAAAGAAAAAGAAGAAGATGAAGAAGAAAGGGGAAGCTAAAATAAGAAATTCACCTTAGTTGAATTCTCACAACAACCCTGTGCCAGGTTGCCTGGAAAGCAGAGTGTGTGTCTGTTTTTTACAGACAAGGGAACTGAGACACCCATAAGCTTCAGTTTGAGGTCACACACATATGGCAGAGAAGACCCAAGCTTTCAGTGTTCAGACTGTGCTTTTTCCTTTACATATTCTCTTAGGAGTCATTTATGTGACACCGATTTTGGGGGCGAGGGGGGACGGCAATATCGTCACCTATTGTGGAGTTGTCTGTCTTAGAGAACACACACACGAGTTGCCAATTCTTCGTCCTTTGTCCAGGGCAAAGATTCTATGCAAACATTAATAGAAGCTCATGCATTTCACGTAGTTGTAGCTTTCCCACCATCCACTTTGCACCATACCAGCCTGAGCTCAGCCTGGATCTTGCTCTCAAGAGCCCGATGGTCCTTTAATCACCATAGCAGATGGGCACTCACATCAGTGCTTTGCTCAGAGTCTTGTTAGTCTTATTAGCTTAATCTAATTTAGGATTGCTCATCCTTAGAACTATAGACATTTTGGACCCGGTGATACTTTGCCGGGGAACTGTCCTGTGCATTGTGCATTATAGGATGTTTAGTAGCGTCTCTGGCCTCTATCCGGTAGATGCCCATAGCACCCCACCTCCCCACCCCCCATTCAATTGTGACAACCAAAAATGTTTCCAGACATGGCCCAATATACCTCGGGAGGTCAGAATGTCTGGGGCGTCTTTCTGTTAACCCCCAAAGTGCAAACTGACTTGGGCTTCATGATCAGTAACAATTCCTGCAGACCCTTTTTGGAAACGTTTTCTGCCTGCCTCTGGGCTTCTGGAAAAGTCTGTCCCGGGCAAAGAAAGGACCCTCAATGTGCCTGCCCCACCCAATCAGAAAATAAGCCCCTTAAGAGTAAGGGCCTTGTTTACTTGTTTTGGTATCTCTGTCCCTAATAAAGGGCCTGGCTTCCTTGCAAGTGACAAGGAACAAGGATTCCTTTACTGCTAAGTGTTTTACAGTTGTTTCCAGTTTCTTTATGATTCTTCTCTCAGACATGATCATGGCAAATTGGAGGGGGATTGGGGGGGGGGGTGCTATGACCTCTCACTGCAGGGGTTGTGAAGAAAGTTGCCAAGGAAAGGGAAGGAATCAGTGAATAAATGTAAATGGCAAATATTTGCAAGGGCATGGGAAGAGACTTAACAGTTAACCAAAACTTAACTGATTTCATGATTTCTTCTCATCACCAGAAAAAGGAAATTTCCAACTCAGCCATAATTTTGCATGTCCATGCCTAAACCACCCTATGGGCAGCGGCGGCGGTGGCAGTAACAGGAGGAACTGACTTTGGGGAGCAGCTGCTGTGAGGACGAATGGCTGGCATGTCGTGGCGACCACCCAGCATGTACTGGTGTGTGGGGCCAGAGGGCTCAGCCGTGTGTCCAGGACGTGCCATGGAGACCCACACTGGTAAGGTGGGGCTGCCCATCCCTGCCTGGGCACAATCTGCTGTTTGTCCTGTTGGCTCTTAGACTTTGTGAGAACAAGGGATTTTCAACCACAGGAAATAAGGCTTTTTAAGAACAAGGGATTTTCAACCAAATGAAATAAAATGCCACTTATTTGGTGCTTTTTCAATATAAAATATATCTCAGTATTCTCACTTAAGTTTTAAAACTTGAGGGGCCATGGTATGAAATTTATCGTGGACCCAAAGATCTTAAGAATTTGGACATCACTTCATATTGATTTTAAAGATTTTTAATGGGTATTTGTTGGGTATTAGTATTAATACTAATGGGTATTAATTTTCCTGTTATAAAAAGAATATATGTTTATTGCAGAAAACTTGTAAAAACCAAAAAAAGAGGGAAGTTGAAAAAAATCACCCAGAGTCCCACTACGCCAGACACAAACACAATTGACATCTCGGAATACTCTTTTCTAGTCAGTTTTTCAGTGCTTGAGGGATTTTGCTTTAACTTTACTCTATTGATACAAAATATATAAAATTTTATATCTTGTTTTTTTTCTCCTAACTTTTTTTTCAATATTTTTTATTAGAGAAGTTATGGGTTTACAGAACAGTCATGCATAAAATATAGGATCCCCATAAGCCACCCTATTATTAACACCTTGCATTGGTGTAATACATTTGTTACAATTGATGACAGCACATTTTTATAGTTGTACTGCTAACTGTAGTCCATATTTTGTATTAGGGTTCACTGTGTTGCATAGTTCCCTATTGTTGTTATTTTTTCATTTTTATTCTAGTAAAATATATACAATGTAAATTTCTCCTTTTAGCCACATTCAAATATATAATTCAGTGCTGCTAATTGTGTCCACAAATCTGTGCTACCATCACCACCATCTTTACTGGCTTTTCCCTAAGGCATCACTTAGCTCACCTGAGCAAGGGAAATAATTCTCATGGAATGCACAATAAAGTTATTGACCTACTCTCCTGTTGGACTCTATTGGACATTTAGGTTGCTTCTGGTTTTTCACAATTCCCAAAAGCATTCCCTTCCATTGTTTTGCTCATGGCTTGGGGATTATTTTTCTCACTAGAGTTGCACTATTTTTAACACCAACAGAGTATTACTGGTATTTTTATGAACAATAAACATTTGAGTCTTTAATATGCTCCAGGCACTGGGTTCAGTGCCTTATGAAATAATCTCATTTAATCCTCATAACAACCTGTGAAAAAGGTACTCCTCTCCCGATTTTATAGCTGAGAAACACGCTGGTAAGAGAAGTTGAATAACTTGCTCAAGGCTGGCAACTTGTACGTGGCAGAACCAGTAGTTTGAACACTGTGTTAACGTTAGAATTCTCATTCTTGAATTCCTGGCCATCCTGTGGGATCTGAGAGGGCCCTGTGACCCTGTTCTCAACCGTGTGAGCTGTGGGCACATTGTAACTGGCTCGGCTGACATTTTGTTCAATTGCTTGAGTGTTTTTCCACCATCTAAAATGCCCGAAGGCTAGTAGGAGGGATCTTGCTGGAAGATTGCTTTGCATATAAATCAAATTATGAAATGGGAGAATTTTCTTCTTGACATCGCCTAGTGCTAAATGTTCCCAGCATGTTCGACCTACCTCTTTTTAAAATTTCATTTTCTTTTTCTTCCTGCTTGTATCTTTATTCAGCCACTAATTAGAAAGCCCTTGCTTTGCTAGTGTGAGCTTGAAGGGACATGTGTAACACGTTGCAAACCTAATTTATGGGTAGCTTGTATACCTTCCAGGGCACTTTGAGCTGCATTGGCCCTCATGCTGCTCTTCAGAGCTGTCCTAAGGAGTGAGGGTGGAAATGGGGACGTAGGGTCCAATTGTATTATCTAAGAAAGCCCCACAGGTGACTCTGCCCACCTCCTTCTTGGGCAAGATCTCAACTAGTGCTTCTCCATCCTGGCCCACGTTGGAGCACTGGGGAGCTTCTAGAAATGCCCACGTCCGAATACCATCCAGACCCAAAGGACAGCATTTTGAGGGAGAAGGCTGTGGGGCATGATTTTTTTTAAAAAGTTTCTCCCATCATTCCAGTGTGCAGCTGGGGTTGAGATTAAACTGGTCTAAATGGTTGGAGTCCCATAGAGCAGCACTTCCCATGTAAAGTGTCTGGGGATCTCGGTGAAACACGGTTCTCATTAAGTGGGTCTCGCGGCACGGAAAATCTACGTCTCTATCAGACTGGGACAGGGGGTGGTTGCCAGCCCCATTAGTCCACCTCCCACTCTGAGTGTCAGGGCCGAGGTGAAGGTGTGGGGACCCTGCAGGCATGGGGAAGGCTGAATCCATTACAGACCTACGTGGCTCTCCTTAGGGAGGGTGATGGCACTGCATGTTCATTTCTTGTTGAAAGCCTGATGGGAAGTTTATGGCTGTGTTCCCTTTCAGGGGTTGGGGAAGGATGGGGAGAAGCTTCTGGGCCTCGAATAGGATAGTAGGGACTCAAGAACCTGCCCTTGGGTTTAAGCAGGCTGGGTTCAATTCTTATCCTGGGTGACCTTTCTGAACCCTGATGCAGACAGATACCCCAAAATTCCGGTAAGCATTTATCTCTGGTGCCCAGGTCAGCGGCAGTGGGAGGGGCTCTGCTGCACACCGCATTCTGTGCTCTGATTTTCACAACTCCAGCAGGCCAGCGGGGCCGCCCCTTCTTGCCTTAGCCATGGTAGAAGCGCCTGTGGGAAAAGCAGACAACCAGGTTTAGCATGGTGGGTGGTCTCCTCCACCTGAGTGCTGCTGGCCGAAGCAGGTCACATGGCCAAGCCCACTTGAAGGGGTGGGGACACCCTTCCTCCGCCTCCGCGGGAAGGCCAGGGCCAGGCTGTGGGTACAGGGAGGGGTCAAGGGTGGGTTCCTTTCATTCAGGCTACCGTGTAGCATGTCAGTGGGCTCTGCATTAGTGAGGATTCTCTAGAGAAACAAAATCAACAGGAAATATCCGTAAATATAAAATTTATAAAAGTGTCTCACATAGTTGTTGGAACGTAGAGTCCAAAATCCATAGGGCAGGCTGTGAAGCTGACGATGCCAATGGAGGGTCTGGACGAACTCCACAGGAGAGGCTCACTGGCCAAAGCAGGAAGGAAGACTGTCTCATCTGAATCCTCCTTAAAAGCCTTCCATTGATTAGATTAAACATCACTCATTGTAGAAAACGCTCCCCTTGGCTAATTACAAATGGAATCAGCTGTGGATGCAGCTGACATGATCATGATTTAATTCTATGAAATGTCCTCATAGCAACAGACAGGCCAGCACTTGCCCAACCAGACAAGCAGGTACCACCATCTGGCCAAGTTGACACATGAACCTGACCATGACAGGCTCCAATCCTTTTTAAAAATGTATCTGATTTCTTAATGTATTATATTATGTTATGTTATATTACATTATATAATATGTAATTATATATATTACATTATATTTTATTATATATTATACTATATGTATTGCATTTTGATACGATACATTCTATTACATATTACATATCACACTATTATATAATCTATGCACCAATATTGCATTGTTGCATTATATTGTATTATATTACTGTATTATATATATATATATATATATTTTTTTTTTAATCTTCTTTCTCTCTTTAAGCAGCCAGGTTAATCTTTTTCTCACAGAAAGTCTTACCCAGCCTATGTCACAGAGCTTTGATGGGCCGTGATGAAGGGGCAGTAATTGTGAAGCCCACTGGGTCCCCCTTAGCCCCAGAGCTCTGAAGAACCCTGTTTTTCACACACCAGGTCTTGGATTTCATGTTCGCAAAATAAAAATATGGGCACCAAGATCTCAGGCCAGGAGCAAGGGACGCTCACGTAATGCTCCGTTGTCGTATCTATAGGTCGAGGTTACAACCGCTGTCGGCCTTTGCTTGTCTGTCTGTGGTTCCTGCAGTGAGTGTGCATTACTTTTTCCCTTGCTTTCTTTTTTTTTCTTGCCATCATAAAAATAGCATTGCAATTTATTTTTAAAATTGTTGCCACTTTAAGTACTGATATTTTGTAATTGTGACCGGGCTCACATCCAAGGTCAAATGGACTTCAGTTAGCCTCTTTCACTTCAATTTCTTTCTGGAAGAAATGGGTGTGTTTGACTAAATGAGCCTGCGACTGAGCCTCCCAAGGGTCCACCTTCTGAGTGGTATCTTCAGTGGATGAGATAGATTGTTTGCTCCAGCTTCTCCGCAGAAGTCATGCTCTGGGGTGAGGAGTTCTGCTCCCCCTCACCTCCAAATCCACCCAACCTCATTCTAGAGAATACTATTCCAGAACAAATTTCCAGTTCTGGCCAAGAAATGTTAACTGCCAGAGGAAAACAAATTATACTCAAAGAGAAATTTCCAATGTAGGGCAGCTCTCTCACCTTTTAAAAAGACCTCGAGCAAATGTACTAAGAAATGATGAATATGCAACTATGTGATGATATTAAGAATTACTGATTGTATATGTAGAATGGAATGATATCTAAATGTTTTGTTTAATTTTTTTTAATTAATAAAAAAAAGTTAAAAAAAAAAAAAAGACCTCGAAGATAACATGCTTTGGGAATGGTAAACTTCCTATTATATTTCCATATATAGTTTAGAAAAAGATTCAAACTTTATTAAAGCACATCTTTTTTTCTACTTTGGGAATTTTGGGTAATGGTATTACATATATATATATATATATATATATATATATATATATATATATATGTTTTTTTTTTTAATTTGTGGGCCAGCTGTATTTTTTCTGCATCTACCTGATTTAATTCGCATAGTCTCACCTCCTGTTTGTTTAGAACCATTAATAACCCTTTGGAAGCTCATGAATGTGTAGAAACTTTCCCCAGCTGCACTGTGGTGCTGGGATGCTCTACAAGGAAAGCAACTTAGTTTCCCAGGAGGGTGTGTCCCCACCTCTTTAGCACTGTCAGCCGTCACTCACCTTTGGAGCAGGCGCAACTTCAGAAAGCCTTGATGAGTTTAGGATACGCAAGTTAACAAAACCAGGATCAATGAAATCCAGGCCCGTGCCGCTGGACGATCTATCTTGACAAACATGCCATTAAACATTCCAAGTTCCTGCAATTAAACAACACTCAGGATCAAAGTGGAAAAACCTGCCCTGCCAGCTGAGCTGAGGCACCAGCCAAAGTAGAGATTTGAGAAACCTCCCAAATAATTCAGACGGGGCGAACTTGAGCAAGAGTTTTCTGCAAAAGTCGGGGGTAAGGTTTGCTTTGGCAGACCTCATCCCGGAGGGAGCTCCCTCTGTGACTGGTCCTAGCTTCTCAGTTCACTGCCTTCCACCGACCCGGCATGCTGGGACCTGGAGATGTCCAGACAAGAACGGAACATTCCGGCAGGTCTTCAAATCCAGGTTTTGATGTTTTTATATAGCTATTTCAATGTCTTTCTCCTCCTACCCCTTCTTCTTCTTCCTTTGCTTTTAAAATCTGTATTAAAAATAACTTCTTAATATAAGAGCTAGGTGGTTTGCCCAGAGGAGACTCTTCCTGCCTTCTAGCAGCAGAAGTAGGAAATAGACTGAAATAGGAAGTGCCCCCTTCCCCCTTTAGCATGCTTTCTTGGTGAGCCACTTTAAGAAACTCACGTTTATGAAAGCCATTCAGAGTGTCATTACCAGCCCAGATCTTTGAACTGTTCCTGGGACTGACTGCTGGGCTGCGTTCTCACCATAGGAGCAAGGAGAGGTGGACAAGGGTTTTCCTGGGAAGGAGGCTGGCCTTCCTCCAGCCCAATCACAGAAACAGCACTGGGACTCTGCAGGGAGCATAGCCAGTGCCCACTAGCAAATCCCCAGACCAGGTGAGGTGAAGGTAAGGGAGACCAAGTGGCAGAGCCAGTGATGGTAGTCTCAGCTGTGGGTGTCCATCGTGGATGGGCAGTTAACGCCACTGTACCTCGTGCCCACAGAGCAGAGCCTGAACTACAGGAGCTCGGGGTTGGAATGGGCCTTTTAACATTAACCTTCCTCGGACGCTTAGCTCTTCCCCTATGTGTTTGTCCAGAATAGGCTTGCTTCTAGTAATGGGGAGCTGGCTACCTTTCAGGCCATGCCAGCTCTCTTTGGACAACTCTGTTAAGAAGCTTGTGCTGTGCAACTCTATCTTGCTCTCTTTGTGTCTCCTTCCTCCCTTTTGGCTGATCAGAATCCCTTAACCTATTTCTTGAGATAACTAAAAGCAGAAGCGTTGCCTTTCACTGTGGGTCTCATTTATGCTGAGTAAACCACACCACGCCCTCCAAGAGCAGGCAGCCTGCATTGCCACACATTCCACCTGATATCGCCTGAGCTCTTGTACCTTAGCCTTTGGAGTCATCATTGTCTGTGGCAGGTCCGCGCCTAGTAGAAAATGCGTCCTACCCACTCTGTCCACCCTGCCAGGAACAGGCTCTCAGGAGCAATCCACTCTAATTTTAGATGGCCAGAGCCCACAAGTAATGGCAGCCCTGACTTGTTCCCTTTATGTAGGGTTAGGGGATGTGGGAGGAGATAGTTAGGGGCAGGTGGCCCCTACGATGGCCCTGTTACTTGCTGGGGTGCAGCCTAAGCCCAGTGAGCATGTTCAGTGGCCAAGAGAGACATTTTCTTTCCTGTGAAGAAGTCAGGGGATGCTGCGAGCAATCCCCAGTCCTGGTGGACTCTGAGCCTGCAGCTGCCTTCCAGGTGGGCAAGGACAGGGAGTGTCACCCACCTGCCTGGTTCCCGTCCACAGGAGTCAGACCTTGAAAGAGCCCCACTTAGGGATTTTTATGGAATGCTTTCTTTTCCTGAGAATGGACTTTCCAAATAGCATATAAGTCTAAACTCTAGTGAATGAATGTACATACATTTTCCGGAACCCCAGTGGATAAAAAAAGGGAACTATCAACATCGTCTAGAAATCCCCGTTCTGAGTCCTTCATCATCCCGGCAGCCCTGTGTTCAGTTGGTCCAGATTCCATTTAACTGCTTTGCTGTTTATTGAGAGACGTTTGTCATAAAGAAGACAAAAGTGGACGGTCCATAGACATCTATTATTACTACAACTCCAGTTCCAGAGCTGTTTCCTCATCCGTAAAACCAGGCCCATGGTTCTCAGTCCTGGCTGCACATGATTTCCTTGGGAGCTTGTGAAAAATGCAGATCTCTGCCATCCACCCCTACACCAACTGAATTGGAATCTCTGGGGGTAGGATCGGGGCATCAACAACATTTTTAAACCTCCCCAGGTGATTTTTGTGTGCAGCCGGGATGGGGGACCACTGAGCACAGAGGTGTGAGAAAGGATGCTGTAACCTGTAAAGTCTGGTCTAGGTGTTGAGGTCTCACCCTGTGCCCGGCTGCATGTGGTTCTAAGGTATCATGAGAAGTGTACCAAGGACACTTCTGGGTACCAGAAGGACCCCAGAAGTCCGGGAAGGTTGTCTTCTGTGTGGCTCCGTCACAAGGTGGGTAAGAAGAAAAGGTGGAGTGGTAGATGCTTATTCTCAGTGACAACAGGACAACACCTTTATTTGTCAAGAGCAGGGAAAGAAAATCTGAAGTCAGTCCATTGAGAATGTGGTCAGTGTAGACATCAAAGTCAATGCTCTTAGAAAATCCATCCTCTGACCTTAAGGGCAGATGATGCCGGTGGAGATTAAAAGGTAAAGGCATTCCTGGGGACCATGAATCGTGCAGACCCAAGATTGGTTATGAGAAGGGAGAGCCGGGAACACTTTTCTGGGACTGGAGTCAAGAGATGGGAATAGAGGCGGCACCAACTCATAAAGCCTAGGGCAAATCTCAAACACAATTTCCTCATCAGATTTCCATGCTATGAGGCATTCAGAGTTCCGTTAGCCATGGGGAAGGGTTGATTGGTACCTGACCTTGGGCTAAGAAGGAATGAGGCATTTGATGCTCAGTTTTATGTGGGGTTTTATGGTGATGTGTGTGAGATCATAAAAATGAGCAAAGAAATCATCCCTCTGGAATCATTTGACTCATTTTTCCAGCTGAATAATGCAAATACCAAAAAGAAAAATCATCTAGACTTGATTTAGACATTTGGGAAATATCATTTCTGCAGGTTCCTGGATTAAATTATTTCCGCTCTATTCTACAAGAAACAGTGTTAATGGTCTATAGGATCTGTCATCAGTTTCAAAACACATGTGACTTAAGTTTTATTAGGAGCAACTGACTCAGAAAACAAAAATCAAAAAACCTCAAGACAAAAAAACAGAAACGTGCATGTCAAACAATAGATTTCCTGAGCTCATAACTCTGATGCATGATAAAAAACAATCACACATTCGTGAGAAATTATCTTTCCAACTGTAAAAAATGTTTTAAGATTACAGTGCACTTTGATAACTGGTGCCAGGGTTCTATCATCCCCTGTTGTCATACAGCACCCAATAGTCAGGACACATTGGCAGGTGTTGCTTTAAAATCACCTATGCGGTCATTTCTGGAGAACCAAGGACAAAAATAACATTATTTCTGTGGCACTTTGAACTTTTCAGAGACCTAGAGCTATTTAAAGGCATTGAAAAATTGAAGCCCATTATTTTCACTATACAGCCGGGTGATAATGCAAATTTGAGGTTAGAAATGAAGTACCAATGGACAAAAATTACGTCTCACGGTTCCTTTTTGGTAGCTCGTTTTGGACTTTGGATGGCTGAAGAAGCTCACAGAGCCCATTGGGCTGTCACGGGTGCCTCCCACCCACAACTCCCAAGTTAGATGCAGGGGCCTGGGGTGGAGGGGGTGGGCTGTGCTGGTGGTGCAGGCCAGGCCAGGCCCTGGTGGGGCCATTGGGCTGTTCTCTGTCCCTGGCTGCCAGGCTCAGAGGCTATAAGTAGGCAGGTGCAAACATCACCAGCACCTCTGGGTTCAAAACCCAAAAGCAAGCAAAGGGCCTCTGACTGACAGTGAGCAAGGAGTATTCTCTTTGTGTCCAACTTTTCCCCTAAAAATGAAGAAAAAAGTTGCTTGTATGTAATTGTGCATATTCTCATAGAAAATGTAAATGCTGTGGAAGAAGACACAGCTCTCCTTGGACCCCCTTTCTGTCCTGCCGTTGGTGAGCACTAGTCATCTAGTGTGTCTCTGTCCCAACCTCTTTCTAAGTACACACACACATACAATTCTTTTTGTAGGTGTTTCTCTTTTTTTGCACACATGGTACTGAACAGTACATTTTATTGTACACCCTTTTCATTTGTGTTGTGTCTTAGAGCTCCTTCCGTGCTCATCACATTTGCATGAATACAGCAGTGTTTATTTAATCCATCCCCTCTTAAAGCATCTTTAGATTCTTTCCACATTTCGCTGTTCTTGCAGAGACCCCAATAGAATTGTGGGATCAAAGCCTAACAAGCGCATTCAAAATCATCAGTGTGGGACAACGGCGGGGCGTGCAGTGGCGGCTGATGCGGCTGCTTGCCTGGGAACCCGCGGGGGCGCGCCTCTCCTGGGTGGGGCAGTGAGACCCGGGGCCGTGCAGAGGCAGAAGACAAGGGGCAAGGGCGTCGGGAGACAGACCGCGCCCCTCTCCGCTTTGTGGGGGTCGCCACTGGGCGGGCTGCTGGGATCACGGCATTGTGGGTGGACAGAGTGTGGGGCACCTTGCTGGCGCCCATCTGCATGTGTTCCTCAACCAATGGATTTATGTGCGTCCTGGTTTCCCCCGTGTGAGCCCGACCCTGGGGCACTTCCTGGTAGCCTGGCTGAGCTTGTACATCTGCCAGAAGCTGGACATTTTCACTCCCCAAAGTCTGTTGCCCTCCAGGCTGCTCTTCTTGGCCCTCAGCTTCTGTGGCTTCCTGGTCTTCACCCAAATTCTGTCTGCAGAACAACCTAGGAGGCCACCTATCACTTGGCCAAGACCTGGCCGCGTGGGTCACCGTAGCTATCCAGACCATCTGCTGCAAGAAAACCTCCTCCGCCCGAGTAAAGCTCACACTGGTTGCTACAATTTAAGGTGTAATGCTTAATTCTTATTATGATGAGATTAGTTTCCTTGGAATGGTGTTTGCTGGCCTTGGGTTTTTTGGTTACGTCTCTTTACCAAGTATGGGTAGGAGCCAAACGGCATGAATTGCAAGTAAACACAGCGCGGCTGCTGTTCTCCCTGGCATGGATGGCACCAGCCACTCTGTTGGTGGCTGTGCCCTTTGTCAACCCCGTATTTGGAGAAAGGTGGCTGTTTGACCCCTGGCCCATTTCTGCTTTGCATGTGGTGTGGTAGCTGTCATGGTCAACTTCTCAATTTGCTGGATTCTCAGTTTGCCAGTCACCTGCAACGTGTTTGGACACTTGGGGTTCTGCATTATGTTATTTGCAGGCTCTGTTTTATTGAAGGACCCACTGTCAATTTACCAGGTTATCAGCCTTTCATGTACTTCACTGGGCATTCTCGCCTATGCCCATTTTAAACTTGGTGAACAAGAAGGAAGTCCAAGTAATTTGATACAACATCCTTAATCAGGTTTTTGTAGAGAAAAGAAGTTGGCCCAAGAAGATAAAAAAATATTTTTGAATGTGCAAGTGTTCTAGTTTGCTAGCTGCCGGAATGCAACACACCAGAGATGGATTGGCTTTTAATAAAGGGGGATTTATTTTGTTGGTTCTTCAGGGGAAAGGCAGCTAACTTTCCGCTGAGGTTCTTTCTTACGTGGAAGGCACAAGATGGTCTCTGCAGGTCTTCTCTCCAGGCCCCTGGGTTCCAACAACTTTCCCTGGGGTGACTTCTTCCTGCATCTCCAAAGGCCTGGGCTGAGCTGCGAGTGCCGAGATGAGAAACGCCGAGCTGCTAGGCTGTGCTACATTGCATTCTCTCATTTAAGCACCAGCCAATTAAGTCAAACGTCACTCATTGCAGCAGACACGCCTCCTAGTTGACTGCAGATGTAATTAGCAACAGATGAGGTTCACGTACCATTGGCTTGTGTCCGCAGCAACAGAACTAGGTGTGCTCACCTGGCCAAGTTGACAACTGAATCTAACTAACACAGCAAGTTACTTTCAAAGAAGCAAAAAATAATATAGTGCAAAATTCATTGAATGATGGCCTGCAAGAAATACAACACAAAGGAAATTTTATGCATAAATATGATTTTCTTTTCTACAGTGTCTTTTGTTCAACACTTAATTCTCTAAAAGAAAAATGGCTTATGCTTCTTGTCAAAGGTCACTGTGGGAAGTTTATAGGATGGTTTGGTTATACTAAATGAAGAACAGGGGAATTAATGTTCTATAATAATGTTGAAGGGTTTAGTATTATGTTTTGGTATTTAATTGTTCCCATTTTTTAAAGAAGTATACATAGGACTGCTCTATTTGCTAGTAGAGGGTTTCCAAAGTGAGATCTGTTATAATTTTGCCCAAGCTGTTGAAGTCAGAATTTAAATCTAGCATTTCAGCTTTAGTAGGGTTAGTTGAACTTCCCAGTTATTTCATTTATAGAAAGCATAGTAGTACAGATGACGAAACAGACAAAACCCAATTCTAAAAGTTCTGTTTTTCTAATAGAAAATTATGAGAAAGGTGATATGTTATCCAAAAAAAACCTACATTTTTATAGATGTTTGTTTTTGACTTTTCAGTGAACTCTAGAATCTGTGTATGGCTTCCAAAGCCTAAATAATCCCATGTTTAAAAGTCTCAAAGACAAGACTATAGATAAGTTGCACAGGTATCTTACTATCCTGGCACTGCTTTCCTAGCCTCTTGAGCATTTCATATTGGTAATTCTTAATACCACCTTCCTGCCACCATTTCCTACCTCTCTCCTTTGAGGCATCCGTTGAGATTTCTTTGGCATTTAGGGAATTGGAGTGAACTATGTCCAGCCTTTCTAAGATGACTGAGGAAAATTCTTTTGCGGCAAGTCAGGGCAAATGCTATACAAATACTAAGCAGAAATGGTAAAAATATGAGTCAAGATTTGAAAGAGGAGTAGATAGTCCATATTTAACAACTTCCATGAGTTTTTACAGGATAGTTTTCAAAAACTAAGGTATGGAAGGAATACATGTACTGTGGTTTGGAGCTTTATGTACCCCAGAAAAAGATGTTCGTAAACCTAATCCATTCCTGTGGGTGTGAACCTATAGTAAGTAGGACCTTTTGGTGAGAATACTCCAGTTAAAGTGTGGCCCCCTCAATCAAGATGGGTCTTAATCCTGTTACTGGGATGCTTTATAAGTGGAACGAAATTCAGACAGAGAGAGGAAAAGTCAAGGGGAGCAAAGAGCTGAAGTTCAGTGGAATCTGGAAGAGAAGCCAGAGGCCAGGAGAGGCTGCCAAATGTACTACCACGTGACGAAGGAGCCCGGACCAAGGATCACCAGCAGCCAGCCCCAGAGCACCCATCTTCAGGAAAAAAGTGTCTCCTTAACAACACCTTGATTTGGTTGGGTTTCTCTTAGCCTCAAAACCATGAGCTAATAAACTCCCATTGTTTAAACCAACCCATGGATGGTATTTGCTTGAGCAGCCAAGAAAACTAAAACAACATGATTTCTACTAGAAGTATGGTGTCACATATTTCATTGCAAAATGCATTTTTGCTTTCCAGCTTCTTGACATTGGAGCATTCAAAATGGTTAATAGTCTCTCATAACAAATGGGCTGAGACGGACCATCCTCGTTGTAGTATGTCTTTCCTAAATATGATTTATAAATGTTGCGAAAACAACTTTTATCGAGACACAGAACCACGTGTATAAAATATACTCTTTGGATTTTTTTTCCAGCCTGCTGAATGAGATACCTCACTGATAATCTGTTTTAACAGAATTTCTATTATATCAGTCAATGTGTTGTATTAGTATATGTGGTTTTCTGTTTTGGTTTTAAATATTCTTTAGTTCTCAGTTTTCAAAGATACAATTTTTTATGCTAATTAAGAAGTACAAAACAATTGGTTTTTACCAGATAAGCCTTGGATGTTATGTTTGTCTAAGAACATCCTCTCTATGTGTTTAAAAAAACATGCAATTGTTGGGCAAAACCTGGAGAAAAGTATTTCAGCACAGTGAGGATTATGTGACTTCTGTACACTGAGAACAGTGGACTTGATTTGTGCCATGTATAAATTATTAGCTGTAAATAAAACCTAGGGATATATGGGATCCATAATAAAAAGAATAATAATAAGCAATGTAATACACACCATGGTTACAGAAGCAAATAGTACAGAAGGTGATATAAGGAAAAGCAACACATCGTGGTCCTGGTGGCCAGACTTCAAAGGATCTATGTTTTCTATTTCTGGTTTTGTTTTAAAGAATGTGCCTGCACTGCTCTCTTGCTCAAATTGTAGAGAAAGCATCAGTTAACTTCCTACCATTGAAGATGGAGATTTTGTTTACTTTTGCACTTGCATCTCCCTGCTTCCCCTTCTGCATTCAGTTATGGCATGGTATTGACCCATTTACCAGCTGTATTTGTGACTCATTCATTGGTTGCATGTTCCTACTTCTCTGACTTGTGTCTGGAGATTCACTGTCTTAGTTTACTGGGGCTGCTATAACAAGCACCATAGCCTGGTTGGCTTACATAACAGGAATTTATTGTCTCGCAGTTCTGCAGGCTGAAATTTCAAAATCAAGGTGTCAGCAGTATCGTGCTTTGTCTGGAGTCTGTAGGGTTCTGGTGGTGGCTTGCTGGCAATCCGTAAGTCAATTTCTGCCTCTGCCACATGGTCGTCTCCCTCTCCCATCTGTCTCCTGTGTGTCCAAAATTAAGGACTCCATCATATTGCATTCAGGCCCACGTTGGTTC
Source organism: Tamandua tetradactyla (assembly GCF_023851605.1). NCBI lineage: Eukaryota > Metazoa > Chordata > Mammalia > Pilosa > Myrmecophagidae > Tamandua > Tamandua tetradactyla. Next base: position 83,664,114 of record NC_135338.1, on the reverse strand, counting down.
AGTTTGGACTCATTTTAACCAATAGAACCTTTGAAGATCCTGTTTACGAATGGATTCACATCCACAGGACTGGGAGTTGAACAGGTCTTTGTAGGGGACATAAGATGACCCATAACACTCAGTCTCACCGTTGTTCTGTGAGGCACAGAAGGTGAGCACCTGTTTCCTTTCTTTCTACCTCTGTCCCCCTTCCACCTCCCACCTGGACTCAAATTTGAGCCCTTATTTAGCTGCTGTACATAAGCAAGACAATTCCTAAGAAATGGTTTATGGGAGACACATGTAAGAGATGCCATGTGCCTGAGAGCATCTTCCTTTTGTCCTCTGTGATCTAAACTGGAAGCTGCCTCCCTTTGGAACTTGGAAGAGTACACTGTTGTTTTCTGATGTAGTTGGATTCTCATTACTTTATCAGTGACCTGATTGATCCTCTCTGGAAGGTTTTAGGATCCTCCCTGAAATTTCATGACCAAAGATATGAGTAAGGGTCTTTTTTCATTCATGCTGCTTGGCACTGGGTAAACCAAGCTGTTTTTACCTTTTGGCCTTGGAGAAATCCTTACATTTCCTCTGGGAATTTTTTTCTTCTCTGCTCATTCATGGACTCGCTTCTCTTTCTCTCTCTCTCTCAATTTTGTTTGTTTTTCTGGAAGTCCTGTTATCTCAGATTGCTTATATTTTCTTTCATATTTTTCTACGCTTCTTTATTTTTCCTTAAAGTTTGAGAGATTTCCTTCACTTTATTTTCCAACCCCTCTCCTTAACTTTTTATTTTGGCACTCATTTTTTTTAAATATATTTATTGAGAAGTTTTTACACACCATAAGTCCATCCAAAGAACACAAACAATCGTTGTATATTGGCTCACAAAATCATCACGTAGTTGGGTTTATATCACTGTAGATCATTTTTAGAACATTTGCATCATTCTAGAAACAAAATAATAAAAAGACAAAAGAAAAACCCATACAACCCATACCCCTTAACCCTCCCTCTCATGGACCAGTAGTATTACAATCTACCCAATTTTTTTTTATCCCTTATCCCCCCATTATTTATTTATTTGTTGTCCTTATTTTTTTACTCATCTGCCCATGCCCTGGATAAAGGGAGTATCAGCCACAAGGTTTTCACAATCACACAGTCACATTGTAAAAGCTATATAATTATACAATCGTCTTCAAGAATCAAGACTACTGGAACACAGTTCAACAGTTTCAGGTACTTCCCTCCAGCCACTCCAATACACCATAAACTAAAAAAGGGTATCTCTAAAATGCATAAGAATAACCTCCAGGATAACCTCTCAACTCTGTTGGAAATCTCTCAACCTCTGAAACTGTTTTGTCTCATTTTTCTCTTTCCCCTTTTGGTCAAAAAGGCTTTCTCAATCCCATGATGCCAGGTCCCAGCTCATCCCAGGAGTTCTAGCCCACATGGCCAGGGAGATTGACATCCCTAAGAGTCATGACCCTAGTTGGGGGAATGGTAGTGAGTTCACCTTGGCACTCATTTTTAATTTTCAAAAACTCTTTCTTGTTCTCCCTTCTTTCCATAGCATTCTCTTCCTGTGTTGTATATGCAATGTATTCTTGAATTCTTCTGAAGATCCTAACTAGTATTTATTCTATTTTATTTTGATGTAAAAAATCTGTCTTCTCAGTTAATTTTTATTTATTTTAAAATTTCATATTAATTTATTATAAAATCAACATTCACATGAATTCCAGATAAGCATATAATTACATATTTCAAAGCATTATTAGGGAAAATTTGCAATCAGCTGTCCTTGTAGACAGAGCATGTACATAAATTACATGGAAGGCAGCTTCCTAAAATGCTAAGAGAAGTCAACAAAACAGAGGGCAGTAAAGCATTTTTCCTTATTGACATTTCTTTTTCTTTTTTTGGCATGGACAGGCACGGGGAATCGAACCCGGGTCTCTGGCATGGCAGGTGAGAAATCTGCCACTGAGCCACCATCGCACTGCCTGACATTTATTTTTGAAGCTCTTTTTAATGGCCTCCATTATCTGTATTTCCTCTAAGACTTGGCTTTTTGTTTGTCTTTATTAATTCAGCACTATTATTTCAACAGTTATCAAGCATCTCTTTTTGATGGACACTGTTCTAGATGCCGAAGACATAGCAGGAATGGCCTCTGCTCTCATGGGGCTTCTTAATTCCAGCAGGAAAAAGTCAGCAACAAAGAACAGGGGGAAATCAGAGAGTGACTTAATGTAGATAGGATTACTGCAAGGGCATGTGCTGAAGAGGCACCTCTTAACTATTTTAATTATCACTGGGTAAAACCTCTCTGAGGAGCTGTGAAATCTCCTATGAGTTCCGTAGACCAGAAGAAGGGAACCAGGGGAAAGAGGAGGAAAAGTGTGTTTTTTCAAACACAATGGTGCTCAGACCGACAGAGAATGAATGATATGCCTGGCCTTCTTCCCGTACGCCTTCATTCATGCCAGAGCCAGCTACAGATGGGGGTGCTGGTATCCCCAGGTCTGTCTCCTCATGGTACTTACACCCCAAGGGGAGCAAGATTTAAGCATATGATCTGGCAGGAGTGAAAAAGGCAGTGAGGAAATTCCGTCAGGAAACAGGATGGAGAGTGATGGGCAGAGGGCACTATTTTAGATTGGACATTGGGGGCAGCCTCCTTGCAGAGGTGGCATTTGAGCAGAATCCAGGAAATGGAGTGAGGAACCAATCCCATTGAGCCAGGGAAATGGCAAACCTGGCAGGAGCACCAGTCAGTGCAAACACTGGGAAGGGGGGGATGAGTTCAGTATTTGAGTGACAGCAAGGTGGCCCAGGAGGAACCAGGGAGGCACTGTGAGCTGGAGAGGAGAGGCTTCATGGCAGGAAGGGCAGGGCTTGGACTTGACTCTGGGAGTGATGGCAGCTCTGGAGAAAGGGTACAGGGTATATCCAGGATGGTGGGGCAGGAGCTCGGAAAAGAGGATGGACTGTGAATGTCTTTTGAAAGGAAAGTGATCAGGACTTATTTAGTTATTTATTATTAAGTAACAAGTCACCCTATAATGTATTGACCTAAAACAAGATCTTACGGTATGGGTTAGAATTCTGAGTTGGGTGTCTCTTCTGCTCCAGGTAGCCTTGGCTAGGTCACTCACTCACTTCCTTCTAGAAGATCCAAGAATGGTGCCTCGATTCTCCTCTACCATTTCCTCTCTCTCTCTCTCCACATGCTTGCTCATTATTCCTACATCCAGCAGTAGTCTAGCCCAAGCTCTTTACAGTGTAACAATTGAAGTCCCAGAGTTTAGAAGTGGAAGTGGCCAGGTCTTCATACTACTTTGGCTGGAAATAGGCACAGCATTGCCTCTCCCTCACCCTGCCAGTCAAAACTAATCCAAAGGCCAGCCCAGCTCCGGTGTGGGAGGGAAATGATGCCACTGCTTCATGGGAGATTAGGCAAAAAGTCTGTGGCCATTTTTACTGTGTCATTGAGACTTAATAATGGACTATGTGAGGAGTCAAAGAAAAAGGAATTAAGGATGTGCCCGCCACTCCTATTTAACAAATATCATTTTGCCAATTTTGCCCATTTTTGCAAATGTCGAGCCCACCTTGGACTTCTCGCTGATTGTTACTCACCACCAGCCACCAAAAATAGTCATTGTTCTGAAGCGAGTACAAATCCTTTGCCATGATTTCATATCATTACTAAATATGTGTCCATAAATGCATAGTATTATTTCTCTCTTGTTGGACCAGTCACCTTGAACCGCCAACTATTGTGCAAGAGGTTGGCTTGAATTCCAACATGTCACCCACTTGGGTTAAGGCAGAGGCTTCATTGAGGCAATGGCAAAACCTCAGTCAACAGGATAGAGTCGGATGTGGCCCACAACCTCTCCTCTCACAGGGAGGTGTGCCAGGGCATCTGCTGGGGTGGGGTGGGTCCTCGTCCAAGGAAGGAACTCCATACTTGTGGATCTCCCCTCGGAGAAGGCTAGCCTGTCAGTGGTGTGCTAGGGGCCAGGAATGTCTGGATTGCAGGTGCCAACTCTTACGGGGGAAGCTTAGGGCCTATGGGACGTTACAGTTCCCCTTGCTGGGGAGTGGGAGCACTAGACCTGTGGGTAACTGAGCTCACATGCTTTCTATTCAGCTGGGGAAGGCAGTGTCCCATGGGTCCCAGCTGGCTCATTGTCCAGTTGGCTGGTGTGCAAGTTTGAATCTGTTGTGTACCCTGGAAAAGCCAAATTCTTTAATTCCCATTTGGTATTGCTGGGTGGGATCTTTTTTATTGTTTGCATGGAGATGTGACCCACCCAATTGTGGGTGGTAGCCTTTGATTAGATGGTTTCCATGGAAATATGTCTCCACCCATTCAAGATGGGTTGCCTACTGAAGCCTTGTAAGAGGGAACCATTTTGGGAGAAAAGCTTCTGAGCCACCAGAACGGACAGAGCCAACAGAACGGGCAGAGCCCTGGGGAAGCCATTGAAGATTCCTGGAGAGAAAGCTAGCAGGCGTCACCATGTGCCTTTCCAGCTGAGAGAGAAACCCCAAAATTCATTGACCTTCTTGAACCAAGGTATCTTTCCCTGGATGCCTTAATTTGGACATTTTTGTAGTATTATCTTAACTTGGACATTTTCACGGCCTTAGAACTGTAAACTTACAAATTAATAAATTCCCGTTTTTAAAAGCAATTCTGTTTCTGGTGTATCGCATTGTTCCAGTCAGCTGGTGTGCCAATTTGTTGTGTACCCCAGAAGAGCCAAATTCTTTAATTCTCGTTTGGTATTGCTGGGTGGGATCTTTTTTATTGTTTGCATGGAGATGTGACCATGTTTGCATGGAGTTATTTACTAACTAGTACATCTGGTGTTGAGTGGGAGTTAGTGGGAAAGATTAGGATCATTTTGTGACAATCTTCCTTTTTTTTTTAGCTTCTTTTTTTATTAATTTTTTTTAAATACCAAAAAACACCAAACGAATGCAAACATTCTTAACTTTTTTTTACATGGGCAGGCACCAGGAATCGAACCCAGGTCCTGGGGCATGGCAGGCAAGCATTCTTACCTGCTGAGCCACCGTGGCCCACCCCATTCTTAACTTTTAATCATTCTGTTCTACATATATAATCAGTAATTCACAGTATCATTACATAGTTGCATATTCATCATCATGGTCATTTATTGGAACATTTGCATCTATTCAGAAGAAGAAATGAAAAGAAAACAGAAAAAAATTCATACATACCATACCCCTTACTCCTCTCTTTCATTGATCACTAGCAGTTCAATCTAAATTTATTTTAACATTTGTTCCCCCTATTATTTATTTTTATTCCATATGTTCTACTTGTCTGTTGATAAGGTAGATAAAAGGAGCATCAAACACAAGGTTTTCACAATCACACAGTCACATTTTGAAAGCTATATCATTATACAATCATCTTCAAGAAACATGGCTACTGGAACACAGCTCTACACTTTCAGGCAGTTCCCTCCAGTCTCTCCATTGCATCTTAACTAACAAGTTGATATCTATTTAATGCATAAGAATAACCTCCAGGATAACCTCTCGATTCTGTTTGGAATCTCTGAGCCATTGACACTTTATGTTGTCTCATTTCACTCTTCCCTCTTTTGGTCGAGGTTTTCTCAACCCCTTGATGCTGAGCCCCAGCTCATTCTAGGATTTCTGTCCCATGTTGCCAGAAAGGTCCACACCCCTGGGAGTCATGTCCCATGTAAACGGGGAGGGTGGTGAGTTTGCTTGTTGTGTTGGCTGGAGAGAGAGAGGCCACATCCGAGCAGCAAAAGAGGTTCTCTTGGGAGTGACTCTTAGGCCTAATTTTAAGTAGGATTGACCTGTCCTTTGTGGGGTTAAGTTTCATATGAACAAACCCCGAGATTGGGGGCTCAGCCTATAGCTTTGGTTGTCTGCACTGCTTGTGAGAATATCAAGAATTCAACTTGCAGAAGTTGAATTTTCCCCCTTTCTCATCATTCCCCAAAGGGGACTTTGCAAATACTTTTTTATTCACTGTTCAGATCACTCCAGGATTTATCTGGGCATCACTCTGGACAAACAACAAAATCTCATGTCCTACTCAAGGTTCCATGTACTTAAGGTGTTCAATTAAGCTGTCTACATAAGTTATATTAGGAAGTGCACTAGTCAAAATATAAATTTTGTGCCAAATAAACATTTTTTGCTTTAGTCTCACACAGAAGTTAAAATTTTTAAATATTAATTACCATCTATTTTCAGCACCCTGCAGTAATGACATTCCTTTGTTCTTCCTCATGCAAAAACATTTTTTAAATTTGTACATTTAGTCACTATCATTATACACTCTAGGCATTCCTAGATTATACCATCTCAGTCTTTATTGTCTGTCTTTCTGATTTCATTGTGCCCCCAGCCCTCCTCCCTCTCATTCTCACATTCAGCTTCATTCAGTGTTTTAACATAATTATATTACAGTTAGGTAGTATTGTGCTGTCCATTTCTGAGTTTTTACATTCAGTCCTGTTGCACAATCTGTAGTCCTTCAGTGCCAATTACTCAATATCTTACCCTATTTCTATCTCCTCATGGTCTCTGTTACCAATGAAATTCTCCAAGTTTATTCACTAATGTCAGTTCCTATCAGTGAGACCATACAGTATTCGTCCTTTTGTTTCTGGCTAATCTCACTCAGCATAATGTCCTCAAGGTCCATCCATGTTGTTACATACTTCATAACTTTATTCTGTCTTATGGCTGCATAATATTCCATCATATGTATATACCACAGTTTGTTTAGCCACTCATCTGTTGATGGACATTTTGGCTGTTTCTATGTCTTTGCAATTGTAAATAATGCTGCTATAAACATTGGTGTGCAAATGTCTTTTTGTGTCCTTGACCTCATGTCCTCTGAGTAAATACCTAGCAATGGTATTGCCGGGTCATATGGCAGTCTGATATTTAGCTTTTTGAGGAACCCCTAAACTGCCTTCCACAGCGGTTGTACCATTTGACATTCTCACCAACACTGGATAAGTGTGCCTCCTTCTCCACATCCTCTCCAGCACTTGTCATTTTCTGTTTTGTTGATAATGGCCATTCTGGTGGATGTGAGATGATACCTCATTGTGATTTTGATTTGCATTTCTCCAATGGCCAAGGAAGTTGAGCATCTCTTCATGTGCCTTTTGGCCATTTGTATTTCCCCTTCTGAGAAGTGTCTGTTCAAATCTTTCACCCATTTTGTAATTGGGTTGGCTGTCTTTTTGTTGTTAAGTTAAACAATCTCTGTATGAATTCTGGATACTAGACCTTTATCTGATATATTGTTTCCCATTGTGTAGGCTGTCTTTTTACTTCCTTGACAAAGTTCTCTGATGCACAAAAGTGTTTAATTTTGAGGAGTTCCCATTTATTTATTTCAATTCTCTTGCTTTGGGTGTAAGGCCTATGAAACTGCCTCCTAGTATAAGATTTATGAGATATTTCCCTACATTTTCTTCTAACAGTTTTATGGTCTAGATCTAATATTTAGGTCTTTGATTCATTTTGAGTTAATTTTTGTATAGGGTGTGAGTTATGGGTCTTCTTTCATTCTTTTGCATATAGATATTGAGTTCTCTAGGCACCATTTATTGAAGAGACTGTTCTGTCCCAGGTGAGTTGGCTTGACTGCCTTATCAAAGATCAATTATCCATAGATGAGAGGGTCTATATCTGAACACTCTATTCTATTCCATTGGTCAGTATATCTATCTTTATGCCAGTACTATGCTGTTTTGACCACTGTAGCTTCATAATATGCCTTAAAGTCAGGTAACGTGAGACATCCAACTTCATTTTTTTTTTCCCTCAGGATACTTTTAGCTATTTGGGACACCCTGCCCTTCCAGAAAAAAGTAAGTTGTTGGGATTTTAATTGGTATTGCATTGAATCTGTAAATCAATTTAGGTAGAATTGACATCTTAACTATATTTAGTCTTCCAGTCCATGAACACGGTATACCCTTCCATCTATTTAGGTCTTCTGTGATTTCTTTTAACAATTTCTTGTAGTTTTCTTTGTATAAGTCTTTTGTCTCTTTAGTTAAATTTATTCCTAAATATTTTATTCTTTTGGTTGCAATTGTAAATGGAATTTGTTTCTTGATTTCCCCCTCAGATTGTTCATTACTAGTGTATAGAAACACTACAGATTTTTGAGTGTTGATCTTGTAACCTGCAACTTTGCTGTACTCATTTATTAGCTCTAGTAGTTTTGCTGTGGATTTTTCAGGGTTTTCGACATATAGTATATCATCTGCAAACTGAGAGTTTTACTTCTTCCTTTCCAATTTTGATATCTTGTATTTCTTTTTCTTGTCTAATTGCTCTGGGTAGAACTTCCAACACAATGTTGAATAACAGTGGTGATAGTGGACATCCTTGTCTTGTTCCTGGTCTTAGGGGAAAAGTTTTCAGTTTTTCCCCATTAAGGATGATGTTTGCTGTGGGTTTTTCGTATATTACCTTTATCATGTTGAGGAAGTTCTCTTATATTCCTATCCTTTGAAGTGTTTTCAACAGGAAAGGATGTTGAATTTTGTCAAATGCCTTTTCTGCATCAATCGAGATGATCATATGATTTTTCTACTTTGATTTGTTGATATACTGTATTACATTAATTGATTTTCTTATGTTGAACCATCCTTGCATACCTGGGATGAATCCTACTTGGTCATGATGTATAATTCTTTTAATGTGCTGCTGGATTCGATTTATAGAATTTTGTTGAGGATTTTTGCATCTATATTCATTAGAGAGATTGGTCTGTAGTTTTCTTTTTTTGTAATATCTTTGTCTAGCTTTGGTATGAGGGTGATGTTGGCTTCGTAGAATGAGTTAGGTAGCTTTCCCTACTCTTCAATTTTTTGAAGAGTTTGAGCAGGATTGGTACTAATTCTTTCTGGAATATTTGGTAGAATTCACATATGAAGTCATCTCTTGTCCTGGACTTTTCTTTTTGGGAAGCTTCTTAATGACTGATTCAGTTTCTTTACTTGTGATTGGTTTGTTGAGGTCATCTATTTCTTCTTGAGTCAAAGTTGGTTGTTCATGCCTTTCTAGAAAGTTGTCCATTTCGTCTACATTGTTGTATATATTAGCATGAAGTTCTTCATAGTATCCTGTCATTACTTCCTTTATTTCTGTGGGGTCAGTGGTTATGTCTCCTCTTCCATTTCTGATCTTATTTATTTGCATCCTCTCTCTTCTTCTTTTTGTCAGTCTTGCTAAGGGCCCATCAATCTTATTGATTTTCTCCTAGAACCAGCTTCTGGTTTTGTTGATTTTCTCTATTGTTCTCATGTTTTCAGTTCCATTTATTTCTGCTCTAATCTTCATCATTTCTTTCCTTTTGCTTGCTTTGGGGTTAGTTTGCTGTTCTTTCTCTACTTCTTCCAAGTGGTCAATTAATTCCTCAATTTTTGCTCTTCTTTTTTAATATAGGCATTTAGGGCAATAGATTTCCCTCTTAGCACTGCCTTTGCTGCATCCCATAAGTTTTGATATGTTGTATTTTCATTTTCATTTGCTTTGAGGTATTTACTGATTTCTCTTGTAATTTCTTCTTTGACTCACTGGTTTTTTAAGAGTGTGTTGTTGAACCTCCACATATTTGTGAATTTTCTGGCACTCTGCCTATTATTGATTTCCAGCTTCATTCCTTTATGATCTGAGAAAGTGTTTTATATGATTTCAGTCTTTTTAAATTTATTGAGACTTGCTTTGTGACCGAGCATATGGTCCATCCTTGAGAATGATCCATGGGCACTTGAGAAAAAGGTGTATCCTGCTGTTGTGTGGGGTAATGTTCTATAAATATCTGTTAAATCTAGCTCATTTATTGTATTATTCAAATTCTCTGTTTCTTTGTTGATCCTCTGTCTAGATGTTCTGTCCATTGATGAAAGTGTGGAATTGAAATTTCCAACTATTATGGTAGATGTGTCTGTTTCTCTTTTCAGTATTTTCAGTGTTTGCCTCATGTATTTTGGAGCATTCTGGCTTGGTGCATAAATATTTATGATTGTTATGTCTTCTGGTTGAATTGTTCCTTTTATTAATATATAGTGTCCTTCTTTGTCTCTTTTAACTGTTTTACATTTGAAGTCCAATTTGTTGGATATTGGTATAGCTACTCCTGCTCTTTTCAAATTGCTATTTGCATGAAATATCTTTTCCCAACCTTTTACTTTCAACCTATGTTTATCCTTGGGTCTAAGATGTGTTTCCTGTAGACAGCATCTGGATGGGTCCTGTTTTTTAATCCATTCTTCTAGTCTATGTCTTTTGATTGGGGAGTTTAATCCATTAACATTTAGTGTTATTACTGTACAGGTAGTACTTTCTTCTACCATTTTGCCTTTTGGATTTTATATGTCATATCTATTTTTTCTTCTTTTTACCTTTGCGTATATTCTTCCTTTCTACACTCTTCTCCACAGCTTCTCTTGTCTTCTTGTATCTGCCGCTAGTGCTCCCTTTAGTATTTCTTACAGAGCCGGTCTCTTGGTCACAAATTCTCTCATTGATTTTTTATCTGAAAACATTTTAATTTCTCCCTCATATTTGAAGGACAGTTTTGCTGGATATAGAATTCTTGGTTGGCAGTTTTTCTCTTTTAATAATTTAAATATATCATCCCACCATCTTCTTACTTCCATGGTTTCTGCTAAGAAATCTATGCATAGTCTTATTGGACTTCCCTTGTATGTGCTGGATTGCTTTTCTCTTGCTGCTTTCAAGATTCTTTCTTTCTCTTTGACCTCTGACATTCTGATTAGTAAGTGTCTTGGAGTATGTCTATTTGGATCTATTCTCTTTGGGGTACGCTGCACTTCTTGGATCTGTAATTTTAAGTCTTTCATAAGAGTTGGGAAAATTTCAGTGATAATTTCCTCCATTAGTTTTTCTCCTACTTTTCCCTTCTCTTCTCCTTCTGGGACACCCACAACACACATATTTGTGCGTTTCATATTGTCATTCAATTCCCTGCTCATATTTTTCCATTTTTTCCCTATATTTTCTTTTTCTTGTTAGATTTCAGATGTTCCGTCCTCCAGTTCACTAATCCTATCTTCTGCCTCTCAAAATCTAACATTGTAGGTTTCCATTGTTTTTTTCATCTCTTCTACTGTGCCTTTCATTCCCATAAATTCTGTGATTTGTTTTTTCAGACTTTCAATTTCTTCTTTTTATTCATTCCTTGCCTTCTTTATATCCTCCCTCAATTCATTGATTTGATTTTTGATGAGGTTTATCATGTCTGTTTGTACATTCTGAATTAATTGTTTCAACTCCTGTATCTCATTTGAATTGTTGGTTTGTTCTTTTGACTGGGCCATATCTTCAATTTTCCTAGTGTGATTTGTTATTTTTTGCTGGAATCTAGGCATTTAATTACCTTAATTAATTTATTCTGGAGATTTTTTTCACTCTTTTTCCTAGGGTTTTCTTGCTGGATGAATTTGTTGTCTTTCTGTTCTTTGACATTCAGTTCAGCTTTTTCTGGGCCACTGGCTTAGGTTTCGTTTAAGAGAGGAGAATTTTTCAGTTCTTGTTTTCTTGTTTCTTGCCCTGCCTGTATGGTGCCTTTTTCTCCTCACCCTTAAGAGGGCCTACTTATGTATTATAGACCCTAGTCGGATTTTCCCAGACCAAATTGGCCTCCTGTCAGGAGGAAAGAGTCACTTGAGTCAGTTTTCCCTGAGGGTGAGACCCACCAGGTTGAAAGACTTTCCTGTGAAGTCTCTGGACTCTGTTTTTCTTATCCTGCCCAGTATGAGGTGCTTGTTTGCCTGCAGGTCCCACCAGCATAAGATGATGCAGTATCTTTAACTTTGGCAGACTCTCCCTGCTGGGGCATGGTGGAGACAAAGGAGAGGTTGTAGGCTGGTTTTAATGACTTCAAATTACCAGGCCCTGGGGTCTGAATTCCTTGAGGAAGGGATTCCACCTGAGTTGGGTCTCACCCCTCCCCTGGGGAAGGCACAGGCTCCAGACAGGCTCTCACGCAAGCTTGTTTCTGCCTATGCCTGAGGCAGTTGCAGCCTGAGAAGCCCTGCCGCTCTATCCAAAGGCAGTCAAGCTTTTGTAGAAACACAGCCACAAAAACCTCTGTTTCGTTTTTTTTTTTCTTTTTCCGTCAGCCCTGCCCCCTTGGTGCCAGGGCAAAAATCAGTGACTTCCACTTTGACCAGGTTCACCTGAGCTGGAGGCCTATTTTTAGTAGTCAGAATTTGTGAATTAATTCCACACTTGAAGCTTAGTTGTGCTCAGCCCTGCTGCTGGTAAAGTCTCTTTCCTTTCCCCTCTGGGAAGCAGCTTGTGGGGGGATGGGTGCCGCCACCACAGCTTGGGGAACCCATGGTTCTGGGGGGGCTCGCAGCTGGTCCAGCTGGTCCAGAGTGGGGTACCCTGTGTGTCCGGTCACTGACATGGCCCCAGGAGCTGTTCTGTACTGTTCCTGGTTATTTAGTAGCTGTTCTGGAGGACGAACTAAATCTCACACCTTGCTAAGCCACCAACTTGGCACCTCCCTGCAATCTTGCTTCTTGCAGAACAGTTTCCATTTTTAAAGAGTTAAAATAAATTATTTATACCATGCCAATCTTTTTTGCAACCTTCATTCAACAGGAAGTTTGTTCAATGTAGGGTTTATATTTTCCAAGAAGTTTAAGTACCATTTTCTGCCTATAAAACTGTCTAGGACTGGTGCTTTTTTTGTGGGTAGATCTTTTTTTTTAACTACCCATTCAATATCTCTAAAGGTTATAAGTCTGTTTAGATTTTCTATTTCCTCTCGAATTAATTTTGGCAAAATATCTCTCTAGAAAGTCATTCATGTAATCTAGGTTTTTCAAATATATTAGAGTAAACATCAGTGGTCTCGGGATTTTTAAATTATTTTATTTGTTTTTAACAGGTAAGTCGTATACTTGATATAAAATTTAGAAGTTATAGAAGGAAGTTCAATGAAAGGTATTCTGTCCCACCTTCTTCCTAATAATCTTCTAGTTCCCCTCTCTTCCAAAGAATCAGAGAAAATAGTAAGTTCCCCTTTTTTGCCTCCAAAACCGCATTTTCATGAGCCAAAACGCAAAATAACAATTTTTTTTCTTTATATGTTTTTAGTCTTGAATGGTGAAATGCTGTTTTTTTAATCTGAATCGCTTTCTCCATTTTTCGTATATGGTATATTTCAAACACATTACAAAAGGAGAGAATTCTGTAAATAGACCCTTGTTACAGACTTCAGCAATTATCACACCTTGCCTATCTTGATTTATATATCCCTTTCCTCCTCTTTCAAAATTATTTAGAATCCAATTCCAGGTTCCATATCTTAAGAATTCTAAAAAAAAAATCAATTAAAATGAAAAATGCTTCATTAATAATATCAAATATCTATACAGTATTCAAATACCTTTGATTATCTCATATTTTGTTTTTATTGTTGGCTGGCTTGACTCAGCATGCTGAGGCTACTTACATAGTCTTTTCCTCCTCGATGAGGATGGGCATTGCCGACATCATTTTATCATAAACCAGGAGATCCCAAAGTTGCCTGCACCGCCTTTAAACTCAATGACTGGGATATTTGTGTAATGTTTTTCCCTCAGTGTTAATGAATAGCTGCTACAAGATGTCCAGGCTCTCAGATCTGGCAAAATTTTGCCTTCCACAGATATTGTCGCCATCATCCGCCCACTTCCCCTTGGGTACTCTGAGGCCCTAGGTGGGCTGCTGGGAGACATGCCACATATTTTGCTGCTCTGGGTGGTCACCACACTTCCAATGAGACAGAGAACATCCTTTAGCTTTCCTTTGTGTTGGGAGTTTTGGAGAATGCGGTCTCTTCCTGCCAGTCTGTAACCTACTCTGTTTGCTGGCCCTGGGGGTGGAGTTTGATGCTTCTCCTTTATGGCTTTGATCTTCCTCAGATGTTTGTGGGTTTCTGGCTGGATGTTGACCTCTCTGTTTGAGATCCTCCTTAGCTGTCTGAACTCCTTAGCTGTTACTGTTTCGGGATGCCCTGGGGTACAACGGGAGCATGTCTTCTGTGTGGGAGGTTCCATGGTCCTCCTGGGTGTTCCAAATGGGCAGACCCCTGGCCCAGGCTGAAGAGGGGCTAAACGTAGGCGCCTGCCTGCTCTCGTGTCCCCTTCCCTACAGCCCCCCCCCCTGCCACTACTAGCCCTGGACACCTTCCTCCTCCAGTGAGCACCCCCGCAATGGGCTTCTTTGTATCTCTTGATATGAATTTGTATTGTCTAAGGATTTGGGGTGGAGGTGATGGCTACAGCTTAAGCTCAGTCTGCCGCCTGATGCTGTCTTTCAGCACCTCTTGGGCATCTCTGAGGTATGCAGTTTGCAGGAAGAACTGAATGACAGTGTCAAAAACATGGGCTTTGCAGTGGGAAGCAGCCAGGTTCACATCCCAGGTCCTGCACACACTAAGTGTGAGGCTCTGAGCACTTGCTTAACCCCCCAAACTAAGTTTTCTCATTTGTGGCACAGGAATCTGTACAGTTTATTTGCAGAGTCTTGGGCTTCACGCTGAGTGCATGTGCTAGCTGGTCCCCCAATCGATGTTCCTTTCTTTCTCTCCATATTCTGTGACATTTGGCAAGTTAGTTAGCCTCACCTGGACTCAATGTATTTCTGTCAGTGAAAACAATGATAATACAATCATGATAAAAATGGGAGGGCCTTGATTTTATTTGGCTCCAAACCATTGGAAGCACATAATTTAAAACATGGCCAATCCTTTAACTCACTTTCCAGTGAGCGTGTTAGCAGAAGTGGAATGACTCCTGATTTCATCATTGAAAAATACATTTTTTAAGTTAGTTTTAATTGAAAATATTTGAATTCGATTCAAAATATTTCCTTATTTCATCTTTAGAATGTCGTTTTGTTGTTGTTGTTTTTCCAAATTAGCAAAACATGTAAGTCTTGTGGAAGAAAAGGTCTGGTAGATCTTGAGATATTAGTACTAATGCATGAACAGGGGCGATGATGTCACAGAAAGAGCTTCCTCTAGTGCTGTGGGGAGCCCGTGATTGAGCCAGGGAGAATCATGGGGTCTCCTGGGCTTGCAGTGGGCTGGTGGTGTAGGCCTGGCTGTGTGTGTGTGGGGGGGGGGGGGACATTGGCTTAGATAATCCCCTGGCTCCTAATTCAACTCTTCAGAGTCTCTTTCAGGCTGATCAACTCTGCTGATCAATTTGTAGTGTTCTTGATCCCTTTTGGACAAGTAGGGAACATGTTTTCCCCCAGGTTTCCATGGAGTAGCTCAGAAGTGACTTAAAACCAAGCATAAACTTTCATGCTATCCCCCAAATTAGGATCTTATATAGATACATCCAGCCCTAAAGAAAAAGTCTGTGTAAAATGCACTGATCTCCTTCCTTAAAATAAGGATGCAATTTGATGCACTTTTTTTACTCCACTGGGGTGCCGCAGCTTGCTACGGAATTATCTTCTGCCATCAGTTTGTGAAAACTGAGTTAGGGAGGCATTAAAGTGTGGTGGCTCAGAAGGAGAATTCCGGAACCTGGCTGCCCCAGTACAAGCCTGGACTCTGCCTGGCTCTAGTCATTTAATCTCCTAACCTCATTTTTTCATCTGTAAATGGGGATAAGAGTAGTAGCTGAATGGATTTCATGAATCAATTTGTTTCCTTTGAACTTCCCACCTTTATGAAAGAATTTTCTATTTTCTTCCTCCCTAAAATGCCTGCAAAACAATGAATTTCCATCTTTGCTGTTATTGCTTTAATGTTTTCTACAAATTTAAATAAATAAATAGCAACTCTAGGAAGTTGCAGAGAGAACTGATCCCAAGCTTACTTCTTTAACTGAATTTAATCTTAGAAAATGTCTCTGTTCTCTTGGTTCTTTTCCTTTTTCTCTTGGCTAAAAATAGGCTGAGCTCCCACTCACCTCCCCCACTGTGACCTTTTTATGACCATTTGGTTACAGTTGAGCCAAGAAAATCATGCAGGGTCTTTTTTTTTGCACCGCCCTCACGCAGTGTCTTTTAAACGTTCCGTCTCAAGCTGTCCGAAATGAGCACCTTGGACATGGGTCACCGAAAAACCATGAAGGGGACAGCAAGGCAGGTCAGGGCGAGTGTGGGGCCAACACGGTGGCCTCAGCCGAATGTTTGTGCTTCTCTAGGATTCTAGGGAACGCCTCACGTAATCGTCAGATGACCGCTCATGAAAAAAGAGTGAGAGGGAGGCTGTTGTCCAGCCAGGGTTTGTACTAAACCCAAGGACTTCGTTGGGTCCCAGTGGGTCCAGCTCAGTGACACACTCAAAGCCCAGCTGGTGGGGAGGGCAGCTCTGGAGAAATGTTAGCAGAGCCGCAGACGGAAGGTCTGCCCTGAGGTCCCCCTGGGTCACAGCCGGGGAGGCAGGAGTTCACTTGAACCTCCTTTAGAGGGCTGAGCTGTGTTCATTTTAACCCTTCAAAGCTAAGGTGGCAATCACCCACCCCCTCGGTTCACCTCAGATTCATGAGTTAAATATATCAGGCCTGAAAGCCATAGAGAAGCCAGATCCTGGCCTTTTCCTTCCTTTCGATGGACCTGCCTGTGGATTTGGAAGGCAGAGGCTGTCCCAAGACCAAGGCACAAGCAGCTGGATTCAGTTTATGTTGTTTGAACTGGAGGGTGTGTCTCTCCTCTGAAGACATGGAGGGGAAAAGGCAGAACAAATGACCTCATGTTTTTTTCCTTGCCAAGATTTTTGAAATTTAGTTATTTGAATATGTCATCCAGTCCCTCGGTTCAAAGCCCCTATGTATTCAAAGTGGGAAAAATCTCCCACAGTCCCCTGCAATTCTAAGATTCTTATATCCTTCTGGAAATTCTTTCTTTGTACACAAGCAAAACAAATGTAGATTCTTATTTTCCCCCCTGAAAAATGGTTTGGACACAAATGCAGCCCTGCACTCTTGCGTATTTCTCGCCGCTCATTAATATACAAAATGTATCATCGTCATTCTTTTTGACAACTGCGTAGTTTTTGACTGAAAGTATAAACCTTGATTTACTCAAGTAATCCCCTCCTAATGGGTATTTGGGCTGTTCCTAGTATTTTGCTATGACAAATAATGCTGCAGTATATTTTCACACATATGTAAGTGTATCTGTAATATAAACTCTCCATACTGATGGGTGTAAAGGAATATGCTTTTAAAAATCTGGCTGAGGGGTGAAAGTTTCCCTGGCGGCATAGGACATGACTCCCGGGATGAATCCAGCCCTGGCACCATGGAATCAGCAATTCCATCCTGACCAAAAGGGGTAAAAGAAATGTAAATAATAAAGTATCAGTGGCTGAGAGAGTTCAAATAGAGTCGAGAGGCTACTCTGGAGGTTGCTTTTAAATGCAGGCTTCAGTTAGACCTTGCTACCTATCATAACCTGCCAACCCCCAACCAGGACCATTCCAGCCAATCCTAGAGAACACCTAGGGCAATATATAAGATTCCACAAGGGTTCCATGCGCCAGAGTAACTATCCAGAGACCTACAACCTCCAGAAGGGTCCCTGGACCAGATAAGTCCTGACACCTAGAGGGCCCGGCCTCTCCAGAACATCAGCTAGTTCCATCTCCCTACCCCGTATTAGTGACAGTCCCTTCCAACATGAAAAAATTAGAATGGCCACAGTACAAACACCCCTAAAGAGGGGGATAGAAAGATCAAAGGTGATGGTGGAGTTATACAGAGGAGGTAGGGTTTAACAAATGAATATGATTTCTGAATCATTAAATTGATATTTCTTTTGGTCTCCAGTATCCTAGAAGTAAAAATTCTGGAATTGTACCCATACCAAACTCTGAAATCTGTTCTGCAACTAATTATGGTGCTGTGCTTTGAAATTTATTGCTTTTTTGTATGTATGTTATTTTCCACACACAAAAAAAGTCAATTATGATAAGAAAAAATTATTTCTTCTAGCCTCCTATATTCTGGAGCAGCTAGAAGGAAAAATCCGAGAGGATGGCATGGTAGCCCATGACAAACTCTGAAATCGGTCCTGGGACTGCTTGTTGAAGAGTACTTTGAAAGCTATTGCTTTTTTCCTTTCTTTGCTTTGTGTATATGTTGTATTATAAAATAAAAAATGTTAAAACACACAAAGCATAGCGACAAGGGTTGTTATTATGGAGGAACTGTTATTTACCCTGAGAGTAATGAGATATGCAGGAATATATACTTGTGTTAAATTGAATGAATTACAAGTGAAAATGAAAATAATCTGATTTTGCATATGCTGATTGAAACAAAATTGAATTAAAATTTTAACTGTAACAGTCAAGAAACTAAATTAAAAAGAAGGCCAAAAAAAAAAAAAAAAAAAAAAAGTCTGGCTGATATTGCCAAAGTACTATATCATAGTTTGATAGTTCCTCAAATTTTTGAACATAAAATTGCCATATGGCTCAGCAGTTCCACTCCTGGGTGTGTACCAAGAGAACTGGAAACGTCCGTAGAAAAAGTGGAAACAATCCAAACATCCAACAACTGATGAATGGATAAACCAAGTGTGGTATACCCATAGAGTGGACTACTATTCAGCCAGAAAAAGGAATGACGTAACTTCTGGTTTGGGCCCTGCGGTGGCGGCGGGTGGGTGTAGAAAATGGCAGTGATGGCGCAGTCTGGGCCTGTCCCTGCAGTGCTGGCGAAGGCTTGAGACGCACGAGCCTCATTCGCCACGCCCCACTTGCTTGTACACTTTCCACACATGAGAGAATTGGAGGCGAAAGGTGTAGAAAGAAACCTAAGCAGTGCCAGAACAGGTAAAGCCCAGCGTAAGCCGGCCTCAGCCCATCAGCTCTAGTAGTAACAGCACTTCCGCAGTCCCCAGCTCTGAGAATAGGGCCAAGTGAGCCACAGCCAACAACCAGCAGCCACCACCGCCCCGGGCCTTTCCTCGCTATCCTCGGGAAGTACCACTGTGATTTCACCACCAGGAACATAAACAGCTTCTACAGAAGGGTTGGCATTTTCCTGGAATTGCAGCAAACCTAGGATCTGCTATGAAAGTGTTCCACAGCCAGTCAGAAAACAATGTTTTAAGAAATCGACAGCCACAAAATAACAGAGAGGTACAGACCGACAAAAACCAGTTTGACCCAAACCACAGTATTTCAGTATCCCATGACGAAAATTCCCAGCAGGGACCTGCATCTTCTCGAACTGACTACAGATCGAACTTTAAGAAGTACACGACTCTGAAAAAGAAACCTGGCCCTTGGTTGTTGGCAGTGATCCAGAGTTGGCTTCCAAATGTATGGGTGCTGATGCTGCCTCCGGTTCTGAAACACGAAGAAATGTTACTCTCATGGCTTCAGGGAGCATGGGTGGTGAAAAAGATGGTGTTAGCAATAGCACTGGACTTGGATCCCAGAACAAGTTTGTGGTTAGCAGCCAAAGCAATAATAAGGACCACTGAAGGAAGACTGGTCTGTGGGGTTTTTCCCCTGGAGCCATAAAAGCACATAAAAGCACGTGGTAAGTCTCCACAGATGCTCCTGAAAGCAAATCAGAAAGGAGCAGCAGCAGAATGAATGCTGGGGACACCATATGTTCTTCATCAAATGGAGGGTGTGATGGTTTGAGGCTGTTATGTACTCCAGAAAAGGCCATTTCTTTTAATCCATTCCTATGGGTGCAGACCTATTGTGGGTAGGAACTTTTGATTCGATTATTTCACTTGAGCAGTGACCCACCTCATTCAAGGTGGGTCTTAATCCTCTTAAGAAAATAGAGTGAAACACCCAAAGAAGTCAAGAGAGCCAGAGAAGCTGAGAGGTAAGGACACATACAGAAGTTCAGACAGGAAGCCACTGAAGCCAGAAGCTGAAGGAAACAAAACCCAGAAGAGAAAGATGAGCAGATATTGCCTGTCGCTGGCCATGTGACAGAGGAGCTGAGGATTGCTGGTAGCCAGTCGTTGGGGAGAAGGAGTCATCCTGTTGATGCCTTACTTTGGACATTTTCATGGACTCAGAATTGTAAACTCATGCGCTAATAATTGTGATTTTTATAGTTTTACAATTCGATTGTAAAAATCAACCCATTTCTGGTATATTACATTCCAGCAGATATACCAAATCAAAACAGAGGGTTAAATCCAAGCATTCTTAATTCAACTAGCAACCACGGTTCCTGGCCAGTATTAGAAAACAGTGGACTTGCCCTAAAAAGACCTGTAGAGAGTGATAGTTCTGACCTCAATAGTCAGTGCAGTACCATAATCCAGATGTCCCAAAATCAGAGTATTAACTGGAAAGCAAGGGACTCTTCTACCCATGGTACCTGGGGAAATCTTCAAGAAATTTGGGAATCTGAAATAAGTGGCACACAGAAGGTTTCATTCAGTGGTCAGTGTCTGCATAGTACCACTGAAATGACTGCACCAAGTAACTTTATGACCTCTAATTTACCAACCCTCGGTTCAGTACAGAAGAATGAACTACCTAGTAATTCAGAGGCCTGGCATGGAGGGCACAATTAATCACCCTCCGATATGGGCCCCATCAGTTATGAATGGCACTTCCGTTTCTCACCTCAACAAGGAAGAGTCAAGAAATGTAGGCTCCCACGGTACTACATGGGGGTCCGATGGTTCTAATTATTCTTGAAACAAGTATTCAGGCCCTGATGGCCAAGCTAAGGGTGACACTGTGAATGTACTCGAAATGCAGCCTAGCACAAAGGGGTCTGTGGACACTATCTTTCAAGTAAACACAAAGCAGGAGGTGTGTGGGAGTCTAAGGAAGCAGATTATCAGAGTATATTATGGGGACATGGAAATGGAGCAAATTATGGAGAAAGTGAAAGAAGATGAGGAGCCCCTACACAAAATATTGCTACAATAATCCCAGCCTGGAGTGGAACAAACTGCCTAGCAATCAGCATTCCAATGAGAGTGCAAATGCAATTTTAAGAACACTACAATAAGTGGACATCTTATTGTAGTGAGGAAGAGAATCAGGGTTCTGCCACATCTCAGACAAATGAGCGAAATAGTGTCTGGGCCAAACCGGATACAGTACAGTGTGAAGGTTGTACAGAATGCACTAGATGCCTCAAAGGAGAAAGACAGAAGAAAAAATGAACATCAAATGTTCCTCCAAAGCATTATAAACAGAACTGACTTAGATCCAAATGTCCTGTCCAACTCTGGTTGGGTACAAATCTATATTAAGCAGAATACTGCCTGGGATACCAAAACATCACCTAGAGGGACAAAAAAAAAAAGGCTGACAATGGGTCCGAGGTCAAGGGAAGCTCTCCAACACAGACTTTTAATCAGGGGCATGAGTAGATAAGACTAGCTCTAACAATAATGATACACTCTGTATCAGGAAGGGGAAATTCCAAATCTGCTGTTGAGGTGGGGCAATTCCAAAGGCTCAAACTTCCAGGGGAGATGGAAAGATGATTTTGCTGCTACAGAAATGGACAAGAACAGTCAATGGAGGAATTGCAAAAAGAGAAGACTGCATGGAATGATTCACTAAAGAACAAACAAAGATGGTGTGACAGACAAAAATCAAACCAAGTGTGGTCCATTTCTGCCAAGGATAACTGGGGAGAAATTTTAAGGAGCACCGATTGGGGTGAGGCTATTGAGAAATCCAGCTCAGGAGGTAGTGACAGTGACAAGTCCATTTCTGGTTGGAATGAATTTGGTAAAACTAGTTCTTTCACTTGGGGAAATAACATAAATCCAAATAATTCATCAGGAATGGATGAATCATCTAAATCTGATCCTTCCCAGGAATGGGGAGACCCTCCGAAGTCTAATCAGTCTGTAAGTTGGGGAGATTCATTAACATCTGTTGCCAGACTGGAACAAGCAACAAGACTTATTGATCATGGGGAATCATATCAGCTACAGGCAAATCTCCTGGTGCAAGCTGGCTAGAAGAACCTATACCAGCACCCAACTAAAGAAGAAGAACCCACAAGCTGGGGGGAACCATCCCCAAAAGCCATATACTGCAAAATGGAAATTGATGGTGGAACTTCAGCTTGGGGAGATCCCAGCAAATACAACTACAAAAATGTGAACATGTGCAACAAAACATCCCAAACAGCAGCAGACGTTCAGACCAGCAAGCACAGATAACATCAACTGCAACCATCTGCAAGTGCCATCTCAAACAAAGAGGCAAGCATTGGCTCTGGCTGGGGGGTACTCTCGGGAAGGGGAGAACCCTTCTACTCCAGTCACAGCTGTGGATAATGGTACTTCAGCATTGGGTAAACCCATAGACAATGACTCCAGCTGGGGTAGACCCCTTCCTGGACCATCCAGAACATCACGTGGGGTTCCAGCTCTGTTGTCCACAAACTTGAAGCAAATCTGGGCCAAAATCTATGCGAGGGGGCTGGGGTGGTGATGTTACGTGATTACGTGCAAATTGCCCCACTCACTGGGGAGAGGAAGCAGATGTAGAAATTAGAATGTGGAATGCTTATTCATCTCAAGAGCTTAACTCATTTTTAAATTGGCCACCAAATTCAATGAAAATGTCATCAAAGCAAATGATGAAAACCAGAAAGAAGAAGAAGAAACATGGATGAATCCATTTATTAAGTATCTTTCAAATATCAGTTTTTCGAGAGACTGCCCAGAAGAAAATATTCAGAGCAATAAGATGGACCTTTCTGGAGGAATGTTTCAAAGCAAACACAGATAAACATAGACTAAATATTGGTGATTAAAATCGAATGGTCAGGAAAGGCCCTGGTTCTCAGCCTCAGATTTTCAAAGAGCCTTCCATGGAGCACAGTCCTAATTTTGATAAGAATGGCAACCCCTGTATGTTTGGTGCTGGAAATACAGCAGCACAACCTGGGGCATGCAGCACTTCAGCACAGCCTCTTAGTTCACCTCAGACTAATCTCTGTGCTCCATGCCTCCTCTGTTACTGTCTTCTGAGGTTCCAGTTTGATTGCTGAAGTCTGCACCCAAAAAATGGTGGCCTGGATCTGCTCTTTGGCCCTTACAGGTAACCCTGCTGAACTAGCCATTCTAGTTGAACCGGCTTTCTCAGATCTCTCAGCTACAGCCATTTGTTTATGCAACAACTCGCACAAAGTTAGAGAAGTTTGTCTTCTGGTGACTAGCAGTTGAGACCAGCAGGGCTGACCTTTTAATGTGCAGCAGTAAATGATGCAACCGTCTCATCAACTTGACCCAAACTTGGTGAAGCAACAGACACCACCATCTCGGCAGCAGTTACTCCATCAACAGCTATGACTTTCCTTGAAAATGTCAGGCACCACCCTACACCTGAGGTGAAAAAAAGGCCCATCTCCAATAAATGCTTTCAGCAACTTCCCTCGAGGCTTGAACTTAGCCTTGAATATAAATATGGATATGAACAGTATTAAAGGGCCACCATCAAAGTGAAGGAAGTGGACTACAAAGGACAGTGTATCTGTAAACACATCTTTGGATCAAAACTCCAGCAAACATGGTGCTATTTAAGTGGTTTCAGCTGGAAGAATCTCCATTTGTTCCCCATGCCTTTCCGAGCAGCATTACTTCACCAGCTAGTCCTCCAGGGTCCTGTGCCAAATCGCGTAACTTCTCTGGACAGTCTTAATTGGCCACCAGAGTTTCACCCTGGTGAACCATGGAAGGGTTAGCCATACGTTGACCCCCAAAATGACCCTTGTGTCACTCTGTGTCATAAACTAATCTTTCAGTTAATTGTATGTGGGAAGCTCACCACTACAGTTGAGCACACGCTGCTTTCATCTAGTGCCTGGTCATTCCCCCGTGCCTCCAGCTACAGTGATCCCCCCAGCAGTGCAGCTCAAAGCACTTCAGCCAGAAACAGTGGTTCCCAATTGACATGGTCTCCTGGCTCAGTTACAAACCCCTCTCTGGCTCCTGAGCTGTAAAAGGTTCCTCTGCCACCTAGAAACATCACTGCTCTGTCCTGCCAACCTACGGAACTGACTGGTCTGAAGCCACCCTTGTGTAAGTGAGATAATTCTCCCCTTCGTGTAGATGGGGGATAAGCAAATTCTGATGCCAGGTATCTACCAGATTCCAGCTGGGTTGAGAGCAGCCCAGGGAGAATAACAGATTGGCTTGTTCTAAAATAACCCAATATCTCCGATCAGTGGCTCAAAACCCGGCCCACACTGTGCATGCAGCATGGCCCGCTGATAACCTCCCATCTGAACCTCCCACCTGAAAGTGTTTCAGTTCAAAAGAAAAGGCAGCAAAGGCAAAAAAAGTCTCTGCACATGTGTGTATTGGGGAATGCCACAATTCTTGCTGAGCTTGCCAGTGAGAGATCAGTCATGCCTTTGCACAAACTCAGTCCCCGACCCCTTCTTTCGGCTGGCAGCAAGCTCCCTCAGCTGTTCCCACTCATTCTCCAGCCAGAGCCTTCTCAGGGAATGGTGCTGGGCTGCCGGGAGCTAAGTGCACAGACCTTCATGGCATTTCAGTATAGTGCACCCCACATTGTTCCGTAAGCCTGTGGGTCCTCCAAGCAGCAGTGACCTCCGGAGAATTAGAGGCCCACCCCCCACAAACACTTCTCTTTGTTGACTACCTGGGTGGGTGTGGAGAACCCACAAAGAAGTGCAGATGTGCACTCAAAAACCGGGACGGCGAGATGTGACAGAAGGAGCACTCAACTGGACTCGCCACCTACAGCCGCAGGCCACCTGTGGAAACAGCTACATTCTCTGCATATTTTCCACTTTATTTTCCCCAAGACATATCTGAATACTTGAATCCTGCAGGTCAGTATTACAATGCGAAAAAATACCCGTTACACTCCCAAATAGCACCGTACATGCTAAACCATACAGAATGAGCTCACTTGTGTGTACTCATCATGTTTAGCCTTTAGATTTTTAAAAAATTTTCCCTACCTCCACCCCCTCCCCCATTAATTTTTTTTTTTTTTTTTTTTTTTTAGTTTCTTCCAAAACCATTTTGGAAACTGATAATATATGAGCTTTTTCAGCTTTGCACTTGATGATGTTCTTTCCATCTGATTGGTATCAACTGGGGTGGGGGCGGAAGTTCCAGTGTAAATGTTTACTGAAGGATGTTCAGAAAAGGTATGTGCTTTCTACCCTTGATGTCTGCCTGCCTTATTGTGGTATCATGGAGTTTAATTTCTCTCTCTTTTTTTTTTTTTTTTTTCATAGGCAGGCACCGGGAAATGAGCCTGGGTCTCCGGCAAGGCAGGCGAGAACTCTGCCTGCTGAGCCACCATGACCCGGTATCATGAAGTTTAAAAGATCAAATTATGATACTGATTTAGGATTATTAATGAGAGTATCACACAAGGTTTTTGTTTGTTTGGTTTTTGGTTTTTGGTTTTTTTTTCACACGAGTTTTTTCATGTTGTAAATCTAAAGAATTTCGCTCTGCACTTTGAATAGGCTTTCCATTTTGTCTGGAAGGTTCCCACATCAACTCTTCTTGCTTGCAGATTTTTTTGTTTGTTTTATGAGGAAAAAAATACTTATTCTTCCATCATTAAAAAAAAATCTTAAAACACTCAAAAAAAATGGACAAGGATTTAAAAGATACTTTCACTGTCTGTTTAAAAGGAACAGTACTTTTCATTTACCGGTGCCTGCCCATGCGAAAAAAAAAAAAAAGGGAGCAGCGTTTGGCCATGTTCTTTTGTTTTTGTATTCCTGTCCTAAATCAGAGAGCTTGTTTCTTAGGAAAACCAGTTCACCAGTTAAAACCAAATGAAAGAAAACAGAAAACTCCTTGCAGTTTCTTATATGCAAAAAAAGAAGAAAACTTTTAACATTGATACTGTGTTGCTCTGTTAAAAAAATTTTAGCTGCTGTAAAAAAAACACACACACACTTAAAGCTAGATTTAACATTCTGTTTTCAAATGCTGTCTTTATATTAGTAAGCGATAATAGTTTGCTAATAATAAGTACGCATTTTTATAATCCCATCAAGTGGTTCTATGTGTTTCTGCTCTCTTGTGACTGTGTTAATGTTTACCTGTTGTACCTGAATACCAAAATCAGTAACTATGCAACCAAGGTATTGGGCTTGCAGAGCTGTTCAGTGTATAAACAAAACATTTGGAATGTTGTTGCAAAACTGAGTCACATCATTGAGTGACTCAGTCACATCATTTTAAAACATGTTTCCCTCCCCCACCTTTTTTGCCCACAAATGGTGTTAGCTTGCTTAGTCAAAAAGAAAAGGGACAAAGGGGAAAATTTTAACTGTACAGAATTTGCCATCGTTCCATTGCCTTGATTCTAATCATGTCCTTAGATACAAAAAAAAAGTCAATGGCTTTTAACTGTTTACAAGTAGAATGTGATTGTAAAATGTACAGCTTGTTTGTGTTTGAATTATGAAATTTCTTCATATATACTAAATCATGACTTTTTGACCATTCAACCAAAAAAAAAAAAAAGGAATGAAATGCTGATGCATCCAACATGGATTAACCTTCAGAACATGTGAAGTGAAAGCAGTCAGAAAAGACCGTATTTTGCATGATTCCTTATATGAAATATCCAGAATACTCAAATCCATAGGGACAGGAAGCAGATGAGTGATTGTCAAGTCTTGGGTGAGGAGAAAATGGGGAGTGAATGCTCATTTGGATGGGGTGTCTTTTTAGGGTAATGAAAATGTTTAAAAATTAAACAGTGGTGACAGTGGCACAACTCTGTGAATATACTAAAAACCACTGAATTGTACACTTTGAAAGGATACGCTTCATGCTATGTGAATTATATCCCAATAAAGCTGTTATGAAAATGTGGTCAAATTTATCCATCTTTTATTGCTACTTGATTTTGGGTCACAGCTTAGGAGGTTTTCACATTCCCAATTAAAAAAGGAATTCGCTCATGTTTTCTTCTAAAGCTTTCTATGATTTCATTTTTTACCTTCATACTTCTGATCCACCTGGAATTATCCTGGGGTGCGATGTAAGGAATGGATCTGATTGTATCTTTTTCCCTGCAGCTGTCCACTGAAGCCAACACCATTTATTAGCATGTGCTTCTCTTAGGGACTGATCTGGCTGGACCAGCCTCCTGCCTGGGGCGTCTCTCTCCTCTGAGGGAGACAGTTAACATCCCCAGTACGATATATCCTGCAGAATATATCGTACTGTTTGCCGGGATTGCCTGCAGTTTTTATCACCATAATTATTCCCATCAAGAAGTTTTATAGCAATTACCAGATTCCAAGCGCTGCCTCCAGGATTTTGAACTACAGCAACCATAAAGCTTGTTCATTACTTGGGAATATCATTTGGCATTTCCTGTGCTTTTAAGCAAGAACTTTTAACAAGATCTATTAACCAAAGTGAACTCAGGCCACTATTTGAATAATGTTACAAGACCGTGGCTGATATCATTGAGCAATTGTGTTTATCTAGAGACTACTACAGGTTGGACAGGGTTTTAATCACTTTGCATGTTTCATCTGTCTTTTCCCTCTGAGGTGGCTACGGGGATTGTCTTTGTTTTACAGGAGAGTAAAGAGGTGCCAGGGGCCCCAGGGCTGGGGAGTCCACTGAGGGAGAACATGCAGGCAGGCATACTTCTCAGACTGTCGCAGCTCTCTGTGTCCTGGAGCTAGCCTTGTTCCTCGGGAGCATTTGTGGAGCCATATGTTCCCCGAGCCTTTGGAAACCTCCAGAATACTCCCTTGAGACAGTCTGTATTTGGAGCTGGTACGAGCTCTACACCCATGGCTTTGGCCAGACTCACAAGCGGGGTGGGAGGAGGGGGAGTTCTGCCCAGCCCCGAATGAAGCAGTTCTTGGAAAGAGTCTGCAGTGGCACTTCTGCTCTGTGGCCCTGTGACCATGTTAAATGGTACTGCAGATGGGCAAGATTATAGGAGCACCCCTTCCTGGCAGGCAGAGCGTTGTGAAGGGTTGACAAGCTGACTTCAGGAAGTTCTTAATAAGCACCTGCTGTGCACAAGCCACAGTGCCGGGGCCACATGGCTGTGCGAGAGGGGGTCCGGCCTGCGGGCTCCACTGGACAGTGCAGGAGACAGACTCACTCACACACAGGGTCACGTCCAACGCCAACCATGGTTGATGCCGAAGTGCAGGGCAGGCTCGGCAAGGAGCCAGGGAACCCGGGGGGACATTCCCCAAGTCTGTCCTGGGACTGGAGAGAGGAGAATTTTTGTCATGTAGAGAAAGGGTGGGGCACAGGAACCAGGGTTCAGAGGATGAGTCCGGAGCACCTGCTTCACAGGCACTTGGAGTGGGAAGGAAGTGGTCAGGCCCTCTGGAAATAACCCCCATTTGTGTGCCCATCCTTTGGGGGAGCCGAGTAATACACTGAGCAATATCTTTGATAGGTGCCATTTTCTTCTACAAGAAGATGGTAAGATTCAGACATTTTAAATCCTTGCCCAAAATGATACCACTATTAAACAGCAGACGGAGAGCTTGAACCCAGGTCTTCTCCTCTGAAGATCCTCTGGGTCAATCTTGGTGCCTCATTATAAATGTCCCCTCCAGATTGAGATATTTTCTTCCTTCTGTAATGCCATCTTTGCTAAGAAAAATTTGAATTCAGTTGGAAAATTTACTTTATTAACCTGAGAACTACATTCACAGAAACTAGTCTTACATTATATACAGTATCGAGAAATAACTGAAAAATAGAGAAAAGGGGGGAAAGAGCACCTCAGATTGCACCACATAAAGAAAAACCAGCATTAGCCTTTGGGGTCTTTTCTTATTGTCAGTTTTCCTGTGTGTGTGGCTGCTGTGTCCGTCACACTACAGTATTTTAGCATGCAGGTAGTTCTAAGTATTTGCAGTAGTTGTATTCTATTAAGGTACTACGAACACTGAGTTAGCAAGTACTGAGCCACTGCTCCTAGGGAAATGCCAGGTTAGGTTCCTGCCAGCCTCTGGTCACAACCAGTTTCATCAGCCAGTCAATACATAACTTTGTTTTACATGTGTATCTGCTTGAAGACACCTTGTTTAATAAACACCATCAGGGGCGGGCCACGGTGGCTCAGCAGGTAAGAGTGCTTGCCTGCCATGCCCGAGGACCCAGGTTCGATTCCTGGTGCCTGCCCATGTAAAAAAATAAATAAAAATTAAAAAACACCATCAGTTCATTAACATTGAATTCACGGCCAACGACACCATGCTCAGGCCTGAACAAAGCTTCTCTAACATATGTATTTTCTCCATGAGACCCGTCTTGTGCTTAGGAACACTGGACAGCTCTTTAGCACTACACTTTGGGGCCAGTTTAAATGGCAAATCCACCAACTAAAAGCACAAAAATGAGAAAAAAAATGTGACAACAAATTGACCACAAAAAGAGTATTTGTTTACAGCCTGAGAACAGAAACAAGAAAGCAGAGCCTTGGCTTGTTCAGCCTCAGCTGGAAATCCACAGGACAGAACTCAAATTTTTTGCTGCTCTGCACATGTCCATGAACGATGGTGGAAGTGCCACGAGTGTTGATTTGGGGTTACCAGTGCATCTTTTCAAGTGGGCACATTCACAGATACGAGATCTGGGAGTAATCAGGACTGACTCAATTTGATAATTATCCTAACCGCCACTCTTTACTATAGCACTGCAGCCACCATCTTTATTGCTTTTTATTTTATTCATATATTACATAATGCTTTTTACATGTTTGGAATTAGTCCTCTGGGGTCAGTTCCTCAGGAACAGGGTTAAGGGTGCCCTAATCGTTCAGTATTTGTACTACCGCCACCTCCCCAAAGATTGGGAATATGACCACTTTTATGTATATTTTGGGTTGTACAAGAGGCTGTGTTAGAGGGTATGGAATAAGGGAACTATCCTATTTCTGTGATTTTTACTTTCCCAAAGGATGGTTCTTCCTTTACCAGGTCAGTTGTGTCTGCTGACCATCCCAGCGCCCTCGAGCATCTTCTCCTGGCTAAAGGGCCTGGTTTGTGCTGTGGATGTTTAAAAGCAATATCTGGGAAGAATACAGCATCATAGTCTGGCTGATCCTGCTTTTTTCCATCCAGCTGGATCCTTAGGGCCTAGCTCAGCACAAAGTAGGCACATAATATTTTGGGAATGAAGGGATAAGCAAATAAATGAATTTGGGGAAGAGGAAATCAGTAGAGGAAAGGATTCATCTTTGCAGCTCTGTATTACTGTTTTTCTCTTTCTCTGCTGCAGAACATCATGGAGGAGTTGGCTTCAGTTTCCTTTCCTGTGTTCCAGTCTAAGGAAACAGGGTCACCTCATCTCTTAATTCCCATGGCCTTGCCTGTGCGCCTCATAAATGTCTCGGGGTTTACTGTGTGCACAGCTGGGACATAGGCAGGATTGGACTTTGACCTCAGGTGCTGGGGCCCAAGTCTCAGCTCTGCTGTTGGGAGCTGGGTGGGCAGGCAGCGGCTCTAACCATGTAGAGAGAGTAGTTGCCTCTTCAGGGAGCAGTGATAAGGATACCTGCCTCATACAGGTGTGGGAGGAAAGCTGGTGCATGCAACATACTTTCCACAGCACCTGGCAGTACTCCATCAGTGCAACGATTACCTATACAAAGTTACTCAACCCACTTTTATTTTATCTTTTAAAACCTGCAACACCTGCGCCATTTATTGTCCGAAGAGATTTTCTCCCTCTCCCTCTCCCATTCCCTCTTTCCTTCCTGTTAAATGAATGGTTCAAGACTTAAATGAATGAGTCAAGACTTGACATACCCAGGAGCAAAAAGTTGCTTTCATTTAGATAATACTATCTAAGAATTCGCTTATTAAACTAGCTTGAAAGCAAACAACTTTTTGGTGGATACTTTGTTTTTCTTTTAATATGTTTGTTCTTAATTTCAAAAGCAATACAAGCTCAGTGCAAAAAAGAAAAAGAAAACACAAATAGAAAAAAACTCCCCTTGTTTCAAGGCAACCACCGCTATCATTTACATGTATATGCCCTTCAGGTCTTCTTTCTAAACAGAGAGGCAGACTTAATTTTCACAAACAAAAAAAAAATAGATTCGACATACTCAACGAATACCTACTTTTTTCCAAAGCATTTTCTTAAATTTGAAAAAGAATTTCACCTTGTTATGAAAAAAATTAATCACATATTGTGGTAATTAGGTTCAGGTGTCAACTTGGCCAGGTGAAGGTGCCTAGTTCTATTGCTGTGGACATGAGGCAATGGCTTGTGAACCTCATCTGTTGCTGATTACATCTGCAGTCAGCTAGGAGGCATGCTGGCTGCAATGAATAATGTTTGATTTAATTGGCTGGTTCTTAAATGAGAGCGCTTAACGTAGCACAGCCAAAGCAGCTCCGCATACCTCATCTCAGCACTCGCAGCTCAGCCCAGGTCTTTGGGGATGCAGAAAGGAATCACCCCGGGGAAAGTTGTTGGAACCCAGAGGCCCAGAGAGAAGGCCAGCAGAGATTCCCACGTAAGAAAGAACCTCAGTTGAAAGTTAGCTGCTTTCCTCTGAAGAACTATATCTTAACTAAATAAATCCCCTTTTATTAAAGCCAATCCATCCCTGGTGTATTACATTCTGGCAGCTAGCAAACTAGAACACGTATAATCCACCTATTCTAAATTCTTTCATTTTGCATCTTATTCAGAGATTTTCACTCTGGTGTGGTATGTCATGTATTTTGTCCATGATGTTCCACGATCTGTCTTGCATATTCTACTCTTTTTAGAATTTATTATGTGCTAAGTATTTTTCATGCTTCTTCTTAATCTTTATTATTGTCAGTTGCAATGATTGCATAAAAGTCCCTCATTTTGCACTACCAGCAGGTACTAAATTATGAAGGGGGAAAGGGGGAATTCTATGGGCTCTGGGGTTACAGAGCCCTGCTTCTGATATTTCCTCTACCACTTACCAGCTCTGCAACCTGCTTCTGACACCTACTTAGAGGAGTGTTGTGAACATAACCTTAGATGATGAAAATAAAGGACCCAGTACAGTGCTTGCGCAGAGGCTGTTCCCTAATTCCTGATGTTAGCCGTTTATCAGGTTGGCAGCTTTTCCCATCCACTATTGCAGGTAACCCCACAGGACTCAATTGCATAGCTCAGGAGTGTATCTTTTTGTTTGTGCAGCATTATTGCTGCAGGTAAATTCCTAGGAGGAAAAACCATGGGTGAAAGAGCAGAGCCTCCCTCCTGGGTCTGCTGATCTGTTGTTCAGTTGTTTTCCAAAAGAAACCAAAGCTGGTAGCCTTGGAAGTAACAAACCTACCAATGTCACCATATTCTGGCCAGCATCCAAGGCTCTAATTCTTTAAATTTTTTCACTCGTTGGGTGCCATAATGTGACATCTTGTGATTTCTTTACTTATATTTTTTATGACTAAAGAAAATAACATTTTTATGTGAGATCCCCGCCCCCAAGTGACCTATTTGTACAGATCACCACCCATCCCCCTTTTAGTAACTGAAACCCATTTCCAACGGTTAGGTGAGAATATCCACAGAGAAGTTATAAGCCTGTGCTGTGTTTAATAGAAGCTTTTCTATTATAAAAAGCATGCTGCCTCCGTTTTTTTGTTTGTTTGTTTGTTTTTTATTTTCCTGTTCTGTGCGTGCTTTGAGTCCTGTCCCTTGCAAACACACCTGCTGTCTTTGCTTTCTTTTCTGATGCTGGTCAGGTCCAGTGGCCAAGCGTGATGGGCGCTGAGCAGTGGCCATCTGGAGCCGGTGATCAATTCCCTGTACGGGTCATACTGGGGACCCGTGTCTCCTTCCCTCCCCTCCACGCCCGCCAACCTCCGCGCCCTCCCCGAGACATAAAGTGTTGGGTTTCACCATAATGTAATGACCTAGAGGTGAAAACTGCTGCCGAGGCTAAACCTCTACTGTATATCAGGGGAGGAAAGAAGCATCCCTTCCAGCTGAAACCTGGTAATCGGAGGGCCACAGGGGGCGAGACCCACCCCCACCTCCCACCAGGGCAAGAGGTGGCATCTCCCAGAGGGACAGACCCCCTCCCGGTGTCTTGCCACATGGTGACTCTGCAGAGGACGGTTTGACAGTCATGACCAGGTCAGTGGCGTTCTGACGTGTAGTTTTGTTTGCTCTTCAATGAACAATGGGTTGATATCTTTTTACTCTTTGCTACTCTATTGAGGGAAGGGAATGCAAGAAAAAAATTCTAGGACGTGCAAGTAAAAAGTGAGTGTCTTTTCTAGGATTTACTGAGGATGCCACACATTTTGAATTGGCGAACAGCATCGCCTTCCATCGGACCTGTGTTCTTTTGTGGGGATGAGAAATTAAATATATACACATTTAGAATTTAGAGAGTTAACGTCCCTTTCCTATCACCCCTCCATTTGTAGGAGAAACCGTAGAGGGAGAACTTTATTCTGATTGTTGGATCAGGAGAGATGACTTAATAAATACTGTTCTAGAACAAAAGATAAGAGTATCTCCTTAGGCCACAAACTCGGAGAATTGACAAAGGAGGGTTCTTTTATAGATGTGCCTGAAGTCACGATGAATGTGGTTTTTACCATCAGACTCTATGCTCTAATGTTCATGAAATTCTGTCTTTTTACTTCCCTAAAATACAGAAAGGAAAGGATAATTCCCAGTAGTTTTTCTGCAATCTGAGTAATTTCTTTTTCTAAAACATGCAGAAGTGATATATATGTTTTTGGGGGGTGCATGGTCTGGGAATAGAACCTGGGTCCCCCGCATGGAAGGTGAGCATTCTACCACCGAACCACCCGTGCACCCTCAGAGATGATATTTTTGAGATTGATAACTGAAAGCATTTCTTCTAGAAATGGCTGCATATGTGACCCATGCAATATTATTGAAAGTTATCCTCTGTTAATGGAATATTAAGCTATTATCAAGGACTACATGATGTTCCGATGCTACAAGTTTAAAAATATCTTATGTGTGTTTTCTTTTAACCAAATGCTCTTCACATGATGAACCTTAATTTGCCATTTAAAAACAGGAACCTTAATTTACCATTTAAAAATTAAAAAATTAACTTTTATCACCACCCAGAAATAGGTTCACTTATCTTCTCACAGCTTATCATAAATGGTTCTTGTGTTTCTGGTGAAAAACCATGCATGTGTTCAATCTGTAACGCTAGCCATTTACTAAATTTATATTCTCCCCTCACTAGTTCCTACTTTTAATTATCTCTTTCCTGAAATCAAACAGGAAACACCAACCAAGCCTTAAAAGAAGTGAACCTTAAAAAAAAAAAGATTTGCCCATCTCCTCCTTTGCTTAAATACTTAGTTACTTAGCTAAGCATATTAACTTTGCATTACAAGTAAGATGCTTGTTTTTAGTCATAAATATCTCTATCTATATAATTATAATTTAGAGAACAAAAATGAATACTTTTAAAATTTTTTAAACAGAACCATTCTAATATTATTTTGCCACTATCTATAACTACTTGTTTGGAACATTAATATTTTATAGAAATAGAATAAGGTTTTGGGTGTTAGAATTTTTAATGTGAAGTTTAAATCCACACGAGGAAAGTATTAAGAGCTGTGATATTTAACAATACACAGGAATATAATTATGGGTGATGATTGAGGAATTCAACATGTTACTGAATAATCTCAAATAGTATATATATATATATTTCCCACATTTTAAGTTGAAATCAAAGTGCACCGGTTCTGACATATAAAACTGAAGTGTTTTCTGGAAAACAATTACAATAACATAAGTGTTTACTTCTAGGGAAAAGTATTTGATGGTGTTAAAGGGGATGGTTCTGCCTTTTATATGATATGCTTCTATATTATTTAAATGTTTTTTCATGAGCATGTATTTGTCTATAACTTGTGTAATTTCCTTACATTTTTATTTAAAACAAAGTCATATAATGCCATTACAGGGAACCTAGGGAAATGGAAAAATGAAGAAATGATTCTAACATTAGCCACCCGCTTTTATCCCTTAATAACCATTATTAGCATGTTGGTCTTTTTTCTTTCTATTTAAATATAGGATAGCTACTCTCTTTCTAATTTCAGGAAATGAAGTAAGGTTGGCAGATTAAATTAAAATGCATGTGCATTAGCTGATGTTTTCTGATAACATCTTCCAGCAGTTAGTTTGGCCTGGACCCCAGCTCACAGCCTCAGTCAGGTGGATGTGCATTATCAAGTCACCTTAGAAAATCAGATTCAGCGATCAAAACTGAAAACACGGCAACATTAATAAAACAGAAGCACAGAGCCTCGTTTCTTACATTTAAGCCTCACTTCATATTGTCTACTCCGCACATTTTTTTTTTTTAAATCATGTGCATGTAGGATCGCCTTTGTCATTTCACACTCACCCCATGTGCTAGGTTCCCCCTTCTGTATGTCGCTTACCTTGGGCTTCAAGATTTAGCTGTTTTGTGCATGTTCTTACATGAATAGAAGAAGTCGCTTTATACCTGCTTGTGCACACTTGCACTGATGCACACTGCACACCCGTACCCACTTACCTCTAAAAAGACAACTCTTCTGAGATCAGGCAATTATTTGTTTAATTCGAAAAGAAGAACAATAACATAATTAAGAGCCTCCTTCTGATGGCTGCTGCCATTGATTCTGCCTCCCTTCTTGCCGCTATTAATGGACCAGCTCCCTCTTGCCTACTCAGATACCCCAGGGTCTCTAGCTATAAATAATTAATGGGGAGGATTAGTGTGCGTTGGGAGGCAAAACCGCCTTATTTGCACGTATGAGCACTTGCACACTGATCCATTTTCTTATTCCTCTTCCTGAAAATACTAGTCAGCATGGAATAACTGCACTCAGCTGTGGCCATCCTGCGCTGGGTTTCAGGAATGATCCAAAGTGTGTGTGATGATCATCCGTCTATGTGGATTTTTCAAAACCAATGCCTTTGAATAAGTGATGAAGATCCTGGGTGGTATTAAGGGACTTTTCTCAGTAAACAGCTTGGCTTTGCCGTTTTTGCTGCGTTGGTAGTGGAGCGCCTTCAGTATGTCCTATGGCGGCTGCTTTTGAGATAGGACGTTATGCCTCACGTTTTCTCCCAGGATTGAAGCACTGCAAATATACCGTCACGTTGAAAGAAACAGACCAAGCACCCACTGGCTTGGAGGCGACTGTGAACGTTTCCTGAAATAGCTGTATCACATTTCTATCATGTTATTCATCTCTCTACCCATCCATCAATGTGTCTATTTTTTGGTACATTTCAGACATCTGTACTCTTCATCCTTACATACTCTGGCATGCATGTATTGACTACATTCTGATATTGTTTATGGGTTTCAAAGATAAAATTTATGTAGAATGAAATGCACAAATATTAAGTGGACTATTTGAGTTCAGGCACCTGTGTCATGAAATCACCATCAAGATCTAAAACCGTCAATCTAGAAAATTCCTCACAACTCTTCCCTGGTAATTTTCACTGCCTTTCCCTTCCCCCAGGAAATACTGTTCTAATTATTTTTCACCAAAGATTAGAACATCATATAAGTGGAATCATTTTTATGCAAGATTTATTTCACTCAGCATAATGTTTTTGAGTCACATTAGTTATTCACGTGTCAGAAGCCCATGCCTTTTTTTTTTTTGCATGGGCAGACACAGGGAATCGAACCTGAGTCTCTGTCATGGCAGGCAAGAACTCTGCCACTGAGCCACCGTGGCCTACCCAGAAGCCCCTGATTTTGATGGCTGATTAGCATTCTAGTGTTTGACTCCCACAATTTGTTTATCCATTCTCCTGTTGATGGATACCTGAGCTGTTTCCAGTATGGAAATGTTATAAATAAAGTTGCTGTGAACATTCTTGTATAAATATTTTTGGATGTAGGCTTTCATTGCTCTTTGGTAAATATCTAAAAATGGAGTTGCTGGATAATAGAGTGGGTACGTGTTCAGTTTTATAAGAAACTGCCAGCCCTGTTTCCAAAATGGTTGTACCATTTGACACTCTAACCAACAATATTATGAATGTTCTGGTCACACCTCATCCTTACAAACTGTTGTCAGTCTTTGTTCATTTTGGCCATTCTGGTGGGAGTGTAGTGATGTCACATCGTGGTTTTAATGTGCATTTCTCTCGTGACAAATGACATTGAGCCCTTTGAGTATCTTCCTTTTTGAAGTGCTTGTTCAAATCTCTGCCTGTATTTAACCAGATTGTGTGTCCTTTTACTGTAGAGGTGTAAGAGTCCTTTATACATTCTGGACAGTAGTCCTTTGTCAGACGTGTTTTTTTATTTTATTTTCTTTTTTTTCTCAGGCAAACACTTGGAATCAAACCAGGGTCTCTGGCATGGCTGGCGAGAATTCTGCCATATTTACAAAACATGTTCTCTGTAGACAAGTTTGTAACTTGCCTATTCATTTTTAAAGCATGATTTTTATAAACAGAAGTTTTTAAATTTTATGAAGTATGCTTTATCAATCTTTTATGGTTATTGCTTTCTGCATCCAACTAAGAAACCTTTCCTTATTCTCAAGTCAGGAAGCTATCCTCCTGTGTTTTCTTCAAGAAGCTTTATAGTTTTGGTCTTTGTGTTTGTAGTCCATCGCGAAGTTTATTTTAGTGTATGATGAGAAATAGGGGGTCAAGATTTCAATTTTATTCATTGTGGATAGTGGATATCCAGTTGTTCCAGCACCAAGTGCTGAGAAGTCTTGGCTTTTCCCAGTGTATTGCTTTGACATCTTTGTCAAAAACTCATTAGATGTATCAGATGGGTCTTTTACTCAAATCTCAATTCTGTTCCATGGATCTGTCTATGCCAGCTTTACAGAAAATCAGGTAGCAGGAAATCCTTCAACTCTCGTTTTTCAAGAATGCTTTGGATATTCTAGGTCCTTTGTATTTTCTTGCAAGCTTGAAAATGAGAGCATCAATTTCTACATATAAAAAACCTGTTGGAATATGATTGGGATTGAATTGACTCTATAGATCAAATTGGGGGGAACTGACATCTTAATAGTATTGAGTCTTCTATGAACGTGGGGTATCTTTCCATTTATATAAGTATTTCCTTTCTCTCAGCAGTATATTAGAGTTTTCAGTCTGCAGGTCTGACCCATCTTTTGTTAAATTTATTTATAAGTATGTAGTCTTTTGATGCTATTATAAATTTTAAAATATGTATCTTCCAAATGTTAGTCATGATCATGTGATTCACTTTTGTGATGTGACTGTTTGGATACCAACCTTGCTCAGCGTTTACTTTTTTAAAAGAGCAGGCTAAAGTCTGTTTTACTCATCCCTTCAAAGAGATAGCATAGAAATGGCGTGGCTTTAGCCCCAGCCTGAGAGCTGGAAGACCCAATTTCAGTCCCAGTTTGCCGATTACTAGCCATCTGAATTTGGCCTAGGACGGTAGAAGTAACGGTTAGCCGTCTCACTGCAGAATCCTCTGGAGCTGTGCCCGGCTGCCTGGTGCTTGCACAGCCTGGTTTCTGCCCCAGCCCCACCCTCGGGCACTCACCTCTGGTGGAGATGCAGGAAGTGTCCTCCGTAAGGGTTCCAGGCCCCTGGGTCTGCGGACACTTGGTGGTGGCCGTGTTCAAGGGGGCCCCTTTCTCCTCCTAGAACCTCCCCCACCGCAGGCTCTGTCACGGGCAGCGGGTCCTCCTGCCTTCCTGTCCTCTCACTCACCTGAGCACCGGCACTGAAGGGACGCCGTGTCTGTGTTTCCTTCTGCAGGTGCCGTGGACATGGGCAGCAAAGCGTCCACGCCGGGCAGCAACCCCCCTGCCCACTTCCCCAGGCTAGAAGGCATTGAAACTGCATACAAGCAGGGAGACACCAGGAAGGCCCGGGGCCTCGTCAGAGAGGCTTGTGACGAGAGCACGTCCAGGCTGGAAAAGGTAAGGGGGTGCTGCTCGGCCGCAGCTGGGGATCCGGGCCAGTAGCAGTGAAGGCACAGACGGGTTTTTGGTTATGTCAAAATCGGAATGGGGATGTTTTTGTTTTGGAAATACCTCGAACATATTCCATTTCATATGTAAACTTATGGGTGCTGTACCCTGTAAGTCAACTTCGTCTCAGCTTGCCATCGCCTTTGGAAGAAGCCGGGAGGGTCCATAAATGTACAGAGCGAAACCCCCAGCTGAAGGTTTAACCTACTGTATGTATTTATACTTTTTTTGTCCGCTGTAGAGATAGTACTTGCATATGCGGTCTCTGTATTTTATGTGATTTTTCTGTAAACCTACAATTTCTCTAATTAAAAAAAGGAGGAAAAAAAGAAGCTGACAGTGAACATTTAGAAAATATATAAGAATAGAAAATAAGTATATTCCTAATATACCCAAACAGTAGATAGTTTGGTCTATTTCTTTCCAGTCTGCTGATTTGGGTATAAGTTTGTTGTGGTCATTATAATTTTTTAATATAGATACTGTCATAGTGTACGTTCAGTTTTGCATACTGCTTTTCACACATAACATTATATCAAGAATTTTTCGTGTGATCATAAATTCCTTCTGAATGTCACCTTCGAAGGCTGTGACGTTCTGTTTGGTACATGTGCTGTCATTTACCCTGCTGCTCCTCTTGGTTGGATTTGGATTGCTTCAAATTTTTTACTGATAGAGAAGTACCATTTTACCTGTTTTTGCTTAATTCTTTTAAGTCATTTTTTAGCATAGATTCATAGGAATTGAGAGTGTGCAGTGAGCATTTTTTAAGTTTTGAACCATCTCAGGCTTTTCCAAAATGGTTGTACAAGATTAACCCTCTCACCAACAATGCAAGAGGGCCTGTTGCCTCTGTGTTACCCATGGAAAGACTTTATTGATGTTTTATTTGCATTGCTTTGGTCACCACCGATTTACCCTGTCTGCATTAGTTTCCAATAATTCATCCTCAGTAGTTCAGAAACAATTCAACTCCTAAACCTCCATCCTGTTCTCAGGAGTGTAAGAGATTTTTTTGTTGGTGGTGGCAAGTATGGCGGGCTTGGGGAATTGCTGAGAACAGGGCTCTTTGGAGACCTCCAGTTATGAATTCACAGTGGATATGGCAGAGAGACTCCCTTCCTTTGCTTGTATGTCCAGGGAGAGCTGGGCCAACACACAAGCTGGTCAGGGCTATTGACCCCTTGGGTGGGCATGGGGTGGCCCCCAGTGGGGAGGGCCTGTGGACAGCTGACAGAGCTTGGAGCATTGCTTCCCTCGGTCATTGGGGTGCCTGGGTGCACACGGACGCAGGAGCACAGCCATCTCTCGTTGGCTGCCTTCTTGAGCTGAGTTCTTTAGAAGTGTGAGTTCCCTTTATGCCAACCGCAGAGGTGTTTGGGGGAATTGTAGACATCCCCATTCTTTTATGAGGAAACAGAAGCTCAGGGTAATTGATGAGCTTGTCCAAGGACACACAGGTGGTGAGTGGCAGAGCCAGGATTCAAACCAGCATCCACTTGGCACCAACATCCGTGCCCTCTGCCTAACTCTTCAGTGGGGATGTCCCTGGATGTAGTTTGTCCTTGGGGCGTCCACTGTCTTCTGTGGAGCTGAGATGGGTAGGGAGTGGAAAGGGACAAGAATGGGCATGTACAAATAAATACATGATGGCTTTGGGGGTAGTGGAAAGCATCCAGATCTTGATTTTGGAGGTGGTAACCAATGGTAATGCTGTCAAAAGTCATCAGACTGCACCTAAAAAGGGATGAATTTAATGTAGGTAAATGATAACTTAACAAACCTGATTCTCAAAGAAAGCCAAAAGAGAGCATATGTACGGTCCCAAATGTGTGACAAGTTCAGTAAGTCTCCCTGACCACTTGAGAGCAAGAGAGCAGGAAAGGAGAAGCCTTGGCTAGTCACAGAGGATGATGGTGACAGTGGCCTCCCAGTGTAGGGAAGCAGTGAGAGCAGAAGCAGGGGTGTGCAGACCTTAGGCAGAGGGAGAAACCAGACTTGCTATGGGTTTCTCTCCACATGGGCTCTCAAAGGCACATATGACATTTAAGACATTTTTTTTTTTTGGCCTGGAATTCTATAATCCCAAACTTTCATTTTTCAATTAACTTTTAGAATTTGTGGCCATGTCTGAAATGTCATTCATTAAATCCCTCACTGGGAAGGGAAACTGAGTGTCAGTGCTGGGGAGACAGTCATGTAGAACAGAGAGCCCACAATCTGTACCCTCATCCCAGTGGGCGTGAAGTCCTGCTGGGGAAAGGGATGTGACAGGTCAAAGGTGGGGGTGGAGGGAGAGGACATCTAGCTGTGCTCTGGAGCATTCCAGAAAGCTTCCTAGCAGAAGTGACACCTAATCCCTTGAGCTCATGTCGAAGCTGGCCACCAGGTGGCCAGAGGAAGGATAGGAATGGCCAAAGAGTCAGAGGCTGTGGCTCTTTGCAGGAATAGTGAGTCATCCCATCTGGCCTGGAGCAAAGGATCCAGGCATGTGGCAACAGCAGGGAAAGAAGAACACAGACCTGAAGAGGCAGGGGCTGGGATTTCATCTTGAAAACAAGAAGAGCCATCCATGGGAGTGGCATGGGAATTTGAGAAAGGTCACTCTGGCAGGAGTTTGAATAAAGGAAAATAGAGCCACTGCAGCAGGACTCATCTGTCTGGAAGGAAGTCTTGGTGGTGGCCATTCAAAATCAGGAAGGCCCCTAGAAGGATGCTTCTCTTTGGGGTCCAGTGCTGGTGAAATCCCCAGTTGGTTGAACTTCAAAAAGATGTTGAGGAAAAGGATAGATAAATCTCTGTCTTTGTAAAAACATAAAGCTTTAGTTCAAAAATATGTCATAAGGAAGAGTCAAGGATTAATGATAAGCTGAAAAGGAACGTGACTAATATTTTTAACTGACAGCTTGAACAAATCAATATTTGATAACTCAGTTTTTAAAAAGGACAACAGGATATGTACGACATTAAAATTAAAGTAAAGAAAATAGAAGGAATAAAATGATAAATATTAAGTGCAGGAAATGATGAAATAGGGAAAATATAAAAGCAGAGAAAAACAACAAAATAAAAAGCTGGTATTGAGACTTCCTGGAAGATGGCGGCTTAGTAAGACGCGCGGATCTTAGTTTCTTCTCCAGGACACCTACTAG
Source organism: Tamandua tetradactyla (assembly GCF_023851605.1). Lineage (NCBI taxonomy): Eukaryota > Metazoa > Chordata > Mammalia > Pilosa > Myrmecophagidae > Tamandua > Tamandua tetradactyla. Next base: position 83,621,981 of record NC_135338.1, on the reverse strand, counting down.
GGGAGTAGAAACGATACAGAAAGCGCCCAAAGCCACAACAGAGATAAAAAAGACAGCGTACCCCATCCTGGAACGGCTGGCTGGCTGAGAGAAGCAGCTCGGGTGAGATCGCCGAGGCGCGCGGGCCTTACCGGGCGGGGTGGCAAGCGGCCGGAGTTACTCCCTTCCCCCTTCCCGGGCCGGCTGGGAGAATTGGAGAGGCGGTCCCCTGAAACAAAGACGGCTGGCGCCCACACCACGCGCAGCCCCCGGACCAACTGAGAGAATTGGATCGGAAACCCCCAGGCCGCGGAGAACGGTGACGGGTGGGGGAGGCCCCTTCCAAACCCGTGACTCCCAGGGAACGTGCACTCTCTCGGGCGGGCCGCTGCCGCTGGCGCCCTCCCGCCACGCTTGTTGCCCAGGGCCGACTAGGAAATTCGGACGGGCTCTTTCCCTGGCTGCGGCGACCAGCAACCCTCCCTGCGTTCGGACCCCGGGCCGGCTCAAGCCGTTTCGGCTAGCGAACCCCCAGGACGGCGAGAGTTTTCCAAAGTTTAAGGTCCCACAGCACCTTTTACTGGTGGGACCCGCAGACAAACGGGTGCCACGAGCGCCACCTACTGGGCAGGATAAGAAAAACAGAACCCAGAGATTTCACAGAAAAATATTACAACCTTGCTGGGTCCAACACCAAGAGAAATCTGAATAAATGCCCAGACGCCAGCAGCAGAAGATAACTGTCCACGCTCAAAAGATTGAGAATATGGCTCAGTCAAAGGAACAAACCAATAGCTCAAATGAGACACAAGAGCTGAGACAACTAATGCTGAATATACGAACAGAAATGGAAAACCTCTTCAAAAATGAAATCGATAAATTGAGGGAGGACATGAAGAGGACATGGGCTGAACATAAAGAAGAAATAGAAAAACTGAAAAAACAAATCGCAGAACTTATGGAAGTGAAGGATAAAGTAGCAAACATAGAAAAAATAATGGATAGCTACAATGATAGATTTAAAGAGACAGAAGATAGAATTAGTGATTTGGAGGATGGAACATCTGAATTCCAAAAAGAAACAGAAACTATAGGGAAAAGAATGGAAAAATTTGAACAGGGTATCAGGGAACTCAAGGACAATATGAACCGCACAAATATACGTGTTGTGGGTGTCCCAGAAGGAGAAGAGAAGGGAAAAGGAGGAGAAAAACTAATGGAAGAAATTATCACTGAAAATTTCCCAACTCTTATGAAAGACCTAAAATTACAGATCCAAGAAGTGCAGCGCACCCCAAAGAGATTAGACCCAAATAGGCGTTCTCCAAGACACTTACTAGTTAGAATGTCAGAGGTCAAAGAGAAAGAGAAGATCTTGAAAGCAGCAAGAGAAAAACAATCCATTACATACAAGGGAAACCCAATAAGACTTTGTGTAGATTTCTCAGCAGAAACCATGGAAGCTAGAAGACAGTGGGATGATATATTTAAAATACTAAAAGAGAAAAACTGCCAACCAAGACTCCTATATCCAGCAAAATTATCCTTCAAAAATGAGGGAGAAATTAAAACATTCTCAGACAAAAAGTCACTGAAAGAATTTGTGACCAAGAGACCAGCTCTGCAAGAAATACTAAAGGGAGCACTAGAGTCAGATACAAAAAGACAGAAGAGAGAGATATGGAAAAGAGTGTAGAAAGAAGGAAAATCAGATATGATATATATAATACAAAAGGCAAAATGTTAGAGGAAAATATTATCCAAACAGTAATAACACTAAATGTCAATGGACTGAATTCCCCAATCAAAAGACATAGATTGGCAGAATGGATTAAAAAACAGGATCCTTCTATATGCTGTCTACAGGAAACACATCTTAGACCCAAAGATAAACATAGGTTGAAAGTGAAAGGTTGGGAAAAGATATTTCATGCAAATAACAACCAGAAAAGAGCAGGAGTGGCTATACTAATATCCAACAAATTAGACTTCAAATGTAAAACAGTTAAAAGAGACAAAGAAGGACACTATATACTAATAAAAGGAACAATTAAACAAGAAGACATAACAATCATAAATATTTACGCACCGAATCAGAATGCCCCAAAATACGTGAGGAATATACTGCAAACACTGAAAAGGGAAATAGACTCATATACCATAATAGTTGGAGACTTCAACTCACCACTCTCATCAAGGGACAGAACATCTAGACAGAGGATCAACAAAGAAATAGAGAATCTGAATATTACTATAAATGAACTAGACTTAATAGACATTTATAGGACATTACATCCCACAACAGCAGGATACACCTTTTTCTCAAGTGCTCATGGATCATTCTCAAAGATAGACCATATGCTGGGTCAAAAAGCAAGTCTTAACAAATTTAAAAAGATTGAAATCTTACACAACACTTTCTCGGACCATAAAGGAATGATGTTGGAAATCAATAATAGGCAGAGTGCCAGAAAATTCACAAATACGTGGAGGCTCAACAACACACTCCTAAACAACGACTGGGTCAAAGAAGAAATTGCAAGGGAAATTAGCAAATACCTCGAGGCGAATGAAAATGAAAACACAACATATCAAAACTTATGGGACGCAGCAAAGGCAGTGCTAAGAGGGAAATTTATTGCTCTAAATGCCTATATCAGAAAAGAAGAAAAGGCAAAAATTCAGGAATTAACTATCCATTTGGAAGAACTGGAGAAAGAACAGCAAGCTAACCCCAAAGCAAGCAAAAGGAAAGAAATAACAAAGATTAGAGCACAAATAAATGAAATTGAAAACATGAAAACAATAGAGAATATCAATAAGGCCAGAAGTTGGTTCTATGAGAAAATCAATAAGATTGATGGGCCCTTAGCAAGATTGACAAAAAGAAGAAGAGAGAGGATGCAAATAAATAAGATCAGAAATGGAAGAGGAGACATAACTACTGACCTCACAGAAATAAAGGAGGTAATAACAGGATACTATGAACAACTTTACGCTAATAAATACAACAATTTAGAGGAAATGGACGGGTTCCTGGAAAGACATGAACAACCAACTTTGACTCAAGAAGACACAGATGACCTCAACAAACCAATCACAAGTAAAGAAATTGAATTAGTCATTCAAAAGCTTCCTAAAAAGAAAAGTCCAGGACCAGATGGCTTGACATGTGAATTCTACCAAACGTTCCAGAAAGAATTAGTACCAATTCTTTTCAAACTCTTCAAAAAAATCGAAGTGGAGGGAAAACTACCTAATTCATTCTATGAAGCCAACATCACCCTCATACCAAAACCAGGCAAAGATATTACAAAAAAAGAAAACTACAGACCAATCTCTCTAATGAATACAGATGCAAAAATCCTCAATAAAATTCTAGCAAATCGTATCCAACAGCACATTAAAAGAATTATACATCATGACCAAGTAGGATTCATCCCAGGTATGCAAGGATGGTTCAACATAAGAAAATCAATTAATGTAATACACCATATCAACAAATCAAAGCAGAAAAATCACATGATCATCTCAATTGATGCAGAGAAGGCATTCGACAAGATTCAACATCCTTTCCTGTTGAAAACACTTCAAAAGATAGGAATACGAGGGAACTTCCTTAAAATGATAGAGGGAATATATGAAAAACCCACAGCTAATATCATCCTCAATGGGGAAAAATTGAAAACTTTCCCCCTAAGATCAGGAACAAGACAAGGATGTCCACTATCACCACTATTATTCAACATTGTGTTGGAGGTTCTAGCCAGAGCAATTAGACAAGAAAAAGAAATACAAGGCATCGAAATTGGAAAGGAAGAAGTAAAACTATCACTGTTTGCAGACGATATGATACTATACGTCGAAAACCCGGAAAAATCCACAACAAAACTACTAGAGCTAATAAATGAGTACAGCAAAGTAGCAGGTTACAAGATCAACATTCAAAAATCTGTAGCATTTCTATACACTAGTAATGAACAAGCTGAGGGGGAAATCAAGAAACGAATCCCATTTACAATTGCAACTAAAAGAATAAAATACCTAGGAATAAATTTAACTAAAGAGACAAAAAACCTATATAAAGAAAACTACAAAAAACTGCTAAAAGAAATCACAGAAGACCTAAATAGATGGAAGGGCATACCGTGTTCATGGATTGGAAGACTAAATATAGTTAAGATGTCAATCCTACCTAAATTGATTTACAGATTCAATGCAATACCAATCAAAATCCCAACAACTTATTTTTCAGAAATAGAAAAACCAATAAGCAAATTTATCTGGAAGGGCAGGGTGCCCCGAATTGCTAAAAACATCTTGAGGAAAAAAAAACGAAGCTGGAGGTCTCGCGCTGCCTGACTTTAAGGCATATTATGAAGCCACAGTGGTCAAAACAGCATGGTATTGGCATAAAGATAGATATATCGACCAATGGAATCGAATAGAGTGCTCAGATATAGACCCTCTCATCTATGGACATTTGATCTTTGATAAGGCAGTCAAGCCAACTCACCTGGGACAGAGCAGTCTCTTCAATAAATGGTGCCTAGAGAACTGGATATCCATATGCAAAAGAATGAAAGAAGACCCATCTCTCACACCCTATACAAAAGTTAACTCAAAATGGATCAAAGATCTAAACATTAGGTCTAAGACCATAAAACAGTTAGAGGAAAATGTTGGGAGATATCTTATGGATCTTACAACTGGAGGCGGTTTTATGGACCTTAAACCTAAAGCAAGAGCACTGAAGAAGGAAATAAATAAATGGGAACTCCTCAAAATTAAACACTTTTGTGCATCAAAGAACTTCATCAAGAAAGTAGAAAGACAGCCTTCACAATGGGAGACAATATTTGGAAATGATATATCAGATAAAGGTCTAGTATCCAGAATTTATAAAGAGATTGTTCATCTCAACAACAAAAAGACAGCCAATCCAATTACAAAATGGGAAAAAGACTTGAACAGACACCTCTCAGAAGAGGAAATACGGATGGCCAAGAGGCACATGAAGAGATGCTCAATGTCCCTGGCCATTAGAGAAATGCAAATCAAAACCACAATGAGATATCATCTCACACCCACCAGACTGGCCATTATCAACAAAACAGAAAATGACAAGTGCTGGAGAGGATGCGGAGAAAGAGGCACACTTATCCACTGTTGGTGGGAATGTCAAAGGGTGCAACCACCGTGGAAGGCAGTTTGGCGGTTCCTCAAAAAGCTGAATATAGAATTGCCATACGACCCAGCAATACCATTGCTAGGTATCTACTCAAAGGACTTAAGGGCAAAGACACAAACGGACATTTGCACACCAATGTTTATAGCAGCATTATTTACAATTGCAAAGAGATGGAAACAGCCAAAATCTCCATCAACAGAAGAGTGGCTAAACAAACTGTGGTATATACATACGATGGAATATTATGCAGCTTTAAGACAAGATAAACTTATGAACCATGTAATAACATGGATGGACCTAGAGAATATTATGCTGAGTGAATCCAGCCAAAAACTAAAGGACAAATACTGTATGGTCCCACTGATGTGAACGGACATTCGAGAATAAACTTGAAATATGTCATTGGTAACAGAGTTCAGCAGGAGTTAGAAACAGGGTAAGACAATGGGTAATTGAAGCTGAAGGGATACAGACTGTGCAACAGGACTAGATACAAAAAACTCAAAAAATGGACAGCACAATAATACCTCATTGTAAAGTAATCATGTTAAAACACTGAATGAAGCTGCATCCGAGCTATAGGTTTTTGTTTTGTTTTGTGTTGTTTTGTTTTGATTTTACTATTATTACTTTTATTTTTTTCTCTATATTAACATTCTATATCTTTTTCGGTTATGTTGCTAGTTCTTCTAAACCAATGCAAATGTACTAAGAAATGATGATCATGCATCTATGTGATGATGTTAAGAATTAATGATTGCAAGTGTAGAATGGTATGATCTCTAAATGTTGGGTTAATTTCTTTTTTTCCGTTAATTAAAAAAAAAAAAAAAGAGAGAAGGGATAATTGGAGATGAAGGGATACAGACTGTACAACGGGACTGGATATAAAAACTCAGAAATGGACAGCACAATACTACCCAATTGTAATGCAATTATGTTAAAACACTGAATGAAGCTGCATGTGAGGTATAGGTTTTTTGTTTTTGTTTTTTTTGTTTTTTTCTTTCTATTATTGTTTTAATTCTTATTCTGTTGTCTTTTTATTTCTTTTTCTAAATCGATGCAAATGTACTAAGAAATGATGAATATGCAACTATGTGATGTTATTAAGAATTACTGATTGTACATGTAGATTGGAATGATTTCTAATTGTTTTGTTAATTCTTTTTTTAATTAATAAAAAAAAAAAAGCTGGTATTTTAGTTTGCCAGTGCTGCCAGAATGCAATCTATCAAAAATAGATCTGCTTTTATAAAGGGATATATTAAGTTACAAGTTTACAATTGTAAGACCTTAAAAATGTCCAAACTAAGGCATCCAGAGAAAGATACCTTGTCTCTGAAGAAAGACAGATGTCTGTCACATGGGAAGGCACATGACTGGCATCTCCTGGTCCTTTGCTCCTGGGTTGTGTTACTTCCAGCTTTCTGATTTCAGTGTCTTTCTATGTTATCTCCCCAAGAATCTCTAAATGCCTGTCTGAGCTCTCTCCAAAATGTTTCCCCTTTTAAACGACTCCAGCAAACTAAGACCACCTCGAAGGGGCAGGGTTACATCTCCATCAAATCAAAAGGTCACACCCACAATGGATGTGTTACATCTCCAGGGAAACAACCTAATTAAGAGGTCTCACCTTGCAATATTGGATCAGGATTAAAAGAACATGGCTGGGGAGGTGCGAGGGTAGTTCAGTGGTAGAATTCTCGCCTGCCATGTGGGAGACCCAGGTTTGTTTCCAGGCCCATGCACTCCCCCAGAAAGCAAATGAACAAGCAAATACACAAAGAAAAACAAAACAAACAAAAATTCAGCAAATGGGGCTGCAATAACAGGATACTCACATGGAAAAAGAATGAAATGTGACCCCGCCATAGAGCAGAATACAAAAAAATCTAGAGAACATGCCCACCCCACAAAATTGGATTAGGACTAAAAGAATATGGCTTTTCTGGGGTACATAACAGTTTCAGACCAGCACAGTGTCACACAGATATCCAAAATTCCAGGTTATGTATATATAACACAGCATCTCAGAATCTAGAAATAACACTTAAAGCACAGTGCTTTTTCACTTTTATTAGTTCAAGACAAACATACAGCATTGAATAGGGATTATTCTGCCTTTATGAAATGGAATTTAAATTAAAACATGGTTTTTCTAGGGGACATACATCCTTTCAAACCAGCACAGTACTGTATGTTTGAAACTATAATTAGGTCATCTCCCTGGAAATGTGACTCAGTCAAGAGTGGTTGTTAAACTGAATTAAGTGGAGACGTGTCTCCACCCATTCGGGTGGGCCTTGATTAGTTTACTGGAGTCCTATAAAAGAGGAAGCATTTTGGAGAATGAGAGAGATTCAGAGAGAGTAGAGAAGAACAACATAACCACAAGAAGCAGAGAGCCCACCAGCCAGTGGCCTTTGGAGATGAAGAAGGAAAACGCCTCCCGGGGAGCTTCATGAAAGGAAGCCAGGAGAGAAAGCTAGCAGATGATGCCATGTTCACCACATGCCTTTCCACATGAGAGAGTAACCCTGACTGAGTTCACCAAGCTTCTCACTTGAGAGAGAAACCCTGAACTTCAGCAGCCTTCTTGAACCAAGGTATCTTTCCATGGATACCTTTGATTGAACATTTCTATAGACTTGTTTTATAAATGTCCTATTTATAGGACATTTTCTCGGCCTTAGAACTGTAAACTAGCAACTTATTAAATTCCCCCTTTTAAGAACCCTTCCATTTCTGGTATATTGCATTCTGGCAGCTAGCAAACTAGAACAGACACCTAAGACTCAGAGTTGGAGTTATGCACCTCTGAAAGTCAGCATTGCTTCATACAACTGTTAGGAAACTGATAAAGAGATCAGCCTGCAATTAGAGATAAGAGCGAAGACAATCTGGTTGGGATTAAGGTAAATCAGAATACAGGGTAAAGGATGACAGTGTATTTTAGCACTTTACCTACCGTATAAGACCAGACAAAGACATATTTATTTAGTCCAAAACCTAAATTTTCTGTAGCATACAATCTAGCTCAACCTGTCTGGATAGTTTTAAGCAACCCAAATACATGGGTCCCAGAAATGGGAACAAGGGTTTGTAATTCTGTATAGCTTAATGTAATACCTTGATATATCCCAGAATGTGTTGGGCCAATAATTAAAAAGTATTGGTAAAGTCCCTTGAGGGATTTGAGAAAAAAATGGGGAACTATTAAGCTTTCCCACCTGAGAAACCCCTGATACTCTCTCAAACACTAGGGACCTCCAAGTCTATAGGCAAGCACCTGATGTTGAAACTCTTATGAAACTTTCACTCTTATGAAACTTATTTCTGTAGTGGAGCAGCTAAGCCTACCTACAATCATACCTAAGAGTTCAGAGAACCTCTTTTTTGCTGAGATGTGGCCTCTCTCTTTCTAAGCCCAATTCATGACTCGGGGATGAGCTGGTCGTGGCATTGTGGGATTGACAATGCCTTCCTGACCAAAAGGAGGAAAAGAAGTGTAACTAAATAAGGTATCAGTGACCAAGAGAGTTCAAATAGAGTTGAGGAGCGATCCTGGAGGCTACTTTTATGCCAAGTAAGCTGAGGCTTCAGCTAGATATTGCTGATTGCTGCTGTTTGCCAACCCCCAACTGTCATTCCTGTTAGCCCTAAAGAACACCCAGGGTGGACCCTATCTGAGATCCTGCAAAAGTTGCATGCACTAAGTTTATTTTTCAGAAACTTAGTCTTCAGATGATTCCTAGGCCAGATAAGTCCTGAAACCCAGAGGTGCCTGTCTCTCTGTTCTAGTTTGCTAGCTGCTGGGATGCGACACACCAGAGATGGATTGGCTTTTAATAAAAGGGGATTTATTTTGTTAGTTCTTCAGAGGAAAGGCAGCTAACTTTCCACTGAGGTTCTTTCTTACGTGGGAAGGCACAGGGTGGTCTCTGCTGGCCTTCTCTCCTGGCCTCTGGGTTCCAACAGCTTTCCCCAGGGTGATTTTTTTCTGCATCTACAAAGGCCTGGGCTGAGCCACGAGTGCTGAGATGAGGTATGCTGAGCTGCTTGGGCTGTGCTACATTGCAATCTCTCATTTAAGCACCAGCCAATTAAATCAGACATCATTCATTGCAGCAGGCACACCTCCTAGCTGACTGCAGATGTAATCAGCAACAGATGAGGTTCACGTACATGTGGCTCATGTCCACAGCAACAGAACTAGGTGCCTTCACCTGGCCAAGGTGACAACTGAATCAAACTACCACACTCTCCAAGAGCATCAACTAGTTCCTTCCCCCATCCCATACTGTTGACACACCCGTTCAGCATGGCAAAAGTTAAAATGGGCATAATCCAAATATCCCCAAAGATTGGGAGAAAGATCAAAGGAGAAGGAGGAGCTATATCAGAGAAAGTAGGGTTTAACAAATGAGCATGACTACTGAATCACTGTATTGATATTTCTTTTTAGTCTCCAGTGTCTTGGAGCAGCTATAAGGAAAATCCTGAAATTGTGGCATGGTAACCTGTACCAAGCTTTGAAATCTGTTCTATAACTCCTTGTTAAAATGTACTTTGGAATGTATTGCTTTTTGGCATATGTATTATATTTCACAATAAAAAAGTGTTTAAAAAAATAGGAAGCCAGTCTGTTTATATAGAAACATTTTTATAGGAACTGGTTTTACCCAGAATATCTTCCTCAGAGGCATCTCAGGAAGCTGTGATGAACCTGATTTGAAGTTTAGAATCTGCATTTGTGTCTGCTCTTATATCACGTAGTCAATTTGAAAGTATTTGCCTTTGAAGAGTTGGGAAGGGGGCAAGGAGATAGTGTTCAAAGCTATCAGGTCAGGTTGTTCTGTTCTGGTTTCTCTAAGGTAGAGGAAAGGTATTGAAATGAATGACAGTAAAAAGGGTAAGGAAGGCAGAAAGAAGTCAGATTTACTGCACAGTATGTAGTCGTCACTATTATTTTCAACCAAATTCCAAGAGAACAGCATGTATGTGATGTCTGCAGGCCAGTGGACATGCTGTGGAGTAAGCCCAGGAAGGATGGAGGTACTTGCAAAAACTGTGTTCCAAAGGGTGCTTCTTTAAGTAAATATAAGTATTATTCAAAGAACAGGCTTTAACTTAAACTGTCATAAAATTTGATATGGAACCTTTTTATCAAGTGTCAGCAGAAAGTTAAGAATCAAGGGATTCTAGTGATTTTTCAATGCCACTGCTGGCCTTGATTTTGAAATTGTCAAAATGGGGGTGGTGGAGCCTGCACCCAGAGAGCAAATCTGACGGCTTCGGGGTGGTGGAGCCTATCCAGGCCTCTGCAGAAGAACATGACACTTTTTCTTGAAGGGAAAATGCTTATAGATTTTTCCTCTTTTACTTTGTATTTACTTTTAAAACTGTCCTAGTTCACCTGCCAGTGTTTACAAAAGTCCTATATTTGGGATGCTTTTTCTATAATAATAAAATATTGTCTTTTATGTATAAAAATCCTACTGACACAATATGCTCTAGGGTCATATAGCTTCACTAACGTGTTCTATCACACCATATTCTTACATTTTCAGAGAATAGAAAAAAGGCATATTCCACAATTCCTTTTTTAATATTTTTGTTAAGAAAACAACATATAAGCACACAAACATTCTTAACATGCAAACATTCATTACATGGTATACAATCAGTGGCTCACAATATCATCACATAGTTGTGTATTCATCGCCATGGTCATTTTTTTGAACATTTGCATCACTCCAGAAAAAGCAGTAAAAAAAGAAAAAACTCATACATACCATACCCCTCACCCCTCCCTCACATTGACCACTAGTATTTCCATCTACCAAGTTTATTTTAACCTTTGTTCCCCCCATTATTTATTTTTTATCCATATTTTTTACTCATCTGTCCAAACCCTAGTTAAAAGGAGTATCAGACGCAAGGTTTTCACAATCACACGGTCACACTATAAAAGCTGTATCATTATACAACTCCCCAGTTCCTTCGATGAGCCTTACACAACCTCAACAACAAAAGCGGCAAGAACAGTACAAAAAATGAAAATGACACAGGATATGTTCGCTGCAAAAAAAGAAAGTAAAGTAGCTAGTCCACATATGAAAAGTTTTTCAACCTTGTTAACATAAATGCAGATAATTACAAAAATGAAACAGCATTTTGTAACTTAAGCCAACATCTTCAAGTCTGATAATGAATTGTTACGTTATGGAAGATTACCTACTCTTATTCAGTGTCAGCAGAACTATACATTTGTATCAGCTTTTTGGAAAACAGATTGTCAGTGTTTATCAAAATTAATTCCCATCATCTTTACCCAGCAAAACTGCTATGAGAAATTTACCCCTATAGATATACTTGAAACAAAAATTTCCTAAGCTAGCAGGACAGAAAAAGAAGTTGTCTAAGTTAGCAGACAAATTAGACAGTAATCACTCTACCCCAGTCAGATACCAAAGAAAAAATATTGCCCCAGCCCCACCCCACCAGCAGAGACCAAGTGGAAAGCGTAGACTTCTGTCCTTGCAGGTTGTAACAAGGAACATCAACCCACCTGCTGAGGCAGTGTCAGGTGACCAGTGGGGAGCTGGGTGGTTCATTCCCACTAACCAGTAACCCTGACACCTGGGGTGTCAGTGGAGCCTGGACGTCCGTCCTCACCTGGAGTAAATGAGGCACCTCTTCCCCTTCCACCTAGGTAATATCAAAGAAAGCCCAGTGGGAAACTTGAAACCACAACCCTGCTCAGCAGTAACCAGGACCCCTTCCCACTGGGTGTCACTGGTGGCCTAGTGGAGACCCTGAACTCCCATCCCCACCTGGCAGTGAAGTGGCACCCCTGTCCACCCATCCCTGTGGGGTCAGAAGAGGCCTGCCTAACCTCAAGGTTTAAGTGTAGTCCAGGATCTTGTAATACCAGAATTTCCACATTTCACTTTTAAAGCATCACTTGCCATGCCAAAGATAAGAAAGCGCTCAAACTGAATAGAGGACTTTCAACAGATGCCAACACCGAGATGACTCAGATGTTAGAACTATCTTACAAGGCTTTTAAAGCAGTCATCTTCAAAATTCTTCCACGGGCAATTATGAACACACTTGAAACAGATGAAAAAATTAAAAGTCTCAGGAAACAAGAACGTATCAGCCTAGAAATAAAAGATATAAAGAAGAGCCAAAGGAAACTTTAGAATCAGAAAATACAGTAACTGAAAATTTTAAGACAAATAGTTAGGCTCAATAGCAGAATGGGGAGGACAGAGGAAAGAATCAGTACACTTGGAAACAAAACAATAGAAACTACCCAATCAAAGCAACAGAGATAAAGTAAACTAAAAAAAAAAAAGAAAAGAGCCATACAGGCACATAAGACTATAACTGAAGAGCTAGCATTGGTGTCATCAGAGTCCCAGAAAAGATTAGAAAGAGGTCAAGACTAAGAAAGTACTCAAAGAAATAATGCGTGAAACTTCCCAAATATGGCAAAAGATATAATTCAAATTCAAAAGTAGAGTAAATTCCCATAGGATTAAACCAAAGAAATCCATGTCAAGGCACATCATAATCACACTTCTGAAAATTAAAACAAATCAAAATAAAATGAAAATTATTGAAAAAAGCCAGAGAGAAACAATGCATTAGCTATAGGGAAAAAACAAATCATATGATAGCAGAAACTCATCAGAAAACATAGAGGCCAGAAGGAAATAGGCATGACATTTTTCAAGCACTGAAGGGAAAAATCTGTCAACCCAAAATTCTGTAACAGGAAATGTATCTTTCAGGAATTAAGGGAAAATCAGGATATTCTCAGATGAAGGAAAACTAAAACAAATTGTCATCAGAAGCCCTACCTACCCAAAAAGAATGGCTAAAGGATTCTCTAAATAGAGAGGAATGCTGAAAGAAGGAATCATGGGACACACAGAAGGAAGAACAAACATTGTAAGAACAAAAACATAAGTAAATAAAATATACTTAGACTTTCTCATCTTGAGACTTCTCCAAATTGTTTGACAATTAAAACAAAAATTATTACGCTGCCCATTATGATACTTAATGTATGTAGAGGAAATAATTAAGACAATTATTTTATTAATGGAGGAAGATAAAGGGATGTAAGATTTCTGTACTTCATTTGAACTGATAAAATGTCAACACCATAGACTTTGCAGAGAGAACAAATAGGAAACAAAAAATAACAAGGCAGATTTAACTTTAACGGATAAAAATTATATTAAATATAAATCATCAAATTAAAGACAGAGATTGGAAGTGTACATAAAAACATGATCCAACTGTATACTTTCTATAAGAAACTCACTTTAAATATAATGATACGTTGTTTCAAAGTAGAAGGATGGGAAAAAACATATTATGCACGCATTAATTGAAAGAAAGCAGGAGTAGTAAGATTAAATCAGATAAAGTAGTCTTCAGAGCGGAAAAAAAAACAAAACTTACCATAGATGAGGTACATTACATAATAATGAAAAGGTCAATCCACCATGAAGACATAACAATCCTAACATTATATGCAGCAAACAACAGAGCTGCAAAATATATGAGGTAAAAACTGATGTAACTAAAAGAAGAAATAGACAAATATGTAATTTTAGTAGGAGACTTCAACATCCCCTTCTCAACAATTGATAGAAGAGCTAGACAGAAAATTGTCAGGATATAGGAAGAACTCAACAGCACTATTAAAATAGAATCTCAATGACATTTATAGAACACTCTATTGCAGAATACTCATGCTTTCAAGGGTCCATGGACCATATATCAAGATAGTCCCTAGACAAACTTCAACACATTATAAAAATTGAAGGCACACGTAATATGTTCTCTAAACAGAGTAGAATCAAACCAGACATCAATGACAGAGAGATACCAGGAAAATCTCCAAACAATTAGAAGCTCACATACCTCTAAATAACCAGTGGGTCAAAGAAGAAGTCTAAAGGGTAATTTAAAAAAATATATTGTACTGAATGAAAACAAAGATACAACGTTTTTTAAATATGTGAGCTACAGCTAAAGCAATATGCAGAAATTTATAGCATTAAGCACTCATATCTGAGAAGAGGAAAAGTCTCAAGAATCAATATTCTAAGCTTCCACCTCACGAAACTTAGAAACAAAAAAAAAAGCAAAATAAACCCAAAGCCAGCAGAAAGAAGGGAATAATATAAATAAGAGTAAAAATTAATGAAATTGAAACATGAAATAAAACATTGATCAATAAATTTTACAAATCTCTAGCAAGACTAACAAGGACAAGAGAAAAGAGAAAATGTCAGGAATGTAACTGAAATATCACTACCGATCCTGCAAACATCAGAAGGATAATAAAGGAATACCATAAACAACTCTACACACATAAATTCAACAAATTGGAGGAAATGGGCTAATCCCTGAAAAGTACAAACTATCACAACTCACCTAATATGAAAAAACATAATTTGAATAACTTTATAACTGTTAGTGAAAATCAATTTGTAATTTAAAACCTCCTGAAAAAGAAATCGCCGGGCCTAGATGGTTTCTCTGGACAATTCTAACATTTAAAGAATAATTAACCCCAATTCTACACGTTCTCTTACAGAAAATAAGAAAGGAGGCAACATTTTCCAATGCTTTTATGAAACCAGTATTACTCTTTTTTTTTTTTTTTTCCGCATGGGCAGACACCGGGAATCGAACCCGGGTCCTCTGGCGTGGCAGACAAGCATTCTTGCCTGCTGAGCCACCGTGGCCCGCCCAAAACCAGTATTACTCTGATACCAAAACCAGATGAAGACAGAACAAAACAAACAGACAACTACAGACCAATATAATAAGCACATGGAAACCTTAATTTTAAAAATATACCATTTACAACGACTCAAAAAAATGAAGCATTTTGGTGCAAATCTAATAAAGCATGTATAGGACTCCTGCAAAAATCTAAAAAATGCCAATGAAAGAAATTGAAGAGCTAAATAAGTAGGGAGATATTCCATGTTCATTGATTAGAAGATTCAGCATGGTAAAGATGGTAATTCTTCCCAAATTAATATACACTTTTAATGTAATTCCTGCCAAAATTCCAGCAACACAATTATTCTAGAATTAATATGAAAAGGAAAAAAGCAACTACAGTAGCTAAAACAATTCTGAAGAAAGAAGAAAGTCTACCCTATTTCAAGACTTTTTTACATAGATGAGGTAATCAAGACTTAGTGGTATGGGTGGAGTAAACCGTTTAGACATACAGCTCAATAGAATGAAATAGAGAATACAGAAATGAACGCATAGAAATATGCCCACAGAGGGGGTATTGTGAGGTGGAAGCATAGGGGAGACCTACTTTTTATTTGGCACTTGTCTATACTGCTTAAATTAAAATAAATATATACTTTAGAACCTTTGCACTGTCTGCAGCCAGAGAGCCAGAGCTGACCCTCCCTGGCTCTCTGACTTCCTCTCACCCTTAGGTTAGCTGTGGGGACATCACATACCATCTTTGAGAATAGGACTTTTAAGCCTTTAACCGGCTGGAGTCTAGACAGCTATTAGTTTCATGTGATGAATCATTTAATCAATAACTGTGGCATTTCTCCGTAATGCAAGTGCTTTCCTGGAATGGCAGGACTCCTGCTCCCTCCCTGGATAGAATGGAAAGCAGAGAGGTTTTCTTCTCTGGTCATACTGAATGTGATTCTCTTCTGTCCTCCAAATAAATTCCAGACCTTTACACTGTCCTTCACCTTGCCTGTCGGATGTACCTCCCGGCCCAGCCCAGCCAGTCCCTCTCTCCTGTCAAATCCTAACCTTTCTCCAGGTCCCGCATTTTCCTGGCAGTCTTGGATGGGATAAGGAATGCATGGGCTTTGGAGCCAGAGAGACTCCAGTTCAAATCCTGGGTGGTTGTGTTGACTGTCAAGTCCCTAACCATGGGCAAGCCCTCATGTCCTCATCCTTAAGATGGAAGAACAGATATATTCTTGCAGGACTGTTACCAGGCTTAAATGTGACCATCTAAACAAAGGACTTGGTGCAGCATCTAGCACGTGGTAAGAGCTTGGCGACTATAGGTTCTCCTCCCTGGGTTCCAGTTACCCATCCCTACCCATCCCACCCCAAAGCCATCTCCAGAGACATCCACTTGTTTTTTATACTACTCAGCACTTAAAATATACTCGCTTGTGGCCACTTTATGCATAAGCCCTACTCAAACTAAATAGTGAATTCACTCAGGCCAGAGATAGCCCCTGGCATCCGCAGTGCTCTGCCCACTTTCCCATGCACAGTAGGTCTTCAGTCATGTTGGTGGTGGCCCCAGCTGGTCTCATTCCGACTTGAATTCCGCATCTGCCTCTGAATGGTATTGATGCCTGCGTGAATGAGAAGCATCCACGTTCCAGGAAGGGTAAAAGTCCCAGGAACGCAATCAGACACTTCACAAGCTGACCCAGCAGCCATCTGTGCACCATTTTTGAGGAGCCAGGGAACCCCTGAAAAGTCAGGGCCAATTTTACAGTTCACAATAGCCACTTCCTAGCTGTGTGTTGCTGGGCAAGTTACCAAACCTCTCTGAACCTCCATGTCCTTGTCTATATCAAGTATTGGTATAATGCCCACCTCGTGTGGCTTGAACCCCACAGAATGACTAGGACACAGGAGGAACTCAGACATTGGCCCCATTTCTTCTCTAGCCTTTTCTTCCTATAACCAGCAAGTCAGGAATCCCACTGCATGTTGCTTGGGCAGTGGGTTGCAGATCTGTGAAGTCCCCTCATCTGTCACCTCCTATTTATAAACTCTTGCAGGATGGTCACTCAGAGAGCTGCTGTTTCTCTCTTCCCTAGACTCATTCAACATTTATCAGGTATTGACTGTACTCTTGCTCTGTGCCAGCTGGGGATACTCACCTGCTCCCTGTCCCCAGGAAGCTCAGAGTCAAAAACAGCACTGTCCAATAGAACCATAATGCAAGCCACATAGAATATCCTAAAGTTCTAGTAGCCACATGAAAATAGTTTAAAGAACAGCTAAAATTAACTTTAATAATATATCTTTTTTGACCTGAATGTGTTTAAAAGTCATCATTTTGCCACATGATCAATTATACAAGCTGTTGATGAGTTATTTAACCGTTGTTTTGGGGGTACCTTTGAAATCACATGTGTGTTTCGTGCTTTCAGCCCTGCATCTGAGGCTAGCGCATGGGGACAGAGAGCTTTCCAGTTATTCTTTGGCTTGGTGACACATGTAAAATCAGCCCATTCGGCAGTTACATACTTACCTCATCGAAACCTCATTCTGTTTCGAACAGGACCAGCTTCTGAGCATCTCGGCAGCCTATGGGGACCTGGAGACGGTGCAGTATCTCCTCACAGAGCGGCGGGCGGAGCTGCCGACGGAGCCCACGGATGATAACGCGGCTGTGGTGGCAGCCCAGTGTGGGCACGCTGCAGTCGTGCAGGAGTTGCTTGAGTCCCTACCAGGTGAATCGCAGGTTGTGAGCTCCTTCCAGCTCCCGGAGGGCTCCCTAGTGAGGTTCAGGCAGGCTTTTGGGGTCTGTTCTAGTTTGCTGGTTGCCAGAATGTGATATACCAGAAATGGAACAGCTTTTTAAAAGGGGTATTTAATAAGTTGCAAGTTTACAGTTCTAAGGTCATAGACTGTCCCAGTTAAAGTAAGTCTATAAAAATGTCCAAATTAAGGTACCAACAAGAGGTTACCTTCAGTCAAGAAAGGCCCATGAAATTCAGGGTTTCTCTCTCAGCTAGAAAGGCACATGGTGAAAATGTTGTCATCTGCTGGCTTTCTCTCCAAGCTTCCTGTTTCATAAAGCTCCCTGGGGGGCGTTTTCCTTCTTCATCTCCAAAGGTCTCTGGCTGTGTGGGCTGTCTCAGCTGTTGTGGTTCTTATGGCTCTAGCTCTGTTACTCTCTCCAAAAATGCTTCCTCTTTTAAAGGATTCCAGTAAATTACTAAAGACCCACCTGGAATGGGTGGAGTCACAGCTCCGTCTAATCAAAAGTTAACACCCACAATTGGGTGAGTCACATCTCTGAGGAGATAATCTAATCAAGTTTCCACCCTATAGTGCTGAATAGGGAATAAAAGATGGGGTAGCTCCACAAGATTGGATGAGGATTAAAATATGGCTTTTCTAGGGGGGCATAATCCTTTCAAACCAGCACAGGGTCCTTCATCCCCAAAATGCCTGTCCTGTCAAGCTTTCAGCAATCAGGAGACGAAAAAATTTGGGACATCCGATCGATGCTCCAAACACCATGAAATCTGTCTGCCAAAGACAGGACCGCATCCCCCATCTCACTCTCCTTAACTCGCTAGATGGATTTTCTCACCCCATTTCAATAAAGAACATGGATGTTCGTTGCTTTTTCTAGTAGCAGTTCCTTTTTACCTCTGGCAGACTCATGGTGTCCTGGTCGCCTTTAGTTTTCCATGGTAGTCTTGGGTTAGTGATATTGTACAAGACAAGGCAAGCATTACTGCAGCTCCGGGCTAAGACTCTGCTCTCAGTGTGATCTCTCCACGTTGGGATCTAAGTTGGGGGCAGAGCCACTTTCACCAGTGTCTCCCACACACAGTTCCACAGAGCCCTCGGTTTGGTTAATGCTTTTTAGTCACCATCTTAAAATGTTTAATAATTTTTTAACTGGGGGTCCCATATTTTCATTTTGGTCCCTGCTTCACACATTATATAGCCACCGTGCTAATTGTTGGCTTTGAGATAGCTGTGTGCTCAGAGTTTGTCCCAAGATTGCGTCCTCCTTGTGGGTCTGGAGGGAGAAGAGAGGGATCGTGGGCAGAAATCAGGGCAGTTTTAGAACCCCATAAGTTGCAAACTAGGTCAAGCGAGACATGGGAAGGCAAGGAGGAGTCTGAAAACCCTTAAGGAGCCCAAAACTGACTCCCTCTTTTCTGGGATCCCCAAGATTAGCTTCTGTCATAGCCCTCAAAGAGTCTCCCCAGCTGACTCACCTAATGGTGCAGCTAACATCAGTTGAGCATTTGCCAAGGACTAACCACCCCCAAAGAACTTAAGAGATACAGAGACTTCTTAAAAGGTGGTCCCAGCCCTGTCATGGCTTATGGTCAAATAGGGGAAATTGAGGCAGGAACAAGTAATCCTACAAGGTAAGCATGTTTGAGTTGAAGTTTTCACACAGGGAACTCACAACAGGGAGTGGGAAGATGGGGTCTGCAGAGGGAAGGTGATGTCTGAGCCAGACTTTGCAGGGTGAGTAGGAGCTCACTCAGCAGATAAGCAAGAGAAGGGCTTGGGTTGCCTGCTTTGGCAGAGCTGGGAGACTGCCAGGACCTCAGCATCATTTTCAGCTGTGCCCCTGGACATCCTCTGTTCGGCTCAATTCCAGGCAGCTTTTTGGAGGACATAGCTGAGTCTAGAACAGGGTACTGAGCCCTGTGAGCAGTGCAGAGATGGACAAAACCATGTGTATCCTCTGAGATTTCCTAAACTGGAGGAGAGTGTGGCTCCATTGCCAGGAATAATGTAAGATTAAGACCAGAGAATGAACAAGAGACAGCTGGAGAATAAGGGAGGGTTCCAAAAGGAGTGAGGATGACAGGTAGGTGCCTTTGAAGTGATGGGGGCCTAAAACTTTTGAAGTACATCTTTATGTAATTCTTAGAACCTGTACCTAAGCAAGGGATGGAGAGGAGGAGGAGGGCTAGAGACCAAGATGGGACTCTGCATGTCGCTGGATTTCTCGAGAACACACACCCTTAGATTTCAGACGGTGCAGAATTTTAAGTCTTGACTTGGCCATTTCCCAACAGTGGGACCTTCCACGAGTTTCTGCTGAGCTTTGGCTTCCTCATCTCAAAAAAATGATGGTGAAGAACTGTACTACCTGCTTCCCCCACCGCCCTCCGCCCACTAAGATGGACGCCCCATACGGCTTCAACAGAGATTAGTTGTATGAGTTGCATAGCGATTGTATTTCTCAGCCTAGGTAGCCTTAGAGATAGTGAATTAGGAGTTACTTCTTTTCTAGTACTTGCCATCTCCTCTGAATCGTTAATTCTGGGTCACAGTCGATGGGAAAGCAGTGATATGTATTTAACACCTGCTGCAGCCTGGGTACGAAGTCAGGTACTTTTAACTTCTGCTCCTCTGACCTCACCTCCACTTCCTGGGCAATTTCCTATTAGGAGAGGCCCCACCTGGGGACACTGCGGTTCCCAAGGACTTCCGCCTCTGGAAATGAGGTGGTGTTAGGATGCGGCTGGAAGCATCAGCGCCAAGGATGATGTCATTTTTCCATGGCAACCGGATCCAAAAGACATTGGGCTATTTTGAACTTGAAGATACTGGCACTTCAACCCACACCGCCCCTGTTTGTTCAGTGCACTTCATTTCACCCTGGAATCAAGTAGTGGGTCTCTCGGGGAGAGGTGCCCCTCAGAGTTTGGGGCCAGAGGTTCTAGATCATTTCTTTCATCAAAGTTTTCTTTTTTAATGATGAAAGTAATATATGTAGATTACAGATAATTTGGAAATGCAGAATAGTGTCAGTGCTCTAATAGCAAAATGACCAACAGGAGTTAGCGTTTTTTTGAGCCAGGTGTGTGATATACATTAAATTTAGGAGAATGGCTGTTGTGTCCTTTTTTCCAGTGGGTAAACTGAGCAGAAAGAGGTTAAGAAATTTGTCAAAAAAAGAAATGTCCAAGTCTACCCACCTAAAATATTTTAACTCTGAGCTGTCTGTCTCCAAAGTGTGATGCTAGTCTAAAGGTATGTGTGGGATGGGGGAAGATTTTCAAAACCCCACTACCGAGAGCTGACACATTACTGTTTCTGCCCAGTCCTATTTCCACACGTGCATTAGTCATGCAGTTACAGTAGCGCTGGATGTGCTGCTCTGAATCCTGCTTTTCTTCACCTGGCATGGTCTCATGGGCAGGTGGGTTTATAACAATGTGAGAAAACGTCGCCTATAATTCGGATGGGCTATTTTAGAATCAACACCCCAGAAGCAATTTTTCAGCTGGACACAGGACAGCTTGGAGTTTATCGGTGGTCAAAAGGACAATCAGAGTGTGAACAACCAGTGCCCTTGGGGTCACCCATCCCTCTGACCTGCGTCCTTCCACCAGGTCCCTGCAGCCACCAGCGCCTGCTGAACTGGATGCTGGCCTTGGCCTGCCAGCGTGGACACCTGGGCGTCGTCAAGCTCCTGGTGCTGACGCACGGGGCCGACCCGGAGAGCTATGCGGTCAGGAAGAACGAGTTCCCTGTCATCGTGCGCCTGCCCCTCTATGCGGCCATCAAGTCCGGTGGGTCCCCTCCGGCCAGGGTGATTTGTTCATGTTTGCACAGCGGGTGTCGAAAAGCACCACAGTGTAGAGACCTCGGGCTTCAAACCCGTCCCTGTCCTGAATTCCCCTCTCAGGGGAGAGTCGTGACTCCTGGTCTTTGCTTCTTTCTCAGAATAGCTCCACCTCTGAAAGTGGTGGGATTCCAGGGAAAGGAACCAACTGTGGTTTGATAAGGCATCCCAAAGGTCAGAGCCCTGCAACAAAAGTTCTCTCGCTAACGGGAACTTGATGCCTCAAGGGAAGTGATAGAGAAGCGCAACCAGAACTAGTCTATTTTTAGTTTCCATATCACACTAAATGCGTCCTGTCATTTTGAACCACTCGTGACAGAGCCCTTATCTCTTGGGGTTTTGCTCCTTTAGGGAATGAAGACATCGCCATATTCCTGCTTCGTCACGGGGCCTTTTTCTGTTCCTACATCTTACTGGACAGTCCCGAACCCAGCAAACGGCTCCTCAGAAAGTACTTTATAGAAGCCAGCGCCTTGTCCAGCAGTTGTTCGGGAAAAACGGTGAGTCGGCAGCGCTAGAAGCCTGGGGATCTGAGCTCTGGGTTTCATACACTTTGTCAAAGCTTTATGATTTTTTTTTCCCCAGAATTGGTCAAAGAGATCATCCTTTGTAACAATTTTTATTTTTCTTGCATGGGCAGGCCCCTGGGAATCGAACCCGGGTCTCGGGCATGGCAGGCAAGAATGCTGCCACTGAGCCATCGTGGCCTGCCCACAATTTCTTTTTAAATTTGCATTTATTAGATGTTTACATTGCAAAAGTCATATGTGTACTTGTTCAACAAGTGAAACCATTGAAAGATGTAATAAAAATTACTAATCTGCCCCCCTAAACACTTGAGCATCCTGGCAAGGAGTTTTCACACCTTTTCCCATACAAAACATAGGCAAGGTTGAGCTTTAGTTAGTTTCTCGTTTCCATTGCATTATACGCATTTTCTGTGACTTGGCTTTGACACTATCTGGGGACTCCCTTGACAGTGGTTGATGGGCATACAATTCATAATTCTTTTATATATTACCCTAAGTCTCTAGAGTGAAGGTAGCTGAATTTATTTAGCTCTTCCCCTATTGGTGGACATATTACATTTTGCAACTTGTAATATTATCCTGATGTACTGGTGCATTTACTTATGTAGATCAAAGTCTTAATAGTGGCCCACTTTAGGGTCATATGCCCCCAAAAGCTGGGATGATTCACACTTTCACTAGCAGCCTACCAGAATCTCTGTGTGCCCACCCCTTGGCCAGCATTAAATATCCATGGGCCTTTTAGTTTTTGTCACTCTGATGGTGGGAGATGATAGCTCCTGGTTTTCATTTCCTTATTTTTGCTACTAATGAGTTCGTACATTTTTCATGTTCATTAGCTATTTCCTCTTATGTCAATTGCCTGTGAACATTTGTTGATTTTTCTTTCCTAAAGGGCTGTTTGTCTATTTCCTCCCACATTGTAGCAGCTTTTTATATATTAGGGATATTAAGCCTTTGTTCATCATACATGTTACCTATATTGGTCCCAATCCATTGTTTTTCTTTTGCCTCTTATCTTTACAATAATAAAGCTGTCCGAATATATAATCGCTTATGTCCATATTTTCCTTTAAGACATTTGGGTTTTATACATATGATTCTACCCCCAATTTTATATAAATATTCTCCTAGAGTTTCTTATAATATTTCTCCCAATCTTTAGGGGTATTTGGGCTATGCCCATCCTAACTTTTTCATTTTGGAAAGGGATGTTGACCATGTGGAATGGAATGGTACCAGTTGATGTTCTGGAGAGGTTGGCCCCTCTGGGTTTCAGGATTTATCTGGCCTAGGAACCATCTGGAGGTTGTAGGTTTCTGGAAAGTAATCTTAGTGCATGAAACTTTTATAGACTCTCAGACAGAGACCTGGGTGTTCTCTAGGGTTCACAGTAATGGTGTTGGTTGGGAGTTGGTGAACCTTGGCAATTAACAGTATGTAACTGAAGCTTATATAAGAGTAGCCTCCAGGGCGGGCCATGGTGGTTCAGCAGGCAAGAATGTTTGCCTGTGATGCCAGAGGACCCGGGTTCGATTCCCGGTGCCTGCCCATGTAAAAAAAAAAAAGAGAGAGAGAGAGTAGCCTCCAGACTTGATTTAAACTCTCTTGGCGCTATTTGAACTCTCTTAGCCACTAATAACTAATTTTGTTACATTTCTTTTCCCCCTTTAGGTCAGGAGGGCATTGTCGATCTCTCGGTGGCAGGGCCAGGCTCACCCCTGGGGGTCATGTCCCACATTGCCAGGGAGACTACACCCCTGGATGTCATGTCCCATGTGGGGGGAGGGTAGTATTCTTACTTGCAGAGTTGAGCTTTGAGAGAGAGACCACATCTAAGCAACAAAAGGGATTCTCTCGAAGTAACTCTTAGGCATAACTATAGGTAGGTTTAGCTTCTTCACTATGAAAATAGGTTTCATAAGAGCAAGCCTCAAGGTCAAGGACTGAGTCTATTAACTTGGGAGTCCCTAATGTTTGAGATAATAACTGGGGTTTCCCCAGTGGGAAAGTTTAATAGTTCCATATTTTTTCTTCAGTCCCTCAAGGGACATTGCCAATGCTTTTTAATTATCTGCCCAATATACTCAGCGATGTATCCAGGGATTGCATTTAACTATACAGAATTACAAACCCTTATTCCCGTTCTGGGCTCCAAGTGTGTAAGCTGGTCTGGAGAAGTTTAATTGGAATTATTGATTGTTAAAGTTAACCAGTTTTAATTAATTTAGTAGTTGAAAGCCTACTGGTACCTCTTTTAACTTCTTTTGAAGTCATTGATCAATTCAGGTTGTCGGCTTTCCCTTTTGTGAAGTTCAGTATTTTATATTTTGGTAGAAAATCATCCCATTTCTTTTAGATGCTTTAAATTTGCTGTCATGATATCGCACTTTCATTTTTCTTGTGATTTTGTTATTCTCTTCTGTTTCTGTATCAGTAATTATATTTCCCTTTTCATTGTTGATGTTGGATTTTTTTTTTTTAACTTTTCTTCTTTTGAACTTAATTAGACCAGCCAGGGGCTTCTATATTTTCATGGTTTTGTCAAGGAATGAGATTTTATTTCTGTTTTCTTTGATTTCTTCGGTTTATTATTTCGCTCATTTTAGCTTTTATCTTTATTAAAACCCTCTTCATATTTTTCTTTTTTTTTTTTTTTTTTTTTAGGATTTTGTTGGTGAAGTCTTGTCATGAAACTTTCTGGATCTAATCTAAGGCCTTCATCTAGCTGCTTCACCTGTCTCTATTTCAGTTTCCTCGCTTGGAAAGTAGAAACAGCGATAAAAGACCAATCTCAGAATAATGCTTGACAATATTTATAACATGTCACCATGCATTGTAGCGCGCTTAGAAGCATGCCTGGCTAATAGATGCTAACTGTTGTGGTTGTCATTCTTTTTCTCATTTCTGGAGCTAAGTATCTATTTGCAGGCTTTTTTCCCCAATTTTAGCTTGTTGATTGCATTATTCAAGTTCTCTGTGTGCTGCCTGTTTGTGCTAGCTTTCATTATCAGAATCTGAAATAATAATAATTTACCACTTCTACTGATTTTTATATAGTTCTTATATTTCTGCAAGTTTTTGCTTCAGGTATCTGGTTTATGGCTTATATGACCTATGAATACCTATCTTCATCATATAAAATACCCCTTTAATCTCGTGAATGTTTCTGTCCTTACACCGGGGTTTGTCTGCTATTCATGCTGCCTTCTCTTTCTTTGCCCTGTGTAAGTTTGGCTGGCCCTTCATTTTCAGTTTTCCTTGGTCTCTTTATCTTAGGTACACTTCTTGTAAATAGTATATAGCTGAATGTCATTGTGCAGTCCCATCTGGGAGTGTCTGTTTGAAACAGGAATTTGCCCACTTCATATTTGTGTGGTACCTGTTCTATTGACTTATTCTTTCCATGTTATTTCGTTGTATTTATTGCTGTTGCTGTTTTCCTTTCCTTATTTTTACTGGTTTCCTAGTGCTAAAGAATACTGATATTTTACAAGGTATCTCATTACCTGTCTGTACCTTGTTTGATTTTCTCAGTTATGAAATAAGACCATTTCATTATTTGACAGTGATAATGTCTACCATGATGGCGGCCGTGCACTTAGCACAAGGCCTGGTATACATTAGGTGCTCAATAAATCCTAGCTAATATTATCGCTAGCCTCAAATTGCAAAAGAAAATAGTGATCACCTAACTTTATATAGGATAAAGTGTTTTCCCCTCCACTACTTGATCCTATTTTATCCTCACAACCCCTATGTAAGAATTTCAGAGAACATAATCTGCCTTACAGATGAAAATACCGAGGTTTAGAGACAACATGCAACCTGGCCAAGGACAGCCAATAATTAACACTTATGCTTAGACCAAAACCTTAGTCTCCTGACTGGGGCTTTTTGCTTCTCTTGGTTCATGAACTGCCCCTTATTAGATCCTTGTTTCTCTACTTCTGTAAGTCTGCACGTTGGGATCCCCTGGGAGCTTTGAAAAACCCCCAAGCCCATGCCACACTTAACGCCTATTAAATTTGAATCTCTG
The DNA here is from genome assembly GCF_023851605.1 of Tamandua tetradactyla. NCBI lineage: Eukaryota > Metazoa > Chordata > Mammalia > Pilosa > Myrmecophagidae > Tamandua > Tamandua tetradactyla. The sequence goes on along the minus strand of NC_135338.1, from coordinate 83,595,846 downwards.
TGGATGGCACCGGGCACTAGTCATTTTAAACAGTCTCTGAGTGGTTCCACCATGCACCCAAGGTTGAGAGCCAGTGACTTCGATTTTCTTGGTTTAAGATGAAAAGCAGAAATGATTGGCATCTACATCAGTGATTTTTTCTGCTTAAGAGCCCCTGCTACGTTTGCCAAGATAGGCATCCAGCACAAATGTAAATGTTGCCTCTTGTAGATGAGGAGATAAAGAAATGATAATGATGCTTTTATTCTCCATGCCTCTTCTGGGTAAAAGCAGAAAAGAAAGTGAAATGACACTCCATTCTGAGTCAGAAGGATTCATTGGGCTTCCCCAAAGCAGGTGATATTTTATTATTCACGTGAATTCCAACAGCAAGTACCTCGCAGTGGGTGTGTATCTGGCTGTCGCGTGATCTCTAACCCATAATAGCACTAGCAGTCCCTTCTGTGCTGCTGGCAGAAGAGAGGGGTGCTGCCCAAAAGGACCCAGCAAGCAGGAACGATGCCTCAGCAGCCAGACGTAAGTGCTCCTACCTTCCCGGTGTCCACTGGGATCGAACTGACATTTCTGGTTTTCAGAGTATAAGAGACGGGTTGGCATTTTAGAAGGTGCTTTGCTGATTAAGCATATACATAACCTGAAAATTCCACTGACTTTGATTTGCAGCAGTGACCTTGTTGCAGTAACAATCCCAGAGTGGCACACGGGGGTGGGGTGCCCTTTTAAGATGATTATCGTGTGTTGCTACTTAATTGTCCTTATGTCTGTACCCTCCTTCCCCACCCAGCTAATTGGCTCTGTGAGAGCAGGGTCTTTGCCTCTGGTGCCCTGTTGATAGCTACCTTGTCATAGACATTTAGTCTGTGTTTTTTTAATTTAATTGCTTCCGGAGTGGAAGCCATGGCTGGTCCAGATGCAGCAGCCCCCACCCCCTCCCCGCCCCGCACGTCTCGGGTCTAGGATTCCTCGAACCTCTGGAACCCAGCTGTGCTGGCAAATGGGCACTGCAGAGAAGCTTGTGTTTATTGTTCAGGGCTCCAGCAGTGGCTGACTCCTGAGGTTTTGTTGATATGTGGGTCAGCAGAGTTCAAGAGGCCACCGTGCGTGGATGCTCAGATGCATTTAAAAACAAAAACAAAACAGCTAGAACAAAATAAGAGTTTGGCCAACGCTGCTTCCCTGGCCAGCCAGTGTGCCTCTGGAAAGTGACCAGACTCTGGCCTGAACGTTTAATATCTTGCCTCTGTTGCCCCGAAAAATGATGCTTTAATATTGTCATGTCAGAAAGGAGCAGGAGACCTCAGAAATGCCAAGAAAAACCTAATCAGATCCTGGAACCACTTGGATGCTTGTCAGCAATGAGGGAGTCAGGCCAGAGGGCTCGCTGGAGTTGTTTCAATTGTTAAAACTACGTTAGAGCTTATTTTGTAAACAACCCCACGGGGAAATTATTCACTTCCTTTTAAAGGTCTCTAATGATTGCAAGTCTGGCAGCTCACCTAGAAAGAGAGGAATATTTGTTATTAATCTTATCATTATCACTTCTTGACTCTGCTCTGGCTTATGTAGCTTTAAAGTTCATTTCCCTGCGTCTTTGTCCAAGCAGAACAACACGTGTCCAAGCATATTTTCGGAGCTGGAGAAGCCCCCTCCAATCTGCATGAATGGGGGGTGGGGGTGTGTCTGAGAATCTATATTTGCAGGGTGCTTGAATCAGTCAGGATGCAGCAGGTAACAGCCTCTCTGCCTTTGCCTGGTTCCCCTGCCAGCAGCCAGTGGAGTCGAAGGGAATTCCTAAAGCCCCTTGGCTGGTAGCCTTTCCTATGGGACAACTAAGCTTCTGGGGAGCCCCCTTTCCCTAGGGGAGACCTGGCGTTTGGCTCGAAGGACTCATGCTTTTCAGAGCATCTCCACATGCATCTCCACCTCCTTGGTTTCCCGGCCCCCGCCTCACAGCTGGTGGTGCTGCCTCCACTTAGCAGAGTGGGAAGGAAGTTCCGAGAATGAAGTCTTTGAGTTGGCAAGGTTCTGAGTAAGGGAGTGGCTCCCAGGAACGGGTCTTTGCACCTCCTACTCGTGTGGGAGGGAGAGAGACACAGCTTCCCCTGCTCCCTGAAAGCCATGAAATCAAATTCAGGATTGTCCCGTGCGTTTTCCACCTGTTCTACTTTTCTCGTGCCCTGATGAGGGCTTCAGCTGATCATTCTATCCATTTGTCAATTTCCTCTGGTTTCCCAAATAACAAATCTTTCCCATTTATCATCCCTTCTTTATATTTCCTTATTGACAGTGTATGGTTTGTATTTCATAAAACCTGAAAATTGGTATGGACAGGGGGGTGTCAGGAAGTACAGTAAACGAACACACATGCCACCTAATTTTTCAAGTAGGGGGTCCATGGTGGGTTGTCCTACTAGATCTTAAAACATGATACAGAGCCATTTAAACATGATCTAAACCATTTTTATCTAGTTGAAAATGGGGGAAATGATTAATACGATAGAGATTGATGGAAATATCGAAACTATTATTTGAACCTACTTGAAAAACTAGAGAGCAGAATTAAAAAAAGAATAAGCAGCATTTTCAAATGCTGTTGGAACAACTGAATATCCACATAAAGACTTAGATTCTTAATGGGTTCAAATAAATTCCCAACAGGTAAAAAAGTTAAGCATGGGGGACTTCTCTGGCCTCTCCAAGAACATCAACTAGTCCCATTCCCCTGTCCCCTATTATCGGTATCGCTTTCCAGCATGAAAAAGTTAGAATGGGCATAACCCAAATACCCTTGAAGATTGGGAGAAGGTGGAGTTATAACAGAGAGGATAGGATTTAACAAATGAGTATGACTTCTAAATCACTATATTGATATTGCTTTTAGTCTCCAGTATCTTGGAGCTGCTAGAAGGAAAAATCTAAAATTGTGGAACTGTAACCCATACCAAACACTGAAATCTGTTCAATAACTACTTGTTACATTGTGCTTTGAAATGTATTGCTGTTTTGTATATATGCTATATTATATAATAAAAAGTGCTTAAAAATATAACAGAAAAGTTAAGCATTGAAAAGTCATTAGTTGAGAAACACACACATTTGAGTATGTACATATATATAGTAAAAGTACATTTATCCCGGTTACAAAGGGAGATGATTACATTTCAAATTTTTGAAGCTATGTGAAGAGGCATAAAGATATATAATCAGAAATAAGATGTATGTGCTTAAATATTAAAACAGAAGTATATATGGTAAAATGTATTTATTTTTAAGAAATTAAAAAGGAAAAGCAGTAGAAAATATATTTTTAAAAGAACTGACAAAAACTTATATCCAAAATAGATCAATTGATACGCTGATATGTCGGCAATTGAATTGTACTCAGCGAGTGCTTACAGGACACTTCCTCGACACTGGAGATTCACCAGTGGCCCAGCCGAACCCACAGCTCCTACTGTCATATTGTTCACAGATTCCACTCAAGAGAAGGGAAAAGAAATGAACAGTTAATTTACATCCAAGAAAACACAGGGCACGGAAACCTCCTCAGTCTTATTGGCAACGAAAGCAATTTAAATTAAAAACAACTTGGAAGTACTGCCGCACACCTATTGGACCCGCAGAAATAAATATAAATGCTGATTAAGACACTTGGCAGGGTCCCTCTGAAATGGGCACACGCTAATGCTCTGCTGCTGGCACTGCATATTGGTTCCAGATGTGTGGAAAGTAATTGGCATCATGTGACAAAAGCTATAAAACTGTTTTCTCCCAGTGAACCATTCTGAATTTGGCATTTCCTTTCTGAAAGATACCTTCAGGATATAATTCAAAGGAAAAAAGTAATTGCCACGAGAGTAGCCAAAGCACTGTTATTTATAAGAAGACAAAACCAGGGGAAAGAATCTGAAATACGCAGAGGCAGGGGCAATCAGTGCCATCTGTGAGGTATCAGGAGGGCGGCTGCGTCCGAGCTGGGGAGACGTGTGCCTCTCTCCTCAGGACCGAGGGGACTGCTGTTCCTGGGCCCCAGGATGCTCTCCATTTCTTAGCCCCATGTGAGTCCTCAGAAGAACTTCCCTAATGAGCACGGGGCGTCAGTCCCCCCGTTACATCTCTCAGAGATTCCTGTCTATTCTGTTCATCACACCTCAACAAAGTTTGGGCCTATCTGGGTGATGTTTTTGTTCCATGTCATCTACCCCACTGGACTGGGAGCACCCTAAAAGCAAGGATCTTGGCTGCTTTTGCTCACCTGTTTGTCCCTCAGTGTAAGGCCTGGAACGAGATAAGATGAATGAGAAACATAGTTGGATGGATGGATGGATGGATGGATGGATGGATGGATGGATGGATGGATGGATGGATGGGAGGGAGTGATGGATGGAAGGAATGGATGATAGATGGATGGATAGAAGGCATGGTTGGATGGATAGATGGATGGGAGGGAATGAGAGATGGAAGGAATGAAGGGTGGATGGATGGATGGATGGTGGATGGATGGATGGAAGGAAGGAAGGACTGGGTGAATTTATATGCAGTGACCTCCCATCCATTTGCATGGGACTTCATAGTTAAAGCACTTTGCCAAACATTCTATTTTAATCTACACAGTCCCGTAAGGTAGATATTTGTGTCTTTTCTTAAAGGTTGAGTAAACTGAGGGTTCTTTGAAGAGTAAATTAAGTTAACTAGTTAACTGCAGACATGGTATTTTTATTTCTTGCTTTTTTTTCCCCCTCAAATAGGTATTGGCAATTTTCCCATGTTGGAACTAGTTATGGAAGATTTCTTAAAAGTTTCCTATTTATTTTTAAAGGATGACTGTAATGCTACAGAAAAAAATACAACGTTGGTCAAAACCAAACAAACTAACTTTTCCTTACCTTTCTTCAAGAGCTTTAGTAGTGAAAATGATAAATTCTAATAAATACCTTTTGGCGGGTGGGCCATGGTGGCTCAGTGGCAAGAGTTGTTGCCTGCCACGTCGGAGACCCAGGTTCGATTCCCTGTGCCTGCCCATGCAAAAAAAAAAAAAAGCCTTTTGGCATTTGATTAAAAGAAAAGAATATGCAAGAAGGCCACTATGTTTCCATTTCTTAGCAGAGTATGCTGATGGTTTTTTCTACGTGGCACCATTGTTTTCTTGGGGAAGACCAGATTTGGCATCAGAACTGAATTCTTTGAGCTCCACCGTTGTTTTCTATTAGAAAGGACGTTGTGTTAGTGTGTATGCGTCCACGTGCGTCCACGTATTGGAGAATCTTGTGGCCTTTGCAAAGTAACTGCTTTTGACTCCTAAAATGAACCAATTCCTGTATTAAGGAACTGTTTCTATAACACAGGAATGTCTGTTCTTTGAAAGATTTTATTGAAAAAAAATTTATATTGAATTGGGAGACATTGGGGGAAGTTCTTTAGTTATGTTCCTTATTTGTTTGTCTCCTGCACATTATTTTGCTTTCTCTCTTACTGTGTCACATTGAGAATTTTCATTTTTATGAGTAAATCTTGCATTTCAACGTGGTTATTTGGTCTGTTAAGCTATGGCTGAGGACATCTGGTTGCACTGTCACTTTTACTCCTTGGCAGTGCAAGTATGTTTGCTTTTATTTTTAATTTAGCCAACTGATTATCAATGGGTTTCCTTCATTTTGGTTCTTCTATTATTAGTCTAATTCTCTTAGTTTTCCGTCCTAAATGGGACAGGACTAGTTTATTGTGTTTCACTTGTTATTTTGTGACATGATGGTGATCACAGTTGAGCCTTTTCTTCCCTTACTCGTGAACATTTTGTTATTCTAAACAAAATATTCAGATGTGTATTGGTTTCTTTCAAGCACTACTTTATTTTTTTATTGTAAAAAATAACATATATGCAAAAAAGCAATAAATTTCGAAGCACACCACCACAATCAGTTATAGAACAGATTCCAGAGTTTGGTATGGATTACAATTCCACCATTTTAGGTTTTTCCTTCTAGCTGCTCCAAGACACTGGAGACAAAAAATATCAATCTAATGATTCAGCAGTCATACTCATTTGTTAAATATTATCCTCTCTGTTATAACTCCACGTTCTCCCTTGATCTTTCTCCCAATCTTTGAGGGTATTTGGGCTATGCCCAGTCTAACTTTTTCATGTTGGAAAGGGGTATCGATAATATGGGAAAGGGAGATGGAACTATTTGATGTTCTGGAAAGGCTGGCCCCTCTGCATTTAAGGATTTATCTGGTCCAAGGACCTATCTGGAAATTGTAGGTTTCTGGAAAGTTACCCTAGTGCATGGAACCTTGGTAGAATCTCAGATAGAGCCCTAGGAATTCTTTAGGTTGGCGAGAATGGTTTTGGTTGGGGGTTGGCAAACCATGATAAGTAACAGTATCTAGATAAAACTTGCATAAGAGTAGCCTCCAAAATAGCCTCTCAACTCCATTTGAACTCTCTGAGCCACTGATACCTTATTTGTTACAATTCTTTTCTCCCTTTTCAGGCACTATTTTAAAGAGTATGTTTCAATGTCCAGATAATTAGACACCTTTTATTTCTGCTTTTGTTATTGATTTTAACTTGCCTATGCCTTTGTCTAAGGATAAAATTTGCAGCAGGCTTGCTTTTTTTTAATGCATTGTTTTCTACATATCTCAATGTGCTGGTTTAAAAGGATGTATGTCCCCTAGAAAAGCCATGTTTTAATCTAAATCCCATTTCGTACAGAATAATCCCTATTCCATACTGTATGCAATTAGATCATCTCCATGGAGATGTAACCCATTCAAGAGTGGTTCTTAAGCTGAATTAAGGAAGATGTGTCTCCACCTATTTGGGTGGGTCTTGATTAGTTTCTGAAATCCCATAAAAGAGGAAACATTTTGGAGAATGAAAGAGAGTCAGAGAGAGCAGAAAATACTGCAGCACCACGAAGCAGAGTCTATCACTCAACGATTTGGAGATGGAAAAAGAAAACACCTCCCAGGGAACTTCATGAAACAGGAAGCCAGGAGAGAAAGCTAGCAGATGACACCGTGTTCACCACATGCCTTTCCAGATGAGAGAGAAACCCTAACCGTGTTTGCCATGTGCCTTTCCACTTGATAGAGAAACTCTGAACTTCATTGGCCTCCTTCAATCAAGGTATCTTTGCCTGGATACCTTAGATTAGACGTTTCTATAGACTTGTTTTAATTGGGACATCTTCTCAGCCTTAGAACTGTAAACTTGCAACTTATTAAATTCACCTTTTAAAAAGCCTTTCTGTTTCTGGTATATTGCATTCCAGCAGCTAGCAAACTAGAACACTCAGTATTTAATCAGTTTACATGGAAGATTCATATATGTTTGAGAGCAATTCATTTCTTGTACCCTACCTGTGGCAGTTTCTCAGAATTATTATAGTCCATAGCATTATAATTCCTCTATTCATTTTTTGTGCTTTTGATTTATCACAGTCTGATATATATATGTGTGTGTGTGTTTGTGTGTGTGTGTGTGTGTGTGTATTGCATTTTCATTAGTTTTTCTCGTACATTTTTTACCCCATGCTTGGGACATAAAGATTTAGTTCATTGTATTTTGGGGTGGTTGTGTGTCTTTTGTCAACATTTAGGTGCCTTGGTTATCTGTCCTAAGGCCTTTGAAATTGCTTTGTCAACTCTTCCCTGGTTGTATCAATGGGAAGGTGAGCCAGATGGAGCATCAGGCAGCAGAATTGCCGTTCCTATTCTGTTACCTTTGAACAGATCACCTCCCTGGGGTTCTTTATGTGCCAATTGTGTCCGACCTTACAGAGTTTCAGGGAGGATCAGCTGAAAAGTGAGTGTGAAAGTACTTTGTGTGCATGACAAAGAGTTGCCAAGAAGTTTTCTTCTTGGCAGTCTTTTACAGCCCAGTTCCTACTGAGTTTTGGTCTTGAATATGCCCCCTGGAGGCAGCAGAGTGTTATGTTTTAACTGTTAATGTTTTCTAGTTATAGCAGGATCTGTCCTATTCTCTTTCGCATCATATTATACCATCTTAAGGTGGTCTTGTAGGCAATTTTTCTGCTCATGTTTTCATTCATCTGGTTTCTATGGTCGTGCTTCCTTTTTTATACTTTGTTTTATATTGTTGGCAGCCAACCAGAACTAATTCTGACATTTACGATATTTTTAGCAGAAATGCTTTTCTCAGAAATGGTTTCCTTTTGTCTCCCATTCGGCCATTTTATTAGCTGTGCAAACCCTTCCTGGGATCAGAAAGAAGGCTCTCCTCCCCTTTCTCTTTCTCTCTCCCTTCCCCTACTACCTTTGGGTATTCTTAAGTCAGTTTCTACCATAGAGTCCTCATAGGCTTTTCTCTAATGTAGTGACTGCTTTCACTGTCATTTCCCTTGTCTTTTTATTATCTTTCTAATCTGCTTATCTCTAGCAGGATCTTATTTGTCACTCAAGAGTCTATGTTACTCCCCTTTCCGTTCTTAATCTATGGGTTTCCATTCATGGGATATTCCAGGTTCCCAGGTCTTAGTTTTCCTTCTAACTTCCTTTGACCCATTTCCACCCTGGTGGCCTCACTCATTTGTCCTTGGCCTGGTTGCCTCCCCATGGGCTGCCTCACCTTCTCCAGCAAAGCACCGGTCCCTGTCCACCGTCCTCAGCTTCCTTCCCTTTGCAGTGTCCCCCCTCTTCCTGAGCCTGTCCTTGCCAGAGTATGGGCATCAGGGAAGTAGGTGTCTTGGAAGTCCCACACTAAGGGTTTCTCCAAGGGCCCAAGGCTGGACTGGGCTGGTTATCTCCAGGATTGCTGGCTTCTTGCCCAGCTGAATGCCTATCACATCTGGTCTGCTCTGACAGCTTGGGTTCTCACCAAGCATATACGGACTTGCAATTTACTCCCCAGCTTGGGCATTAGTGCATAGATTCTGTCCTGCAGCCATTATTTCATGTCATCTGGGACTGAGTCTTTAGGTGCCCATGACGGGGCCTGCTGTTCTAAGCTTCTTCGTTTTTAGCATTGCTTTTGGCATGTTCTTCAAGCCCTTAGTGAGCTGGTTCTTATAAGATCAGATCCATTGCTCTTGCAGCTTCCCCGAAACTGTTTAGCTGTGCCTTTTGTTCATTCTTGTTTCAAAATGTGGTTCTTGTTTTACTGGTCAGATCAACCAGAAGACACCCTCTGTCATTGACCCAAGAGTCTTTGCTTAACTGTTAAAACAAAGGTGTGGATTCTAGATTCTATACAGGCCACTGATTCGTGAATACATTGTATAACCTTTTCTGTATTTTCTCCTATTTTTTAATATGTGACTTCATTGAATGGACATTTATTGACTGCCTAATGAATGGGGTTCACAGTCTGCAGGAAGAAGATTAACTGAAGATTAACCTAAGTCAGCAAGTGTTGACTGACTTATAGGAAGAATGAGTTGGAAAAAGGGAAGAAGAGTGATAGATTCTGCTTTATGGCGTCAGGAGAGACCTACCCAGGAGGTAACATTAGAACTCCACTCTGGTGTGGGCTCTTCTCCAACTTACAAAATAATTTTTTTTATCATTAGAGAAGTGGGTTTACAGACAATCATGCATAAAATACAGATTCCCATTTACCCCCCCCCTTCCATTGTTAACACTTAGCTTGGGTCTGCAACATTTGTTACAAATGATAAAAGCACAGCTTGGGTCTGCAACATTTGTTACAAATGATAAAAGCACGTTTTCACGATTATGCTATGAACCATAGTGCAGTTTAACTTAAGGTTCATTGTTTGCGTAGTGCAGTTCTATGAATTATTTTTTGCATTTTTATTCTATTGCCATATATTCAACCTAATGCCATATATTCAACCTATATTTCCCTTAACAAAATCTTAGCGAGACATACTGCCCAGCATTTGAACAGAGAATTATTTTTTCGTGTGTGGACTGGGCCCAGTTGCCAGCCCACATCTCCAAAGCCTTAAGCCTGGTTGAAAGCATCATAGAGTCCAGCCCTTCATTTAACAATTCTTTCTTCCACTGAGAAGGGTTGAACCAATATAAAAAACATAAGAGCTGTCATTGTGACCCAGTGGCTCATTCACCTCAACGTTGTACCTTCATTGACATCAATAGGCATTGTGAAAAGGCTGGTAATTATCCTCCTGGTTTGCAACTTCTAACCCAGGACAAGGAGAACCTTCTAATCCAGAAGTATTCCACTCTGGATAATGAACCAACTTACCCTAAATACCTCTAATCCTCCTTAAAACATTCTTAGTCACTCCCAGGACTCTGGGAACCAGTCATCCCCATGTGGCTTCTCTAGAGCCCTTTCCTTTGGCCTGAAATGTAAATAGAGATACTATGAGGCAAACACAGCACACTCCCTGCTTTGGGCTTCAACGTTGGGCTGATGGGTCTCTGCAACCAGCTGCCTTTGATTTTGCAGTTCAGTGTTCATGGATTTAATTATCCAATTGCTGGCTTCTCTTCCCGAGAATCGTGTTTATGGTCATTCTGTCGGACTTAAATACAAATAAGCAATGATCGCCTCAGGGTTTGCTGGGTTGGTTTAGATGTCAGGTGCACTGACTGTGCAGTCCTTTTAAAGGTGCCCCTCTCCCCTTTCTCTCTGCTTTCTGTTCGACACTTGCGCACCCTGTAATCTTCAGGCATGGAAAAGAAAATAACTTTTGCATATGAGCGTTTTCAAACTAATCCATGACCAGGTAGAAGTCTTACAAGTTTTTCAATTTCCATCCAACCCGGAAATCGTTTTGCAAATGTGTCTATATTCCAAGCACGTCATCTCGGTGTTTTCAAACTTCTGCTGTTTCTACTTCTCCTAGGGCTTGAGTTTATCACATTTCAGTCCCAGAAACCTGGGTGGGGGTAAGGCCTAGAAAGATCTCAATTCTAGGAACTGGAAACATCTGCTTTCTACTCTTCCTCATGTTCAGGGAAGTCAGTGGCACACATAGCCACTCTTTTCTTATTTAAGATTTCCCTCCAATGAAATGATTCCCCAAAAAAAGCCCACGAGGCTCCCCAACGAGAGGGCTTTCTTAGCCCTGTGGTCAACATCACATACCCATGAGCCAGGCAGGGCAAAAACACAGAGTTAAAACAACCAGATACCAAATTCTACATGTGTACACACCACACACCATGTATGTGCATACACCAGCACACAGATGCATGCACACTAGATGCCTCACAGCATCACATGCCTACACATATGTGTGCAAACACCACAACACACATTCACATGTGCTGACATGCACACATGCATGCATGCACACACCTATCACATGCACACATTACGTGTGCACATGCCATGCATGCATATACTATATGCACCATGCATGCATGAACACACCAAACACACACACACACCACATGCATGCACACCACACAATGTACACATACACATGCACACACCACACGTACACATACACAATACATATATATGCACATACACCACATACATGGACACCCCTTCCCTCTATCCATCCCAGTTCCTGTTAAAATGGTTTACACACAGGGCAGGTAATGGCAGTGCAGTGGCAGAGTTCTTGCCACCCATGCCAGAGACCCGGGTTCAATTCCTGGTACCTGTCCATGCCAAAAAAAAAACAAATGGTTTACTCACAGTACGATCTAAGAAAAATTTGCTGAAATGTCTAAACAAAGGTTAAGCAGGACAGTGTACCGTATATAACAGGAGGGTAACAAGTGCCCCCACTGAGAGAAGAGATTCTGGAAGACAAATCATTGAGCCCTAGTGTGCAAGATTAATTGGAATTAGACAGGAAGGAAGGGCTGTGAATTCCAAGGGAGAGGAAACCTGAGCAAGGTATCAAGGGGAGAGGGGTTTGTTTCCCCGTAGTCGCTGTCTCAGGACAGAATGCAAAGACAGAGACCAGCCCTGGCCTGCAAAGTCTTGAGATACTTTACTGACCTCATGACACCCACCATGGAAAGGAGGCCAGTTCTTGGGAGTAAGCTTTTGCAAAACCTCTCTTTGCCCCAGGCCCAAATGGCATCCCATTTCCCACAGCCCTCTCCCAGCTCAGCCCCTTCCACGTTCCCAGGGAGCATCCGCTCCCCTGCCTCTCCATCTCCGGCAGCAAGGCCATGCCCTCCCGCCCCCCCCCTCCCCACCTCAGAGTGATCTTGGAGGCGGGGCCTGCTCTCTGAGCCCACCGGTTCAGTTATGAACCTACAGTGTCTGCACTTTCATTGGCTGTTTTATCTCAGCCTTGGGGCTCTGTTCTAGAAGTGTGCCCCGTGCCCCATTTTCTTTTATCCAGAGCAAATTGTTATCCCCTCAAACCAGCCACTGATAGAAACGTGAACAGCATCTTGTTTAAATGGTCTAGATCTGCAGGTCACAGGGAGACAGGGAGACATGCAGGGGGGACAAGTGGGGTGGAGGCGAGGGGCTGCCGGGGTAAGAAGTGCAGGTGTTCAGCCCCAGGTGTGGTGGGGGTGGGCAAGGCGGAGGTACCTGAGGGTTTTGAGCAGACCTGGATGTTTTAAGATGACCCATCTGGTTAGAGGTGTGCAGAATGGATGGATTGTAGGTCCTGGTAACTTGAATCTCTTGAATACATACATTTATTTAGTGCCTGCTGCGTGCACCGCGGAGACACTCAGGCTACAATGGAGACGTACGTGGTCAGGGTTTGGGGCCACGAAGACAGCACTCCTCCGGCCTGCAAGGAGGCAGCACCAGTCAGTGGGGAGCTGAGCATGACTGAGACTGGGCAGGGATCCACCGCACTGACAACTTGCCCGAGGCCCCACTTGGACTTAGTGACATGGAACCAGAGCTCCTGTTCCTTCTGCGGTCTAAAGTGGCAGCTCTGGACTCAAGATGGCACACCAAGGAAGTGTTAGGAGGGAAACTTGCCATTGGGTAAAGATAGCTACATGTAAAAGCTGGTCTGTGTTGGAAGCCCAGAGCCTGTCTAGTTCGTTTGTACCATAATTGGCTCACGTCGCAGTAAACAGAGATTCTTTCCTGTTGTTTTGATGGTGGTGCAGAGGTTTATTGAGAAGACTTTCAATAGACACCTAAGATTCATTGCTTAAAATCAAAACCCAAACCAGCCTCCTTTTCCTCCTGTCTTTGGCTACCGTTTCAGTTCAGAGTCTGAACCATGGCAATATTTAATGACCAAAATGGCCGCACAGGGCAAGTGGAGAAAGTTAGGTTACAGTCTGAACGTCTTGGCTTCGTGTCCAGCCGAGCTCTGGGTGGATCTCAGGGAGCCCCAGGAGGAAGAAAGCCAGACCTAAGGAGGGTCTTCTTGGACCTGGTCTTGAAAAGACGGACATGGTGACCTTCTGTGTTAGTCAGGGCTCTCTAGAGAAACAGATCCGACAGGAGAGATCTGTAAATATGAGATTTATGAAGGCGTCTCACACAACTGTGGGAGTAAAGAGTCCAAAATCCATGGGGCAGGCTGTGAAACGGGCGGCTGTGATGAAGGGTCCTGGATGAACTCCACGCAAGAGGCTCGCTGGCTGAAGAAGCAGTGAAAGAGTCTCTCTTCTCCCTTAAAAGCCTTCAGATGATTGGATTATCGTTGTGGGAGGCACGCCTTCATTGACTGCAAATGTAATCGGCCATAGATGCAGTCAACTGATGATTTAATACACCAGCTTTCCGGTTTATCAACCGGCCACAAAATATCCTTGCAGGAACAGTCAGGCAAGTGCTTACCTGACCAGACAACTAGGCGGAATCATTTGGCCAAGTGGACACCAGAACCTAACCACCACACCTTCCTTATGGCCTGTTCTTGAACTGACTCTGCCATGCTTGTCCCAAGGCCCGAAACGGATCTTCCCCTCAGCCCCATGGGAGGGACCAGAAAGAATCCTGAATACAGAAGTGACTGGGCATCACCTGGTCCAAACCACTTACTTAACAGATTGAAACCAATATAACAAAGCAAAGAACGACATGATTGTGACTTCTGGAAAGAGTAGGAAGAACCCCATATGGCCAGATGTTTAAATTGGAGAACTCGGAAGGCTCGTTTGAAATAGTTAGCTGCCTCTGAAAAATGGGCCCAGAAGCAAAGGCATCCCAGAAGCCGTAAGCATACCCAACACCCAGATCTTGGTTTCTAAATACCCTGTTTCACTGAAGGGAATTAGGTGATTCCAGGGCTGGGGCTTGGAGAGTACAAGGGAAGACTGGAACGTCTTGCTTTGCCAGGAAGCAAAGGAGTGCCCCTGAAGGCATCAGCATCCATCAGAGGAGCACAGGAGCCAGCTAGATGGGTCTCCCACTGGCCCAGTTGGAATAATGGCAGTACTACCTGGAATTATAAAAAGAATAATATGTGGAATAAAAAAAAAACCTACAAGTCTACAGAGATAAAAGCGGGGAGGGGAAGCCTTTCTGTACAGAGAATGCCAGGTGATTAGACAGAATAATACTTTCAGGAAAACTACCACTTTGCAACTGCCAATGCACTGATTGATTCAGGCCAGGATCAACAAGAGATGCTGAAACCATTGGATAAAATAATGCAGGAAACAGGATAATCACATGATCTTAGAATATCACCCCACAGACCACTTAATAACAAAGAGTAGAAAGTACCTTTGCACAAGAGAGACCTGAAAGACTTCACCTGAACCGAGGGGTCAAAATTGGTGCTATCATTAATGGGATAGCCTGACAGCAGGTGGTCCCTGGGGTGGGATTCCATGGGAAGCATTCAACATTGGATGGGATTTTTGCCAAAGATGCTTAACGTGGATCTAAACTTTAGGAAACGACTGAATAAATTCAGATTGTGAAACAATGTACAGGACAGTTGAACTGCCTTCAGAAAGGGCAATGTCAGTAGTGGCATAGAAAGGCTTGAGGACTCTTCTAGATTAAAAGACAGTAAGGAGACATGACAATCAAAAGCAGCAGGTGACTTGCGACTGGATCCCAGATCAGGCCGCAGACTAGTTAAAAAAGACCTTTCGGGGACAATTGGGAATGTTTTCACATGGACCGTAGATGTGATAATCCTATATTGATGTTACGAAAATTGTATGGTTATTCTGTGAAAAACACTCTTGTACTTCAGAGAGACGTGCTGAGGTATTTAGGGGTAAAGTTTCATGATAGCTATAGTTTCTTTCCTAATGACTCAGCAAAAAAATAACAAGTGTGTGCTTTGTATGCTGTGTGTAGAGAGGAGAGAGGTCGTGTGGCATCATGTTGGCAATTGGTAAATACCTAGGGGACGAATATACAAATATTCTTTGTGTACTAGTTCAGCTTTTCTGCAGCTTGGAAAATTTTCGGAATGAAAAATCGCTGGAGGATAAATAGTAACAACAATGAAACAGGGCCAGAGAAAAGTGATTTGGCTAAAATAACCAACCGAGATTAAAACTCTGTTCTCTTTACCCCAAATCCAGGGGATTTCTCCAAATCACCTGTCCCTCTTCACCCACAGTGGAGAAACAGACTGACAGAAATAGAGACAGACAGGCAAAGACATCGTCCACCATCCCACACACACACACACACACACACACACACACACACACACCTCAGTTCAAAACCCAGAGCTTTGAGGCGGTACACAGCTTTTCCAGGATAGCGATTTAGCTAAGGAATCAAAGACGAGACGCACGCGCCATCTAGCGGCAAGAGAAGGAAGTCTCTCTGCAGCTGCCAGTTTCCAAGGAGAACCTACCCAAAGTAGTTGGTGTCTTTCCCGCAGTTTCCGCCAGGTTGTTATATTTTCCCATTTGCGAAGCACTTAATTCTTGTTTATTTTTCTCTTTCTCTAATTTTCCGATATGGATTTCCAGTTGCGTTGGAGAAACAAACCAAAAGAGCAGATTTCCTCCCCCAGAAACCTAATTGAGCCAAAATTCTTTGATGATCAAGAAGAAAGGAAAATATCCTGCTCGTGTGTATTTAACCACCACATGCCAGCAGTTTGCTGGCCTTCCTGCCTCCCTTTGGCAAGCAGCCTGCCCACAAAGCACCAAATGCACTGCCTGGCCTGGGCAGCTGCTCCCTGCACAGAGAAGAGAACCCCGAAAGGAAGTCTGGAGAGCCAGGTGTGGGTCTGCAGCCGCCTTTTCCAGCCTCCTCCATGTCCACGCTGGGGAGTGTCCGCCTTTGTATGGGGTGTCACTGCTCAGGCAGGGGCCCTGAGATGCTTGGTAAGGGTCACTTGCGTCCCCTAGAGGCTGGAAGGTGAACTGCAAGAACCGGGCTACAATTGCCTGCAAGACACAGGTATATATAGGACTAGGTACATGCCCTGTGCCAGCCACTGCAGCTGGTGCAAGGAGAACAAGGTGGGCGTTGTCCCCAATATCTTGTCGATAAGTAACTGCTTCGTTCCCATCCCTTGTTGGCCCTAGACTCACCGTCCGTGCGTGTTTCTCCCTTCTCTCCCCCATCCAGGCCCTTCGTGTGAAGTGGTCCCATCTCAAGTTACCCTGGGTGGATCTAGACTGGCTGATCGACATCTCCTGCCAGATCACCGAGCTGGACCTTTCTGCCAACTGCCTGTCTTCCTTGCCCTCGGTCATTCCCTGGGGGCTCATCAACCTCCGGAAGCTAAACCTCTCGGACAACCACCTGGGGGAGCTGCCCGGCGTGCAGTCATCAGACGAAATCATCTGTACCAGGTGGGCTCCCGCCCAGTGCAGTACCCCAGAGTGGCCTGCCAGGGCTCCCTGACTGTATCTTGTGATTTTGAAAAGGAGCGTTCCGGTTCAATTAGAGAGGGACGGTCTCCCTCCAGCATGCAAGCTCTGGGGAGCAAGGTGACTGCCTCCTCGAGCGGAGCCTGCCTTGCCTGAGATACCCAGTCGTGTCCTGCACCCATGAAGCAGAACAAGAGGTGGAAAGCTCGCCAGGCCGGTGAAGGCAGTGGGGCCCAGGGACACCAACTTTCACTCCGTCTTCTGGGGAAAGGACGAAGTGAGAAGGCTTCTCAGAGAAAGGGCTAACTCTGTAGAACCTGGCAGCAGGTGGGCAGTACGGGTACATCCTGTCTCCTTTTGCAGGAGACCTCTGGAAGAAACCAGAGTTTGCTTGGAAGGGGAAAGGATCTTTACCTCCACTGATTGATTTTTGAGATGTGCCCGCAAGGTATCATTCCATAAAGGATTTAAGCTGATTTTAAAAGTGAAAAAAAAGAGAGGAATGTTGGAAAGAGCTTGTCAATAGTGACATTAAGATTTTCACCTCAAAGCCTTAAAGAGCAAGTGGGCTCCATGAGGGTCTTCTTAATCTGGGTGGGATGGATAGGTTTCAGAGTTTCAAGGTCAACTGCCTTGCCGTGTCCCCACAGCCTTTGGGTACCTGTTGATTGTGTGTTTACATAAATGAGGTTTTCAGTCCTTATGCATTAGCAAGAACAGGACCCATCTAAGAGATGTATGCTTCAGTCTTCCTGGATTTGATTTTCTTCTATCTATGCAGCATATGGCAACAGTTCATCAAATGAATAAAAATCGCTACATGCTCCATTTTCAGTGCACACTATTTGGCCCCATGCCAAAAGGAGAAGACAATCCACTCCTCCAGGTTTACAGACTATTTTAAAGTGATGCTTTACCTCTTTCTTCTGATATTTGACTTCCTTCTTCCCCAACCTTACAGGCTGCTTGAAATCGACATCTCCAGCAACAAGTTGTCCCATCTCCCACCAGGACTTCTGCACCTCTCCAAACTTCAAAAACTGACAGCTTCGAAAAATTATTTAGAAAAATTATTTGAAGAAGAAAGTGGTATGTTTTATCTCCAATAACTTGGAGTTAATTTGACGTTTTCTTCATGGCAGTTTTTTTTGTTTTTCTTTTTTTTTTTTGCATGGGCAGGTACTGGGAGTCGAACCCAGAACCCAGGTACTGGGAGTCGAATCCTCAGGCGAGAATTCTGCCACTGAGCCACCATTGCAACCCCCACAGCAGAAATATTTTTCACCAATCAATCCTTTTCTCTCTCCCCCTAGCCACAAACTGGATTGGTTTGCGGAAACTACAAGAACTTGATTTATCTGATAATAAACTGACAGAACTCCCTGCCCTGTTCCTTCATTCTTTCAAGTCGCTCAGTTGTCTGAATGTCTCCAAAAACAATTTGAAAGTGTTTCCGGATCCCTGGGCCTGCCCTTTGGTTAGTATCATATGGAAAAATAATGAAAACTGCAGCCTGCTCTGCTTCTGGGGTAGTCGCGTGGCGGGTGGACATCTGCCTGTCAGCAGCCAGAGGGCTGAGGCAGGTAACTCGACTCAAAAGCAGCTGGGCCCTGGGCTCTAGACTTCACACGACAGCACCCACCCACCACACTGCCTCCGGCAGTGACGGCTGATGTCACTGGCACAGGACGAGTTCCGTCCTCAAAAGGGGGAATCGGTTCTTTAAGGACCACTGTAAAATCAGAATAAGGGAATGGAGGAAATGATCAGCATCCAGCATCTGCCAATTAAATGGACTTTTTTGTTTGTTTGTTTCTTGGAAACTTTGTTAAAACAGATGGACCAACATAAAGAATATTTGTCTCTCTCGCTGTTGGTTTGAAACCAGGAACTTCTCCATCACTAGAATTAGCATTTCTGGTCTGACCTTATGTGTGTGGGAAACTGGCTCCTCTCTAGAGCAGGATCCTGAATTATTCCATTATTTCCCAGGATAATGAGCCAGATGTTCTGGAATAAAGGAAAAGGCCTATGAGGCGCCTTTGTCTCCCGTCAGGAAACTCCATTCCCGTTCCTTCCTTAGAGCAGGGAAGGGAGAAACTGAGGCCACAGAGTCTCTAGCCTCTTAATTAACACTAAGTCATACTTGCTATAGAACCTTCTTTTAATGGTTTTATTTTTAACGTCCAATTTGGAAACGGCTTTATTCGGCACCGCGGCATTAAAAGAGCTCATTCGCATCTCATTCTCTTTCTCCTCACCCTTGTAGAAATGTTGCAAGGCTTCCAGAAATGCCCTGGCCTCCCTGCCAGACAAAATGGCTGTGTTCTGGAAGAATCACCTGAAGGACGTGGATTTTTCAGAAAATGCACTCAAAGAAGTTCCCCTGGGACTTTTCCAGCTTGATGTAAGTCTACTGCTGTGTCCTTTCTCTCTTCCGGCTTTTGTGAGAAAATCACTCCAGACTGCTGTGAAATCATGATGCTCCTGAGACAGAGAAGGACCGTGATGTCATATGATGTTAAAGAGAGGTCTAAAAACGGATACTCATGCTGTGATTTTGACTGTTGAAAGTACGCATGGTGAGGGCGGGCGATGATGGCGCAGTGGCAGAGTTCTCGCCTGTCATGCGGGAGACCAGGGTTCAATTCCCGGTGCCTGCCCATGCAAAAAAAAGTGCACGTGGAGAGTTCTCGAGGGTACACGGGTGGTTCAGTGGTAGAATGCTCACCTTCCATGCAGGAAACCCTGGTTCGATTCCCAGACCATGCACCTAAAAAAAAGAACTATAAAAAAAAGGACACATGGTGTGAGCCAAGATAGGAAGGAAATGTGCAAAATGAAAACAGCTGTGTTGGGGTGTTGGGGTGATGGGATTTTATCCCCTGAGGGTTTAATGTTGAAAATTGTAAGTGCAGCCCAGCGGCCTTTGGCTCTGACCTTCTCTGGCTCCATCCCTCTCAGCTTCTGGCTGGGCCCGTGAGGCTGTCCTGCCAGTTGATGAACCCAGGGGAGCACTCTGCGGGGAAGTAGTAGAACTGTTTTCTCACCAAAGTGCTCCCTGGAGCCCCCTTTACCCCTTACAATGTACCTGCCGGTGTGGTGCCTTAGCGTCCCTGCCTCCCTGGGTTACCTTAAAGGAGTCACTGAAGAGTCAGCACTTGGTGGAGAGCGTGAGGCAGGCCTGGGTCATGGGCGCTGGGGGCTGAGACCTGAGTGCCCACTGCGGAGCCCCTGGTGTGCCCCCACGCCTTTAGAAGACCCTCACCAGGCCCCTGTTCTAGAGCCAGCATCTGGGCTCCTAGCGATAAATTTGACCCATATTCTGCATTTTCTGCATCGAGGATACTTTGGCTTGCTAAAGCTGCCAGAATGCAAAATACTAGAATTGGTTGATTTTTCAAAGGGGACTTATGAGGTTCCAAATTTACAGTTCTAAGGCCGTGAAAATATCAGAATTGAGGCGTGAAGAGAGAGACACCTCTGAGGGAGGCTGCCAGCACCCAGGGTTCCTCTGGGACAAGGGAAGGCACTAGGCGACGTCTGCTGGCCCTTCCCTCCTGGCCCTGGTTTCAATGGCTCGCTCAGCTCCTGTGCGTCCTTCGCGTTCTTTCTCTCTCGCTAAACATCTCTGGGCTCTCTCAGCTTTTCCTGACTTTTTATCCTGTCACAAAGGACTCCAAGAAAAAGGATTAACACCTAGCTTGAATTGGGTGGGCCATGTCTCCATGGAAACAACCTAATCTAAAGGTCCTACCCAGAATAAGTCTGTACCCCAAGAATGGATTAGAGGACTATGGTCTTTTCTGGGTAACATCACAGTTTCAAACCAGCGCAGAGGGGTTCCCAACTGAATGGGTGGGAAACAGAGAAAGATATGCAAAAACCCAAAGTGAGAAAGCATCCACCCTCCACTGTCACCCCTGCCACAGCAGCTCCAGGCTCGGTGGGCGCACCCAGGTTCTGAGAAAAAGCCCTTTCCTGAATTTACTTCCAAAGACCCTTCTAATCCCCAGGAATCCCAGTTCTGCACCCCTGCTATCTCCCTCAGTGGGGAGAAG
This sequence comes from Tamandua tetradactyla, assembly GCF_023851605.1. Classification (NCBI taxonomy): domain Eukaryota; kingdom Metazoa; phylum Chordata; class Mammalia; order Pilosa; family Myrmecophagidae; genus Tamandua; species Tamandua tetradactyla. Next base: position 83,575,138 of record NC_135338.1, on the reverse strand, counting down.
CAGCCCCTGTACCCCACAGAGAGAGGCCTAAGGTCACGGCCACCGCCCGGCTCTGGGCTTGCAGGGAGAGACCCCTCGGTTGCCTGCCTTGAATCTGCATTCTCTTATTTCACACCTAAACCTTGCAGACTTGGCTTGCAGGTTTCCATGGCAGCGCAGAAACAGCAGACCCGGAGGGAAAGAACCTTACCCTGGACCTAGTCACGTGGTTCTTTGGGAATCCGGTGTTTGCTGATGGTCTGCTAATTCAGACTGCAACTGGGGGGTAGGGCAGCACCGAGGGGACACGTTGGAAGATCTGGGGGAAGGCTCGCACCAGTCAAGGAGCTAGGAGGTCAGGGGATGGGAGCCCAGTGCCTACCCCATATCCCTCGCCCCAATCCTGGGGCCTGGTTTGTGGCAGGACCTTGATGAAAAGGCTCTGGACAGTCTGGCTGGAGGTGGTGCCCCAGCCAGACAGGGGTCCTAGTCGGACAGTGGGATGGGCAGTCGACCACTGGTTTAGTTTGGAAGCTGCCAGAACGCAATATACTAGAACCGGAATGGCTTTTTAAAAGGGGGGATGCATTAAGTTGTAGGTTTTCAGTTCTAAGGCCATGAAAATGTCCAAACTAAGGCATCCAGGGAACGATACCCTGATTCAAGAAAGGCTAGTGGGCCCAGAATACCTTGGCCAGCCAGAAAGGCATGTGGTGATGTCTGCTAGCTTTCTCTCCTCATTTCTAAAGGCTTGCCCAGAGGTATTTTCCTTCTGCATCCCCAAAGATCTCTGGTTGTATGGGCTCTGTCAGCACTGTGACTCTAAAAATTTTCCAAAATGGTTCCCTCTTAAAGGGCTCCAGTAAGTAGCCCCACCTTGATGGGTGGAGATGCATCTCCATGGAAACCACCTAATCAAAAGTTACCAGTCACAATTGGGTAGGTCATCTCTCCATGGAAACAATCAAAAAGTTCCCACCCAGCAATACTGAGTGAGAATTTAAGGACACGGCTTTTCTGGGATTCACGACAGATTCAAACCGGCACAACCACCTTCAACAAGGTGACAAGAACTGCCCAGACCGCTGAGTTTAATGTGAGGCAGCAAAAGCCTGTTCATGCTCCCAAGGTGACCATCAGTGGCATCGTCCCTGACTTCTTGTTAAAGTAAAGTGCATCAAAAGTCCCGGGGTACAGCCTGGGAGGGAAGCCTCGTCCCCAAGGCTGCAAGTAACCGGGTCTGGCCTCATGTCCCATGGGGCAAGCGGGTCACCTGGGCCTGTCCCACAGGTGCACCTACCCCGATGGCATCTGTGCCGGCCAGCAGAGGCCGCACAGCCCCACCCAGGCCCGCCCTCAAGGTCACTGGGGAGGAGGGGACCCCAGCATCTTGTTCTCAGGGACCATGAGAGTCGGCTGCCATTCCCAAGAGAGGCCCAGGAAGAATTGTCACTTAATCTAGAGAAATGTTAGACTCCATTCTAGAATAATTGCCCCTCGTTGATTTTACAGGGAAGGTTAGCATATGCTGTGAGGAAATCATTCCCACTCGCTTGTCTGAGATAATTTTGTGCATTTTGAGAGACTTTGGAAACCCCATGATATTGGAATCTGTGGCAAGATGAATCTGTTATAAGAGTTTGGGCAAGCTCACACCTCCTCCCTTCTGTACCTGATGCTGTCCTGGCCTCACTCTCTCTTTCAGGCCCTGACATGCTTGAAGTTACAAGGAAATGAGCTGGTGACGCTTCCACCTCACCACAAGTGGACCTGTAGACAACTCAAGACCCTGGATCTCTCCAGGAACCAACTTGGGAAGTAAGCAGAGCCACCCTCTCTCCCTGCAAGCTCTACAGGGCGCTTGTGACCATGGCCTGCAGGCCCTGGGGGTGGTTTCCTTCCAATTCTAACTTTCAAAGACTCCTGTAGAATCTGGTCTCTAACTTCAGCCTAAACTGTCCTTCAGTTCAGAACTTTTTACCAACAACTAACAAAAGTGGATATAGAGCCAATAAAACACCTAAGAGTAAACCCCCAGAACCTTCCAATAAAAGATAGAAAGGGGAGGTAAGTCCCCTGTTGGTCCTTTGGTGACCAGCCACCCCAACTCATCTGCTTCTGCAGCGTCTCAGGAATGAACACCCCAAGGAGAGTGTCCCTCCCTGCACATGGCAAGCGTAACAGCCCCTGGAATGTGCTATTGGAAAGTGCTGTTACACACCTGCCTGAAGTGGAAAAAGCTCAAGAATGGAAACCACCAGTCTTGCCAGAGTTAGATCATGTTCTGTAAATGTTGGTCAATTTTTTCCAAGAGACTTTTAGAGCACTGGTGTTTCAGTGAGCAGGCAGTGGCTGTCTGCCCTTGCACATCAGCCCCAGATGAAATTTTCTCCCTGCTTTCTGGATGGTTCGGCATCATATAGTCGCAGCCAAATTAGTAATGTCTTTGTCATGCTTTCTTTTTGACTCCCCTCCCTCTCCCCACAGAAATGAAGATGGACTGAAAACAAAGCGTATTTCCTTTTTCACCACCAGAGGCCGCCAGCGTGCAGGGACTGAGTCAGGTGAGTGTGTGTTGGTGTCCAGAGAAGACGCAGTTGAATGGGCTTGTTTTCTACTCCATCCATCCAAAGGGGAATGGCTCTGATATTGGACTTTCTCCTTCAATGCCCTGTTGAACTCTAGAGATGTGAGTGGAGACTCTGGAAGCGAGCTGGGTCCATCACTCACATACCATGTACCACATGCAAGTATCCATGAAGCCTCTTTGCAGCCTGGAGTCCAAGGAAACTAGTGGTTACCATATGTAACTAGCAGTTACCATACGTAACTGGTGGTCACCATATGTAACAGGGGCTACCCTAGATCTTTTAGACACGTTCCAGTCTTTCCTTAATACTCCCGTGAGAACTGGATTGCAGTTTCCTATTTTATAGGAAACTGAGGCTCTGAATTCTTGATGGACTTTCCCATGGTCCCATGGCTGCCCATCCTTTCTGCCTCCCTGGGGTAGCTCGTAAAAGGAATGCCTAGGAACACAGCCACCCTCACCCCTGCAGACTCTCCTGGCTGGGCTGGGGTTCTCAGGGGGCAAACACATCAGAAACAGAATTTTCCTTAGGGTTTTCCACACTGGTCACACAACAAGGGAAGTTCAGCAGAGAGGATGTCGGATCTCTAGGAAGACTAGTTCTTCTCATTCGTTATATTTTGTGATATAGGAGGGAAGTCCTTCTCATTAAACCACTTGTCCTCCTTTTTAACCTGAAAGCTATGACTTGTAAAGCCAACCACACTCACAGAAATATCCCCCACGATGGCTGCCACATAAAATGGAACCAATATTTAGGTTCTTTTAAATGTAACAGCACTTTCTCCTTTGGCTTGATAGATCTATGTCAGCAAGTGGTCTTTTAGAAAGTGGGTGTGAGGTAGGGATAAGAAATGCCACAAAGGCCAAAACGCATTTGCAGGAGCTGAATACTCTGACCACCTATTGAGCTTTTTATTGAGCTTGGGTGCACGTATGTATGTGTGTATATATATATAATAGGTATATCAGTCATGCATGAGTGTGGATGTTTATATATGACTAAAAAAGCAACACATCAATGGAACAGTAAAAGGATCTGAAAATAGACCTAAGTAAATATAGGAATTTAATACATGACAAAGGTGGCATTTCAGTTTAGTGGAAAAAAGGATGTTTTATTGTTTTTTTAAATAAATAGCATTTAAATAAAATAGTATTTTTAATAAATAATTGCCTGTCCAGCTGGAAGGCTAGACCCCCTACCACATCAGTTACAAAAATGTCCATGTGGGTAGCAGGTTTAAATGTAAAAGAAAATAATAGCATTTAGAAGAATGTGTGCATAGTTTGGTGGGGGGGGGGGGGGAGACTTTTTAAAACTAGCTGGGAAATCCAGAAACTACCCCCCCCCAAAAAAAAAGAGAGAAATCCGTGGGTTTATAGAAATTCTAAAGTTTTGTTCAGTAAAAGGCATTCTAAGCAAAGTCATACAAACAGACTCAGCAGAAATATTTGTAACACAAACTGTTGTGACTTAAATAGGCTTAAGTCCCTAACATACAAAGCAATTCATGGGAATTGATTAAAAAAAAAGACAAATCAATCAGAAAAAATGGACAACAGATGTAAAATAATTCACAGAAGTTCAGACAGCCAAGAAACAAAGAGTACTTCACCATACTATAGAGAAATGCAATTATGACTGGTTCTTTATAAAATGAAGGGCCTTAAGAGTTTAGAAATTAGTCCAGACAGAGATTTTACTTGGAAGGAGAGAGAAATAAACTCATTTTTCAATTTCGTGCCAAATTGGATGATGGGCATGAAAAGAGTTGCCTGTATGGATGAAGGTTGCAAGCCTTTTATGTTTAGGTCGACCAGAAGCATGTCTTGCTTTAGCAATGCAGAATCTCTTCCAGGATACAGAGAAGTGCATGGGGACAGGGGATCCTCCCTCAGTGGAATCAGCCATTCCTGGAAGATGGGCCATGTCTCCCTTGTGAAACCACCAAAGGGCAAGGTCAACCATACACAATGAAAAATTGTGCAGTAGGATCATTGACCAGTGTTCTGGAAAATGCTTTGGGTGGAGACGTGCAGGAACATATCTGGGGAGCTTGACTGAGTAAGCCACACCTCTTAGAAGGTTCCCTGGCAGAGCCGGACCATGGCTTTGACCTATGACAAAGCCCTCTTGCATTTTAAGTTTAATCTAGAAAAGTGAGGTCCACACCTGAGGTGAAAAAAAGGGGGACCCCCTTGGATAAAAGGGGGACCTCCTTGGAAAGGGCATTGTCTTACAGCTGTTGACCCTTGAGTAAAGAATTACCTATCAGAGTCAATTTGTTTGCAAATGGATAGCCAAATTCCAGGTAAATTTATGTACATTCAAGTAGTCATGTTTGCACAGTGGGCTCATCCAAAAATAATTTGGACGGCTGTTTTAAATTCATACCAGCAGAGTCATAAATAACTTATGAATAAATAATTACAGTTCATAAATACCTTGAGGCGTGGCTCTCCAGCCCAAGTTTTCCTAGTTTTCTTCCCTGGGCCAGGAGGTCTCTAACAGGTGTTGCCTCTGTTTTCATGGCAGTTCTTGATTCCATCTGTCCGTTACTTAAAAAGGCTTACCAAGCAGCAAGGCAAAACTACAATTGTCAAGCATAGGGGCCAGGTGTCCAGAACGTGTTCTCTGGGAAGAAAACGAGGCTTCCTTGATTCTGATGTTCTTTAATGAACATGTGAATCAGAGCAGGCTAAGGTTGGCCATACCTTTTCATTGAAGAAAGGAAAAAAAAAAATCCTCTATGAACATTTTCTTATGAAACAAGGTTTAATACAAAGCCGTCTTTAAAAATCTGCTGCGCTTCGTTCCATCAAATGTGCTGCAGTGAATCCCATTCATATTGCATGTCATAGCTGGGCAGGTTTTCCAGCCAACAAATGGCATTCTGTTATCGTCTCACCCAGAACATTCTGTGAGGCCAGATTACGCTATTACCATTGATGGCGCAGCTACATCTCTGGAGAAAAGCCAGCACTCGGGGGAGAATTGTGACCAAGGGCAGTAGAACAGTGCTTGAGCCCAACAAAAGAATCCGGGCTTGTCTATCTTCCCTCCCTGGCAGTGGGAACCTGAGCAAGAGAGCTTGGAGGCCGTCGTTTTATCTTGAGCTTTCCAAGCTGAAAGGGGCCTGTGAGGGCATGGTGTCCTGCCCCGAGCTCCCTGCCTTAGGAGGATAAAAGCACTTCAGAGATCCTGCTGAAATCCGACCCTGAGATTTCCATCTGCGTGCATTTCCAAGGCTCTTGGCCACATTCTTTCTCAACTCTAATGATCTATACCAGTGAAACGGCCGATTTTATTTTATTTTAATGGTAGCCTCACAGTTAGGCTCATTAACAAAGTCCCATAAATACCAAAGAGCTGGCTTGTTTGTTTGTTTTTTTCAGAGAAAGCATAAAAACGTAGTCCATTTTATTATTTAATTAGCTAGCTTTTTTAATTGAAAAACTAATATACATGCATGGTAAACAAAAATTCTGAACACTAAAAAAGATTGTGTATGAGATTTCGGTCCTCTCATACTCTCCTTTCCTACAGACAATTTGACATGTCTCTCTGATCCCGATTTTATGTGTTAACATACCTATGTAACTCACATGTGTACTTCATGCTCAAATAACATTGTGTGTGGTGTTGATGCACTAGCATATGTGTTCATGTGTTATGTGTGAATGCATATATGTACACATGTATGTGCGTTTGCATGTGTGCGTACCCTTTTGTACACACAAATAAGCCTTCTCTGTACATCAGATTCTGTACCTTCCTTTTTTCAATTCACCAAAAGCCCTTGATTATTATTTTACCTCCACACATGAAGACTTACTCCATTCTTCCTAACAGTTGCATGTTATTCCACTCTTCACTTAACCTATCCCCTGCAAAAGGACATGGATGTTTTCCTCTCTCTTCACTATTGCAAATATTGTGCCTCTGAGCATCCTCATTGTCACATCCTAGCCACACATGCAAGGGTGTTGGTAAGATAATTTCCTAGAATTGGAATCACTAGGTCAATGATACAGCATTTTATTTTCATAGATCTGCCAAAATGCTGCCCAGAGGCTGCACTAATTTCTATACCGTGTTCATTTCCTAGAACTGCTGTAATAAAGTACAGCAAACTGGGTGACTTAAAACAACAGAAAAATGTTTTTCACAATTCTGGAGGCCAGAAGTCTGAAATCAGGTGTCGGTTGGGCCGTGCTCCCTCTGAAAGCTGTAGGGGAGAATGCTCCCTTGCCTCTTCCAGCTTCTGGTGTTCACCAGCAGCCCTTGGCATTCCTTGGCAATCTCTGCCCCTGCTGTCATGTGATGTCTCCCCTCCTGTCTCTTTTCTTCTAAGGACCCCAGTCCTGTGGAATTAGGGCCTCTACCCCACCACTCCAGCATAACCTCATCTTAACTAATTCCGTCTCTAACTACCCTGTTTCCAAATAATGTCACATTCTGAGATGCTGGGGGTCAGGACTTGAAAGCTGTCTTTGGGGGGGGTACTCAGTTCACCCCATATCATGCGACCCACACGACCTGCAGGCTTTGAGGCCGGAGTCATTTTCAAACATCCGTCTGCTTTGCCATCTCTTCTACAGGTTGTGCGCTGGAATTCCCAGTCTTCCTGGGTGAGTCTTTGGAAGTCCTTTGTCTGAATGACAATCATCTGGATGCCGTCCCTCCCTCGGTGTGCCTACTGAAAAGCTTATCAGAACTCTACTTGGGAAAGTGAGTGCACAGCCAGGGAAACCAGGCTGAGCCCCTGCCCCAGGAAACCAGGATGTTGCTCCTGGACAAAGGCATTAGTCACAGAACATATATAAGAAAATGACGGCCTTAATATGATGATGGGCGTGAATTTTAGTGTTGTGATGAGGTATAGGTGACTTGTAGGTTAAAACCTAAGCTACTGCGCATGTCAGGCGGGCCCATTTTGGTTAAATCCGGTCTCATTTATCAAGATGACTTTGGACTTGGGGTGGGTTTGTTCAGGGTTGACCCAGGACCGTTCGTTAATAAGCCTTAGGAGCTGTCCTTAGTGGTCACAAGCCCCTAGACTCGAAAAACTGGCTAACAGTGTAGAAGTGAAGGTTAGTCACAAGGATTTTACAATCACGCGGACATGTGGTAAGGGCTATACAATCATCATCAGAAGTCAAGGCAGCTGGATTACAATTTAGAGATTGTAGGTGTTTCCCTCTATCTACTCTACTATACCAGAAAGCAAAAAGGAATATCTATACAATTAATTCAATAATTAAGATCATCCCTTAAATCCTGATTTCTTGGTGGCAGTGCTCTCCCACAAACCATCTGGGATTCAGAAGCCAGGAAAAAGGAGTAATCTATGTTTACCAAGGGGCAGTAATGAGCTTTTCAGAATGGGATTTTGGTCCAGGAAATGGTGGGTGGGGGTGGGAGAGGGCTGAGAAGGGTCGGCTGGCGATGCAGTGCTATGTATTGTGAATTTTGTTTTAAATTTCCAAGGGGCTTTGTTTAACCTTTAAAGAAAAGACGTGCATACATTTCCAAGGGGACAGAGAAAGAATTTACAAAGACAGATTTTCTAAAGTGAATGCTGAAAGCAAAAGGGAAGGGAATAAGTCTCTCATGGTATGCGTTTTTGCCCCTTTGCTTGGGCTGAGAACTGCTCACGTACCCATCCATTCATTTACGATGTATCTGCCACGTGCCGAGTTCTGCCAGGGGTTACAGAGAGCATGCGAACTTCAATGAAATAATATAAAATAATCCAGGCTGCACTGCAGTTCCAAAGAAGAGATAGTGCTCTTCTTTATGGTAGTATAATGAGTAGAAAAGACAGGAAAAATGAGGGGAGGGGGACCCCAGTAGTAAGTGGTGCGATCTGCAGAAAGCAGAGCTGCCATACCACTGACCTTCCAGGAGAAGTGCTTTGACCTAAGTATTTAAATGGAAGATTTGAAATAAAGGCTCAAGATATCAGACTGGGGGTGCAGGGCCCTGGCAGGCCTCAGAGGCTGACGGGGTGCTTTTGTGTGTGTGTGTGTGTGTGTGTGTGTGTGTGTGTGTGCTCTCGTGGTGGGTGTGTGCACCCTCAGCAATCCCGGCCTCCAGGAGTTGCCTCCCGAGCTGGGGCAGCTTGGAAACCTCTGGCAGCTGGACATCGAAGAGCTCACCATCACCAACGTGCCTGCAGAGATCAGGAAAGAAGGTAGCAGGACTTGCTTTCCGCAGCCTGTTTCCTCAGCATCAGCTCCTGGGAGAAACAACTCTAGTCCGGCGGTCAAGTTGTGGGGGTGGGAACACCGAGGTGGCCCTGGGGAACCCAACTCTCATGTTGGTATTGGGGAGGATGCTGTAAAATGGTCCACAAAGTGATGCATTACCAAGGATCATTGGACCGAGAGTGACTAGGTTGTAAAACTCCCTATGATGGATGTTTGGGGTCCTTGCATTTTGGGGTAATGAGTATCGCACCTTCCCTCCAGCAGACCCAGTCGTCTTCCCCTTCCGCCATTAGAACACATAGAAAATGTTCCCTTATGATGGGCTCTGTTCCCTGAGGGATGGGGGCATGTTCATGTCTCGAGGCTGCGGGCAGCAGTGCCTTCCCCCCTTTATGATCTGCCCAGGCCCCAAGGCGATGCTGTCTTACTTGCGGGCCCAGCTGCGGAAAGCGGAAAAGTGCAAACTGATGAAGATGATCATCGTGGGTCCCCCACGCCAGGGCAAGTCCACCCTCCTGGAGATCTTACAGACGGGGAGGGCCCCCCAGGTGGCGCACGGCGACGCCACCATCAGGACCACCAAGTGGGAGCTCCAGAGGCCGGCTGGCTCGAGAGCCAAGGTCAAGGACGGTCAGCGTGCAGAGTTCCTGCGGGTGGGAGGGACCCCTCCCTGGGAGCCTGGGGTTTTCTCAGCAGGGGGTCCGGGTGCCAGGATTCCACCCTTCCAGAGGGCTTGTGCGCTGCTCCCAACCTGCTCCCACGAGAGGCCGTGAAGCTTTTCTTGACTTCTATTATGGTTAACTCGAGACTCTAGGCCAGTAACTCCTCATCCTGGCAGTTCATTAGATTCCCTTGGGAAGTATTTAAGGTTAGTGATCCCCAAAAGTTCTGACTCGGATGCTGTGGGTCCAGGTCCCTCCCCAGGGTTGAGAACTACACAGCTGTAGAGAATGAAGCACACCTTCGCCCTAACGAGAAGACCCACCAGGCAGCCCTGGATGAGTGCTCTGTCTTCTCCGTGCATCCCCTGCAAATTTTGAGAATGAGCTTTTAAGCCCTATTTAAGATGAATTCCCCTGGTGAGCCTCTTAGTCTTCCTGTTTTCTATTCAGAATCAGAAATGAAAATGCAATTGCTCTTCCCCTTGAAACAGAAAACTGACACTGTGGAACATTGACAGGTTCTTCATCCCCGGAAGATGGCACGTGACAGTCAGCTAGTTCTCCAAGCCACGTAACGAGCATGTAGAGAGAATGCCTTCCTTTATCTATTGCCTCATTTGCCTGGTGTCACCATGTGACTACATGTGGCTGTACAGGGACCCAAAGTCAGGGAAAATGTGTCAGTGTAGAAAGCCTGTATCTTGCTTGATTTTCCTTGTAGCTCCCATCACAGTGACAGCTAGAGATAAGTTTTGCTGTAGAAGTTTTCAACCAAAAAACAATTTCCAAATCAGCAAACCCAGTTTGAGTAACTAGACATTTAAGCTGAATGTATTTTCCAACCCTGACTTGGAATCTGTTCCTCTGAAGAAGGAGCAGGAGGAGGGAGAGCCTTTCTGTTTGGTCAGGAACAGCCAAAATGACTTCTCTCCCTTAATTTATACCAGGCATTCCCTGAGCACCCTAAAGTGAGCCCAGCGAGAGAAACTGAAAGTTCTCTAATGTAACCAGAATCCTCTGGAATCCCTCTGGCTCTCCTTTTTAAACAATTATTCTTCATTATTTTCTTCCCACTGTTATTTAGCGAATGGTTGTCTGAAGCCTGAGAGGGGAAATTTGTATTTATTTTTATCCCGTCCTTTAGCCTCCATTGCTTTCTGCCATCAGAAAGTTTCCCCTTTGCAAGTTGAAGGAGAAGAAGCCCAGATCTTGTTAACGCTGAGCAGAGCTGGGCATTCAGCTCTGTAACTCTCTCTGTGTGACTGGCTTTTAGCCAGTTTAGAACAGCTGTCCGTTTTGATTTCCATACAGAAAGCAGGTCAGCATGCTCTATCTGGCAGACCAAAGCAGAGCATCAGAGAGATGATTTCTTACTACGGAAAACTGCAGCCTTAGCTTCTCAGGCCAGACTCTGACCTCATAAACGGATAGAGAAACCAGTTTACACAGCCTTTCCCGGCAAGCCGACAGCTAAGCTTTTGTTTGCTTGCCACATCGGGGGAGTTTCCCACATCCTCGGTGGGCGCCAACCTCTGACCTTCAGGAACTTGGCGGCCCATGCAGATGGAGTTTAAGCCTTGAGAACCGAGGTGACGAGTGACATCCGGGGGCTCCAGATGGAGCTTGAGCGATGCCCTCAGAAGTTCCCTAGACACCGATAAACACCAAAGGCCCCTCCAGCGGGAGCCGTCCGCGCCCTGGCCCCTCTGCTGCCCAGTTAGCAGCAGACAGAAGCCTCTAGAAGTCCACCTCCGAGCGGCAGGGCCCCACCCCTCCCTTTGAACACTGATCTCTGAGAGGAACAGCAGGGCCTGGGGAGCTTTCCTCTCGTGTCCTTTACAGGCCCACCCTACTGCAGCGTTAGAACCAGACAGCCGTCTGTGTTTGATTTACCAACAACTCGCCTTTTAAAATGCCTCCTTCTTGTCGCTCTCGTTGCTCAAGTAGGTTGAGTCCGTGGAGTTCAACGTCTGGGACATTGGCGGCCCGGCCAGCATGGCCACTGTCAACCAGTGCTTCTTCACGGACAGGGCACTGTACGTGGTGGTGTGGAACCTGGCGCTGGGGGAGGAGGCCGTGGCCAGCCTCCAGTTCTGGCTGCTGAGCATCGAGGTGAGCCCACGCCGGCCAGCCAGCTCCCAGGGGGCAGCCGAGCGCTCTGGCCACCTCTTGAACCCACCCCCCTTTGCCAAGGAGGACAAACTTATGTTAGAGAAAACATGCTTTGCATATATATATTTGCATATGCATATATTATATGCATTTATATGTATTTTTTTAGTAAAAAATTGTTTTCTTAGCGCCATTGTAGGTTCACACAGAACTCATCCATAAATTACAGAGTTCCCATATACTCACCACACATAGACACAGCTTTCCCTTTTATTAACATTTTGCATTAGTGTGATGCTTCGTTATAGCTGATGCAACAACGTTATTATAATTACCCTATTAATTTTAGCCCACTGCTTACATTAGGGTTCACTGTTTATGTTGCCCACTTTTTAATTGGATTCTCTTTCTATTGTTGGATTATAGTTACTCTTTTTATATTCTGGATTTTAAACCCTCATTGGATATATGGTTTCCAAACATTTCCTCCCATTCTGTAGGTCGCCTTTTTACTTTCTTGATAAAGTCCTCTGATGCACAGACCTTTTTAATTTTGATGAAGACCTTTTGTATATTTTTTCTTCTGTTACTTATGCTTTGAGTGTAAAGTCTAAGAAACCATTGCCTAACAGAAGGTCCTGAAGATGCTTCCCTATGTTTTCTTGTATGACTTTTATAGTTTTGTCCTTATAGGTCAAAATGTCCTTGACCCATTTTGAGTTCCTTGTGTATGGTGTGGGGGCGGGGCCCACCTTCATCCTTCTGCATAGGGCCAGCTGTTTCTCCCAGCACCATTTGCTGCCACCTGTTGTCTCAGGACTGTGGCCACAGCGGGAGGTGGCCCGCTGCCACTGGTTGACCCTTAAGCTGTGTAGGACTGAACGTGGAAGAGGGGTCTGGAATAGGAGGACCCTTTTTTGTCGTTTTTGGTGGAGTCTTTTGCGGATTCTTCCCGCAGGCTCTCTCATCCTCCAGAGTTCCCAGCAGGGTTGATTCCGCCCATCTGTTTAGCTGTCTCTAAGGGGAAGCACTCCCCGAGATGTCTCAGGCCTCCACCTTGGTCACTCTTTCCGTCGGTCTTGCTGTCTTCCCCCAGCGAAGCCCATGGGGTCCTACCAGGCCTGATAGCTGCCAATAATCTTATTATATCTTTATTGACGTAACATTTCCTAAATTTACTAACCTCCACCCTGGAATCCAGAAGGGGAGTGGGCGCCTCCCCAAGCGTCAAGGGGATACTGGTGTGAGCACAGACCCTTTGCCGGGGAGGTGCTAGTGTGATGCCTTCGGGGGTCAGAGCGCTGAGCAGCACTGTGGGGTGAGGCCTGTCCCCCCAGGGCCCTGCGCTCTGCCGGCGCGGGGGCTGACGCCCTTCAGATGCACGCCAGGCCTGCAGGGTTTGCAGGCGTTCAGCGCGGGCTTCTCTCCCGCAGGCCAAGGCCCCCAATGCGGTGGTGCTGGTAGTGGGGACCCACCTGGACTTGATCGAGAGCAAGTTCCGAGTGGAGAGGATCGCGACGCTGCGTGCCTACGTGCTGGCCCTCTGCCGCTCGCCCTCGGGGTCCCGAGCCACGGGCTTCCCCGACATCACTTTCAAACACTTGCAGTGAGTGTCCTCGGCGGTCAGGAAGGACGCCCGAGACCCGCCCGCAGAGGCTGCTGGGCAAAGACGGCCCCTTGGCCACCAGAACAAAGAGGATGGGACCTGCAGACACCCAGAGGGGCTTCCTCGGGGCCCCTGCCCACCCCTGAGGTCCATGCTGAGGGTGCCCAACTTCCACGGGACCAGGGATGTTGGTTCCTGCTTCCAGACCCTGGTCACAGGTTTATCACTTAAGAACCAGCTCCTGGATTGGTCCCCAGGCCTCATGGGAGGCCGTGGAGACTCACTGAGTAGCCCCAGTCCAGGACGGGTGGGGATGGGATGGCACTGCTGGGACCAGCCGCCCTGCGCTTGTCCTTTTCCTAGCTCCTGTCTGGACTCACAGCCACTCTGCCAGACGTGGGGACAGACTATTGCACCCACATAACCAATGATAAGACTGAGGTTCAGAGTCGAAGGAGGGTCCCCTGTGGGAACAAGACACACCTGGTCACAGCCGCACCGGTGGACCTTGGGTCCTGGTTTCTCTCTCTGAGTAGAGTCCCTGGGCGATGGTGCATGGATCAACCTGGGGCACGTCGGCCTGCACAAGGAGGCAGGGACTGCATTCAGGCACTCCTCGAAGCCCTTAAGAAGCCTGTGGCACTGGGATGGCAGGAGCACTGACTACAGCTCAGATGCCTGGGTCGAACCTCAGTCTGCTACTTCCCAGTTTGAGTCCTTGGGAGTCACACTGTACCTCTTAGCCTCAACTTTCCTCCTCTGTAAGATGGACATGTCGGAAAGACAGACTAAAAGGGTCCCCAGCACAGTGCTTTGCACTAAATAAGCCCTTAATAAATTCCTTGTGACCTTTTTTTCACGTTTTCTAGACTTCCTAGTGTCCCACTTGGAAAGACAGGCAAACTGAAATGCTTACTCACCAGGGGTAGGTGCCATGAGTAAGCTCAGATCTTTCCTGCACACAGTGAACTTTCCTGTAAGAGCCTGGAAGGCCAAGAAGGGCTGCGGCAGCTGATTTTCCACGTCACCTGTAGCATGAAGGCTGTGGGTGACACCATCAGCAGCCAGCGGCTCGTCGGGAGGCTGGTAGGTGCCGCCTGGCTCAGCAGGCTAAGCCAAGGGGGCTGGCCCGGGTGCATTTGGGAATCTGCCCTTTGCCTTTGTCTTTATTGCAAAACACATGTGCTGGGTCATCAGGCTTGGTGCTTCCAAGTGTGAGCAGTTTCTTGGAAACTGAAAGGGAAGGGATGGGCAGCAGTAGGACGGGAGGGGGCTGGGGGCTGGGGAGGAGACCTCAGAACCTGAGGGCCCAGCCTCGGTCACCAGCCTGACCCCCTCACCCCACCCCCACCAGATTCCCAGGAGCTACCTGAGCCTCCAGGAGGCTGTCCTGACCGAGCATCAGCAGCGTAGCCAGAGCGATGACGTCCAGTACCTGACCGACCGGCAGCTGGAGCAGCTGGTGGAGCAGACACCGGACAATGACATCAAAGACTACGAGGACCTGCAGTCCGGTGGGCCGGGGCAGGGTCTGGCACGGAGGGGACAGGCATCCCGGGCAGGGCGGGTGACCAGGGGGACACAGGAAGGTACGGGAAGAGAGGGTCAGGAGCCTTGCACCTGTGGGAAACTGAGTCTTCCATGCTTGATAACTCCAGCACAAGTTCCGGGGTCCCCTTAGGGGACCTGCGATCAGGCAGCAGACCCAGTGCTGAGGGTCTGCAGGCATCGGGAGTGCTGGTTTCACCCCAGGAAGGATTTGTGACTCCCCTTGGGAGTGGCATTGCTCACCTTTGGCCTTGTTTCGCTGACACTGCTTCCTCCATGTCTCTGGGCAGCCATCAGCTTCCTCATCGAGACCGGCACCCTGCTGCACTTCCCGGACACCAGCCACGGCCTGCGGAACCTCTACTTCCTCGACCCCATCTGGCTGTCCGAATGTCTGCAGAGGATCTTTCACATTAAGGCCTCCAGGTCGGTGGCCAAGAACGGGGTGATCCGAGCAGAGGATCTCAGGATGCTGCTTGTCGGCACGGGCTTCACGCAGCAGACAGAAGAGCAGTACTTCCAGTTCCTGGCCAAGTTTGAGATCGCCCTGCCCGTCGCCAATGACAGGTGCGGCCGCGGACTGGGCTGGGCAGGGGGGCTCCCTGGAGGAAGGAATGGGGGTCTGAGCCCACCAGAGTGTGTGTGCAACATTTCCAGGGGTCTGGGCTCCCTCGCCTCCCAGGGACAGTGATGGGGCAGGAGCAAGGGGCATTGGCAGGTCTCTCCATTGGCCTTTCCCTCCCGTGCCATGGGCATCTCTTTCCAATGGGTTGAAATAAAATCCAGTGGTTGCAGAGATACAGAAAAATATACAAGAATGGCATTAAAAATCACTCATTTAAGTAGCATGCATGCCTAGATCATCTACTCCATTTTTCTTTGCCAAATGACCAAGCAAATCAAATCCCTTACTCAGTGAACCCCCAAAGGTTTCTGAACGTTTGACTATAATTTATATGCGTCATGCTCCTTGAATCCCTAACACCCTGGTGTACATTTCTTAAGAACAAGGATATTCGCTTATGTAATCACCTAAAGTGCAGCCATCAAGTTTAAGAAATTTAACGTTGATATAAAGCTTATAATCTATATTCCACTTTTTTCATATAGCCTAATAATTTCCTTTTGAGCCTCCTCTCTTCCCTTGTTAGACTCCATCCAGAATCATATACTGCCTTCAACTGCCATTGTCTCTTTAGTTGTGCTTTCTTTTTCCTTTCTTTTTTTTTTTAATTGTGGGACCATAGAGACAACATAAACTTTCCCATCTCACCTGCTACCAAGCATACGATTCAGTGGGATATATCATGTCCACTGTTTTGCCATACCCTCACCACCTTCCATTACTAAAACTTTTCTATCTTCCCAAAAAGAAACCCAACACCCAGTATGCATTAACTTCCCATTCCCTCAGCACCCCTGTCCCCCCATCCCTGCCAACTATACTCAATTTCTGTCTCTGTGGCCTTGCCTGTTTCCAGTATTTTCTTTGTAATTGCCATAGGGCTTCAATTTAACATCCTACATCTGAAACAATCTTTATTCTTTGATACCAACTAATCTTCAACATAAGCTATGTTCCCATATCCTCTGTCCCCCAACCTTTATGGAGTTTTGTCACAACTTACATGTTTATACATCATGAATCCAAAACCACTAATTTATCATAACATTTTTTATGCATTTGCCTTTTAGATCCTGTAGGAAGTAAAAACCAAGAATACAGTAGTACTGGCACTTACATTTACCCATGCCATTTGTGTTTGCAAGCTGCCAGAATGCAATGTACCAGAACTGGAGCAGCTTTTAAAAAGGGGAATTAATAAGTTGCAAGCTTACACTTATAGGCCTATAAAATTGCCCAAACAAAGGCAGATGTAGGCCGATTAAGCTGATTAACAGGCTGTGAATGGTTGGGTTAATTCATAGCATTTCTTTTTTTGAAAGTCTCTAGAGAAAGATACCTTAATTCAAGGAAGGCAGATAAATCAGGAATACCTCTGTCAGCTGGGAAGCCACGTGGCTGGCATCTGCTGCTGGTCCCTTGCTCCTGGGCTCCGTTGCTTTCAGCCTCTGTTCCTGTGGGGACAGAGGAAGCTTCTCCAGGGCTGGCTTTCATCTCTTGGCTTCCCTTGGCTCTTTCTAGGTTCTGGCTTGCTTAACATCTCATGACGATGTCCGCTAGTTTCCAAGCGTCGCCAAACGTCTGTGTCTCTGCTCTCTGCCTGTCAGCTCTCCTCTAAAGTTTCTGTCAGCTCCATCATTTCTGTCATTTCTGGCTTTCTCTATAATGCTGCTTCTTTTAAAGGACTCAAGTAAACTAATCAAGACCCACCTGGATTGGGTGGAGTCACATCTCCATCTAATCAAAGGACACACAAGTGGGCTTGTCACAGCTCTGTGGAGATAATCTAATCAAAAGTTCGTAACCTACAGTGTTGAATTAGGATTAAAAGAAACAGCTGCTTCCACAAGATTGGATCAGGATTAAAACATGGCTTTTCTGGGGTATATAATACTTTCAAACCGGCACACCATTATTCTTACTGGAGATCTTTATTTCTTCCTGCAGCTTTGATCTATTATCTTTTATCCCTTCTTTTCAACCTCTAGAACTCCCTTTAGCATCTCTTATAGGGTCAGCTTAGTGGTGACAAACTCCTTTTTTTTTTTCCTGGGAATGCCTTAATCGCGCCTTCATTTTGGAAAAAATAGTTTTGCCAGAAACAGAAATCTTAGTTGGCTATTTTTTGCTCTCAGCACTTTAAAAATGTGATCCCACCGCCTTCTTGCCTTCATGGTTTCTCATGAGAACTCAACTCTTTTTTTTTTTTTTGCACTTGTTGAATCTTCCATCTTATCCTTTAGTTTTTATTTTGTCAAATCTTGAGTCTTTATTTACTTTTTTTAAACATTTTTATTGAAATATCTTTACGCACATGCAAAGTGTACAATCGGTAGCTCACAATATCATCACAAAGTTGTGTATTCATCACCATGGTCATTTTTAGAATATTTGCATCACTCCAGAAAAAGAAATAACAAGGAAAAATCCATACATCCCATACCCCTTACCCCACCATTGACCACTGGTATTGCAATCTACCCAATTTTTTTTACCTCCTTATATTCCCCCCTATTATTTATTTATTTATTGTCATATTTTTTACTTATCTATCCGTACCCTGCATAAAGGGGAAAGCAGCCACTAGGTTTTCACAATCACACGATCAACATTGTAAAAGCTATATTGTTATAGTTATATGAGTCAAGGCTACCAGAACACAGCTCTACAGTTTCAGGTACTTCCCTCCAGCCTCTCCAATACTCCACAAAAGGGATGTCTATATAATGCATAAGAATAACCTCCAGGAAAACCTCTGTTTAAAATCTCTCAGGCACTGAAACTTTGTTTTATCTCATTTCTCTCTTCCCGCCTTTTGGTTAAGAAGACTTCCTCAATCCCATGGTGCTGGGTCCTGGCTCATCCCCAGGAGTCATCACATCTCACATTGCCAAGGAAATCTACACCCCTGGGAGTCATATCCCATATAGAGGGGAAGGCAGTGAATTCATCTGCTGAACTGGCTTAGAGAGAGAGAGGCCACATCTGAGCAACAAAAGAGGCTCTCTGGGGGTGGCTCTTAGGCATAATTATAAGTAGGCTTAACTTCTCCTTAGCAGGAATAAGTTTCATGGGGGTGAGCCCCATGAGCAGTGGCTCAGTCTAATGAATTGGTTGTCCCCACTGCTTGCGAGAATATCAGGAATTCCCCAGATGGGAAAGTTGACTATTTCCCCCTTTCTCCTCAGTCCCCCAAAGGGACATTGCAAATACTTTTTTATTATCTGCCCAAATTACTCTGGGATGTATCAGGGCGTCACACTAACATGTAAAAATAAACAAGATCTCACTCCCTATTCAAGATTCCATGTGATTATGGTGTTGGAACAAACTGTCCATACTGGTTAGATTAGATAATATGCTACCCAAAATATATTTTTTGCACCAAATAAACATCTTTTCCTTTGATTTCACACAGAAGTTGAAGTTTTAAAATATAGACTACATCATCCTTCACCCTGTATTCTGATTTACCTTGGTCCCATCCAAATCAGCTTCATTCATATCTGTAGTGGAAGTCTGGAGAAATCAACCCTTAATCTTATTCAGACTCTTTTGTAGGTGACATGTTTCTTCTCTCTTGCAGCTTTCAGAATTCTCTCTATATCTTTGGCTTTTGACAATTTGATTATAATATGGTGTGGTGTGGGTCTTTTCAGGGTTATCCTGTTCAGAGTTCATTGAGCATTTTAGATGTGTGTATTCATTACTTTCATTAAATTTGAGAAGTGTTCAGCCATCATATCTCTGAATATACTCTCTGCCCCTTTCTCTTTCTTTTTTTCCTTCCAGGGCTCCCACAATTTGTGTATTGTTACACTTGATGGTGTCCCGCAGATTCCTCAGGTCCTGTTCACTTTTCTTCATTCTTGCCTCTTTCTGCCCCTCGTAATGAATGATTTCAATTCTCTGATCTTCTGGTTCACTGATTCTTTCTTCTGCCAGCTCCAATCTTCTGTTGAACCCCTCTAGGGAATTTTAAATTTCTCTTACTGTGGTCCTCAGCCCTGTTTGGTTCCTTTTCATAATATCCATTGCTCCATTGGTATTTTCTTTGTGTTCAGCTATCATTTTCCTGATTTATGGTAGTTCTTTGTCAATGTTTTCCTTTAGGAATTTGAGCATGATTAGGACTATTTTTTTAAAGTCTTTGTCTGGTTTATATCCTAGGTCTGGTCCTCACTGATAATTTTTAATGCTTTAATTTTATCCTTTACATACTTTAATTTTATCCTTTACATGAGCCCTCTGGTCCTGTTTCTTTGTATGTTTTATAATGTTTGGTAGAAACGTGGACATTTTGATATTTTAATGTGTTAAAGTTGGAATTTAGACTTGGAGGCATCTATCTCTTAACCTTATATCCAGCTAGTGTTATGACAGAGCTTCCCTTGAATATCAGAAGTTAACACAAAAAAAAGGGAAAAAAGAAAACGCTTTTACCAGTCTTTGCAGATTGCCTTGAAGGGCATTTCTTCAGCCTTATCCATACAGTGAATCTAGAGAACAGCTCCAGACCAAAGCATAGGGGTCTTCCTCATCCATTCTGCACTCATATGCGTGTAACCCTAAGAATTCCCATTTACACTGATACAAATCTTCCCTCTTCCCTCGGAAACAGTTTCCTCATGATCCTGGGCATGACACTGTTTGCCCTACAGCCAGTGATTCCTTGCCCCTGGCAGCATGTCCTGACTGTTCTCCCACTATGTTCTATATGCAGGGCCAGTTCTGGGTGGCAAATCCCTCAAGCCATCACCAGACAGCTTGGGCCAGACATACATGCTCCTAGAATGGCCACGAGGGTTACTCTGCTTCCTCTGGAACCAGGGCCAGGGATCCACACACTGGGAGCATGAGCTGGCTCCATGCTAAGCCAGTGAAAGGGTGGAGAGAGGCCAGCCAGGGTGCCAGGAGATCCTCCTGCTTTTGTATAGCTTTTCATGATATGGCACTTGCCCTGTTACTGAAGCTTTGAAAAGGATGTTTCTGCCAGTTCTTTTTCTTTCTTTTATTTTTTTTTTATTTTTTGCAAATTTCTTATTCAAGAAAACAAACAATATGCTTTAGAGCATATTGTTCTAAATCTACCAACAATGGATATCTTAGTTAGCCTAACCATAAGCATATTTAAATCAAGTATCCATATAATCATTGTAAAGCCTATGTTTGCACAGTAAGTTTCATGAGCCAATTTAAAATTTAGTGTTTCTGCCAGTTCTTAATGGTTGTTGAAAACTTCTATGGGGGAATGGAAACCCAAAGTCTCATTCTGCCATCTTGATTGGCGCATGTATCTCTCAGTGTGGTTTTGTTTTGTTTTTCAACATTTTTTATTGTGAAACATAACATATATACAAAAAAGCAACAAATTTCCAAGTATAATCTAACAAGTAGTTATAGAACATATTTTAAAGTTTGATATGGGTTACAATTCCATGATTTTTTGTTTTTTCTTCTAGCTGCTCTAGACACTGGAGACCAACAGAAATATCAATATAATGATTCCGAAGTCTTACTCATTTGTTAAGTCCTATCTTTTCTGTTATACTTCTCCTTCTCTTTAAATGACACATATACATAAAAGCAAAAATTTCAAAGTACATTGCAGCAATTAGTTGTAGAACAGATTTCAGAGTTTGGTATGGATTACAATTCCACAATTTTAGGTTCTTATTTCTAGCTGCTCTAAGTTACTGGCAGCTAAAAGAAATATCAATATAAGGATTCGGCAATCATACTCGTTTGTTAAACCCCACCTCTGTATAACTCCGCCATCACCTTTGATCTTTCTCCCATTCTTTAGGAGTATCTGGGCTATGCTCATTCTACATTTTTCATGTTGGAAGAAGCTATTGATAATATGGGATAGGGGAATGGAACTAGTTGATGTTCTGGAAGGGCTGGCCCCTCTGCATTTCAGGACTTATCTGGTCCAGGGACCTATCTAGAGGCTGTAGACTTTGGGAAGTTGCCCTAGTGCATGGAACATTTATGGAATTGTATATATTGCCCTAGGTGTTCTTTAGAATTGGCAGGAATAGTTTTGGTTACAGTTTGGCAAGTTATGATAGGTAGCAATGTCTAACTGAAGCTTGTGTGAGAGTGACTGCCAGAATAGCCTCTCGACTCTAGTTGAACTTCCTCAGCCACTGATACCTTATTTGTTACAGTTCTTTTCCCCCTTTTGATCACGATGGGATTGTTGATCCCATGGTACCAGGGCCAGGCTCATCCCTGGGAGTCATCTCCCACACCACCAAGGAGATCCTTTCATCCCTGGATGTCATGTCCTATGTATGGGGGAGGGCAGTGTTTGGGCTTAGAGAGGCCACAATAGAGCAACAAAAGAAGTCCTATCTCAGAATACTTTTCCTCAGCACATCTGCAACGTCTCTTATACTGTGTGAGGTAACATGGGCAGCTTCCAGTATTAGAACTTGGATGTCTTTGACAGCCTATCATACCCTACTATACTCTCCACCTTTGTTCTTCTTTTTCCAGATGACTTTGGTTACTCTGGGTCTTTTGCATTTCCATCTAAATTTTAGAATTAGTGTGTCTGTTTCTATCAAAGCCAATATTATTATGCTTGATTATTCTGTAAACCCACAACTTCTCTAATAAAGAAAAAAAGGCAATATTGATATTGCATCACATCCAGAGATCAAAGAGAACTGATTCCTTAACATATTGTCTTCCACTCTCTGAACATGGTTTATCTTTCCATTTATCTTGATCTTTTCTAAATTTCTCTCCATGATGTTTTGCAGTTTTCAGTGTTCAGATTCTGTGCATGTTTTTGTTAAATTTATTTGTACATAATTTGTATTCTTTGTTATTATAATGATGATGTATTCTTAAGTTTAAGAACCTCTAAGGGATATAATTATGTTCCCCCTTCACTATTCTCTGTGTTCTTTTTTGTATGTTTTGCTTCTACATAGATGATAAGACCCACAATACTGTGTTATCATTTTTGTATGAGCAATTAAACAATCAATAGCCTTTTAAGAAATTAGGAAACAATAGTTTACCATTTGTTTCAGTTTGCTAAAACTGCCAGAATGCAATATACCAGAAATGGGTTGGGTTGTTTTTGTTTTGTTTTGTTTTGTTTTGCTTTTGCATTGCCAGGCACCAGAATCGAACCTATGTCTCTGGCATGGCAGGCAAGAACTCTGCCTGCTGAGCCACTGTGGCCTGCCCTGGGTTGGCTTTTAAAATGGGGATTTATTAGCTTTCAGATTTACAGTTCTAAGGCCATGAAAATGTCCAAATTAAGACATCAGCAGGACAATACCTTCTTTGAAGAAAGGTTACAGGCTCCTCTGTCACATGGACATGGCGTTGTCCACTGGTCTTTCTCTCCTGGGTTTCATCACTTCAGCTTCTGATTTCAGTGGCTTCCTCTCTGAGCTTCTGTGGGTCCTCTCTTAGTTTCTCTTTGTTTTCATAGATTTTCTCTATGAGCTTCTTTTGGTTTTCTCTCTCTGCTTCTGCATGTGTTTTATCCTCTCATAAAGAACTCCAATAGAAGGATTAAGACCCACCTTGAGTGGGCTGGGTCTCATCTCATTGAAATAACCTAACCCCAAGGTCCCCCCCCCCCCCCCCCCCACAACAGGCCTGCACCTACAGGAATGAAATAAAAGAGCATGGCTTTTCCAGGGTACATAACAGCTTCAAACCGGCACACCATTTCTGGCGTGAGTCCTTCCTTCCTGTAGATCTGCGTTTCCTCTGGTATTATCTCCCCTCGGCGGAAAGAATTTTGTGGCAACTTTATTTGTATGAAAATGTCTTTATTGCACTCTCATTTTTTATGGATATTTGTCCTGAACATAGAATTCTGGGTTGACAAGTGGTTTTATTTAGTTTTGTTTTTTCTCTCAGCACTTTAAAGATGCGATTCCATTGTCTTCTGGCCCAGAGGGGATCTTCCACCCCAAACCCACCATAAGAGCACCCCTGGCCCACTTCTGATTGTGGTGCCTGATTGACCTGTCAATGACCCTTCCCCCCACCCCGTGCCTTAATCCAGGGACCTCTAGGAACCTCCTGCCCTGCCAGGAGCTCTCCTGCTGTCCTCCTGTGGCCCTTGGATTCCTCCACTTGTTGCTTTTTGTCTTTCTGCCCAGAGACCCCCTGTATGCCGTCAGGCTCTTGACCTAGGGCAGGGCTGGACCATGCCTTTCTCTGCAGCCAAACCAAAAAGCTCACACCCTGGGGTGGGACCCCTGAGGGGGCAGGCAGAGCCTGTGGTTCAGAGGCCAGCTGGCTGCCTAGGCCCCAGGTTAGGCTCCGATATGACCCACTTGGTACCCAGGCCCTCCTGGTGCTGGCTTCAGTGTCAGCCACTTCCCAGGTCTGATGCTGGTGTTGGCCAGAAGGCAGCAGCCAGGATCCCAAATTCACAGGCCTTTTGCGAGCCACGCATCATTCCATCACCACACTGTTCCCACAACCCCAGAGCCCCATGGAGATGCCCGACAGAGACTCTGGGCAGCTGGCTTGGACCCGTGTGGCCAGCCTAGAGATGTCCTTGGCACTCCCCTGGCCTCCTGGGAGACTGTCCTGAGCCCCAGTATGAGGGATACCATGCGTGGAATCCTAAAAAGAGAAACCCTGAAGAGGAATCCAAACTCCTCATGGCTCCCTCATACCCGGCCCGGGGTTGTCCTTGGCTTTGATGCATGAGAGCTGTTGACTGGGTGGGGGAGACCCACTGCACAGCCTCCAGTCTGGGCTCAACACCCCTTCCCATGTCACGGGAGAGGAAGCAGGACTCAGCAAGGCTAAGCAGGTGGCTCAAGACAGAGCACACACGAGGTTCGAGCCTGGAGTTCAAGCCTGTGCACTCAGCCAGCCCGGCTGTCGCTGAATTTTCCTGGCAACACATGTTAGGGGCTAATTTCCCAAAGGTTCTAAAGACATTCATTGGGCCTGAGCTGATTTATGCTAAAGGGTTAGGAAAGCTAAGAAAAAGCCTTTGCTAAGAAAAGTGTCCAGCACTTACACAGCCAAGATGGGTGCCCATGGGCTCATGGAGGGACCCAGGGACACCCCCCACTCCCCATCGCTCCACCAGCATTCAGGGGATGCTGGTTTTCAGACCGGCTCTTTGAGGGTTTTTGCTGTAACTGTTTTAAAATGACGACAGAACGGAACTTCGCTCTGACAGAGCACTGCAGCATTTTTACGATAAGCAAAAGCATTTTCATGCAACATCCCTGATGTGCACACAGTCTCGTTCTAACTTTTAAGGCCGATTGTGTTGTCTTGACTGGCCAAGAACAATAAATAGCACCGGAGGCTCAAAGCATTACTCCGACCCCAATATCGACACTGTCCTTGGAACTGTGCAGCTGTGTTTGTGTTTCTAAATTTTAAGCGATTCCCCAATCCCAGCCCAGTTTAGGAAGCGTCGACTCTGATTCGGTCTTGTCTGACATTTTTTATGGCCACAGATGGTTTCAGGATATGTTTTCTCCCTGGAGCATTGCTCTGGCCTCTATCCTAGAAACCGCGATAAATATATTCGGCGTGCCCATCTTCGTTGTCCTTTGGAGCAGTTATTCTCAGCATATGAAACACCTTCTCTTTCTAAAATTAAAATTTCACAGGCCCCCCGAGGAAGCAACAGCAGCAGCCTGAAGTTTCCAGCAGGGCCTGCCCCAGCCCCAGTCACCCACAGGGCCAAGTCTTGCAGCTGAGAACTTGGGCTGCAGGCTCACCGGCCCCCTTTGCTGTGTTTCAGCTACCTCCTGCCACATCTCCTCCCGTCCAAGCCCGGCCTGGACACCCACAGCCTGCGGCACCCCACGGCCAACACCATCCAGAGGGTGTTCAAGATGAGCTTCGTACCTGTTGGCTTCTGGCAAAGGTTTATAGCCCGGATGCTCATCAGTTTAGCAGAGATGGACCTCCAGGTAGCCACAACTCCTGCTTCATGGGGGGTGCTTTGCTGGTGAGAGCCCATCCAAGCCCGAAGCTCCCATCCCCTGTGGGAAGGAGCCTACCCTGCCTTCTCTGGGTCCTGGGACTCGTTTGAACTCAAATCAGCACTTTCCTGACTTCAGTCAGACACCCTATTTTAGAGTCTTAAGATCGTTCTCAAGATTAGCCACATCAGATTCCCCCATTGGGCTCCTTGGAACACAAATTGCAGGGCCATTGCAGAGGCTCTGACTCAGAAGGGCAGAGAAGAGCCCAAGGGTTTGCATTTCTAACAGTTTCCCAGGTTATAACGGCTGTTGCTTAGGAATAATGCCTGGCTAAAGATCCCTGGTCCTGCCACCCTGTCTATACCCTGGAATCACCCGGGGAGCTTTTAAATTTAAGGCACAGACCATTTAAACCAGACTCTTCGGGGCTGGGAAGGTGTCAGTATTCTTTAATTGTGATTGCAGTGTACAGCCAGGGTTGGGAACCACTGGGACAAAACTCAAATTTGATTTGCAACAGTGAGACCCTCACCCAAGGAGTTATTTGCTGTGGGTGCACCTGGGGTTACTGAAATGCGTCACAACTGTCGGTCAAATGGAATTCCGTGCACAGCCATATCATGGAAGTGTCATTCACCTAGAGCGGCAGTTCTCAGAGTGGGGCTCCTGGGCCAACAGTGGCAGCCTCACCCGGGAACTTGCTAGAAAATCAAAATCTCCAGCCCACCCCAAACCCCCTGCATCGGAAACTCCTGGGATGGAGCCCAGGAGTCTGTTTCAAAGCCCTCCAAGGGATTCTGACCCATTCTACACTTTGAGAATCATGGGCATAAAATCCTGACTGTGGAGTAGTAATTAAACTCTAAACTCTAGATAAGTGGGTTGTTGTTTTTTTTCTTTTACCATATTCTCATTAGAAAACCCTTATGGGATTGTAACTTCTTGGCTACGTAAAAATATTCTTTGATCTTCCCATTTTGCTGAAATGATAAAAAAAAATCAATAAATAAATGCATGAGGCCGAAAATCGTAAATTTTGCAGCATATGCTGGCAGTCAGTAGGACCCGTCTGTAGAGCCAAGAGGAGGGATTCCCATTCCATCCCATTGCCCTCCCTGTGAACTCTTCCTCCCGCCTGGGGTTCTAAGTGGGAGGTCAGTGGAGCGGCTTCGTGTGAGGCCCGAGCTCCAAGTGGGGCCCAGTGCGGGGTGGGGGTGGGGGGCAGCAAACCCAGATGGGTGCGGAGGCAGGAGCCCTTCCCAGCAGCATCCCTCCCAGGGACTTAAAAAAGAAGTCCTATTGAAATTCAGATGGCTGGTGGCAGAGAGGCAAAAGGATATTCAGCAAAGGGATGCAAATTCGAGCAGCAGTGAGCTGCCACTTTGTGTGGGTCAAATTCGCAGAGTTCACCCACACTGTGGGTCAGGGTATAAGATGGTGCAGTCATTTCCTCAGTCTCCACCCAGGGCCTTAAAATGTTCAGCCCTCTTTGCTCTAACAGTCCTACTGCTAAACATCTGAAGCGAGGATATCATTTGAAATCGGAGAAAGCCTCGTGCTTGTGCACGTTCCTGGCTGCTTATTTGAGGCGGCCAAACATTGGAAGCAGCGGAAGCATCCAAACAGTAGGAAATGATTTGGGAAAGTCTGTACCTGAGAGAATCTTAAAGATTTACCAAAAAAAAAGAATATTCAGAGTGAATTTTTTAACGATATTGAAAAAGCAAAGTTTAAAAAAGTTTCCAAAGTGAGAAGTCAAATATGGCCTCCGCTGTTTTTAAATATATATACAAATCCCGGTGCCTGCCCATGCAAAAAAATAAAAATAAAAATATGCATAAATAGAAAAACACCCAGAATAAAATATACTAAAATGCTCTCTCTGCTTCATGTTAAACTGACGTCTTCTTTTCTTCCTTACCTTTTTTTTTTGTCCCTCTCTATTTCCCACATTTTCTGAGTAAGTTTTCACTTGTAAAATCGGGGCGGGGGCGTGGAGATTTTGGAGGAAAGCCTGCTTCCCGTCCTCTGGGAAGAGTGTGTGTCCGGAGCGTCCTGGGGACCTTGGGCTAGCGTGGCGTTGGCTCTGGCGGCAGCAGGAGGGGCGCTGGGAACGGCCATGCTCTTTCATCCAGGCCGGGACCCCGCCGGCCCCCTCGGAGCTCTGCCCACGGCCGCTGCCGAGCCCAGAATGCTTAAGTGGCATCTTTTCTCTGTCTTTCAGCTTTTCGAAAACAAGAAGAATACCAAAAGCAGGAACCGGAAAGTCACCATTTATAGTTTCACAGGAAACCAGAGGAATCGCTGTAGCACCTTCAGGGTGAAGAGAAACCAGACCATCTACTGGCAGGAAGGCCTTCTGGTCACCTTTGACGGGGGCTACCTCAGGTGGAGCCTTCTGGGAGCCTCCCCCCCACCCCCGGCTGGTCGGCGTGCTGGGCCACTGTCCGGCCAGGACCCCTCGGGGTCCAGACCTCTGGCAAGCCCCACCTCCACCCCACCAAGGTCCCTGGAGGACCCCGTGTCCTCCCTCCCCTATGCTTGGCTTGAGGGACAAGCAGGTGGTGGCTGGAGGAAGGGGATGGAGGCATTGGGTGTGGAAAGGTGAGCGAGAAAATAGTGGTCGAGCTCAGAAGTGAGACCCCCCCGGCACTGCCACAGGTCACTGAAGAGGGACCTGGAGAGGCCCCGCAGGCACCCAGCCCTGCTCCCTCGTTCTGAGAGAAGTAGCCACGCCCTGGGTGGGGAGATGTTCGGACTCCACAGCGCCCCGTGGCCCCCTCGATCCCACTCCATAGACAAAATACCAAACTTAGCTCCCTTTTCCTTTCTTTTTTGGAGAGAGAGACATAAAGTCAGCTCAACAGACTGAATAAATGTTAAACATGGGAGATGGTTTATTCCAGGTTTACAACGGTTGGTTTCAAAATGTCTTTCAGCTCTGTGAGAAGAGAAGGAAAAAGGGGAAATGGACATTTTGGGGAGGGCCTGAACTGGGCCACTCTAGGTGCCCGGCGCCTCCCTATGTATCTTCACTCACCACTGCCAGTTAAGGGATGAGAAAACTGTGGTTCAGAGAGGTTAAAAACCACACCCAAGGGCCAGCGCCGAGACCCAGGACTCCAAGTCCTCGTGATGTTTGCATCCCCTGTTGGGGCTGGAGGAGGTGGGGGGCCAAGGAGAAGGCAGAGGCTGCACGCAAGGATGGAGACCCAGGCCACGGTGTCCTCTGGACGGCCCCACCAGGCCCAGGCCCCTTTGGGTTCCCAGGGCCTCCAGGCCACATCTCACGGGCTCCTTTTTACTTGTGGTTTGCAGCGTCGAGTCGTCCGATGTAAACTGGAAGAAGAAAAAGAGTGGCGGGATAAAGATCATCTGCCAGTCAGAAATGAGGGACTTCTCGGCCATGGCTTTTATCACCGATCATGTCAATTCCTTGATGGACCAGTGGTTTCCCGGTAAGAGAAGGTTCTGGAACCCAGCCCTTGTTTATGTCAGTATTTCTTTATAAATCAGGGTGGGGCTTCTCCTTTGGGGAAAAGAAATCCCACTAGGATTCAGCCCAGGGAAACCCAGTGGGGTCTTTTTTTTTTCCCGAGCCAAATTGTATACAGCGTTATTAAAGGTACTTTTCATGAACAGTCATGGAATTTCAGGTAGGGCATGGGCAGTCATTAACAGTAGACAACAATGTTCAAACTCCCGTCTTCAGCGGACTACCAAAATCAAAAAGCTATAAAAACAAATGAAGTCTTCATTTGAAGCTCTGAACAGGAAAAGTGTAGAGTGAGGGTTGACATTTCACATTTAGCATGCTGTCTGACAGCTTTTCATGAGCCAACACTGAGTTTCAGGAAATGACATGAAAATGGCAGAATTATCACTTTTAAGATTCACAACCCAAGAACTCAAGCACCCGCTGTTCTTTTGTGGGATTCCTTCTGGGGGCATCACTGGGAAGTCCTGATGACCTGACATTCTTGTAACTTGGGATGTGGTCAGGCCCCAACAGATTTAAGGAAATCAAGTCGATGCTGAAGGCTGAGAGGGAGAAGAGGACGTGAGGGTATAAAAACGAATTTTAGTTTTTCCATACCACAGGGTATTTGTACCAAGGTGACAAATGTGTGTCAATGTCAAGGAATCCAGTATCCTGGGAGTAAAGAGGAGGTCTCTCAAAACTAGAAGGGAAAGGGGTTTTTTCCCATATTAATCCAGCTTTGGAGACATTCTATTAGTGAGATTTGCTCCTTCCCAAAAAAAACAGCAATGAAGTGTTCTGTGTGTTAACAACATAGCTTAAAAGAAAAAGTAAAACAAAATTCTGTATTTGTATAGAACTTGATTAAAATAGTATTTCACAGTGTGCAATCACCTGGAGTGCACGTTATCAAAAAGGCACACACTTCGTTTGGCCTCTCCGTTTTCTGTGGGTTCCCATCCTTTCCTCTTTTCCCCTTTGGGTACCTTCCCTCCCTTCTTTGCAGGGGTGTTTGTAGGCTGGGGTTGTGGCTTCGGAGCAGCAGGTTTAGCAGATAACCCTGCAGATCTTCTCTGTGGTTCCCCTTTCACCTTGGCTTTATCTCCCTTAGCATCCCCTTCAGCCCTTCTCCTGGGCAGGTGGCCACGGCAGGGGGGGCGTAGGTGCTGGATGTGTGGACGCAGTGGACTTTGGTCAGTCCAGGGGTCGTTCTCGCCTCTGCTCACTGCTCCGCAGTGGGGTCTTAACAGCCCTGTCCACGAGTCCAGCTCTGAACAGGGGAGGGGTTGTGCCCTGGGGACAGATGGGGGCTCAGAATCCCCAGTGGAGGTGGGAGGACCTCGCCTCCAGTACCTGCTATGGATGAGATGAGATGATGCTTCATGGTTCAAGAAGATGCTCCAGATGAGCCTCTGAACTTGTTTCTTTATGCACTCAGGACAGGGCAGCTCACATTGGGGGGAGCCTGCAGATGGAGTCACCCACTGCGGGGGGAGGAGAGCCGCATCTGCTGAGGATGTCCAATTCCCTCCCTGCCTGACCCGACCCCCACCCCTGGGGCAGGCAGACCCCCTCAGCGCCCTTCTGGGACCCTTTTGATCCATTTCTTCATTGACAGTTATTCCCCCACTCCAGAACCCCCCTGAGCCCACTTCCTCAGCTCCGCGGGGCCCCACGTCCAAGAAGGGCATAAGAGGCAAAGTACTTAAGGCACAATGCAGGGTGCTCTCCAGGGACGCGTCCCCAAGGCTCGGCTTTATTACCGAGTCAGCTTGGAGTCCTCCAGGTATCGGCAGAAAGGGGACCTTAAGGTCAACAATTTTAGCAAAGAGCCCTCCAAGACCCAGGGTGTGAGTCGGGGGGCCCCTAGGCTCTTTTTTTTTCTTGAGAAATAGCCACACATGTACAGTCCAAACATATTATAAATCAGTGGCTCACAATATCATCACATAGCTGTGTATTCTTCATCACAATCATTTTTAGACATTTGCATCACTCCAGAAAGAGAAATTAAAAAAAAAAGAACCCATACATCCCGTACCCCTTACTCCTCCCTCTCATTGATCACAAGTATTTCAATCTACTTTATTTTTACCCTTTACCTCCCACTATTATTTATATTTTATCTTTTTTTGTTTAACTCATCTGCCCATTCCCTGAATAAAGGGAGCATCAGACACAAGGTTTTCACAATCATACAGTCACATTGTAAAAGCCAAATCGTTATGCAATCGTCTTCAAGAAACAAGGCTACTGGAACACAGCTCAACAGTTTCAGGTACTTTCCTCCAGCCACTCCAATACACCATACACTAAAAAAGGGTATCTCTATAATGCATAAGAATAACCCCCAAGATAACTTCTTGACCCTATTTGAAATCTCTCAGCCACTGAGACATTATTTTGTCTCATTTCTCTCTTCCCCCTTTTGGTCAAGAAGAGTTTCTCAATCCCATGATGCCAGGTCCCATGTTGCCAAGGAGATTTACACC
Source organism: Tamandua tetradactyla (assembly GCF_023851605.1). NCBI lineage: Eukaryota > Metazoa > Chordata > Mammalia > Pilosa > Myrmecophagidae > Tamandua > Tamandua tetradactyla. Next base: position 83,543,880 of record NC_135338.1, on the reverse strand, counting down.
CCTAGGAGTCATGTCCTGTGAAGGAAGGGAGGGCAGTGAGTTCACCTGCCAACCTGGCTTAGAGAGAGAGGCCCCTAGGCCCAGTCAACCAGTGGTTCCCCCACAGCAGGTGCTTAGAATGTGGCCCTGCCCTGGTTTGCCTGGTGAGCTCATCAGACAGGTGAGAAGAACTTGACCAGCAAGCCCAGACCTCTACCTGCCCCCATCCCAGCCAGACACCAGCCCCCAGGCGCGCACACCCATGGCCTCCACCAGCAGAACGATTCCAGCAGCCTGGGGTGCACATGCACCCAGGAAGCTCTAGGCATCCAGCTCCTACTTTGCACACCACAGACCTGGACTCGCCCTGAGGCACTGCCTGGCAAAAGTGTGTGGGACCGTGTGGCTTCTGCTCCACCGGAAGTCACATAAACGCCTGTTTTGTGCTTGATTCTTTGTATTCATTTCCTCACTTGCATTGCTCTTCTGGAAAGGATCGTAGTGAGTGCACACTTTCTGTTTCATGTGGTACAGATGTCTCCTTGCACGCTGGTGGTGGGTCGGGAACCTGGAGTTCAGTGGTTGAAGCACGGCATGGCTCAGACCCAGCCCGGCCCGGCTGGGCAGCAGAGGTCCCACCTCTGGCCAGCCCCCTCCTTTCCCCCACGGCCCTGTTCCGCCAGCCTGTGCAGGGTGCACACCATCCCAGGGTGGTCACCCCTGACCCCTTCCTGACCTCAACCTTCAGGATCAATAGTGGCTCTCCAAAAAGGAGCCCCAAGGGCCCTAGTTGAGGTTCAGCGTCTCCCACTTCGAGAAGGGCCCACGGCCGGGGGCTGCAGGGAGCTGGCTGGGGATGGGGGACCCACCTGCAGCCACCTTCACATGACTTGGGCCCCTGCTCTGTCCCCCTGTAGCCCTGACGGCCACGGAGAGCGACGGGACCCCACTCATGGAGCAGTACGTGCCCTGCCCAGTCTGCGAGACGTCCTGGGCCCAGCGCGCCGACCCGAGGGAGAGAGCAGAGGGCGTGCAGTACTTCGACATGGAAGATTGCGTCCTGACAGCCGTGGAGCGGGACTTCATCTCCTGCCCCCGACACCCGGACCTGCCCGTGCTCCTGCAGGAGCTGGTCCCAGAGCTGTTCATGACCGACTTCCCGGCCAGGTGAGTACCTCTGCCCTGCTTCCCGCCCGAGCACACAGCGCAGGCTGAGGGCCTGCAGCCCCCTGAGCAGCTGCCAAATGCTGCCCCCGGGAGGCCCCGCCAGGTCCCAGCTGGAGTGCACACCCCACGGTGTCCCCATCTCAGGGGTGGCGGCCCTTCCAGCCTCTGCTCCCCACCAAATCTGAGGGTGCCTTTCAGAGTTCCAGCCACAGCACCCCCAGAGGAACCCACGCTGCGATGGTTTTTAGCTTCTGGGTAGCACCCGATGCAGGGAGGTCATCCTGGACCCCCTGCACTTTCTTGGCCTCAGGTTAACTGCAGCTCCTCTCTGCCGAGCTGGCCCTGCCTCCCGAGTCCACCTCACAGCCGGCTGCTGAGAAGGAATAGAGAGTCAGCTCGCCCAGGCAGCTCGGCCAGGCAGGATGGGAAAGGTCCCTACAGCCCCATTTCCCTTTCCTGGAAAACGGTGACCCCCTAACTGCTTCTCCAGCACCGAGCATCTGGACCCTGTAGTCTTTTCCCAGCATTGATTCCACGTCTGCTAACCTTGAATAACTGGGGAGAGTTCAGAAGAAAATAGAAAACATTGTGTGGCCCCATCCAACAGGAAATGGTCATTAACCCACGTCCTCGATAAAACGTGGTATCTTCTTCAGTTGATGGAAACCAGAAAATATGATTTGTTCTCATTGGGTTAGTTTGATGCCAATGGGGCCCAGTTTTGGGGGGAGTGGTGAAGTCCTCTATTTCCCTTTTAAAGGGATGTTTTATCTGGTTTCTTTAAAGAAAATCAAATCCTTTTGTGTGTGTAAGAATATTTCTATTCTTATATATTAAGAATATATAAATTAAGTCTCCTCCTACCTCCAAAGAAGTAGCTTTGGGGTACTCTGTGGTATGGCAGAATTTGGGTTCCAAGGCAGGCTTCTCAGTCAGTCTGTTAAATTAAACAAATACCTCCCGCATTGAATAATTTTCCTCCATAGTTCTTTCCAATAGCCCCATCCTTGTCAGCGGAAGTGACAGTGAGGTGCTGCTCTTCTGCAGAAAGGACTGCTTCCTTTTATTCCTGACACGAGGCTGTGAGCTGGCAGGGCCACCGGCAGCGTTTTATATGTGTCTGAATCAGATTTTCTGGGGACGCCCGACTGGAGTCTTCATCCATTTGCTGAACCTCATTGCGTTTTATGTCTCATCTCAGAGACCCCATGTGAATCCAGCCTGTGGAATTTGCTGGCATCAAACTGAAAAACTGGATGGTTTTGTTCCCCATTGGTTTGGGTCTAATCTCGGATCACGGCGTGGGTCGTAACCTGAGTCACTTGGCAGGGAGTTGGGAAACCCCTGCATCGTCTGGGCAGATTGGACCCCAGCAGAGACCCTCTGAGCACTAGAACCCGGGCCCAACCATGGCCCACAAATTGCACATGTCCTCATCCCTCCCCCCAGGAGCTGAAGGAGGCCTGGCACCCACCAAGCCCGGCAAAACTTACAGTCCTGATGGAAAGCTCCAGAGGGATCCCCTGCGCTCTCACATGCCATCCCGGGGGCACCTAGGGTGACAGCAGGGGCAGTGTCACTTGCCTGGTGTGGGCTCCAGTTGAGTTGTGGAAAGTCTGCGCCGCTGCAGAGCCCCCTCCCGAAAAGTGCGGAAATCAGCTGCCTCTGCAGGGGGGCAGCGGTGGGGCCCAGAGGGCTCCAGTGGGGCAAAGGAGGACCTCAGCACAGCAGGGAGGACCGACAGGGCAGGCTTGCACTGCCTTTCCTTTCCTCCCTAGCCCCTTCCCTGCTCCCTCCCTCATCCTTCCTTCCTTCCCTTTTCTCTCCCTCCTTCTCTCCCTTTCTCCTCATCCCTCTTCCCTCCCTTCACCTTCTCCCTCTCTCTCCCCCTCCCCCCTCTCTTTGAGTTCTGTTTTGCCTTTTTGGCCTCCTGTTTCTGAAGAAAAAAGAGGAGTCTGAAAGAATTATAAGAACTTAAGTAATCAAGAATCTCGGGGGTTGGGGGACTGGAGGGTTTTCGCCTGGAAGCCCACAGAGGGCCTACAATGGCCTGGCTGCCCCTGGCCTCCAATTACCTCTCTGATTCCAGACACCCAAGCTGTCACCCTAGAGCCTCCAGGCCCACGGGGTCTGCAGAGAAGACCCAGGAGCTCCTGGCTGCATTTCCAAAAGTCAGTCTTATAAATCTCGCTTTTACCGAAGATTAAAATGTGCAGACTAGTGTCAAATTGATCTGGGGACACTGATCCCTGGGGCTGTTTATGTCCTTCTTTCCTGAATAAAAAGAAATAGAGAAACGACTGGTCTAGCAATAAATAAATGCATTTTCTGATGGACACTAGCTCTCGAAGCAGGGAATCTTTTAGAAGAAAGTATCCCAAGGGCCCTTTCCCTGCATCCCTTGCTTTTTGCAGCTTGCCCCTGTGCCCATCAGCTGCAGCATCGACGAGGCAGGGACCGTTAGGAACCCATTTGCAGGTGAGGAAACTGAGGCTTGGCAAGGCTGCAGAGCCTGACCCGTGGCTCCCACCAGTGGCTTGGGACCACGACTCCCCCAGGGGAGCGGACACCACCTCGATGAGGAAGCAAATGCCCAAGCACAGGCTCACACCTGCCTCTCTGGGCTGCTCCTGGGGGCGGGGGTCCGAGCTGACCCCAGGGGCTGTGTCTCCGGCAGGCTCTTCCTGGAGAACAGCAAGCTCGAGCACAGCGAGGACGAGGGCAGTGTCCTGGGCCAGGGCGGGAGCGGCACTGTCATCTACCGGGCGCGGTACCAGGGCACGCCCGTGGCCGTGAAGCGGTTCCACATCAAGAAGTTCAAGAACTTCGCCAACGCCCCAGCAGGTAAGCGAGGCCAGCCCTGCCCTCCTTTGCGCCTGCAGGTTGTGGGACACCAGCCGCGGAGGGGCCTGTGGGAAGATGGACGTGACTTCGTTGTGTGTCTTGGGAGGAGGTGGCTTTGGTACCTGGCTGTTTGAGTCTGCTAAAGCTGGCAAAACGCAATATTCCAGAAATGGGTTGGCTTTCACAAGGGGGATTTATTAACCTCCAAGCCTACATACAGCTCTTAGGCTGCAAAAATGTCCCAATCAAGGCATCAGCAGGCGGTTTCTGGACTCCCCTGTCACATGTCGAGGCCCATGGCAGCGTCTGCTGGGCCCTTCTCCCCTGGGTTTTGTGGCTTCTAGCTTTTGACCTCTCCATCAGAGCGGTGATTTGCCTTCTGAGCTTCTGCATCTTTTTCTTTCTGAACTCCTCTGGCTTTTCTCTCCCTGCTTCTCCGGAACTTTTTTTCCTGTGTCTTCTTTCTGTCCTTTATTTTGATAGAGGATTCCAGTAAGAGGACTCAGACCCTCCTCAAAGGAGGTGGGACATACCTTCATGAAAGTTAAGCTTCTACTCACTGAAGGTTCCTTAGTCTGGGTCTGCACCCACGAAATCAGCTTTAAGAACACTGGGCGCCCTGCAGCTGCAGCCACTCCAGTGCAGGCGCACCTTAAACCCAATACACCGACGCCTTGACATTTAAGCCCCAGGCCGTGCCCGGGCCCCTGCGACCCCGTGAAGCCCTCCCTCGGGCACCCACGGCCGCGCCCTCTCCCCCGGCAGACACTATGCTGCGGCACCTGCGGGCCACAGACGCCATGAAGAACTTCTCGGAGTTCCGGCAGGAGGCCAGCATGCTGCACGCCCTGCAGCACCCCTGCATCGTGTCCCTCATTGGCATCAGCATCCACCCGCTCTGCTTCGCCCTCGAGCTGGCCCCACTCGGCAGCCTCAACACCGTCCTCTCCGAGAATGCCAAAGGTACCGGCCGCGCCGAGGGCATCTGGCCCCATCCAGCTCCCGGGAGGCCCAAGAGACCCCCGAGCAGAGGCCACGGTGGGCAGGGCAGGCCCCGGAATCCATGCACCCAGGTGGACCCTCTTCCCTGGCCCAGCTGTTCCCGGAGTGGGTTTAGGGCCACAGGGTCTCAGCCAGCCGGGCTTCCCGGGGCCTGCAGAAAGGGGCCTGGCCACCCACTCCCCGGGGTGGCAAGGATGGCGCTGCTGTCACCTTGGAATCAGAGGTCCAGCCTCCAACGCCTGGTTCTCTACCATAATCCAGAAACTGAGCTTCAGATGGGGCAGCCCTGGGAAGCCCACTCCTTAATCTTCTGCACCACAGGCATGCACCCTTGCTGAAGTTCCCCCCTGCCCCCAGCATCAGTTTCTATCAAATTCTGGGCAACAACACATGCAACCCCTGATACACCAACTGCCTTGGCATTTAAAGTCCAGGCTATGCCCAGCCTTCTGTGTTAAAATTATTCACCCTGAGACTTGGGTAACTAAACTCCAAAGAACTGGCAGAGGAAGGGAGATGGCTAGCTGTGTTTTGACTCAGGAAAAAGAAATGCTATTTAAATCAATCGTTTTTCTATCTGATGTAGATTGACTGACTGAGGACAAGGGATAGATACATCCAAATGTGTTAAAATTGCGACTGAGAGGAGAAATTTAAATTACTTAAAAGAATGAAAAAAATTCATGTTGGCCTGATAGCGATGATAAAATTGCCCTCATGTAAAAATTTAAAGAAATATAGCATCCCCTAAGAGTATCCGTCAGTTACTAGTTAAATGAATGACATCACCTAGTATGTGACAAACAGGACTCAAGCCTCTGATGTTTTGTATTTTCGCTGGAAAAAATACTTATTTTGAGATGGCAGTTGGGTTTGGAGAAACCTTTAAAATGCAAAGTGTTTTCAACCATGCCTTGGTGTTTTACTTAGATGTAAAAGAAAATAGCCCCTTGGTAAAATTTAAATATATTTTATGGAAAAGTCATGTTTTAAAAAATCAGTCATCTTTCCCTCAATGAAAAAGCATTTCTTTTTTTTTTTTAATGAGGTTGATAATAGGACAATCTTTGTCTGAGATGAATCTAGGAATTGTGATCCTTAGTCTGAGATGAATCTAGGAATTGCACCAGAAATTCCCGGAATGAGACCCCATAAATGAAGCTATATGGACAGGCCTCTTTATCCTAAAAAAACATTGCACTTAAGGAAATCATTCTCTCCTTCTTCTGGCATCCATCACCAAAGAATATTGAGAGCATGTCAGTATCAGAGAGAGTATTTGGGGAGGAAGAAAGGGAGACAATTTCTATAATGACAATTTAATGGGTATTTTTGCTTTTTGTTTCTTTGCTCGCAAAGATTCTTCCTTTATGCCCCTGGGACACATGCTCACCCAAAAAATAGCCTACCAGATTGCCTCTGGCCTGGCCTACCTACACAAGAAGAACATCATATTCTGCGACTTGAAGTCGGACAACATTCTGGTCTGGTGCCTCGATGTCACCGAACATGTCAACATCAAGCTCTCTGATTATGGGATCTCCCGGCAGTCGTTCCATGAGGGCGCACTGGGTGTGGAGGGCACGCCCGGCTACCAGGCCCCTGAGATCAGGCCTCGCATTGTGTATGACGAGAAGGTACCTGCCTTGGCCCCACTGCCGGGCCCACCCAACCCGGCCCCATGCCACAGGGGGCCCTGCCCAGGCTAAGCCAGCCAGAAGGCACCTGCTGCTTCAGAGCCCAGCATTCCCCTAGTACCCCTTCCTGTCTCACCTTGTCTGGCGAGGAGCCTCTATCTGTGTAGTAGGGGACAGTGTTGGCTTCGCCTTAGCTTCGGGAGCAGTTATCTAGCCTCAGGATGCTCAAACCTCCATCCAGAGACATGGTACAGGCTAGAAACACGGTGGACAAAGAGTTCAGGATATCACAGGCTCTGGATTTGAGTGCCAAGTTGACGTTTAAATGTGCAAAATGGAAAGAGAAAACCAGCCCCACAGGGTGGTCATGAGACACCTAGCAGAGGTTGCAGAGATTTCTGGGCCAGGTTAAGGTTTTGGGGCCATAGGTGCTGATCGCAAGGTTCTGGGCAAATCCAATGCCAGAAATGGCCGAGGCAGCATTGCCCAATCCAGGAGAAGAGATTGAATTCTGGCAGGGCAAGCGAGGACCCCTTGGCAGTCACATGGCCAACCTCAGCTTGAGATGATGGCTGAATATCTTCCTCCTCAATACTTGTTTGGGGAGATGCAGACACACAGACAACTTGAAATCATCTTAGAATGTGTTGCATTTAGTGCCAGCCCTTGTTCATTTATTACCTAGTATTGAAACTCCTTTTGTTTATAATTTCTTGTGATTTGGTAATTTGCAGATGGGTCACTGACCAATTGCTTTAAGAAGGGCATACACATATGCCAGTTAGCTGGGTACCTGTGGCTGTGGCCCAAGATAGAAAAAACAAACCAGAGCAACAAAAATAAGGACTTCTTAGTAACAGGTGACTTAGACAAAGCACCTTGAGTTTACCTTGAAACTAAGATTATAATACGAACCTTCACACTGAAAATCCTCATCTCTATCTTAGTCATTCTCCTGCTACAAAGTTATTTCTTGACCATGACATGGGCCTGTATAATTCTTTCCTTGCTGGACCTTTTTATGACATTAAAATTGGAGAGAACAACATGTTTTGATCCAGGAGACACTCCCCTTTTTTATGTTTTGCATGCACAACTCTCCTAGTACTGAGAGTGTTAAACCAAATGTCCTTGTTTTCCTGCCTTATCTGATACTCAAGGGTAGGGTCATGGCATTCTTGGAGCCTTTACTCAGTACCAGACAGTTAGCAAGTTCTCAATGAGTGTTTATTGGATGGTTGGATGGATGGATGGATGGATGGATGGGTGGGTGGGTGGGTGGATGGTTGGGTGGGTGGATAGATGGATGGATGGATTGGTAGGTGAGAGATAGATGAATGGATAGATGAATGGATGGACAGACAGACAGAAGGATAGGTAATCAAATGATCAGATGATTGACAGATGGAACTGGGTGGTTGCATTAATAGGTTAATTGATAATGGTCTCCCTTTGGGCAAGGGCCAATGTCTTCCCTGTCTAATTGTGTCTCCCTGTTCTCTCCACATCAGGGCCAGCTTGTAAAAGCCACTGGGCCTTGGCAGGGAACCTGATTCCGCTTACCTCTCTGCCCAGGTAGACATGTTCTCCTACGGAATGGTGCTCTATGAGTTGCTATCAGGACAAAGGCCTGCACTGGGCCACCACCAGCTTCAGATTGTCAAGAAACTGTCCAAGGGCATCCGCCCAGTGCTGGGACAGCCAGAGGAAGTGAAGTTCCATCGGCTGCAGGCACTCATGATGGAGTGCTGGGACACCAAGCCTGAGAAGGTAACTTCGGAGCCAAGTCTGGCGAGCAGGGCCTTCCTCCACTGGCATTTGGGTGATAGGTTTCCAGCTGGCAGCCCACTCACCATTACTAAGGGACTGGAAAAATTGCAGGTGCCCCTTCCCTGTTCACCGCCCCTAGAGAGAGAGTTTTTACTGCTCTTAAATTATCCGGTCTCATTTTCTTTATGTGCATGACACACTCAAGAAAAAAATTTCTGTGTAATGTCATCATGCGAACAAACAAAATATTATACCAGCCCCTTCTATAACAACATAGACCCCATGCCAGAGCACAGAGAATACGAGTATCTCTTTTGTAAGGAATGAGGGGAAGTGCTTGGTCATGAGAAGCAGGGGGTTATATTGCAGTTTCCCTGGATAAGGCCAACATTTTCAAGGCTAAAACTCACTTATGAAATTTGTAGGCACTAGTTTAGAGTATTGGGAGTAAATGAGGTCACAGGAGAGGTGGTATATCCTCAGGTGTGGTTGTTGGCCTGGAAGCATTAGGCTAACCTGACCAGCTAAACGTTAAATCGCCATGGCCAGTGAAAGCTGGAAGGGGTGGCTGCTGCCGTCTGCAGTCCTTTTAGTCCCTCATTTTGGTACAGTCTTAAGTGATTTGGGTATGAGCACCCCTTGCTCACCTCTTGGTGACCCCTCTTCTCTCAGCGACCCCTGGCTGTGTCCGTGGTGAGCCAGATGAAGGACCCCAGCTTCGCTACCTTCATGTACATGCTACCATGCGGGAAGCAGACATCCTTCTTCTCATCCCAGGGCCAAGAATACACTGTGGTGTTTTGGGAAGGCAAAGAGGAGTCCAGGTAATCTCCTATGCACCACAGTGTCCTACATGTGTTTCCAAGGGAGAAGTGACCCTAGCACTTGGCAGCACAGGGTCAGCAATGGCCTGGAGGAGAGTAGTTTCCATGGATGGTGGGGTGGAAACCACATTGCATCTATACGTCTAGATCATCCTGGTGGAGATTTGTGATTAAGAAGAGGGTGAAATCTGCTGGCAGTCCAGGAAGGGTTTCGTTTTAAGATGGAAGCTATTTGCAACTTGAGTGGAGATGGGGATTTAGAGGGATTCCTTCTAAATGCCTCTTTTTTCTTAGTGGAGAGGAAGGAAGGATGAGTGTGGGGAGGAGGTATTGGATATTTGAGGAGAAAAGAGAAGGCATGAAACAGGATTCAAGGCATGGAAAAGTTCAACGTGATTGCAGGTACACTGAGCCCCACTTGAGGTTAGAGGCCATGCATTTGCAATGAGACCAGTGAATCACGTTCCACTAGCCCAGATGGTGGGATAGGCAGTGAGGTTGGTTTTGCCCAGAGGGAGATAGAGGGACAGGAGTTAGGGCATTTTCAAGGGAGTGATCATAGAGATGGACCATAGAACCTAAGTGAGGCCATAAAATGGATGAAAGAGAAACAATGGAAAGTATCCAAAGCTCTTGGGTCTTGGCATAGTATAAACAATATTTGGAGCCTGCCATGCCGGAGGACCTGGGTTTGATTCCCGGTGCCTGCCCATGTAAAATGTTCTAGTTTGCTAGCTGCCAGAATGCAATATACCAGAAACGGAATGGCTTTTAAAAAGGGGGAATTTAATGAGTTGCTGGTTTACAGTTCTAAGGCCGAGAAAATGTCCCAATTAAAAACAAGTCTAAAGAAATGTCCAATCAAAGGTATCCAGGGAAAGATACCTTGGTTCAAGAAGGCCAATGAAGTTAGGGTCTCTCTCTCAAGTGAAAAGGCACATGGAGAACACAGTCAGGGCTTCTCTTTCAGCTGGAAGGGCACATGGTGAACACGGCGTCATCTGCTAGCTTACTCTCCTGGCTTCCTGTTTCATGAAGCTCCCCGGGAGGCGTTTTCCTTCTTCTTCTCCAAAGGTTGCTGGCTCGTGGACTCTCTGCATCTCATGGCTACATCGTTCTGCTCTTTCTGAATCTCTTTCTCCAAAATGTTTCCTCTTTTATAGGACTTCAGAAACTAATCAAGACCCACCCAAATGGGTGGAGACATGTCGTCCCTTAATCCAGTTTAACAACCATTCTTGACTAAATCACATCAACCAGGGAGATGATCTCATTACAGTTTCAAACATATGGTATTGAATAGAGATTATTCTACCTTAATGAAATGGGATTTATATTAAAACATGGCTTTTCTTAGGGGGCATATATCCTTTCAAACCAGCACATAAAAAAAAAAAATGTTTGGAGTTGTGGTACTCGGTGAAGGAAGCTGAAAAAGTAGGAGGTTGTGGTCAAACAATCGAGTGACTGACTCAGAGATTGTGAAGGAGTGCAGCTATTAGTAAACGCAAGATTGGGGATGTGATCGTGAGGGCAGGAAAGAGAAGGAGGTTGCAGGACCACGAGCTGGGAGTTTGAGAGGCAGTGCCTAAGCCAATGAAATACCCAAGAACTGTCGTGTAATGGGAGACCCTTGAGTCTGGGCCATGAGGCGTCTTTCCCACCTGCCCACTGGGATATCCCCCGAGGCTGGAGGTACAGGTCATGCCCCAGTAAGCATAGGGGCAAACATTTGCAGGTGGTAAAACCAGGTAAGGCTTAGAGAAGGTGATGCTAGAGCCACGCTAGGTCAGTCTTAGTGAGGTTTGCATCAAATTTTTATGGGACTGATGGCTCTGACATAGGACATGCTCCAGGAAACGGTGCCCTTAAGAAATAAACCTTTCTAAGTCACAGCAATGGATTCTGTTCCTTATGGGATAGGGGCTAAGAACAAAAAGCAAAGCCAAAAAATGTATATTATATATATTATAAATATATATTAATTATATATTATAAATTAATATATTTTGCATTGTTTTCAGTAATTTTATTGTTAGTGATAGTGTCATTTTCAGACATTGTTTCTGTTCATGTGGTTGATAAATACTTATGCTAGTATTTTGAAAACCATAATTTTCATCATGGCGAAAGGGAAAACAGATATAAGATAGGTAAGTTAAAATTCTGTCATTCTGAATTTAAATTGGATGAACCCATGATGTATTTTGCTTTTAAGAAAAATAAACTCATGTAACTTAGCTCTACACGTTGGAACAACCTAGAAACAACCACCAACCAAGATAAAGGATTCTTGGAAATCAATGCAAAAAAAAAAATCCAAAATCCTACTAGTAAAACAGTCAGGGAACATGCAAATTCTTTAGAAAAGATAAACAGAGAACAATAAACTTTTTTTTTTCATTTTTCAAACCGTTTGAAATTTTAATCAAGCCTGTTTAACCTCATTAGTAAATTAGATATAAAAATGTATATAACATTGACTTTTGATCCTATTCGAATGGAGAGACAAGCATCACTAGATTTCTTTGTAAAGAAAAATCACATCTCTTCTGATTGTAGCAGTCAGTGGTAAACCAAGGGATAATCATGGTTCCAAAGAAATGAGGGCCAAAAGAGGTCTTTGTAATTTTACTAATAAGTATGATTCCTTATATATTGGGCATGAGTTTTGTAACCATAATTGATGGTGAAGTGTTAATAAACAAAGTTGTTATTTGTGGGAAATACTCACTGATGAAAGCAATGGGACCATAAAAACATAAGGGCATTTACTAAAAAAAAAAAAGTTCAAAACCAAAATAAAGTCTGCAAAGAAAGAATATGGAATTAAAAGCCAATAAAAGCACTTGTTTAATGTTTCAAATATTAGTGCTTTGCAGATTTCTTGTGAAGTCTTACCTCAGACTGCCAGAACTAAAAAAACATACACTATGGCTAGGGACACTAGTAAAAGAAAGATTCCATCAAACATGTTTGTTTGGGAATTTTTGTTGAATTTGTAGCAATGACGCCAAGAACCACTTTAATAAACATATTTTTAACATTTGAACTTATTAATAATCAAAGAAATGCACATTCAGCCTGCAACTGGCCTTTTATTTATTTATTTTTTTTTTTTGTCTATCTTCCTGGCACAGTTTTTTTTTTAAGATAATACTGGGTTGCTGAGAATATGTTACACTCACTGGTGAGTGTGTAAATTTGCACATCCATCGGCAAAACAGTTTGTTCCTCCGGATCGAGAGCCTTAAAGATGCTGACCCTCTCTGGCTCAGTAGCTCCACATCTAGGAATCTGAACTAAGAAAATCCCAGGGTGCTCACAGATAGTTCTAGAAGGGCCGCGGCTCTGTCAGCTTGGTAACGTGTAACTTTTCAGTTGTGCAGACTCACACAGCTATCTATGATGATTTGTTCAGAGTAAAGAAAGCTCCTCTCCTGAGGGAAGGAAGAGGCCTCTCTCTGGCCCCTGTGAGGATTTTTAAAAAGCTTACCAGCAAGGGTGCACTGGTGGTTCAGCGGTAGAATGCTCGCCTGCCATGGGGAGACCTGAGTTTGATTCCCGGTCCATGCATCACCACCACCCCCCCCCACCAGCACCCCAAATAAGAAGCTTGCCAGCAGCCTTGAAGGAAGACTCATTGATATGATAATTCTGTCCCAAAGCAGAAGCGAAATGATACTGGGGGGTAAGGTGACGGGGTCCTCAACATTTTATGTGTGACATTCTATTCATTAGGGAAGAGAAGGAGAAATGGAAGAAGGAAGAACAGATAAACAGGATAGAAATATGACAAAATTCTGATTGGACGGTGAAAGGGCATATTATCCTTTATGCTGTTCTGTATTTTCATAATTTTTCAAAGTAAAATTTAAAGCTACTTAGAATATCCTAATTTAATTTTTTAAATGCATTGAAAAAAGTAGGAAAATGTAACTGAAAAAGTTTTCTGTGCTGTTCCATTCCCCTTCACTTCTTTCCATCATCTGCAAATTGTGTTAGCTGTCAATAATGACAAAGGTTTCCAAAATTCGATGGTGGGAAAAAATTATAATTGAACACTCCTATCCACAGCTTGACTTATTTTCTTAGGTGGAGGAAAAGACCTGTGCGATTTGGGGTAAATAACTTACTCCCCTCCCCACACACACACCAGCTGTGGTGGGCACAATTCACAGCACATGGAGAGCAGTGGCGGGGTGGGGGGCAGTGAAGCTGGAGCGGGCATCCGTGGCCCCGTGTCATGCCTGGTGAACCACTTCCAGCAAGGGCAGCTTCTCCACAGCTCTTTGGAGGTCCTGTTTGAAGGTCCCCCACCATTCTCTGAAGTCTACCAGCTTTCCCATTAGCCTTGGCTCTTTCCTTCTAGCAAAGGGTTCCCACATTCCTAGGGTGGGAAGGGGTGGGTGGGCCAGGATATGGTCTGGGGGATGGGAAGCGAATGGCCCTGGCACAGGTGACAGACAGACTCCCGGTCCCCTGCTTCAGGATGGGGCAGTTCTTGGTACCCTCAAAGGTGGCAGAAAGAGGCGATTCTTCCTTCCATCGGGAGTGATTTTTCCCTGCCTGCAAATGTCCGAGCACTGCCAGACACACAGAACCTGGCTGGGCCCCAGGGCCCCGAGGGTCCTGGGCTCCAGGGTTGGGGGTGAGGCAGGCCACCTGCTGCAAGGGAAGGAGGGAAGCCAGGTGGCCTCCGGCCACACAAACTGCCTGCACCGCTGTTGCATTTGCAGAAACTACACGGTGGTGAACACGGAGAAGGGCCTTCTGGAAGTTCAGAGAATGAGCTGTGCGGGGATGAGGCTGAGCTGCCAGATCAAGGTTCAGAGCTCGCTGTGGACAGCAACCGAGGTAACCATCAGTGTGGGGCTCAGGGGGGCTGGGGGATGGGCAGGGGAGAGTACCTGGGAGCAGGGGTCCCATGGGGAGAAAATACAGGATGCCCAAGTAAACCTGAGTTCAAATAAACAATGCATAAACAAGGAATACAGTTTTAGCATCCCCCAGCCTAGCTCATTTCCTGTGAGACACCTCCCGCCCCGCCCCCAACCCACACACCCAGAGGGAGGCCGTCGGCTTCCATGTATCAACATGGAAGCAGCTGCACACCACCCAGCTCACCCCGGGATGGGGGACCCAGTACCCTAACCCTCGGGTCTGGAATCTCAGCTGGGAAGAAAAGCCCAGGAGGTTGGCGAAGTGACTGGATTTGCAGCGATACTGCCAGATCTAAATGATGCAAATCCCCTCAATACTGAGGCCCTTGGTGCCTTCAGATCAGGGAAATCACAGAAGGGCCAAGGGGGCTGTCTTCCGAGAACCCCGAGAGGAATGCAGGGAAACCAATGCCAGAAGCTGCTGGCATGGGGGTTGGTTTGGTTTTTTTTTCACATGGGCAGGCACGGGGGATCGAACCCGGGTCCTCTGGCATGGCAGGCAAGCATTCTTGCCTGCTGAGCCACCGTGGCCTGCCCTGGCATGGGGTTTGAACCGGTGCGCCCTTGCTGGACAGCAGTTCGGAAGTTTGGTTCGGGTATGCCACAGAAAGCTCTGCGGCCGCTTGTACCCCTTGCACTTCGGTCATTTCTGTTTTAAGAACTTACTCTAAGGAGAGAACCAGCATGCGCACACGCACATCTGTGAGAATGTTCATTCTAGAATAATTTACAGTAATGAAAATATGGAAAGACTAAACATCTAACAACAGGAGATTAGACAATTAATCTAATTGCCCTTCAGTGTTCATTGAAGGGCAGATAATCAAGAGGTGCTAGAAAGTGGTTCTCTTGTGAAATATGTAAGGCTACAGGGCTCTCCCTACTCTGAACCATTACATGAAGAGAAGAACACAAACAGCATCAGAGGTGGTCTCGCTGTTATCTATAATACACACATACATACACAGAAACTTCTGGAAGGGAATTCCCCAAAACCCCAATAACAGTTTATTCTAATGGATTATAGGCGACTTCAATTTTCTTCTTGAGATTAGTCTGTATTTCTCAAATGTTCTGCAAAGAACAGAAATATCGATATAAACCTCAAACAGGTTACCTTGTGTGTATGTGACTGTTCCTTTTTTCTTCAATTTAATATTTTTTTAATTGTGAAAAATAACATATATACAAAAAAGCAGTAAATTTCAAAGCACACCACATGAGTTGTAGAACAGATTTCAGAGTTTGGTATGGATTGCAAGTCCACAATTTTAGGTTTTTCCTTCTAGCTGCTCCAAGACACTGGAGACCAAATGAAATATCAATATAATGATTCAGCAGTCATACTCATTTGTTAAATCCTATCTCCTCTGTTATAACTCCACCTTCTCCTTTGATCTTTCTCCCACTCTTCAGGGGTATTTGGGCTATGCCCATTCTAACTTTTTCATGTCGGAAGGGGTTGTCAATAATATGGAATAGGGGGATGGAACTAGCTGATGTTCTGGAGAGGCTAGCCCTCTGCAATTCAGGACTAACCTGGTCCAGCGACCCATCTGGAGGTTGTAGGTCACTGGAAAATAATTATACTGCATGGAACCTTTGTAGAATCCCAGATAAAGGCTTAGGTGTTCTTTAGAGTTGGTGGGAATGGTTTTGGTTGAGATTTGGCAAACTATGGTAAATAGTAAAATCTAGTTGAGGCTTTCATAAGAGTAGCCTCCAGAGTAGCCTCTCAACTCTATTTGATCTCTCCCAGCCACTAATACGTTATCTGTTACAATTCTTTTCCCGCTTTTGGTCAGGAAGGCATTGTCAATCCCACAGTGCCAGGCTCAACCCTGGGAGTCTGTCAGACCCCACGTTGCCAGGGGGACTCTCAGCCCTAGGTGTCATGTCCCACATTGGGGGGTGGGGAGGTAACAGAAAACAGGTTACCTTTTAAGGCGCAGGAGGGATTGCCCAGGCTGGGTATGCTGTGCCACCCCTATCCCCACCCCAGGCAAGGCCGCAGCTCTTCCAGACCAGCTCTCACGGTGGCCTCATGTATGTCCACAGGATCAGAAAATCTACATCTACAGCCTCAAAGGCATGTGCCCCTTAAACACGCCTCAGAGGGCCCTGGACACCCCGGCCATCGTCACCTGCTTCCTGGCAGTTCCTATCATTAAAAAGGTGAGGGGGGCGGGGGGCAGGTCTGGTGTGACTCCAGCCCAGAGCAACCTACAGCTGTTGGGGTTGGAGGGAGGGAGGGGACCCAACCCAGCCCCATGCTCTTGGGCCACCAAGTCCAGGTCGAAGGCGTCCTGAGAAAGCAGGAAAGAAAATTCACAGCAGCCCTGATAAAACCAAAGGATAAGTGTCCCCTTGCTGTCCAAATGCAAACGGCAGAGCCTGCCCCCACACCCCTCCCCGCCCCCAGCTACGGTGAAATGGTCTGCCAAAGGTACAAGCGTGCCATACAAACACATCGCCTCTTCCCCCTGTGACACTGGTGGCCACCCCGGTCCTGTTTCCTGGTCTCTGCCTCATCTCTAGGGCTCACAAGAAATCCCATACCCCAGCTTCTTGTGTCCAGCAGGGCACCCCCAGACTCCTCTCCTCCACCATCCCACGGGGCCCTAAGTCTCATCCTCCACCCCCATCGTCCTCTGCCAGGGGCAGCCCTCCTCTCTCACCTCCTTCCCACAATAACTGCTCTCAGATCTCAAGACCGGCTGTAGTGAGCCCATCTCTGGGGTGCCCCAGTCCCCCAGCCGCTGGGACATCGTCCCCTGCCCCAGACTCCCCCCACCCTCTCTCCCTCTCCCATGCGCAGGCTCTGACCATGCTCTGCTTGCTCTGACTGCGAGGAAGTGCCAGCTTTGCAGCATGCAAGCTCCTTAGGCACCGTAAATGCTCTAGGAGTGCTTATTGGATGGATGGATGGATGGATGGATGCATGGAAGGATGAATGGATGCATAGGTGACTATTCCTGGGCTCTGAGAATTCCACCTAAAGAAATACGGCACTGCTTTGTCAGAACACTCTGACCATCATCCTCCTGTTTGAGTCTTTTCCATCTGTAAAATGGGAATAATAAGGGATTGTGGGAAGGACTTCAAGGCTGGGCGGGCCCAAAGCTCTGGCTCTGGCACTTGCCCAGAGCAAGCACTCGGTAAATGGGAACATTGCTATTTTTGCTACCTGACAGTAGTGAAATATATGTGCTCTTCTCTCCACCCAGTAAAAAAAAATAAAATCAAGTATGAAGTTAACCTTAGAGTCCTTTCTGTCCATGGCCCCACTCTGGACCCGGCCTGCCCTAGAGCACATGAGAACACTACACAAAGCCTTATTTCAGGCCCCTGCTGGCCAGGCCCGGGCACCCCCTCCCACACCACCAGAGGAAATAAAGCGGGCTCTGTGCAGAGCCTACCTGCGCAGGGTCCCTGCCCGCCACCACCCCCGGCAGCTCCCTGCCTGCTCGCACGCACACACGCACACATGCATGCATGCACACTCACACCCAGCCCTGCCGGGGCCCGGGCCGGCTGCTCTAGATAGAGACTCTGCTCCTGTTTGCCTCGACTGATGGCTTTCGTGAATATCCCAAAGACAGAGCTCGACAAAGCTCCTTAGTGCTTACTGATCTTGCTGTGAGCTCGAGGCTGGGGTTCTGCCTTCTCCCGGACAGTCTGATATCCCCAAGTACCCCCATCTCCCAACAGCAGGGCTCTCTGTCTTTCACCTGTGCGAGGCCTGGCTCCCTGCCCGCACCCTGGCTCCTCTTTTGTTCTTCCGAGCCCTTCCCTACCCTACGCCGATTCGGCTCGGCCATCTAACTTGTGTTCCCAGTGAGCTCCACGCAGCGGCTCTGAGGAGTGCCTGGGATGAGGCTGAACCTTCAGCCCTGTCCTGGCTCCTTTGGCCCCTGCCCTCTGACCTCTGGGGGCTGGAGGGACATCATGTCAGCTGGGGGTGTGGGGAGACCTCAAGGACCTCATCCGTCCCTGCTGGTCGGCAGGTATTTCAGTGTAGATGCAGTAACACCGGGAGCACAACATATCCTGCGTTCGAAGTGCTGACATGTGTCTTATTTAAGACACAAGAATTAAATGCTCAGCAAACACGTGCCTTCTACTAGCTGCAGAGAACCACGTGGCCTTCCGGGGTCTCGGCGATGAATAAGACTCCATCCCTTCCCGGGCCAGGACTCGGGTGGGTGAGCCGCCACGGTACTCATGCCCGGTGCCACAGCTGGGGTTTTCCGTGGCGGGGTCCCTTCCTGCTGGGAGCTGTTCAGGGTCTGGTCTGTGCCCCCTCGAGGGGGGGGGGTGCACATCCAGACATTCCTGCTGGCAGCCCCTCATCTTTAAAAGCCTTTCTCTGGAATGTGGTGGTGGGCACACATCCTTTCCCTGTCCGTGACTGGCAAATATTTCCTCCGTGTCCATTTTTTTTCTTTTGTGATTTATGCCTTTTGTGTTTTCTCCAGGAAATATTTGCTTACACCAAGGTCTTGGACAGCTTCTTATAGTTTGTTCTTCTGGAAGCTTCATGCCTTTAGCTTTTAGTTTTAGGCCTGTAATTCAGGTCAAATTAATTTTTGATGTGAAGCATGGGGTCAAGGCCCATTTTCCTAATATATTTATCCAGTTGAGCTGGTCTTTTTCCGGAAAAGGCTTTCCCTTACGCCATTGAATTTCCCTGGCTCCTTTATCAGAATTCAGCTGCCCACCTGCGTGTGACTTTACTCCAGGACTCTATTCTCTGCCACTAACTTGCATGCCGAGCCTGTGCCAGCACTGATGGTACTAATTGTCATGACCATAGAGTAAACCTGAACCCAGGCAGTTGGTGGAAAGAGCCTGGCGGCAGCTCGGGATAAACATGGAAATGTGTCTCGAGCCTGCTGCTTCTCCCCTGGAATGCGCCATGGGAGAGGGCTCACGCTTCCCTGCCTCTTCCTGCAGAATTCCTACCTGGTGCTGGCGGGCCTGGCCGACGGTCTGGTGGCTGCGTTCCCGGTGATACGCGGTGCCCCGGACGAGGGCTGTGCCTACCTGTGCTCACACACAGCCAACAGGGTGAAGTTCAGCATCCCCGACGACGACGCGCGGCAGAACCCCTACCCCGTGCGGGCTATGGAGGTGGCCAACAGCGGCTCCGAGGTCTGGTACGGCAATGGGCCGGGCCTCCTGGTCATCGACTGCTCGGCCCTGAAGATCAGCCGGCGGCTGGAGCCCTACTCGGCCCCGTCCATGGTCACATCCATCGCCTGCAGCTCCGAGTGCCGGGGGGAGGAAGTGGTCTGGTGCCTGGACGACAGGGCCAACTCCTTGGCCATGTACCACGCGACCACCTACCAGCTGTGCGCCCGCTACTTCTGCGGCGACCCCAGCCCCCTCAGGGACGTGTTTCCTGTGCGCCCATTGGATTCTGAGCCCCTGGGCGGCTTCACCGCCGGCCTGAAGGAGCCCACGGCGGACGGCATCGCGGATGTAAGCATCATGTACAGCGAAGAGCTGGGCACGCAGATCCTCACCCACCAGGACTCGCTGACCGACTACTGCTCCATGTCCTCCTACTCTTCGTCCCCGCCCTGCCAGCCCGCCGGGTCCCCAGCCAGCTGTTGCAGCGTGCCCTTCTCCATGGACGGCGAGGACCAGCTCAGCGTTTGCTCCGACCAGCAGGGACACGACCTGGCTCCCATGGATGGGGACGCCTTCAGCCAGCACCTGCAGGCTGTGAAAATCCTGCCTGTGAAAGACGTCATTTGGGTACCCAGGTACGTGTCACAGGGACGGTGCAGATGGGCAGGGGGGCCTGTGTGTGCTGGCGGTAGGGGTCAGAAGAGGGAACCCTAGGACATCCTTAAAGATAATGCCAAACTCCATCAAGAGTGGTTCTCCTGCGAGCGTGTCCCCCCACCACCACCTACCCACCCACCCCCATTCTTGGCATCTGGGGCCATCTGTTCTGCAAATGTAATAATAGCCGCACGAAAGCTCATCTGCCCAGTGGAGCGCCAGAGGCACGACAAAATGAGAAGGGGCCCACGGTCCACTGAGAGAGGGGCCACGGCCCACTGTGATTAAGTTTCCTACTGGGAAAGTTTCTCTCGGCCACAGCTTTTCTGTGCCCTCTCGGTAATGTAATCCACCAGCAGAGACGGCCCCTTGGCAACCCTGCTTTTCTGCAGACCAGATCCATTTCCCCCGGGGAGTCCGGCCATGGACCCAATGCTTCCCCTTTCTGTCTTGGTTTCTCAGGCGTGGTGGAGATGTTATCATCATTGGCCTGGAGAAGGAGTCAGGGGCCCAGCGGGGCCGCGTCATCGCCGTCCTAAAAGCTCGAGAACTGACTCCACATGGGTAAGGTGGAGAAATGGCTCCTCCAGGGGCCCGGGGATCCCGGGGTCCATGCAGTCCGGCTCCGCTTCCCTGGGGCAAGGACGTTTGGGGTCTAAAGCTCCATCACCACTTCCCTGCAGAATGCCCTTTCTGCCCTTCTTTTTCCTCCACGAATTAATATCAGCATCCTCTGACTTGGCCGTAAGGTCACAGGAGGACACAGGAGGGGGTCAGGCAGGCGGCCTCTAGGGGCTCAGCAAATACTGGCCAAAACCGGGGTACCCGGTGCCCCTGTGGCCCAGGTGCCCCACCTGGGGTACACCTCCAGTGGAGGTCACCTGATTCACCATCCCCCCCTCCCAAGCAGGAGGGCCCTGGCTGAGACGGCCCAAACTGCCTGTCGGCATCGGGTCGGGACCTGACCGCATGGGCACCCTGACTCCGCTGAGCCTGGGGTCACCTCTGCCTTCCTCCTGGGCTTGGTCTTGCCTCTCTGCAGCTGCTGGGACAGACAGGCCCTGTACAGCCTGCCCAGGACCCAGTGTACGAGGCCAGGGAGATGTGTGCGACTTAGGGATGGTATCTGCTGAGCCGTCCGGCCATTCCTGCTCTTAAAGCTTGTCTGGTGCTTTTTCCTATTCATTCCCCCGAAAGCCAGGTCTTACCACAAGCCAGACATACTCACTCTACAGAGAAAAAGACCCCAGCAGCCTGAGCCTACCCAGATGCTTATTCCTCAGCAAGGAGTTGGTAATTGCCCACGACATGCAAGGCTGTGAGGGAGCCACAGGCAGGGAAGCCACGTGCCATCTGTAGACATCCAGATTTACACAGTGACCCTGGAGCCAGGCCGGGTGCTGCCCAGGGCATCCTAGCTCAGGCGGTGACCTTGGAGCCAGGCCAGCTGCTACCCGGGGGTGTCCAGACTCACACAGTGACCTTGGGGCCAGGCCAGGCAGTGACCTTGGAGCCAGGCCAGGCAGTGACCTTGGAGCCAGGCCAGGCCTGCCAGGCCCAGGAGGAAGGGGCTGCACCATACATGCCTGGTGGGCTCCACGGAGACACTGCCCAGGGCAGGGGGCCACGAAGTGTCCAGTGTCCATGGGGGGAAATGAGCACACCCACAGATCATTCATACCAGTCCACAACCTCAAACAAAAAATGTCAACAGAGAATGGCTTTTTGCAGCAGGTTGGTGTGTCTGACCACGTGTCTTCTAAGCATGTGGCAATATCAATGGGAGAGAAAGGATCATACGTGAGCCGAGAGGCAGGGGAATTGGGCCAAGGCTTAGAATCTGCCAAAGTTCATTCACCAGCAGGCCTTCAAGAGTCAGTGGTGTTTTCTGGACACTCAGTCACAGAGAATTCTGCCTGCTCTGATTGGCATCTGCAGGCCCCCAGGAGTCAATTTCTTAGGCCACTCCCCGTGAAGAAGAGAAGCCCTCGGCCCTTTGCCCTTGCACACAGGCTAGATGTATCAGGGCAGGCCTGTCAGCTCTGCTGGCTGGTAGGGCCGGGCGGGGATGCCCCAGGGCCCCTTTCTCTAACCAAGCTCTCCTCTCCCAGCAAGGCAAAGGTCCTGGCCAGGGCTGGCGGGACCCCTGTGGTTTGCTCAGACCCCCTCTCTCCGCAGGACACTGGTGGATGCAGCCGTGGTGGCCAAGGACACGGTCGTGTGTGGCTTCCAGAACGAAAACACTGAGTGGTGCCTGGCCGTCTGGAGGAGCTGGGGCTCCAGGGAGTTCGAGGTCTTCTACCAGTCCTATGAGGAGCTCGGCCGGCTGGAGACCTGCACGCGCAAGAGAAGGTGACGCCTGCTGTGGCGTCAGAGGGCGGTGAGCTGTGGCTGGACCCGGATTCCAAAGATGGATGGACTTCTCCTGCCTCACCTGCTGCTAAGGACCACTGAGGAATGTGCAGGCGGGTCGGAGGTGGGCTGGGGTCCCCCCATCACTGATTTTACAGCCCAAAGGGAGGAAGGCAACCCTGGGGTGAGAAGTGCCTCCCCCTCCCTTCTCTGTCCCTCTTGCAGGGGCAGGGGAGGGGGCCCCCACTCCGGGCACCCCAGGTCTCAGATGGAATTACACTAGAAGCTCTAGCTGGGTAGCAGTTGGGGGCAGGGCGGGAGGAGGCCATGACCCCTGCGCCTTCCCCCTCCTGGTCCCAAGGCTCCGGCTCATTTCACAAGGCCCTGTGTCCCCAGGGCTGGGCCTGACTTGGGCAAACTGAGATCGGATGTCTCTGCTCGCCCTGTAACCCTGTAAAGTGTCAGTGTGAGAAACTCACCGAGATCGAACCCTTGGCCTGAAGCATTGTCCAACCTGGGGAATGAATGAGTTCCTTTAAGTGACATGGGGGGAAAGCCCAGGGTGCCCTTTTCAGCTCTTTGCGTTCTTTTCCAGCCAACAAAAGGAAGAAGTAACTTAATCAGCAGGCCGGTGGGGTGGGTCTTGTGTTTATAGCTGTGTCGAATCAGCTGAGACGCAGCTGGAACACAAACTCTGTTTGTTTGCACATGATAATCTTGTTTATCACTTAAAAAAAAATTAAGTAATATCTCAGTGGTTAGGTGTCTGGTTGTGAAATCACATCCTATGGGGCTCATACCCAATTATGTATCAGCTAAAGATTTAACGCATACATGAACAGCGGTGTGAAAAGTTAAATTGTTAATGGGGCCTTTATGTGTTCATATGAGAGCGATTTATATATATATAAATAGCACACACTCACACATCCACCACCTTTATCAAGTGTTGCCGTTTGAGGCTACTTAACCCAGAACAGGAGTTTGATTGTGCTATTGCACTCTGATTCATGCTGGTGACCCTTTTCCAAAATTAAAATAGAAAAAATTAAAACTAAAGATTCCCTGGGGTGTGCAGGCACATGTGATTCATTTATCTTGAAATAAATAGACTCCCTTTTAAAAAAGAAGCCTTGGCCTCTGTTTACTGAAATGCTTGTGGTCACAGGCAGGCTCGTCCCACCCTCGTCTCACTCACTGCCCAGGGTAGAATCAGGCCATCTCATCTTGGCCCCAAGGTGGAAGAAGGAGACATTCATGTGGAGACTGAGGAAAGCACTCACCAAGTGGAGGGACCTGCACGTGCAAAGGTCCTGGGGCAGGAGCCAGTCTGCAGCCTGGGTGGGATGGATGAAAGGCTGGTGTGGCGGAAACACTGAGTTAAGGGCACCCTCCACAACTGGGGAGGCCCCGGTGCTGGTTACAGAGCCAAGGGGGCTTGAGGAGAAGACGTGGGGAGACAAAAAAAGGGTTCTGTGATGCTGTACCACGTGGGATATACCAGTACCTACCCAGGGGTGTTGAGGGGAGGTGGTTGCCATTGGGGCCACCCCTTAGGTATCTATCAAGATTTCAAACACATGTGTCCTTTGACCAGCTCCTTCTTAATTGTCCTGAAATATTTGTAAAAGTGCCCAGAGGTAGAGAACAAGGCTCTTCTTTGCAGCATTGCGTATATCAAGACGAAGTCATCATATTCTTGTATGTTCAACCGCACAATACAATGAAAGAAGGGAGTGGTGCCAACTGCTGATCTGAAATGTTCTCAGATATAATAAATGTACTGTTTTGTTTTGTTTTTTAAATAAAAGGAACATACAGCACATCATGTATAGAGGTACCATTTGTGTAAGAAAATGTTGTACAGAAAAGTTTGTGTGCACATGGCAGATACCCAAGGGCATGTGAGGATCTGGAGAGGAAAACTGAGGTCTGGATGAGAATGGGCCCTTGAGCGTTTGCTTTAAACCCTTCTTGCTGCATGGCTAGAATTTTATACAGGCCTTTTGATGAAGGTCACGCCAGCCATGGCGGCCCTTCTGAAGCTCCCAATACTCAGAAAGGATGCACCTTGGCTGGTCTGCAAGAGTAAGGAGGTGCCCCCTTCCCAGGACCCCCCACTTCGGGGAGGTCAGACATGTCAGGTCCCAGGGGCAGAGCCGATGCCCCCAGTATCTGACACCATGGTCACTGCTGGGCCAACATGGGCCCCTGGCTGTCTTTGGGGTACAGGCTGAGAGCCCCAAGGCAAGGCTTGGGCCCATCCAGGAAGCTCAGTGGGCTCCTACCCCATCTGCTCTTGCTCTGGAATTGAGTGGCTGTGCAAGCAAGCCGCAGAGTCCAAGCCCTGCTTTCCTCAGCAGCCAGATCCAAGCCTTCTCCCAGCCATCCACCGTCCTGCTGCTGGGAAAGCTGTGACCTCTCTGAGAGAACTCCTGGCGCCATCCAGGGTGGACCAGTTGCTCAAACCTGTGGCGTCTGTGCAAGACCTGACCCTACCAAGGGGACATGCCACCCCTGTCCCTCTGCACAATGCCTCCGAGGCTCAGCCTGCTTCCTGCTTTCCTGTCGTCCTGCTGAGAAAGCATCTGGGGACTCCTAAAGGAGACAGTGACAGAACGCACCCTCAGCCCCAGCTCAGTTAACCAAAAATGTGAAACCCTTTTGGAGGCAGCAAGCAACAGCAGGGTCAGCACCTTCCCAACACATTTCAGTCTGGGCTTAAAACTCTGCACCCCTAAATGCCTAACAAAATTCCCCATCCAGCCAGGATGGAGCAGGTAGGGGGTGAATGGGGTGCAGGGTCAGTAGTTATAATAGCATTGTCGAAAGTAGCTGTGGCTACCCATGCCCCCTTCTCCTGCGTGTAGACTTGAGTCTGTCGAGGCACCAGTTCCCAGCTCCCTTGCAGGCAGGGACTGAGTTCTGACCAAGGACACCTGGACACAGGTGAGTAGGGCTTCAGGGAGGCGTCCTCAGAGGGGGACAGCTCCACAACCCTGCCGCTCCTCTCTCCCATACAGCAGCAAGAGGGCAAAGGCCCCTCTCCAGGGTGCTGGGGGTATCCTGGGACCCACCCACCCCCAGCTCTGATTGCTCCCTCTGGTTTTCTTATTGCATCATTATTTCTTGTTTAAGCCGGTATTTTTCAGGTGTCTATTACCAAGAGCCAAATGTAATTCCAGAATGTTCCACCACATTTTCCATTAGCATAGCTACAGCACTGGGAGCTAACACCTGATGCTCTCTCT
This sequence comes from Tamandua tetradactyla, assembly GCF_023851605.1. Lineage (NCBI taxonomy): Eukaryota > Metazoa > Chordata > Mammalia > Pilosa > Myrmecophagidae > Tamandua > Tamandua tetradactyla. Next base: position 83,518,318 of record NC_135338.1, on the reverse strand, counting down.
CAAGCCTGCCCTCACTAACTTCCAGTTCAAATTTGGACAGGGGGTGACCTGGGCTGACAACGGAGCAGAACGTTGGGTGCCCAGCCAGGAGCTGAATTCCATATACTGAATGCTGAGGGGGGCGGTCTGTAGTTCTTTCCCGGTGTGTCAAGCAGTCATCTCACACCAAAGCTCGAAGGGAGCTCAGGGTTCCATCCTATGGTCCAAAGGCCGAAACGTAGGTTGCAGCAGCTTTGGGGTCCTGCATGTTTAAACCTGGAGCCCTGGGCAAGCCACGCACCTCTGTAGCTCCCGTCTTCTCATCTGTAAAAGGACCCGTGGGGGCCAAGAGAGTCATGTGAAAGCTGCAGCCGAGCCCCCACCCTGCTGGTCACCGGGAACAGCCTTCCTTCTGCTCCAGGAGCACTGTCCTGGGGTGCAAAGGTTCTGTTCCTGTGAATTATCCCAACTTTAAAAATAATCCCCCTCGCTGCATTTCTGAAATGTCAGGAAGACTTTTGCAAACACCTGTCATTGAAAATCAAGTGAAGGTTACAACAAGTATAATGATCATTGAAAAACTAATTTATTCATACAATATGATGCCAGGGAGATTAAGGAGTCTTTTGGGGGGGGGGAATATAGGTTTTAGAAAATGAAGCTGGAATAAGGCTCGACCTACAAATAAAATAGTACATTTCCACTTGATCTTTCATGATGAAGGTCAGCCCTGGGGGGATTTAGCCAAGATTCCCCAGTTCTCCACCTTTGAGGGGTGTCCTAGGCCTGAGACACATCCCACCCCCACCCCCGCCACACACAGCTACCCCCGTCCCTGGAACCAGCAGCCTGTAGCAGGGTCCCAGAGAGATGGCCCCAAGTGCCCAGATGGCCTATGGTGGCATCTAGCAAGAGGGAGAAAGAGCCCTGTGGTTGGAGCCACCGTGGATTGGGGACTTCTATTTCTCAAGCTCCCCACCCCCAGCCCATCCGGGCTGATACAGGCATCTACCCCTGTGCTGGTTTGCAATGATGCATGTACCCTGGAAAAGCCACGTTTTAATCCTAATCCCATTTTGTAAAGGCAGCCGTTTCTTCTAATCCCTATTCAGTATTGTATGTTTGACACTAATCAGATCACCTCCCTGGAGATGTGATTTAATCAAGAGTGGTTGTTAAGCTGGATTATGTGGAGGTGTGTCCACCCATCTGGGTGGGTCTTGATTAGTTTACTGGAATCCTATAAAAGAGGAAACATTTTGGAGAATGGGCGATTTGGAGAGAGCAGAACGACATAGCCTCAAGAAGCAGAGCCCACCAGCCAGCAACCTTTGGAGATGAAGAAGGAAAATGCCTCCGGGGAGCTTCATGAAACAGGAAGCCAGGAGAGAAAGCTAGCAGATGACACTGTATTCGCCACATGCCCTTCCAGCTGAGAGAGAAACCCTGACTGTGTTCGCCATGTGCCTTCTCACTTGAGAGAGAAATCGGCCTTCTTGAACCAAGGTATCTTTCCCTGGATGCCTTAGATTGGACATTTCCATAGACTTGTTTTAATTGGGACATTTTCTCAGCCTTAGAACTGTAAACTAGCAACTTATTAAATTCCCCTTTTTAAAAACCATTCCGTTTCATTCCAGCAGCTAGCAAACTAGAACAACCCCCACCCGCCTCCATACCCACGACCCCTCAGCACAGAGCCACCCCCGGCCTCAGACCCTTGGCACCAGCTCCACCGTGTAGCCCTCAAGCCACCCCATCCTGGAAGGAAGGAACAGCCCCGTCTCTGTGTCCCCCAAGCCGGGAGCTCCTCCAAGGAAGGCACAGGGAGAAGAGGCAGTAACGGGTAAAGAAGTCTCATCCTAAAAGACAGGCAGAAGCACTGCAAGTAAGAAGTTAAATTGGGAGCATCCATGTGAGCTCATAACCTTTTGTCATGGAAGGCGATCCCAGAAACTGGGAATGGTGACTGCCTCTGGGGAGGGGAACCAGAGGATGAGGACTGAATTTTGTAGCATGAGCATTGCTCATTTTAAAAATCTATTAAAATTAACGTATAAAGCCATCCAAAATATTTTCCAACTGTGTCATTAAAAGTGGTCCAGTTGTGTCTGATGCTCCTTTTAGCTACAGTATGGATAGATGAGTACAAAATATAGATAAAAAATAAATAAGTAATGGAGGAACAAATGTTAAGATAAACTGAGTCAATTGAAATACTAGTGACCAATGAAAGGGAGTGGTAAGGGGTATAGGAAAAAAAATAGGGGAGACAAAGGTTAAAATATATTGGGTAGATGAAAATACTAGTGGTCAATGAGAGGAAGGGGTAAGGGGTATGGTATATATGCGTTTTTTTTTCTTTTTATTTCTTTTTGTGGAGTGATGCAGTTGTTCTAAGAAATGATCATTTTGATGAATATACAACTATGTGATGATATTGTGAACCATTGATTGTACACCAAGTATGGAATGTTCATAAGCTGAGAATGTTCATGTTTGTATGTTGCTTTGTTTTGTCAATAAAAATACTTTTAAAAAATAATAAAAAGTGATCCAGGCACTGTGGAAGACAGTTTGGCAGTTCCTCAGGAAGCTGAGTAGAGAGTTGCCTTACTAGCAAGCAGTCCCACTAGTCAGGATATACCCAGAAGAACTGAAAGCAGGAACCTGAGCAGACATTCACACACCGATGTTCGTAGCACATTATTCACAGTTGCCAAAAGATGGAAGCAACCCAAGTTTCATCATCCGATGAATGGATGAACAAAAATGTGGCATATGCATCAGATGGAAGAGTATCCAGCAGTCAGAAAGAATGACGTCCTGAAGCATGCAGCAACATGGATGGACCTTGAGGAGTTATGTTGAGAGGAATCAGTCAGACACAGAAGGAAAAATATTGTATCATCCCGCTGACATGAACTACTTATAAAATGTAAACTCATAGACAAAGAATCTAGAGTATAGGTTACCAGGAGATAGAATGAGGCTGGAGAATGGGGAGCAGCTGCTTAGGATGTGCAGAATTGCTAATAAGAGTGACTTTAAATATGGAGTATCATGAACAGTGCTGAACAGTGTCTGGATGTGGTTGGTAGAGAAAGTTTAGAGTCACGTATGTCACCAGGAGGAAAGCCAGAGGTTTAAACATGGCACCATATAATACAGTAAATCTTGTGGTGGACAATGACTGTGTTTAACAGTACAAATATTTAAAAGTTCTCCCTTGAACTAGAACAAATGTACAAAACTATCACAAGGAGTTCAAAATAGAATGGTATATGGGGAAAAAACATACCTACTGCTAACTATGGACTATGGTTAACAGTAATATCTTAATATCCATTTACCAACCTTAACAAACGTAATGTACCAATGCTAGGGGTCACTGATAGAGGGTGATAAGGGCTATGGGATTGTGCCAGTTTAAAAGCATTATGTGTCCCAGAAAAGCCATGTCTTCATCCTGATCCTATCTTGTGGGGCAGCCATTCCTAATCCTAATTCAATACTGTAAGGCAGAAACTTTTGGTCAGATTGAGATGTGACTCCACCCATTCCAGGCAGGTCTTGATTTCTTTACTGGCATCCTTTTGAAAGGCATCCTTTGTCATCCTTTGAAGAAATGACAGAACCGACAGACAGAGCAGATGTAGGCACTTGGAGAACTGTTGCTTCAGAGAACAGAGACACAGATGTTTGGAGATGCTTGGGGCTCAGCAGATGTCACCATGAGATGTGAAGCAAGACAGAACCTGGAGAGAGCCAAGGGAAGCCAAGAGGTGAAAGCCAGCCCTGGATAAGTAAAGTGAGGAACCCCCACAGGCACAGGGGCTGAAAGCAGTGGAGCCCAGGAGCAAGGGACCCACAGATGCCAGCCACATGGCTTCCCAGCTGACAGAGTTGTTCTTGACCCATCGGCCTTCCTTGAATTAAGGTATCTTTTCCTGGATGCCTTAGTTTAGACATCTTTCTAGAACTATAAACTTGCAACTTAAATTCCCTTTTTAAAAGCCATTCCAGTTCTGGGATATCGCATTCAGGCAACTTACAAACCAAAACAATGACTAAGCAAAAAATTACTGTGGGATAAAGAAGAAAAATGGGAATCCAAAGTTCTAGCACTTTGGTCACAGCTGTAATGTGAATACAGTGCCTAGTTTTCTGACCAAGATAGCATCAAAATGTGTCATGTCTGTCTCTCCGGGTGTTCAAAGCACTGAAAAGAATCAAGCATTTCAGACCTTGCTTTTAATTAAACAGTTAATAAATGTGACACGATAACATTTTAAATCAACATTCAACTGGGAAAGTGTCAAAACTCAGGAGGTGTTATATATTACGGTTATTTCATATTTCATAAGTTCACGGGCCTGGTACACTGGGCACCAAACAGGGCACAGGTCATGGCGTGTGCACCCAGCAGCTTCTCCACGGCCGGCACCCCGCAGGGCACCCAGGGAGTGCTCACACGTCTGTGAGTTAATTGAAGGCAGAGGGAGAGGGCAATGGAGACCTTCCAGGTTTGCTGGCTTAAAGGACTGGAATGTCCCCCACCTCTGACCTAGAAGCCAGACAGGTCCAGTGGAGGCGACCTGTCCTGCCGTTCCCCGCGGGCACAGCCACCCCACTGCAGGCTAGAGCACAGGTGCTCACACCCTGGGCCCCACCGCATCCAACTCACCCAGGAACCCAAAGGCCTTCACTTGTTCAGATGTCCGTCATCCCCCCTTTCACCCACGAGAAGCCTGACCTCAGGAACCTGCCATTCCTGCCCCCTACCCTTTCCCAGGCTAAGAAAAAGGGGTACAGTGGGGGTCATCCAGAGCAGGAGGGGCAACTGGACACATGCAATATCACCTCTGGAAGTTATTTCTACCCCACCTTTTTCCAGGGTCTCCGTAGCAACTTCCACAGGGGCTTAAAAGGCAACCAGAAAATGTAAGAAAATAGATAGGAGTGAGGGCAGTTCACTAGACTAAAAGTAATGTCACCATGTTGAAGGTGAATGTGATTGAAAGGGGTTATACAGACCCATGCGTCCCACTGATGAACACTACAAATATAAATCCGTTCTTGCATTCATACCTCCTGCAAAGGTATGAATCTTGTACAAAGAACGTATAAGTTCAGGCTATAGGGTGGAAACTGTGATTGCATGCTATGGGTAATGTTTAACAGGAAAACATCAAGTGTACCACAGCGAGACCAGGAGTAAATAATGGGGGGAGAGACAAGAGTTAAGGGGAGGTTTGAATTTTCTGTTTGGTGAGGGTGTGTTATTGGTTATCTTTCTCCTGAGAGCAATGAAATTATCTAAAATTGAGAGTGTTGATGGACTGTTGACTTTGGACATTATACACGTTGCCCAATGACTGGAGGTGGCTGAAGGATGCACAAACTGAGAAGTAGCTTGGTGAACAATGGTGTATACATATGACCAAATATTGTGCTACTACAAAAAGGAACAAAGTTGTGAGGCATGCAACATTGTGAATGAACATGTGGGACATTCGGGGAGGCAAAATAAGCCAGAAACAAAAGAGCAATTATTATATGGTCTCATTTAGAAAATACTTATAAGAAGACAAGGGCCTAGACTGTAAGCCCTTATAGCAGTCACATTTAGTCTAGAGTGGCAACGGTTATTTCTGGATTTGGGGAGGCTGTTTCATATATGCATAACCTGGTATTTAGAGATAAGAATGAAGCTGGTCAGGTCGAGATTAAGGTAATTCAGAACGCAGGGGTAAGGAAAATATTGTCTGTATTTCAGATCCTCATCTATTCTTTGAGACCAAAGGAAGAAAGTTTTATTTTGTCCAGAACCTAAATCTTCCATAGCACATACTCTAACTCAACTTATCTGGATAAATCATTTAAACAAAACATACACAGGGAGCCCAGAATGAGCCTGTGTCGTTCAATGCAACGCCTGGATGCATCCCAGAGTGTATAAGCAAATCATCAAAAAGTATTGGCAAAGTCCCTTGAGGGATGGGAGAAAAAATACGACACTATTAAACTTTACCACTGGGGAAACCCGATACTGTGTTAAACTTTAGGGACACCCAAGTCAATAGACTAAGCCCTTGATCTTGAGACTTGCTCTTGTGAAGCTTCTGTATGTAGCAAAGATGCTTAGCCTACCTACTAGTTAATTCTGTTGTTGCTCAGACGTGGCCTCTCTCTCTCGCTAAGCCCAACTCGGCAAGTGAAATCATTGCGCTCCCCACTATGTGGGGCATGATGTCCGGGGGTGAAAGTCTCCCTAGCAGCGTGGGAGATGACCCCCAGGGATGAGCCTGGGATGAACCTGGTCCTAGCACTATGGGATCAGCAATTCCATCCTGACCAAAATGGGGAGAAGAAGTGTTACTAATAAAGTACCAGTGGCTGAGAGAGTTTAATAGAGAGGCTACTCTGGAGATTACTTTTAAGCAAGCTTCAGTTAGACCTTGCTTCCTATCATAACCTGCCAACCCCCAACCAAAACCATTCCTGCCAATCCTAAAGAATACCTAGGGTAATATATACAATTCCTCAAAGGTTCCATGCACTATGATTACTTTCCAGAAACCTACAACCTCACATGGGTTACTAGGCCAGAAAAATCCTGAAATGCAGAGGAGCCAGCTTCTCCAAGAACATTACTACTTCCATTCCCCTATCCCATATTATCGACAACCCCTTCCAACGTGAAAAAGTTAGTATGGGCATAGTCCAAATACCTCAAAGAGTGGGAGACAGAGCAAAGGAGAAGGTGGAGTTATAACAGTGTTCTAGTTTGCTAGCTGCTGGAATGCAATATACCAGAAACGGAATGGCTTTTAACAAGGGGAATTTAATAAGTTGCAAGTTTACAGTTCTAAGGCCTAGAAAATGTCCCGATTAAAACAAGTCTAAAGAAATGTCCAATAAAAGGCATCTAGGGAAAGATACCTTGGTTCAAGAAGGCCGATGAAGTTCAGGGTTTCTCTCTCAAGTGAGAAGGCATGTGGCGAACACAGTCAGGGCTTCTCTCTCAGCTGGAAGGGCACATGGCGAACACGGCGTCATCTGCTAGATTTCTCTCCTGGCTTCCTGTTTCATGAAGCTCCCCGGGAGGCATCTTCCTTCTTCATCTCCAAAGATCGCTGGTTGAAGGACTCTCTCCTTCGTAGTGTCACTCTCTCTGAGTCTCTCTGAATCTCTCTGAATCTCTCATTCTCCAAAATGTTTCCTCTTTTATAGGACTTCAGAAACTGATCAAAACTCACTCAAATGGGTGGAGACATGTCACCCCCTAATCCAGTTAACAACCATTCTTAACTAAATCACATCAACCAGGGAGATGATCTCATTACAGTTTCAAATATACAGTATTGAATAGGGATTATTCTACCTTTAAGAAATGGGATTTATATTAAAACATGGCTTTTCTTAGGGGGCATACTTCCTTTCAAACCAGCACAAACAGAGAAGATAGGATTTAACAAGTGAGTATGAGGGCTGAATCATTATATTGATATTACTTTTAGTCTCCAGTGTCTTGAAACAGCTAGAAGTAAAAACCTAAAATCGTGGAATTGTAATCCATTCCAAACTCTGAAATCTGTTCTACAACTAATTGTTGTGATGTGCTTTGAAATTTATTACTTTTTTGTATATACGTTATTTTCACAAAAAAGAAAAAAAAGTTGATTGTGAGGATAAATGCACAGCTGCACGATGATATTGTGAACTATTGATTGTACACTTTGGTTCATTACATGGTGTGTGACTATATAACATAGATCAATTTTTAAAAATCAATAAAAAAAAAAAAGGCTGCTAGAGAATGTGCCCTATATTTACCCACACAGGAGATGAATGGTTGCTGTTGTGAGAGAACATTTAAAGGCAAGGAAAGACTCTCACAACTTAGTAACTGAAACCAGCAGGCTTCAGGGCTGCCTACGTGATGGATGTTTATAAAAATATATATGTAGTGTTTTATAAACATAGAGATGAAAGCTGGAAGGATGTTGTATAAGTCACAGTTCTCTAGGGAAGCAGAACCAACCAGAGATAAACGTAAATCTTCTGAGATTTTTATAGGAATTGTCTCACACGACAACTCCAAATTCCATAGGGCAGGCCACAAGCTGGGAACTCTCATGAAGGTTTTCAATGGATTCCCCAAGAGAAACTGGCTGGCTGGAGTAGAGATGAAAATTTTCTCTTCTGATATCCCTTCTCCTTTTAAACCCTTCAGCTGATTGGATGAGCCTTCTCCCATTGGGGGAGTCAGTCCCCTCAGTTGATTATAGATGTAATCAGCCATAGATGTAATCAACTTCCTGACGATTTAAGCCCATGAAATATCCTCACCAAAACAATCAGGCCAGTGCTTGTTTGGCCAAACAACTGGACACCGTAACTTGGCCAAGCTGACGCATGAACTCACCCACCAGATATGTAAACCAAAATGTTGATGGTGGTTATCTCTGACTGATGGGGTAACCATTGCTTCTTTCTTTCTGGCTTATCCACATTCAGAATTTCTTTTGCAATTTGAAAAAAAGCAACATTATAAAAAGTTTGTGTGTTTTTTTTTTTTACTTTTTATTTATATAGAACCAAATATATATGTATATATAAAACTCAAATTTTCCCATTTTAACCACAATAAGTGTACAATTCAGTGGCATTAATTACATTCATAATATTGCATTACCATCACCAACATCCATTACCCCAACTTCATCATCTCACACAGAAACTTTGTACCCATTAAGTAATACTTTGCTTTTCTCCTTACTCCCAGCCCCTACTAACCCATAATCTACTATTTCTATGAATTTGTTTATTCTAGGCATTTCATATAAGCCAGATCCTATAATATTTGTCTTTTTGTGTCTGGCTTATTTCACGTATCATGATATCTTTAAGGTTCATCCATGCTGTCCATGCATAGAACTCCATTCCTTTTTACAGCTGATTAATAAATAGTCCGTTGTATGGAGACACCACATTCTGTTTATCCATTCATCTGTCGATGGACACCTGGGTTGCTTCCACCTTTTGGCAATTGTGAATAATGCTTCTATGAACATTCATGTACAAATATCTGTTCAAGTCCCTACTTTCACTTCTTTTGGGTCTATCTCAAGAAGTGTTATTACTGGGTCATAAAAGCCTTTTTGAATGAGTGTAAAATTAGCTAAAAGGTGCCCATCCTTGTTGCATTTGGTCCCCCTTGGGACTCTGAGCATCCAAGCACCCAATGCTAAAAAATAACTTGCATCAGTTATCTAATTCCCAGAATTCAGAAACAACCTGTTATTTAAGAGGTGCACAGTCGTCTCTTGCTTCTACAAGGCTGGATGGCAACTTGTCATTTTCCTCAGGTGGGCACACCTGAGGCACAGCGTGATGCCCTCACAGTTAACACAGCAGCAGATTCCAGGACTGACCCTTCTGAGTCCACTTGACAGGTGGCTGCTGCCATCCCATCCCATCCCATCCCAGCTCTGCACAGTGACCCCTGAGCCAAAGCAACCATACCAGGTGCCAGGTCTCTTGGAAGGATCTGGCCTGAACAGGGGCACCCGAGTGTGTCGAAGAGGATATGCACAGTCTCCAAGCCCACCTCGCAGAGCTAAGTTTCTGATGGGTGAAGGGTGGCCTCTGGGGTTTCTCACACCCTGGACAAGCACAGAGAACAGCTTAAGAGATTGGCCATTGGCGAGGCCAGTGGGAGCCAGGGCACCCGGCAAGCTGGGGTGGGTTGTCCCAGCATTTGGGAGTTGGTCTTGAAGCTCAACCTCTAGTTGCCTCATTGTTTCTATGGAAGAATATGGGATCACCCCCATGAGAATGCACCCTTCCCTCTCCCATCTATAAATGAACGGCTTAGCCAGGACCCACACCCGCCACCCTCCCTCCGTCTGTTGGCATCAGTCGTGGAGGTCTCTGTCAACTTCCCAGCTGGGAAAGGGCCCAGGCATTTTGCTGGTGCTGCTGCCTGCCCTTCAGACTGTCATCGAGTCACCTCTTAACACCTGCTTCTCTGGCCCCACTCCAAGTCTCCCATTAGCCCAAAACTGATGCCCTGGCGTGCTGTGGGACCCGAGATTCATCCACAGGCTGTGCCCAGGAGACTTGGCCTCGCTGATGAGACTAGAGCCCTCTCCACCGGGGCTGAGCCCCCACCCATTTTCCCCAAACAGGGCTGGACCAGTTCCACCAATGTCGACATCACCATCCTCTCTCTGGCTCCCCAACTGACAGGCTCGCTCTTGCCAGGTCATCACACCTCAGACATACCACGGCTGAGTCTGCCCATTTGGGAACGCAGCATATTCTCCATTCCAACCCTCTCCCTCCCCATTCTGTAGCTCTCTGAGCTTCCTCATCTGTAAGATAGAGGGATTGAATAAAAGACATACACCAAGGATGTCACACGGTGGGAAGCTGCCCCGGTCCCCCCTCACTCAACTCACAGGCGCCCACAGCCTGTTTCTTTGGTTCTGCTTTTTGGGCTGTGCCATTTACCTGCCTTGCTGGACCATTTCATCATATTCCTGAGAAAACTGAGGCTCAGAGAAGTGACCTGGTGCAACTGCAGACTCTCGACTGGTGGGACCAGAACGGAAGCCAGCGTCTGCTGACTTGTCTTGCAAACAGCCACTCAAGATGCTAAATCTGTCCTCTCTGGGGTCGGGCTTGGCCTCTCTCTGGGGTCATCCAAGAAATACCAAGTCACAGCCACAGACTGTGGGGGAGGAAGGGGAGCACACACCAGAGTCTCCTGGGGGTGCATCTCTGCATCCCGCGTTGGAGGACAAGTGCCACCCCCACCCCCATCCCCACTTCCCCACCTTCTACACACCCACAGGTCCCTGAAAAGCTCCTAAACAGCCTCAGTGCAGCCACCCGGGCTTCCCCCCCACAGGGTGTTCTAGTCTGCTAACTGCCAGAAAGTGACATACCAGAAATGGAATGGCTTTTAAAAAGAGGAATTTAATACATTGCAAGTTAACAGTTTTTAGGCCGTGGAACTGTCCCAATTAAAGCAAGTCTATAGAAATGTCCAATCTAAGGCATCCAGGAAAACATACCTTGGTTCAAGAAGGCCAATGAAGCTCAGGGTTTCTCTCTCAAGTGGAAAGGCACATGGTGAACATGGTCAGGGTTTTTTTCTTGGCTGGAAGGGCACAAGGCCAAAATGGTGTCATCTGATTAGCTTCCTCTCCAGCTCCCTGGGAGGCATTTTCCTTCTTCATCTCCAAAAGTTGCTGGTTGGTGGACTCTCTGCTTCGTGGTGCTGTGGCATTCTCTGCTCTCTCAGAATCTCAGGGCTTTCTCTTTTGTCATTCTTTAGCTTTTTCCCAAGTGCTTCTTCTTTTAAAGGATTCCAGTAAAACCAATCAAGACCCACCTGGAAAAGTTGGAGACACATCTCCACCTAATCAAGTTTAAGACCCACACTGATTGAGTCACATCTCCATGGAGATAATCTAGTTAAAGTTTCCAACATACAATTCTGAATAGGAATTAGAAGAAACGGGTGCCTTTACAAAATGGGATTAGGATTAAAACATGGCTTTTCTAGGGTCCATATGTCCTTTCAAACCTGCACACAGAGGCAGGAGCTAGTTTCTCCTTGCCCTGCACCACACTGTTGCCTCAAGAGAGTGTGCTCACAGCTCCCACGTGGGGCTAGAAAGAGTGACAACACCTCCTCTATCAGCCCCATCCCGCCCTCCATCTTCAAGGTCTGCCAACATCGTGAGTGTGGGTGTTGTAGTTTGCTAGCTGCCTGAATGCAACATACCAGAGATGGATTGGCTTTTAATAAAAGGGGATTTATTTCATTAGTTCTTCAGAGGAAAGCAGCTAAATGTCAACTGAGGTTCTTTCTTAAGTAGGAAGGTACAGGGTAATCTCTGCTGGCCTTCTCTCCAGGCCTCTGAGTGCCAACAATCTTCCCCAGGGTGATTCCTTTCTGTCTCTCCAAAGGCCTGAGCTGAGCTGTGAGTGCCGAGATGAGGTAGGCAGAGCTGCTTGGGCTGTACTATGTTGAGTCTCATTTAAGCACCAGCCAATTAAGTCAAACATCATTCATTGCAGCAGGCACGCCTCCTAGCCAACTGCAAATGCAATCAGCAACAGATGAGGTTCACATGCCATTGGCTTATGTCCACAGCAACAGAACTAGGTGCCTTCACCTGGTCAAGTTGACAACTGAACCTAACTACCACAGGGAGTGAGCTTGTTCCTCATCTCTCTACCATATCTTGGGTCTCCCCTGGAACTCAGTCTCTCCCCACTACCCACCTACCTCCCAAGTCAGGAAGAAGAGTCAATGGGTCTCAGTGGACTACCAGGCTCCCTCATGGTAGAAGCCTGGGGGCTCCTCAAGACAGGAAAAGCTGGGGCCCCTGAGCACTTCTAGAGAATGGGGCTTCTGGAATGAGGTACCTTGGACTGGCCCTTCAGTCTGCCTCTTTAAACCCCAACACCAAATTCCCCCAGCCTCCCTTCCTAGGCTGGGCCCAGGGAGTTGCTGGGGTGAGCCCAGAGTGGCTATGCAGCGGTGTGAGGACAGATGTGGGTTTTGGAGCCAGAGAGACCCAGGTTCAAATCCTGCCTCTGCCCCTCACCAGCTGAGAGGGCTTTCTCAGCCTCCTCAACCTCCTTCATCCCAGCTTCCTTGCTGGGAAAATAATATAGGGTCATTAGAGGGCCGACTTAGTGAAAGCCCCAGGCACATAGTAGGGCCTTAAAAAGGACAATCTCTGGCCCTGACGGTGTACCCAGAGATACACGTGTGTGTCCAGGGCAGCACCCAGAGTTCTCAGGACTGAACCCACAGGTATCCCTGAGAGCAGGCTGGAATGATTTGGCTTCTGGTTGTGGAAGCTGGAGAAGGTCCAGCCCCTCTGGGGCAGGGCGCTCGGAGGCCCAGCAGTCAGGTATGTGGTGACCTGGGTGTCTTTCCTGGGCTCACTTCTTGAGAGATATCCAAGGACTAGAGCTGAAGACCCCCCACACACACACGCACACACACACATGCACGCACACCTTCGTCACCTCGGCACACTCAGGGCCAAGTGCTGGGTTGGCCCCTGGTGGAGACCCCTGCTGTCCTCAAGGAGTGTTTGCTCCATCAGGGAGGAGACCCCAACCTAGGCCCCCCACTTACACCACTGGCTCATTGCTGAACACTCCCAGCGACCGGCGCTCCCAGAGACCCCGAGGGGACGAGGCCCTAAAGAGGAGCTCCGATCACTCAAAGCGGGGCCAACCATGTAGAAAATAGGGTCTGGGGCCTTCAGCTCTCCGCATGCTCAAGACCAGATTTCACCAAGGTCAGGAGTGGGGGCCGGGACCACCACTGGACGCTCCCTCTCAGGAAGACCTGCCCGGTGAAGAGGGACAGACCGGTGGACCCTGGGCAAGTGAGGGACAAGGTCGGGGTGCAGAGGCTTCCTTGACACCCCAACAAGAGTGGCTTTCCTTGGTACATCCAGACCTGGTGGGCTCCAGAGCTTGAGTTGTTCCTTGCCCTCCCAGAGAGGACATTCAGTGCCAGCCTCCCCACCTGCCCCTCCTCACAGCTCCCCCGAAGCCCCCAGCCACCCCAGGCCCATCTGGCCCGCTGGCAAGAGCAATTCACTCATCCAGGGCCAGGGGGCGCAATGGCTCCGAGAAGCCCAGCCCAGCCCCTGCTGGCCCGGGAGAGAAACGGACACCCCCGGGCTCCTGGGCCCTCGGAGAAGTTTGTGGGCTTGATGAGTTTACTTTACCAAGTGTTCCCAAGTAGGATCCCATCTGGGGAAGAAAAACCCCCTTGTGGTGCATGTGGACGTGTGTAAACACGGATGCCCAGGCGGCCAGGGCGGGCAGAGGCCCGGACGCACACCACACACCTGGGGCGCCACTCGGGGGGCCTGATCTTCTTCTGGGGGGTTCTCAGAACTTTCTAATCACCATCTTTCATTCTCTGTGAATTAGAAATTTTCAAAATGTTTACTTTGCTTTTCTGCATATGCCCCGAGCTTACAAAGAGTTTGGTGTGTGTATATAGGCTCATATGTATGTGTGTGCATATGTGTGCATGTGTGTGTGAGTGTGATGTGTTTAGGCACATGCCTGTGCAAATACACGTGTATGCATGCATTGTATGAGTGTGTGCATATGTGCACATGCGTATGTGTGGACTTATATGTGTGCATGTGGGTGTGATGTTCTTGGATTCATCTGGGCATGTTTAAGTGTGTGTACATGCACACATGTGTTTGAGTGTGTGTTCATGGGTTCACATATATGTGTGTACATGTGTGTGAGTGCAAGGTGCCTGCATGCATGTCTGTGCATGTGCACGTGTGTGTGTGCACGTGCATGCTTTAATGTCTGGCCTGTGTCCCCCACAGCCAGGTGCAGACCAGGGTAGGGCCCTGCGTCCGCCCCAGGGAGACTTTGGGGATCTGAAGGTCAGTCAGTAATACATTGGGAGCTGGCAAAAGAGCAGAGGGGGGCGTCTGGAAATCCAGTGAAAACTTTTCCTGTGAGAGTCTCTTGACAAAAGTAGCTTCTGGAAGCACCGAGGCCCCACAATTTTCACAGCTGCGACCAAATCCTTGCCTGTTCTCAGCAAAACTTCCCAGAAATTGTCGGCCACCAAAGGCACAAAGGAGCACGTTCTGCAGGGCGCTTTTAACTCAGCCCCACAGGAACCGTATCCCGCAAAGGCCGATCTGCCCCTTACACAAATAGTGGCTGCAGATGGCAATGGGTTCCGTCCTCAGCCCCGAAACCACAGCCACAGAACGGGGGAGGCCATTACCAAGGAAACTCTGGCCACTGGGGTGGCTCTCGGGACCCTACCCTGCTTGACTTGGCCAGACTCCCATTATCCAGAACCACAGGTCAGGAGCCAAGCAACACAGGACCCGAAAGCCATACAAACGGCCACAGATCCTGGAGGAGGTCCAGGCACTCAGGGTCCTGGACTCCAGTTAACCCTGAACGTGCCTCTTTAGCCCACACTAAAGTGGAAGAAGCAGGGTACAGCTATGGCACTGGAGAGAGACCTGACCAAAGCCATCTGTGCAGCTGCACTGTGGGCTGGGACAAGTCAATGGGATGGCAGACTGTGTTCTCCAAATACAACCAGCAATATCTCCCATCCCATATGCTTTACTACAATGTGACCTTGATATTCCTCCTGCAGAGAGCTAGGGTGCATATCCTCTGTTTCCTCACCCTTGAATGCAGGGAACAGGGGAAAGCCTGTGACCAGTAGAATGTGGTGGAAAGGAGACAGTGTGACTCCCAAAGCTCAGTCCACAAGGGCAGTGATGCTGGGCCCTCACTTTTGGATTCCCGGGCTGCCAGGTAAGAAGGCTGATGAGGACGAGGCTGCCATGATGGGAGGATGATCAAGCCACACAGAGCCACACGGCCGACAGCCCCAGCTGAGGTCCCAGCCAACAGGCAACACATGAGGGAAGATGCCCTTGGATGACTCCAGCTGTTGGATCACCCTCGGCCATTGATTCTTTGCAGCTGAGACCTGAGATAGCAGGCTGGGAGTAGAGAGGCAGTGCCCGGCCCAAATCCCTGACCTGCAGACACACAGATACAATAAAATGGGAGTCCACTATGAAGGTT